>NC_086448.1:6349335-6949335 GCF_028390025.1 Pseudophryne corroboree
ATCTCCGCAGGGTGTGCTCATACAGGAACAATACACATATACAACGGGCCCTGCGCTATTACACCCAGTCTGACCTGAGCGAGAGGACGTGGGGCTTATTCCAATACAGCAGAGAGCAGTATGTATCTCCGCAGGGTGTGCTCATACAGGAACAATACACATATACAACGGGCCCTGCGCTATTACACCCAGTCTGACCTGAGCGAGAGGACGTGGGGCTTATTCCAATACAGCAGAGAGCAGTATGTATCTCCGCAGGGTGTGCTCATACAGGAACAATACACATATACAACGGGCCCTGCGCTATTACACCCAGTCTGACCTGAGCGAGAGGACGTGGGGCTTATTCCAATACAGCAGAGAGCAGTATGTATCTCCGCAGGGTGTGCTCATACAGGAACAATACACATATACAACGGGCCCTGCGCTATTACACCCAGTCTGACCTGAGCGAGAGGACGTGGGGCTTATTCCAATACAGCAGAGAGCAGTATGTATCTCCGCAGGGTGTGCTCATACAGGAACAATACACATATACAACGGGCCCTGCGCTATTACACCCAGTCTGACCTGAGCGAGAGGACGTGGGGCTTATTCCAATACAGCAGAGAGCAGTATGTATCTCCGCAGGGTGTGCTCATACAGGAACAATACACATATACAACGGGCCCTGCGCTATTACACCCAGTCTGACCTGAGCGAGAGGACGTGGGGCTTATTCCAATACAGCAGAGAGCAGTATGTATCTCCGCAGGGTGTGCTCATACAGGAACAATACACATATACAACGGGCCCTGCGCTATTACACCCAGTCTGACCTGAGCGAGAGGACGTGGGGCTTATTCCAATACAGCAGAGAGCAGTATGTATCTCCGCAGGGTGTGCTCATACAGGAACAATACACATATACAACGGGCCCTGCGCTATTACACCCAGTCTGACCTGAGCGAGAGGACGTGGGGCTTATTCCAATACAGCAGAGAGCAGTATGTATCTCCGCAGGGTGTGCTCATACAGGAACAATACACATATACAACGGGCCCTGCGCTATTACACCCAGTCTGACCTGAGCGAGAGGACGTGGGGCTTATTCCAATACAGCAGAGAGCAGTATGTATCTCCGCAGGGTGTGCTCATACAGGAACAATACACATATACAACGGGCCCTGCGCTATTACACCCAGTCTGACCTGAGCGAGAGGACGTGGGGCTTATTCCAATACAGCAGAGAGCAGTATGTATCTCCGCAGGGTGTGCTCATACAGGAACAATACACATATACAACGGGCCCTGCGCTATTACACCCAGTCTGACCTGAGCGAGAGGACGTGGGGCTTATTCCAATACAGCAGAGAGCAGTATGCATCTCCGCAGGGTGTGCTCATACAGGAACAATACACATATACAACGGGCCCTGCGCTATTACACCCAGTCTGACCTGAGCGAGAGGACGTGGGGCTTATTCCAATACAGCAGAGAGCAGTATGTATCTCCGCAGGGTGTGCTCATACAGGAACAATACACATATACAACGGGCCCTGCGCTATTACACCCAGTCTGACCTGAGCGAGAGGACGTGGGGCTTATTCCAATACAGCAGAGAGCAGTATGTATCTCCGCAGGGTGTGCTCATACAGGAACAATACACATATACAACGGGCCCTGCGCTATTACACCCAGTCTGACCTGAGCGAGAGGACGTGGGGCTTATTCCAATACAGCAGAGAGCAGTATGTATCTCCGCAGGGTGTGCTCATACAGGAACAATACACATATACAACGGGCCCTGCGCTATTACACCCAGTCTGACCTGAGCGAGAGGACGTGGGGCTTATTCCAATACAGCAGAGAGCAGTATGTTTCTCCGCAGGGTATGCTGATACAGGAACAATACACATATACAACGGGCCCTGCGCTATTACACCCAGTCTGACCTGAGCGAGAGGACGTGGGGCTTATTCCAATACAGCAGAGAGCAGTATGTATCTCCGCAGGGTGTGCTCATACAGGAACAATACACATATACAACGGGCCCTGCGCTATTACACCCAGTCTGACCTGAGCGAGAGGACGTGGGGCTTATTCCAATACAGCAGAGAGCAGTATGTATCTCCGCAGGGTGTGCTCATACAGGAACAATATACATATACAACGGGCCCTGCACTGTGTATTACACCCAGTCTGACCTGAGCGAGAGGACGTGGGGCTTATTCCAATACAGCAGAGAGCAGTATGTATCTCCGCAGGGTGTGCTCATACAGGAACAATACACATATACAACGGGCCCTGCGCTATTACACCCAGCCTGACCTGAGCGAGAGTACGTGGGGCTTATTCCAATACAGCAGAGAGCAGTATGTATCTCCGCAGGGTGTGCTCATACAGGAACAATACACATATACAACGGGCCCTGCGCTATTACACCCAGTCTGACCTGAGCGAGAGGACGTGGGGCTTATTCCAATACAGCAGAGAGCAGTATGTATCTCCGCAGGGTGTGCTCATACAGGAACAATACACATATACAACGGGCCCTGCGCTATTACACCCAGTCTGACCTGAGCGAGAGGACGTGGGGCTTATTCCAATACAGCAGAGAGCAGTATGTATCTCCGCAGGGTGTGCTGATACAGGAACAATACACATATACAACGGGCCCTGCGCTATTACACCCAGTCTGACCTGAGCGAGAGGACATGGGGCTTATTCCAATACAGCAGAGAGCAGTATGTATCTCCGCAGGGTGTGCTCATACAGGAACAATACACATATACAACGGGCCCTGCGCTATTACACCCAGTCTGACCTGAGCGAGAGGACGTGGGGCTTATTCCAATACAGCAGAGAGCAGTATGTATCTCCGCAGGGTGTGCTGATACAGGAACAATACACATATACAACGGGCCCTGCACTATTACCCCCAGTCTGACCTGAGCGAGAGGACGTGGGGCTTATTCCAATACAGCAGAGAGCAGTATGTATCTCCGCAGGGTGTGCTCATACAGGAACAATACACATATACAACGGGCCCTGCGCTATTACACCCAGTCTGACCTGAGCGAGAGGACGTGGGGCTTATTCCAATACAGCAGAGAGCAGTATGTATCTCCGCAGGGTGTGCTGATACAGGAACAATACACATATACAACGGGCCCTGCGCTATTACACCCAGTCTGACCTGAGCGAGAGGACGTGGGGCTTATTCCAATACAGCAGAGAGCAGTATGTATCTCCGCAGGGTGTGCTGATACAGGAACAATACACATATACAACGGGCCCTGCACTATTACCCCCAGTCTGACCTGAGCGAGAGGACGTGGGGCTTATTCCAATACAGCAGAGAGCAGTATGTATCTCCGCAGGGTGTGCTCATACAGGAACAATACATATATACAACGGGCCCTGCGCTATTACACCCAGTCTGACCTGAGCGAGAGGACGTGGGGCTTATTCCAATACAGCAGAGAGCAGTATGTATCTCCGCAGGGTGTGCTCATACAGGAACAATACACATATACAACGGGCCCTGCGCTATTACACCCAGTCTGACCTGAGCGAGAGGACGTGGGGCTTATTCCAATACAGCAGAGAGCAGTATGTATCTCCGCAGGGTGTGCTCATACAGGAACAATACACATATACAACGGGCCCTGCGCTATTACACCCAGTCTGACCTGAGCGAGAGGACGTGGGGCTTATTCCAATACAGCAGAGAGCAGTATGTATCTCCGCAGGGTGTGCTCATACAGGAACAATACATATATACAACGGGCCCTGCGCTATTACACCCAGTCTGACCTGAGCGAGAGGACGTGGGGCTTATTCCAATACAGCAGAGAGCAGTATGTATCTCCGCAGGGTGTGCTCATACAGGAACAATACATATATACAACGGGCCCTGCGCTATTACACCCAGCCTGACCTGAGCGAGAGGACGTGGGGCTTATTCCAATACAGCAGAGAGCAGTATGTATCTCCGCAGGGTGTGCTCATACAGGAACAATACATATATACAACGGGCCCTGCGCTATTACACCCAGTCTGACCTGAGCGAGAGGACGTGGGGCTTATTCCAATACAGCAGAGAGCAGTATGTATCTCCGCAGGGTGTGCTGATACAGGAACAATACACATATACAACGGGCCCTGCACTATTACCCCCAGTCTGACCTGAGCGAGAGGACGTGGGGCTTATTCCAATACAGCAGAGAGCAGTATGTATCTCCGCAGGGTGTGCTGATACAGGAACAATACACATATACAACGGGCCCTGCGCTATTACACCCAGTCTGACCTGAGCGAGAGGACGTGGGGCTTATTCCAATATAGCAGAGAGCAGTATGTATCTCCGCAGGGTGTGCTCATACAGGAACAATACACATATACAACGGGCCCTGCGCTATTACACCCAGTCTGACCTGAGCGAGAGGACGTGGGGCTTATTCCAATACAGCAGAGAGCAGTATGTATCTCCGCAGGGTGTGCTCATACAGGAACAATACACATATACAACGGGCCCTGCGCTATTACACCCAGTCTGACCTGAGCGAGAGGACGTGGGGCTTATTCCAATACAGCAGAGAGCAGTATGTATCTCCGCAGGGTGTGCTCATACAGGAACAATACACATATACAACGGGCCCTGCGCTATTACACCCAGTCTGACCTGAGCGAGAGGACGTGGGGCTTATTCCAATACAGCAGAGAGCAATATGTATCTCCGCAGGGTGTGCTCATACAGGAACAATACACATATACAACGGGCCCTGCGCTATTACACCCAGTCTGACCTGAGCCAGAGGACGTGGGGCTTATTCCAATACAGCAGAGAGCAGTATGTATCTCCGCAGGGTGTGCTCATACAGGAACAATACACATATACAAGGGGCCCTGCGCTATTACACCCAGTCTGACCTGAGCGAGAGGACGTGGGGCTTATTCCAATACAGCAGAGAGCAGTATGTATCTCCGCAGGGTGTGCTCATACAGGAACAATACACATATACAACGGGCCCTGCACTATTACCCCCAGTCTGACCTGAGCGAGAGGACGTGGGGCTTATTCCAATACAGCAGAGAGCAGTATATATCTCCGCAGGGTGTGCTCATACAGGAACAATACACATATACAACGGGCCCTACGCTATTACACCCAGTCTGACCTGAGCGAGAGGACGTGGGGCTTATTACAATACAGCAGAGAGCAGTATGTATCTCCGCAGGGTGTGCTGATACAGGAACAATACACATATACAACGGGCCCTGCGCTATTACACCCAGTCTGACCTGAGCGAGAGGACGTGGGGCTTATTCCAATACAGCAGAGAGCAGTACGTATCTCCGCAGGGTGTGCTCATACAGGAACAATACACATATACAACGGGCCCTGCACTATTACCCCCAGTCTGACCTGAGCGAGAGGACGTGGGGCTTATTCCAATACAGCAGAGAGCAGTATATATCTCCGCAGGGTGTGCTCATACAGGAACAATACACATATACAACGGGCCCTACGCTATTACACCCAGTCTGACCTGAGCGAGAGGACGTGGGGCTTATTACAATACAGCAGAGAGCAGTATGTATCTCCGCAGGGTGTGCTGATACAGGAACAATACACATATACAACGGGCCCTGCGCTATTACACCCAGTCTGACCTGAGCGAGAGGACGTGGGGCTTATTCCAATACAGCAGAGAGCAGTATGTATCTCCGCAGGGTGTGCTGATACAGGAACAATACACATATACAACGGGCCCTGCGCTATTACACCCAGTCTGACCTGAGCGAGAGGACGTGGGGCTTATTCCAATACAGCAGAGAGCAGTATGTATCTCCGCAGGGTGTGCTCATACAGGAACAATACATATATACAACGGGCCCTGCGCTATTACACCCAGTCTGACCTGAGCGAGAGGACGTGGGGCTTATTCCAATACAGCAGAGAGCAGTATGTATCTCCGCAGGGTGTGCTCATACAGGAACAATACACATATACAACGGGCCCTGCGCTAATACACCCAGCCTGACCTGAGCGAGAGGACGTGGGGCTTATTCCAATACAGCAGAGAGCAGTATGTATCTCCGCAGGGTGTGCTCATACAGGAACAATACACATATACAACGGGCCCTGCGCTATTACACCCAGTCTGACCTGAGCGAGAGGACGTGGGGCTTATTCCAATACAGCAGAGAGCAGCATGCATCTCCGCAGGGTGTGCTCATACAGGAACAATACACATATACAACGGGCCCTGCGCTATTACACCCAGTCTGACCTGAGCGAGAGGACGTGGGGCTTATTCCAATACAGCAGAGAGCAGTATGTATCTCCGCAGGGTGTGCTCATACAGGAACAATACACATATACAACGGGCCCTGCGCTATTACACCCAGTCTGACCTGAGCGAGAGGACGTGGGGCTTATTCCAATACAGCAGAGAGCAGTATGTATCTCCGCAGGGTGTGCTCATACAGGAACAATACACATATACAACGGGCCCTGCGCTATTACACCCAGTCTGACCTGAGCGAGAGGACGTGGGGCTTATTCCAATACAGCAGAGAGCAGTATGTATCTCCGCAGGGTGTGCTCATACAGGAACAATACACATATACAACGGGCCCTGCGCTATTACACCCAGTCTGACCTGAGCGAGAGGACGTGGAGCTTATTCCAATACAGCAGTATGTATCTCCGCAGGGTGTGCTCATACAGGAACAATACACATATACAACATTCCCTGCGCTATTACACCCAGTCTGACCTGAGCGAGAGGACGTGGGGCTTATTCCAATACAGCAGAGAGCAGTATGTATCTCCGCAGGGTGTGCTCATACAGGAACAATACACATATACAACGGGCCCTGCGCTATTACACCCAGTCTGACCTGAGCGAGAGGACGTGGGGCTTATTCCAATACAGCAGAGAGCAGTATGTATCTCCGCAGGGTGTGCTCATACAGGAACAATACACATATACAACGGGCCCTGCGCTATTACACCCAGTCTGACCTGAGCGAGAGGACGTGGGGCTTATTCAAATACAGTAGAGAGCAGTATGTATCTCCGCAGGGTGTGCTCATACAGGAACAATACACATATACAACGGGCCCTGCGCTATTACACCCAGTCTGACCTGAGCGAGAGGACGTGGAGCTTATTCCAATACAGCAGAGAGCAGTATGTATCTCCGCAGGGTGTGCTCATACAGGAACAATACACATATACAACGGGCCCTGCGCTATTACACCCAGTCTGACCTGAGCGAGAGGACGTGGGGCTTATTCCAATACAGCAGAGAGCAGTATGTATCTCCGCAGGGTGTGCTCATACAGGAACAATACACATATACAACGGGCCCTGCGCTATTACACCCAGTCTGACCTGAGCGAGAGGACGTGGGGCTTATTCCAATACAGCAGAGAGCAGTATGTATCTCCGCAGGGTGTGCTCATACAGGAACAATACACATATACAACGGGCCCTGCGCTATTATACCCAGTCTGACCTGAGCGAGAGGACGTGGGGCTTATTCCAATACAGCAGAGAGCAGTATGTATCTCCGCAGGGTGTGCTCATACAGGAACAATACACATATACAACGGGCCCTGCGCTACTACACCCAGTCTGACCTGAGCGAGAGGACGTGGGGCTTATTCCAATACAGCAGAGAGCAGTATATATCTCCGCAGGGTGTGCTGATACAGGAACAATACACATATACAACGGGCCCTGCGCTATTACACCCAGTCTGACCTGAGCGAGAGGACGTGGGGCTTATTCCAATACAGCAGAGAGCAGTATGTATCTCCGCAGGGTGTGCTCATACAGGAACAATACACATATACAACGGGCCCTGCGCTATTACACCCAGTCTGACCTGAGCGAGAGGACGTGGGGCTTATTCCAATACAGCAGAGAGCAGTATGCATCTCCGCAGGGTGTGCTGATACAGGAACAATACACATATACAACGGGCCCTGCACTATTACCCCCAGTCTGACCTGAGCGAGAGGACGTGGGGCTTATTCCAATACAGCAGAGAGCAGTATGTATCTCCGCAGGGTGTGCTCATACAGGAACAATACACATATACAACGGGCCCTGCGCTATTACACCCAGTCTGACCTGAGCGAGAGGACGTGGGGCTTATTCCAATATAGCAGAGAGCAGTATGTATCTCCGCAGGGTGTGCTCATACAGGAACAATACACATATACAACGGGCCCTGCGCTATTACACCCAGTCTGACCTGAGCGAGAGGACGTGGGGCTTATTCCAATACAGCAGAGAGCAGTATGTATCTCCGCAGGGTGTGCTCATACAGGAACAATACACATATACAACGGGCCCTGCGCTATTACACCCAGTCTGACCTGAGCGAGAGGACGTGGGGCTTATTCCAATACAGCAGAGAGCAGTATGTATCTCCGCAGGGTGTGCTGATACAGGAACAATACACATATACAACGGGCCCTGCGCTATTACACCCAGTCTGACCTGAGCGAGAGGACGTGGGGCTTATTCCAATACAGCAGAGAGCAATATGTATCTCCGCAGGGTGTGCTCATACAGGAACAATACACATATACAACGGGCCCTGCGCTATTACACCCAGTCTGACCTGAGCCAGAGGACGTGGGGCTTATTCCAATACAGCAGAGAGCAGTATGTATCTCCGCAGGGTGTGCTCATACAGGAACAATACACATATACAAGGGGCCCTGCGCTATTACACCCAGTCTGACCTGAGCGAGAGGACGTGGGGCTTATTCCAATACAGCAGAGAGCAGTATGTATCTCCGCAGGGTGTGCTCATACAGGAACAATACACATATACAACGGGCCCTGCGCTATTACACCCAGTCTGACCTGAGCGAGAGGACGTGGGGCTTATTCCAATACAGCAGAGAGCAGTATGTATCTCCGCAGGGTGTGCTCATACAGGAACAATACATATATACAACGGGCCCTGCGCTATTACACCCAGTCTGACCTGAGCGAGAGGACGTGGGGCTTATTCCAATACAGCAGAGAGCAGTATGTATCTCCGCAGGGTGTGCTCATACAGGAACAATACACATATACAACGGGCCCTGCGCTAATACACCCAGCCTGACCTGAGCGAGAGGACGTGGGGCTTATTCCAATACAGCAGAGAGCAGTATGTATCTCCGCAGGGTGTGCTCATACAGGAACAATACACATATACAAGGGGCCCTGCGCTATTACACCCAGTCTGACCTGAGCGAGAGGACGTGGGGCTTATTCCAATACAGCAGAGAGCAGTATGTATCTCCGCAGGGTGTGCTGATACAGGAACAATACACATATACAACGGGCCCTGCGCTATTACACCCAGTCTGACCTGAGCGAGAGGACGTGGGGCTTATTCCAATACAGCAGAGAGCAGTATGTATCTCCGCAGGGTGTGCTCATACAGGAACAATACATATATACAACGGGCCCTGCGCTATTACACCCAGTCTGACCTGAGCGAGAGGACGTGGGGCTTATTCCAATACAGCAGAGAGCAGTATGTATCTCCGCAGGGTGTGCTCATACAGGAACAATACACATATACAACGGGCCCTGCGCTAATACACCCAGCCTGACCTGAGCGAGAGGACGTGGGGCTTATTCCAATACAGCAGAGAGCAGTATGTATCTCCGCAGGGTGTGCTCATACAGGAACAATACACATATACAACGGGCCCTGCGCTATTACACCCAGTCTGACCTGAGCGAGAGGACGTGGGGCTTATTCCAATACAGCAGAGAGCAGCATGCATCTCCGCAGGGTGTGCTCATACAGGAACAATACACATATACAACGGGCCCTGCGCTATTACACCCAGTCTGACCTGAGCGAGAGGACATGGGGCTTATTCCAATACAGCAGAGAGCAGTATGTATCTCCGCAGGGTGTGCTCATACAGGAACAATACACATATACAACGGGCCCTGCGCTATTACACCCAGTCTGACCTGAGCGAGAGGACGTGGGGCTTATTCCAATACAGCAGAGAGCAGTATGTATCTCCGCAGGGTGTGCTCATACAGGAACAATACACATATACAACGGGCCCTGCGCTATTACACCCAGTCTGACCTGAGCGAGAGGACGTGGGGCTTATTCCAATACAGCAGAGAGCAGTATGTATCTCCGCAGGGTGTGCTCATACAGGAACAATACACATATACAACGGGCCCTGCGCTATTACACCCAGTCTGACCTGAGCGAGAGGACGTGGGGCTTATTCCAATACAGCAGAGAGCAGTATGTATCTCCGCAGGGTGTGCTCATACAGGAACAATACACATATACAACGGGCCCTGCGCTATTACACCCAGTCTGACCTGAGCGAGAGGACGTGGAGCTTATTCCAATACAGCAGTATGTATCTCCGCAGGGTGTGCTCATACAGGAACAATACACATATACAACATTCCCTGCGCTATTACACCCAGTCTGACCTGAGCGAGAGGACGTGGGGCTTATTCCAATACAGCAGAGAGCAGTATGTATCTCCGCAGGGTGTGCTCATACAGGAACAATACACATATACAACGGGCCCTGCGCTATTACACCCAGTCTGACCTGAGCGAGAGGACGTGGGGCTTATTCCAATACAGCAGAGAGCAGTATGTATCTCCGCAGGGTGTGCTCATACAGGAACAATACACATATACAACGGGCCCTGCGCTATTACACCCAGTCTGACCTGAGCGAGAGGACGTGGAGCTTATTCCAATACAGCAGAGAGCAGTATGTATCTCCGCAGGGTGTGCTCATACAGGAACAATACACATATACAACGGGCCCTGCGCTATTACACCCAGTCTGACCTGAGCGAGAGGACGTGGGGCTTATTCCAATACAGCAGAGAGCAGTATGTATCTCCGCAGGGTGTGCTCATACAGGAACAATACACATATACAACGGGCCCTGCGCTATTACACCCAGTCTGACCTGAGCGAGAGGACGTGGGGCTTATTCCAATACAGCAGAGAGCAGTATGTATCTCCGCAGGGTGTGCTCATACAGGAACAATACACATATACAACGGGCCCTGCGCTATTATACCCAGTCTGACCTGAGCGAGAGGACGTGGGGCTTATTCCAATACAGCAGAGAGCAGTATGTATCTCCGCAGGGTGTGCTCATACAGGAACAATACACATATACAACGGGCCCTGCGCTACTACACCCAGTCTGACCTGAGCGAGAGGACGTGGGGCTTATTCCAATACAGCAGAGAGCAGTATATATCTCCGCAGGGTGTGCTGATACAGGAACAATACACATATACAACGGGCCCTGCGCTATTACACCCAGTCTGACCTGAGCGAGAGGACGTGGGGCTTATTCCAATACAGCAGAGAGCAGTATGTATCTCCGCAGGGTGTGCTCATACAGGAACAATACACATATACAACGGGCCCTGCGCTATTACACCCAGTCTGACCTGAGCGAGAGGACGTGGGGCTTATTCCAATACAGCAGAGAGCAGTATGTATCTCCGCAGGGTGTGCTCATACAGGAACAATACACATATACAACGGGCCCTGCGCTATTACACCCAGTCTGACCTGAGCGAGAGGACGTGGGGCTTATTCCAATACAGCAGAGAGCAATATGTATCTCCGCAGGGTGTGCTCATACAGGAACAATACACATATACAACGGGCCCTGCGCTATTACACCCAGTCTGACCTGAGCCAGAGGACGTGGGGCTTATTCCAATACAGCAGAGAGCAGTATGTATCTCCGCAGGGTGTGCTCATACAGGAACAATACACATATACAAGGGGCCCTGCGCTATTACACCCAGTCTGACCTGAGCGAGAGGACGTGGGGCTTATTCCAATACAGCAGAGAGCAGTATGTATCTCCGCAGGGTGTGCTCATACAGGAACAATACACATATACAACGGGCCCTGCGCTATTACACCCAGTCTGACCTGAGCGAGAGGACGTGGGGCTTATTCCAATACAGCAGAGCAGTATGTGTCTCCGCAGGGTGTGCTCATACAGGAACAATACACATATACAATGGGCCCTGCGCTATTACACCCAGTCTGACCTGAGCGAGAGGACGTGGGGCTTATTCCAATACAGCAGAGAGCAGTATGTATCTCCGCAGGGTGTGCTGATACAGGAACAATACACATATACAACGGGCCCTGCGCTATTACACCCAGTCTGACCTGAGCGAGAGGACGTGGGGCTTATTCCAATACAGCAGAGAGCAGTATGTATCTCCGCAGGGTGTGCTCATACAGGAACAATACACATATACAACGGGCCCTGCACTATTACCCCCAGTCTGACCTGAGCGAGAGGACGTGGGGCTTATTCCAATACAGCAGAGAGCAGTATGTATCTCCGCAGGGTGTGCTGATACAGGAACAATACACATATACAACGGGCCCTGCGCTATTACACCCAGTCTGACCTGAGCGAGAGGACGTGGGGCTTATTCCAATACAGCAGAGAGCAGTACGTATCTCCGCAGGGTGTGCTGATACAGGAACAATACACATATACAACGGGCCCTGCGCTATTACACCCAGTCTGACCTGAGCGAGAGGACGTGGGGCTTATTCCAATACAGCAGAGAGCAGTATGTATCTCCGCAGGGTGTGCTCATACAGGAACAATACATATATACAACGGGCCCTGCGCTATTACACCCAGTCTGACCTGAGCGAGAGGACGTGGGGCTTATTCCAATACAGCAGAGAGCAGTATGTATCTCCGCAGGGTGTGCTCATACAGGAACAATACACATATACAACGGGCCCTGCGCTAATACACCCAGCCTGACCTGAGCGAGAGGACGTGGGGCTTATTCCAATACAGCAGAGAGCAGTATGTATCTCCGCAGGGTGTGCTCATACAGGAACAATACACATATACAACGGGCCCTGCGCTATTACACCCAGTCTGACCTGAGCGAGAGGACGTGGGGCTTATTCCAATACAGCAGAGAGCAGCACGCATCTCCGCAGGGTGTGCTCATACAGGAACAATACACATATACAACGGGCCCTGCGCTATTACACCCAGTCTGACCTGAGCGAGAGGACATGGGGCTTATTCCAATACAGCAGAGAGCAGTATGTATCTCCGCAGGGTGTGCTCATACAGGAACAATACACATATACAACGGGCCCTGCGCTATTACACCCAGTCTGACCTGAGCGAGAGGACGTGGAGCTTATTCCAATACAGCAGTATGTATCTCCGCAGGGTGTGCTCATACAGGAACAATACACATATACAACATTCCCTGCGCTATTACACCCAGTCTGACCTGAGCGAGAGGACGTGGGGCTTATTCCAATACAGCAGAGAGCAGTATGTATCTCCGCAGGGTGTGCTCATACAGGAACAATACACATATACAACGGGCCCTGCGCTATTACACCCAGTCTGACCTGAGCGAGAGGACGTGGGGCTTATTCCAATACAGCAGAGAGCAGTATGTATCTCCGCAGGGTGTGCTCATACAGGAACAATACACATATACAACGGGCCCTGCGCTATTACACCCAGTCTGACCTGAGCGAGAGGACGTGGGGCTTATTCAAATACAGTAGAGAGCAGTATGTATCTCCGCAGGGTGTGCTCATACAGGAACAATACACATATACAACGGGCCCTGCGCTATTACACCCAGTCTGACCTGAGCGAGAGGACGTGGAGCTTATTCCAATACAGCAGAGAGCAGTATGTATCTCCGCAGGGTGTGCTCATACAGGAACAATACACATATACAACGGGCCCTGCGCTATTACACCCAGTCTGACCTGAGCGAGAGGACGTGGGGCTTATTCCAATACAGCAGAGAGCAGTATGTATCTCCGCAGGGTGTGCTCATACAGGAACAATACACATATACAACGGGCCCTGCGCTATTACACCCAGTCTGACCTGAGCGAGAGGACGTGGGGCTTATTCCAATACAGCAGAGAGCAGTATGTATCTCCGCAGGGTGTGCTCATACAGGAACAATACACATATACAACGGGCCCTGCGCTATTATACCCAGTCTGACCTGAGCGAGAGGACGTGGGGCTTATTCCAATACAGCAGAGAGCAGTATGTATCTCCGCAGGGTGTGCTCATACAGGAACAATACACATATACAACGGGCCCTGCGCTACTACACCCAGTCTGACCTGAGCGAGAGGACGTGGGGCTTATTCCAATACAGCAGAGAGCAGTATATATCTCCGCAGGGTGTGCTGATACAGGAACAATACACATATACAACGGGCCCTGCGCTATTACACCCAGTACACCCAGTCTGACCTGAGCGAGAGGACGTGGGGCTTATTCCAATACAGCAGAGAGCAGTATGTATCTCCGCAGGGTGTGCTCATACAGTAACAATACACATATACAACGGGCCCTGTGCTATTACACCCAGTCTGACCTGAGCGAGAGGACGTGGGGCTTATTCCAATACAGCAGAGCAGTATGTATCTCCGCAGGGTGTGCTCATACAGGAACAATACACATATACAACGGGCCCTGCGCTGTGTATTACACCCAGTCTGACCTGAGCGAGAGGACGTGGGGCTTATTCCAATACAGCAGAGAGCAGTATGTATCTCCGCAGGGTGTGCTCATACAGGAACAATACACATATACAACGGGCCCTGCGCTATTACACCCAGTCTGACCTGAGCGAGAGGACGTGGGGCTTATTCCAATACAGCAGAGAGCAGTATGTATCTCCGCAGGGTGTGCTCATACAGGAACAATACACATATACAACGGGCCCTGCGCTATTACACCCAGTCTGACCTGAGCGAGAGGACGTGGGGCTTATTCCAATACAGCAGAGAGCAGTATGTATCTCCGCAGGGTGTGCTCATACAGGAACAATACACATATACAACGGGCCCTGCGCTATTACACCCAGTCTGACCTGAGCGAGAGGACATGGGGCTTATTCCAATACAGCAGAGAGCAGTACGTATCTCCGCAGGGTGTGCTCATACAGGAACAATACACATATACAACGGGCCCTGCGCTATTACACCCAGTCTGACCTGAGCGAGAGGACGTGGGGCTTATTCCAATACAGCAGAGAGCAGTATGTATCTCCGCAGGGTGTGCTCATACAGGAACAATACACATATACAACGGGCCCTGCGCTATTACACCCAGTCTGACCTGAGCGAGAGGACGTGGGGCTTATTCCAATACAGCAGAGAGCAGTATGTATCTCCGCAGGGTGTGCTCATACAGGAACAATACACATATACAACGGGCCCTGCGCTATTACACCAAGTCTGACCTGAGCGAGAGGACGTGGGGCTTATTCCAATACAGAAGAGAGCAGTATGTATCTCCGCAGGGTGTGCTCATACAGGAACAATACACATATACAACGGGCCCTGCGCTGTGTATTACACCCAGTCTGACCTGTGCGAGAGGACGTGGGGCTTATTCCAATACAGCAGAGAGCAGTATGTATCTCCGCAGGGTGTGCTCATACAGGAACAATACACATATACAACGGGCCCTGCGCTATTACACCCAGTCTGACCTGAGCGAGAGGACGTGGGGCTTATTCCAATACAGCAGAGAGCAGTACGTATCTCCGCAGGGTGTGCTCATACATGAACAATACACATATACAACGGGCCCTGCGCTATTACACCCAGTCTGACCTGAGCGAGAGGACGTGGGGCTTATTCCAATACAGCAGAGAGCAGTATGTATCTCCGCAGGGTGTGCTCATACAGGAACAATACACATATACAACGGGCCCTGCGCTATTACACCCAGTCAGACCTGAGCGAGAGGACGTGGGGCTTATTCCAATACAGCAGAGAGCAGTATGTATCTCCGCAGGGTGTGCTCATACAGGAACAATACACATATACAACGGGCCCTGCGCTATTACACCCAGTCTGACCTGAGCGAGAGGACGTGGGGCTTATTCCAATACAGCAGAGAGCAGTATGTTTCTCCGCAGGGTATGCTGATACAGGAACAATACACATATACAACGGGCCCTGCGCTATTACACCCAGTCTGACCTGAGCGAGAGGACGTGGGGCTTATTCCAATACAGCAGAGAGCAGTATGTATCTCCGCAGGGTGTGCTCATACAGGAACAATACACATATACAACGGGCCCTGCGCTATTACACCCAGTCTGACCTGAGCGAGAGGACGTGGGGCTTATTCCAATACAGCAGAGAGCAGTATGTATCTCCGCAGGGTGTGCTCATACAGGAACAATACACATATACAACGGGCCCTGCGCTATTACACCCAGTCTGACCTGAGCGAGAGGACGTGGGGCTTATTCCAATACAGCAGAGAGCAGTATGTATCTCCGCAGGGTGTGCTCATACAGGAACAATACACATATACAACGGGCCCTGCGCTATTACACCCAGCCTGACCTGAGCGAGAGTACGTGGGGCTTATTCCAATACAGCAGAGAGCAGTATGTATCTCCGCAGGGTGTGCTCATACAGGAACAATACACATATACAACGGGCCCTGCGCTATTACACCCAGTCTGACCTGAGCGAGAGGACGTGGGGCTTATTCCAATACAGCAGAGAGCAGTATGTATCTCCGCAGGGTGTGCTCATACAGGAACAATACACATATACAACGGGCCCTGCGCTATTACACCCAGTCTGACCTGAGCGAGAGGACGTGGGGCTTATTCCAATACAGCAGAGAGCAGTATGTATCTCCGCAGGGTGTGCTCATACAGGAACAATACACATATACAACGGGCCCTGCGCTATTACACCCAGTCTGACCTGAGCGAGAGGACGTGGGGCTTATTCCAATACAGCAGAGAGCAGTATGTATCTCCGCAGGGTGTGCTCATACAGGAACAATACATATATACAACGGGCCCTGCGCTATTACACCCAGTCTGACCTGAGCGAGAGGACGTGGGGCTTATTCCAATACAGCAGAGAGCAGTATGTATCTCCGCAGGGTGTGCTGATACAGGAACAATACACATATACAACGGGCCCTGCGCTATTACACCCAGTCTGACCTGAGCGAGAGGACGTGGGGCTTATTCCAATACAGCAGAGAGCAGTATGTATCTCCGCAGGGTGTGCTGATACAGGAACAATACACATATACAACGGGCCCTGCACTATTACCCCCAGTCTGACCTGAGCGAGAGGACGTGGGGCTTATTCCAATACAGCAGAGAGCAGTATGTATCTCCGCAGGGTGTGCTCATACAGGAACAATACACATATACAACGGGCCCTGCGCTATTACACCCAGTCTGACCTGAGCGAGAGGACGTGGGGCTTATTCTAATACAGCAGAGAGCAGTATGTATCTCCGCAGGGTGTGCTCATACAGGAACAATACACATATACAACGGGCCCTGCGCTATTACACCCAGTCTGACCTGAGCGAGAGGACGTGGGGCTTATTCCAATACAGCAGAGAGCAGTATGTATCTCCGCAGGGTGTGCTGATACAGGAACAATACACATATACAACGGGCCCTGCACTATTACCCCCAGTCTGACCTGAGCGAGAGGACGTGGGGCTTATTCCAATACAGCAGAGAGCAGTATGTATCTCCGCAGGGTGTGCTCATACAGGAACAATACACATATACAACGGGCCCTGCGCTATTACACCCAGTCTGACCTGAGCGAGAGGACGTGGGGCTTATTCCAATATAGCAGAGAGCAGTATGCATCTCCGCAGGGTGTGCTCATACAGGAACAATACACATATACAACGGGCCCTGCGCTATTACACCCAGTCTGACCTGAGCGAGAGGACGTGGGGCTTATTCCAATACAGCAGAGAGCAGTATGTATCTCCGCAGGGTGTGCTCATGCAGGAACAATACACATATACAACGGGCCCTGCGCTATTACACCCAGTCTGACCTGAGCGAGAGGACGTGGGGCTTATTCCAATACAGCAGAGAGCAATATGTATCTCCGCAGGGTGTGCTCATACAGGAACAATACACATATACAACGGGCCCTGCGCTATTACACCCAGTCTGACCTGAGCCAGAGGACGTGGGGCTTATTCCAATACAGCAGAGAGCAGTACGTATCTCCGCAGGGTGTGCTGATACAGGAACAATACACATATACAACGGGCCCTGCGCTATTACACCCAGTCTGACCTGAGCGAGAGGACGTGGGGCTTATTCCAATACAGCAGAGAGCAGTATGTATCTCCGCAGGGTGTGCTCATACAGGAACAATACATATATACAACGGGCCCTGCGCTATTACACCCAGTCTGACCTGAGCGAGAGGACGTGGGGCTTATTCCAATACAGCAGAGAGCAGTATGTATCTCCGCAGGGTGTGCTCATACAGGAACAATACACATATACAACGGGCCCTGCGCTAATACACCCAGCCTGACCTGAGCGAGAGGACGTGGGGCTTATTCCAATACAGCAGAGAGCAGTATGTATCTCCGCAGGGTGTGCTCATACAGGAACAATACACATATACAACGGGCCCTGCGCTATTACACCCAGTCTGACCTGAGCGAGAGGACGTGGGGCTTATTCCAATACAGCAGAGAGCAGCATGCATCTCCGCAGGGTGTGCTCATACAGGAACAATACACATATACAACGGGCCCTGCGCTATTACACCCAGTCTGACCTGAGCGAGAGGACATGGGGCTTATTCCAATACAGCAGAGAGCAGTATGTATCTCCGCAGGGTGTGCTCATACAGGAACAATACACATATACAACGGGCCCTGCGCTATTACACCCAGTCTGACCTGAGCGAGAGGACGTGGAGCTTATTCCAATACAGCAGTATGTATCTCCGCAGGGTGTGCTCATACAGGAACAATACACATATACAACGGGCCCTGCGCTATTACACCCAGTCTGACCTGAGCGAGAGGACGTGGGGCTTATTCCAATACAGCAGAGAGCAGTATGTATCTCCGCAGGGTGTGCTCATACAGGAACAATACACATATACAACGGGCCCTGCGCTATTACACCCAGTCTGACCTGAGCGAGAGGACGTGGGGCTTATTCAAATACAGTAGAGAGCAGTATGTATCTCCGCAGGGTGTGCTCATACAGGAACAATACACATATACAACGGGCCCTGCGCTATTACACCCAGTCTGACCTGAGCGAGAGGACGTGGAGCTTATTCCAATACAGCAGAGAGCAGTATGTATCTCCGCAGGGTGTGCTCATACAGGAACAATACACATATACAACGGGCCCTGCGCTATTACACCCAGTCTGACCTGAGCGAGAGGACGTGGAGCTTATTCCAATACAGCAGAGAGCAGTATGTATCTCCGCAGGGTGTGCTCATACAGGAACAATACACATATACAACGGGCCCTGCGCTATTACACCCAGTCTGACCTGAGCGAGAGGACGTGGGGCTTATTCCAATACAGCAGAGAGCAGTATGTATCTCCGCAGGGTGTGCTCATACAGGAACAATACACATATACAACGGGCCCTGCGCTATTACACCCAGTCTGACCTGAGCGAGAGGACGTGGGGCTTATTCCAATACAGCAGAGAGCAGTATGTATCTCCGCAGGGTGTGCTCATACAGGAACAATACACATATACAACGGGCCCTGCGCTATTACACCCAGTCTGACCTGAGCGAGAGGACGTGGGGCTTATTCCAATACAGCAGAGAGCAGTATGTATCTCCGCAGGGTGTGCTCATACAGGAACAATACACATATACAACGGGCCCTGCGCTATTACACCCAGTCTGACCTGAGCGAGAGGACGTGGGGCTTATTCCAATACAGCAGAGAGCAGTATGTATCTCCGCAGGGTGTGCTCATACAGGAACAATACACATATACAACGGGCCCTGCGCTATTACACCCAGTCTGACCTGAGCGAGAGGACGTGGGGCTTATTCCAATACAGCAGAGAGCAGTATGTATCTCCGCAGGGTGTGCTCATACAGGAACAATACACATATACAACGGGCCCGGCGCTATTACACCCAGTCTGACCTGAGCGAGAGGACATGGGGCTTATTCCAATACAGCAGAGAGCAGTACGTATCTCCGCAGGGTGTGATCATACAGGAACAATACACATATACAACGGGCCCTGCGCTATTACACCCAGTCTGACCTGAGCGAGAGGACGTGGGGCTTATTCCAATACAGCAGAGAGCAGTATGTATCTCCGCAGGGTGTGCTCATACAGGAACAATACACATATACAACGGGCCCGGCGCTATTACACCCAGTCTGACCTGAGCGAGAGGACATGGGGCTTATTCCAATACAGCAGAGAGCAGTACGTATCTCCGCAGGGTGTGATCATACAGGAACAATACACATATACAACGGGCCCTGCGCTATTACACCCAGTCTGACCTGAGCGAGAGGACGTGGGGCTTATTCCAATACAAAAGAGAGCAGTATGTATCTCCGCAGGGTGTGCTCATACAGGAACAATACACATATACAACGGGCCCTGCGCTATTACACCCAGTCTGACCTGAGCGAGAGGACGTGGGGCTTATTCCAATACAGCAGAGAGCAGTATGTATCTCCGCAGGGTGTGCTCATACAGGAACAATACACATATACAACGGGCCCTGCGCTATTACACCCAGTCTGACCTGAGCGAGAGGACGTGGGGCTTATTCCAATACAGCAGAGAGCAGTATGTATCTCCGCAGGGTGTGCTCATACAGGAACAATACACATATACAACGGGCCCTGCGCTATTACACCAAGTCTGACCTGAGCGAGAGGACGTGGGGCTTATTCCAATACAGAAGAGAGCAGTATGTATCTCCGCAGGGTGTGCTCATACAGGAACAATACACATATACAACGGGCCCTGCGCTGTGTATTACACCCAGTCTGACCTGTGCGAGAGGACGTGGGGCTTATTCCAATACAGCAGAGAGCAGTATGTATCTCCGCAGGGTGTGCTCATACAGGAACAATACACATATACAACGGGCCCTGCGCTATTACACCCAGTCTGACCTGAGCGAGAGGACGTGGGGCTTATTCTAATACAGCAGAGAGCAGTATGTATCTCCGCAGGGTGTGCTCATACAGGAACAATACACATATACAACGGGCCCTGCGCTATTACACCCAGTCTGACCTGAGCGAGAGGACGTGGGGCTTATTCCAATACAGCAGAGAGCAGTATGTATCTCCGCAGGGTGTGCTCATACAGGAACAATACACATATACAACGGGCCCTGCGCTATTACACCCAGTCTGACCTGAGCGAGAGGACGTGGGGCTTATTCAAATACAGTAGAGAGCAGTATGTATCTCCGCAGGGTGTGCTCATACAGGAACAATACACATATACAACGGGCCCTGCGCTATTACACCCAGTCTGACCTGAGCGAGAGGACGTGGAGCTTATTCCAATACAGCAGAGAGCAGTATGTATCTCCGCAGGGTGTGCTCATACAGGAACAATACACATATACAACGGGCCCTGCGCTATTACACCCAGTCTGACCTGAGCGAGAGGACGTGGAGCTTATTCCAATACAGCAGAGAGCAGTATGTATCTCCGCAGGGTGTGCTCATACAGGAACAATACACATATACAACGGGCCCTGCGCTATTACACCCAGTCTGACCTGAGCGAGAGGACGTGGGGCTTATTCCAATACAGCAGAGAGCAGTATGTATCTCCGCAGGGTGTGCTCATACAGGAACAATACACATATACAACGGGCCCTGCGCTATTACACCCAGTCTGACCTGAGCGAGAGGACGTGGGGCTTATTCCAATACAGCAGAGAGCAGTATGTATCTCCGCAGGGTGTGCTCATACAGGAACAATACACATATACAACGGGCCCTGCGCTATTACACCCAGTCTGACCTGAGCGAGAGGACGTGGGGCTTATTCCAATACAGCAGAGAGCAGTATGTATCTCCGCAGGGTGTGCTCATACAGGAACAATACACATATACAACGGGCCCGGCGCTATTACACCCAGTCTGACCTGAGCGAGAGGACATGGGGCTTATTCCAATACAGCAGAGAGCAGTACGTATCTCCGCAGGGTGTGCTCATACAGGAACAATACACATATACAACGGGCCCTGCGCTATTACACCCAGTCTGACCTGAGCGAGAGGACGTGGGGCTTATTCCAATACAGCAGAGAGCAGTATGTATCTCCGCAGGGTGTGCTCATACAGGAACAATACACATATACAACGGGCCCTGCGCTATTACACCCAGTCTGACCTGAGCGAGAGGACGTGGGGCTTATTCCAATACAGCAGAGAGCAGTATGTATCTCCGCAGGGTGTGCTCATACAGGAACAATACACATATACAACGGGCCCTGCGCTATTACACCAAGTCTGACCTGAGCGAGAGGACGTGGGGCTTATTCCAATACAGAAGAGAGCAGTATGTATCTCCGCAGGGTGTGCTCATACAGGAACAATACACATATACAACGGGCCCTGCGCTGTGTATTACACCCAGTCTGACCTGTGCGAGAGGACGTGGGGCTTATTCCAATACAGCAGAGAGCAGTATGTATCTCCGCAGGGTGTGCTCATACAGGAACAATACACATATACAACGGGCCCTGCGCTATTACACCCAGTCTGACCTGAGCGAGAGGACGTGGGGCTTATTCTAATACAGCAGAGAGCAGTATGTATCTCCGCAGGGTGTGCTCATACAGGAACAATACACATATACAACGGGCCCTGCGCTATTACACCCAGTCTGACCTGAGCGAGAGGACGTGGGGCTTATTCCAATACAGCAGAGAGCAGTATGTATCTCCGCAGGGTGTGCTGATACAGGAACAATACACATATACAACGGGCCCTGCACTATTACCCCCAGTCTGACCTGAGCGAGAGGACGTGGGGCTTATTCCAATACAGCAGAGAGCAGTATGTATCTCCGCAGGGTGTGCTCATACAGGAACAATACACATATACAACGGGCCCTGCGCTATTACACCCAGTCTGACCTGAGCGAGAGGACGTGGGGCTTATTCCAATATAGCAGAGAGCAGTATGCATCTCCGCAGGGTGTGCTCATACAGGAACAATACACATATACAACGGGCCCTGCGCTATTACACCCAGTCTGACCTGAGCGAGAGGACGTGGGGCTTATTCCAATACAGCAGAGAGCAGTATGTATCTCCGCAGGGTGTGCTCATGCAGGAACAATACACATATACAACGGGCCCTGCGCTATTACACCCAGTCTGACCTGAGCGAGAGGACGTGGGGCTTATTCCAATACAGCAGAGAGCAGTATGTATCTCCGCAGGGTGTGCTCATACAGGAACAATACACATATACAACGGGCCCTGCGCTATTACACCCAGTCTGACCTGAGCGAGAGGACGTGGGGCTTATTCCAATACAGCAGAGAGCAATATGTATCTCCGCAGGGTGTGCTCATACAGGAACAATACACATATACAACGGGCCCTGCGCTATTACACCCAGTCTGACCTGAGCCAGAGGACGTGGGGCTTATTCCAATACAGCAGAGAGCAGTATGTATCTCCGCAGGGTGTGCTCATACAGGAACAATACACATATACAAGGGGCCCTGCGCTATTACACCCAGTCTGACCTGAGCGAGGAGGACGTGGGGCTTAGTCCAATACAGCAGAGAGCAGTATGTATCTCCGCAGGGTGTGCTCATACAGGAACAATACACATATACAACGGGCCCTGCACTATTACCCCCAGTCTGACCTGAGCGAGAGGACGTGGGGCTTATTCCAATACAGCAGAGAGCAGTATGTATCTCCGCAGGGTGTGCTGATACAGGAACAATACACATATACAACGGGCCCTGCGCTATTACACCCAGTCTGACCTGAGCGAGAGGACGTGGGGCTTATTCCAATACAGCAGAGAGCAGTATGTATCTCCGCAGGGTGTGCTCATACAGGAACAATACACATATACAACGGGCCCTGCGCTATTACACCCAGTCTGACCTGAGCGAGAGGACGTGGGGCTTATTCCAATACAGCAGAGAGCAGTATGTATCTCCGCAGGGTGTGCTCATACAGGAACAATACACATATACAACGGGCCCTGCGCTATTACACCCAGTCTGACCTGAGCGAGAGGACGTGGGGCTTATTCCAATACAGCAGAGAGCAGTATGTATCTCCGCAGGGTGTGCTCATACAGGAACAATACACATATACAACGGGCCCTGCGCTATTACACCCAGTCTGACCTGAGCGAGAGGACGTGGGGCTTATTCCAATACAGCAGAGAGCAGTATGTATCTCCGCAGGGTGTGCTCATACAGGAACAATACACAATATACAACGGGCCCTGCGCTATTACACCCAGTCTGACCTGAGCGAGAGGACGTGGGGCTTATTCCAATACAGCAGAGAGCAGTATGTATCTCCGCAGGGTGTGCTCATACAGGAACAATACACATATACAACGGGCCCTGCGCTATTACACCCAGTCTGACCTGAGCGAGAGGACGTGGGGCTTATTCCAATACAGCAGAGAGCAGTACGTATCTCCGCAGGGTGTGCTGATACAGGAACAATACACATATACAACGGGCCCTGCGCTATTACACCCAGTCTGACCTGAGCGAGAGGACGTGGGGCTTATTCCAATACAGCAGAGAGCAGTATGTATCTCCGCAGGGTGTGCTCATACAGGAACAATACATATATACAACGGGCCCTGCGCTATTACACCCAGTCTGACCTGAGCGAGAGGACGTGGGGCTTATTCCAATACAGCAGAGAGCAGTATGTATCTCCGCAGGGTGTGCTCATACAGGAACAATACACATATACAACGGGCCCTGCGCTAATACACCCAGCCTGACCTGAGCGAGAGGACGTGGGGCTTATTCCAATACAGCAGAGAGCAGTATGTATCTCCGCAGGGTGTGCTCATACAGGAACAATACACATATACAACGGGCCCTGCGCTATTACACCCAGTCTGACCTGAGCGAGAGGACGTGGGGCTTATTCCAATACAGCAGAGAGCAGCATGCATCTCCGCAGGGTGTGCTCATACAGGAACAATACACATATACAACGGGCCCTGCGCTATTACACCCAGTCTGACCTGAGCGAGAGGACATGGGGCTTATTCCAATACAGCAGAGAGCAGTATGTATCTCCGCAGGGTGTGCTCATACAGGAACAATACACATATACAACGGGCCCTGCGCTATTACACCCAGTCTGACCTGAGCGAGAGGACGTGGAGCTTATTCCAATACAGCAGTATGTATCTCCGCAGGGTGTGCTCATACAGGAACAATACACATATACAACATTCCCTGCGCTATTACACCCAGTCTGACCTGAGCGAGAGGACGTGGGGCTTATTCCAATACAGCAGAGAGCAGTATGTATCTCCGCAGGGTGTGCTCATACAGGAACAATACACATATACAACGGGCCCTGCGCTATTACACCCAGTCTGACCTGAGCGAGAGGACGTGGGGCTTATTCCAATACAGCAGAGAGCAGTATGTATCTCCGCAGGGTGTGCTCATACAGGAACAATACACATATACAACGGGCCCTGCGCTATTACACCCAGTCTGACCTGAGCGAGAGGACGTGGGGCTTATTCAAATACAGTAGAGAGCAGTATGTATCTCCGCAGGGTGTGCTCATACAGGAACAATACACATATACAACGGGCCCTGCGCTATTACACCCAGTCTGACCTGAGCGAGAGGACGTGGAGCTTATTCCAATACAGCAGAGAGCAGTATGTATCTCCGCAGGGTGTGCTCATACAGGAACAATACACATATACAACGGGCCCTGCGCTATTACACCCAGTCTGACCTGAGCGAGAGGACGTGGAGCTTATTCCAATACAGCAGAGAGCAGTATGTATCTCCGCAGGGTGTGCTCATACAGGAACAATACACATATACAACGGGCCCTGCGCTATTACACCCAGTCTGACCTGAGCGAGAGGACGTGGGGCTTATTCCAATACAGCAGAGAGCAGTATGTATCTCCGCAGGGTGTGCTCATACAGGAACAATACACATATACAACGGGCCCTGCGCTATTACACCCAGTCTGACCTGAGCGAGAGGACGTGGGGCTTATTCCAATACAGCAGAGAGCAGTATATATCTCCGCAGGGTGTGATCATACAGGAACAATACACATATACAACGGGCCCTGCGCTATTACACCCAGTCTGACCTGAGCGAGAGGATGTGGGGCTTATTCTAATACAGCAGAGAGCAGTATGCATCTCCGCAGGGTGTGCTCATACAGGAACAATACACATATACAACGGGCCCTGCGCTACTACACCCAGTCTGACCTGAGCGAGAGGACGTGGGGCTTATTCCAATACAGCAGAGAGCAGTATATATCTCCGCAGGGTGTGCTGATACAGGAACAATACACATATACAACGGGCCCTGCGCTATTACACCCAGTCTGACCTGAGCGAGAGGACGTGGGGCTTATTCCAATACAGCAGAGAGCAGCATGCATCTCCGCAGGGTGTGCTCATACAGTAACAATACACATATACAACGGGCCCTGCGCTATTACACCCAGTCTGACCTGAGCGAGAGGACATGGGGCTTATTCCAATACAGCAGAGAGCAGTATGTATCTCCGCAGGGTGTGCTCATACAGGAACAATACACATATACAACGGGCCCTGCGCTATTACACCCAGTCTGACCTGAGCGAGAGGACGTGGAGCTTATTCCAATACAGCAGTATGTATCTCCGCAGGGTGTGCTCATACAGGAACAATACACATATACAACATTCCCTGCGCTATTACACCCAGTCTGACCTGAGCGAGAGGACGTGGGGCTTATTCCAATACAGCAGAGAGCAGTATGTATCTCCGCAGGGTGTGCTCATACAGGAACAATACACATATACAACGGGCCCTGCGCTATTACACCCAGTCTGACCTGAGCGAGAGGACGTGGGGCTTATTCCAATACAGCAGAGCAGTATGTATCTCCGCAGGGTGTGCTCATACAGGAACAATACACATATACAACGGGCCCTGCGCTGTGTATTACACCCAGTCTGACCTGAGCGAGAGGACGTGGGGCTTATTCCAATACAGCAGAGAGCAGTATGTATCTCCGCAGGGTGTGCTCATACAGGAACAATACACATATACAACGGGCCCTGCGCTATTACACCCAGTCTGACCTGAGCGAGAGGACGTGGGGCTTATTCCAATACAGCAGAGAGCAGTATGTATCTCCGCAGGGTGTGCTCATACAGGAACAATACACATATACAACGGGCCCTGCGCTATTACACCCAGTCTGACCTGAGCGAGAGGACATGGGGCTTATTCCAATACAGCAGAGAGCAGTACGTATCTCCGCAGGGTGTGCTCATACAGGAACAATACACATATACAACGGGCCCTGCGCTATTACACCCAGCCTGACCTGAGCGAGAGGACGTGGGGCTTATTCCAATACAGCAGAGAGCAGTATGTATCTCCGCAGGGTGTGCTCATACAGGAACAATACACATATACAACGGGCCCTGCGCTATTACACCCAGTCTGACCTGAGCGAGAGGACGTGGGGCTTATTCCAATACAGCAGAGAGCAGTATGTATCTCCGCAGGGTGTGCTCATACAGGAACAATACACATATACAACGGGCCCTGCGCTATTACACCAAGTCTGACCTGAGCGAGAGGACGTGGGGCTTATTCCAATACAGAAGAGAGCAGTATGTATCTCCGCAGGGTGTGCTCATACAGGAACAATACACATATACAACGGGCCCTGCGCTGTGTATTACACCCAGTCTGACCTGTGCGAGAGGACGTGGGGCTTATTCCAATACAGCAGAGAGCAGTATGTATCTCCGCAGGGTGTGCTCATACAGGAACAATACACATATACAACGGGCCCTGCGCTATTACACCCAGTCTGACCTGAGCGAGAGGACGTGGGGCTTATTCCAATACAGCAGAGAGCAGTATGTATCTCCGCAGGGTGTGCTCATACAGGAACAATACACATATACAACGGGCCCTGCGCTATTACACCCAGTCTGACCTGAGCGAGAGGACGTGGGGCTTATTCCAATACAGAAGAGAGCAGTATGTATCTCCGCAGGGTGTGCTCATACAGGAACAATACACATATACAACGGGCCCTGCGCTGTGTATTACACCCAGCCTGACCTGAGCGAGAGGACGTGGGGCTTATTACAATACAGCAGAGAGCAGTATGTATCTCCGCAGGGTGTGCTCATACAGGAACAATACACATATACAACGGGCCCTGCGCTATTACACCCAGTCTGACCTGAGCGAGAGGACGTGGGGCTTATTCCAATACAGCAGAGAGCAGTACGTATCTCCGCAGGGTGTGCTCATACAGGAACAATACACATATACAACGGGCCCTGCGCTATTACACCCAGTCTGACCTGAGCGAGAGGACGTGGGGCTTATTCCAATACAGCAGAGAGCAGTATGTATCTCCGCAGGGTGTGCTCATACAGGAACAATACACATATACAACGGGCCCTGCGCTATTACACCCAGTCTGACCTGAGCGAGAGGACGTGGGGCTTATTCCAATACAGCAGAGCAGTATGTATCTCCGCAGGGTGTGCTCATACAGGAACAATACACATATACAACGGGCCCTGCGCTATTACACCCAGTCTGACCTGAGCGAGAGGACGTGGGGCTTATTCCAATACAGCAGAGAGCAGTATGTATCTCCGCAGGGTGTGCTCATACAGGAACAATACACATATACAACGGGCCCTGCGCTATTACACCCAGTCTGACCTGAGCGAGAGGACGTGGGGCTTATTCCAATACAGCAGAGCAGTATATATCTCCGCAGGGTGTGCTCATACAGGAACAATACACATATACAACGGGCCCTGCGCTATTACACCCAGTCTGACCTGAGCGAGAGGACGTGGGGCTTATTCCAATACAGCAGAGAGCAGTATGCATCTCCGCAGGGTGTGCTCATACAGGAACAATACACATATACAACGGGCCCTGCGCTATTACACCCAGTCTGACCTGAGCGAGAGGACGTGGGGCTTATTCCAATACAGCAGAGAGCAGTATGTATCTCCGCAGGGTGTGCTCATACAGGAACAATACACATATACAACGGGCCCTGCGCTATTACACCCAGTCTGACCTGAGCGAGAGGACGTGGGGCTTATTCCAATACAGCAGAGAGCAGTATGTATCTCCGCAGGGTGTGCTCATACAGGAACAATACACATATACAACGGGCCCTGCGCTATTACACCCAGTCTGACCTGAGCGAGAGGACGTGGGGCTTATTCCAATACAGCAGAGAGCAGTATGTATCTCCGCAGGGTGTGCTCATACAGGAACAATACACATATACAACGGGCCCTGCGCTATTACACCCAGTCTGACCTGAGCGAGAGGACGTGGGGCTTATTCCAATACAGCAGAGAGCAGTATGCATCTCCGCAGGGTGTGCTCATACAGGAACAATACACATATACAACGGGCCCTGCGCTATTACACCCAGTCTGACCTGAGCGAGAGGATGTGGGGCTTATTCCAATACAGCAGAGAGCAGTATGTATCTCCGCAGGGTGTGCTCATACAGGAACAATACACATATACAACGGGCCCTGCGCTATTACACCCAGTCTGACCTGAGCGAGAGGACGTGGGGCTTATTCCAATACAGCAGAGAGCAGTATGTATCTCCGCAGGGTGTGCTCATACAGGAACAATACACATATACAACGGGCCCTGCGCTATTACACCCAGTCTGACCTGAGCGAGAGGACGTGGGGCTTATTCCAATACAGCAGAGCAGTATGTATCTCCGCAGGGTGTGCTCATACAGGAACAATACACATATACAACGGGCCCTGCGCTATTACACCCAGTCTGACCTGAGCGAGAGGACGTGGGGCTTATTCCAATACAGCAGAGAGCAGTATGTATCTCCGCAGGGTGTGCTCATACAGGAACAATACACATATACAACGGGCCTTGCGCTATTACACCCAGTCTGACCTGAGCGAGAGGACGTGGGGCTTATTCCAATACAGCAGAGAGCAGTATGTATCTCCGCAGGGTGTGCTCATACAGGAACAATACACATATACAACGGGCCCTGCGCTGTGTATTACCCCCAGTCTGACCTGAGCGAGAGGACATGGGGCTTATTCCAATACAGCAGAGAGCAGTATGTATCTCCGCAGGGTGTGCTGATACAGGAACAATACACATATACAACGGGCCCTGCGCTATTACACCCAGTCTGACCTGAGCGAGAGGACGTGGGGCTTATTCCAATACAGCAGAGAGCAGTATGTATCTCCGCAGGGTGTGCTCATACAGGAACAATACACATATACAACGGGCCCTGCGCTATTACACCCAGTCTGACCTGAGCGAGAGGACGTGGGGCTTATTCCAATACAGCAGAGAGCAGTATGTATCTCCGCAGGGTGTGCTCATACAAGAACAATACACATATACAACGGGCCCTGCGCTATTACCCCCAGTCTGACCTGAGCGAGAGGACGTGGGGCTTATTCCAATACAGCAGAGAGCAGCATGTATCTCCGCAGGGTGTGCTGATACAGGAACAATACACATATACAACGGGCCCTGCGCTATTACACCCAGTCTGACCTGAGTGAGAGGACGTGGGGCTTATTCCAATACAGCAGAGAGCAGTATGTATCTCCGCAGGGTGTGCTCATACAGGAACAATACACATATACAACGGGCCCTGCGCTATTACACCCAGTCTGACCTGAGCGAGAGGACGTGGGGCTTATTCCAATACAGCAGAGAGCAGTATGTATCTCCGCAGGGTGTGCTCATACAGGAACAATACACATATACAACGGGCCCTGCGCTATTACACCCAGTCTGACCTGAGCGAGAGGACGTGGGGCTTATTCCAATACAGCAGAGCAGTATATATCTCCGCAGGGTGTGCTCATACAGGAACAATACACATATACAACGGGCCCTGCGCTATTACACCCAGTCTGACCTGAGCGAGAGGACGTGGGGCTTATTCCAATACAGCAGAGCAGTATATATCTCCGCAGGGTGTGCTCATACAGGAACAATACACATATACAACGGGCCCTGCGCTATTACACCCAGTCTGACCTGAGCGAGAGGACGTGGGGCTTATTCCAATACAGCAGAGAGCAGTATGTATCTCCGCAGGGTGTGCTCATACAGGAACAATACACATATACAACGGGCCCTGCGCTATTACACCCAGTCTGACCTGAGCGAGAGGACGTGGGGCTTATTCCAATACAGCAGAGAGCAGTATGTATCTCCGCAGGGTGTGCTCATACAGGAACAATACACATATACAACGGGCCCTGCGCTATTACACCCAGTCTGACCTGAGCGAGAGGACGTGGGGCTTATTCCAATACAGCAGAGAGCAGTATGTATCTCCGCAGGGTGTGCTCATACAGGAACAATACACATATACAACGGGCCCTGCGCTATTACACCCAGTCTGACCTGAGCGAGAGGACGTGGGGCTTATTCCAATACAGCAGAGAGCAGTATGTATCTCCGCAGGGTGTACTCATACAGGAACAATACACATATACAACGGGCCCTGCGCTATTACACCCAGTCTGACCTGAGCGAGAGGACGTGGGGCTTATTCCAATACAGCAGAGCAGTATATATCTCCGCAGGGTGTGCTCATACAGGAACAATACACATATACAACGGGCCCTGCGCTATTACACCCAGTCTGACCTGAGCGAGAGGACGTGGGGCTTATTCCAATACAGCAGAGCAGTATATATCTCCGCAGGGTGTGCTCATACAGGAACAATACACATATACAACGGGCCCTGCGCTATTACACCCAGTCTGACCTGAGCGAGAGGACGTGGGGCTTATTCCAATACAGCAGAGCAGTATATATCTCCGCAGGGTGTGCTCATACAGGAACAATACACATATACAACGGGCCCTGCGCTATTACACCCAGTCTGACCTGAGCGAGAGGACGTGGGGCTTATTCCAATACAGCAGAGAGCAGTATGTATCTCCGCAGGGTGTGCTCATACAGGAACAATACACATATACAACGGGCCCTGCGCTATTACACCCAGCCTGACCTGAGCGAGAGGACGTGGGGCTTATTCCAATACAGCAGAGAGCAGTATGTATCTCCGCAGGGTGTGCTCATACAGGAACAATACACATATACAACGGGCCCTGCGCTATTACACCCAGTCTGACCTGAGCGAGAGGACGTGGGGCTTATTCCAATACAGCAGAGAGCAGTATGTATCTCCGCAGGGTGTGCTCATACAGGAACAATACACATATACAACGGGCCCTGCGCTATTACACCCAGTCTGACCTGAGCGAGAGGACGTGGGGCTTATTCCAATACAGCAGAGAGCAGTATGTATCTCCGCAGGGTGTGCTCATACAGGAACAATACACATATACAACGGGCCCTGCGCTATTACACCCAGCCTGACCTGAGCGAGAGGACGTGGGGCTTATTCCAATACAGCAGAGAGCAGTATGTATCTCCGCAGGGTGTGCTCATACAGGAACAATACACATATACAACGGGCCCTGCGCTATTACACCCAGTCTGACCTGAGCGAGAGGACGTGGGGCTTATTCCAATACAGCAGAGAGCAATATGTATCTCCGCAGGGTGTGCTCATACAGGAACAATACACATATACAACGGGCCCTGCGCTATTACACCCAGTCTGACCTGAGCGAGAGGACGTGGGGCTTATTCCAATACAGCAGAGCAGTATATATCTCTGCAGGGTGTGCTCATACAGGAACAATACACATATACAACGGGCCCTGCGCTATTACACCCAGTCTGACCTGAGCGAGAGGACGTGGGGCTTATTCCAATACAGCAGAGAGCAGTATGTATCTCCGCAGGGTGTGCTCATACAGGAACAATACACATATACAACGGGCCCTGCGCTATTACACCCAGCCTGACCTGAGCGAGAGGACGTGGGGCTTATTCCAATACAGCAGAGAGCAGTATGTATCTCCGCAGGGTGTGCTCATACAGGAACAATACACATATACAACGGGCCCCTGCGCTATTACACCCAGCCTGACCTGAGCGAGAGGACGTGGGGCTTATTCCACTACAGCAGAGAGCAGTATGTATCTCCGCAGGGTGTGCTCATACAGGAACAATACACATATACAACGGGCCCTGCGCTATTACACCCAGTCTGACCTGAGCGAGAGGACGTGGGGCTTATTCCAATACAGCAGAGCAGTATATATCTCCGCAGGATGTGCTCATACAGGAACAATACACATATACAACGGGCCCCTGCGCTATTACACCCAGTCTGACCTGAGCGAGAGGACGTGGGGCTTATTCCAACACAGCAGAGCAGTATATATCTCCGCAGGGTGTGCTCATACAGGAACAATACACATATACAACGGGCCCTGCGCTATTACACCCAGTCTGACCTGAGCGAGAGGACGTGGGGCTTATTCCAATACAGCAGAGAGCAGTATGTATCTCCGCAGGGTGTGCTCATACAGGAACAATACACATATACAACGGGCCCTGCGCTATTACACCCAGCCTGACCTGAGCGAGAGGACGTGGGGCTTATTCCAATACAGCAGAGAGCAGTATGTATCTCCGCAGGGTGTGCTCATACAGGAACAATACACATATACAACGGGCCCTGCGCTATTACACCCAGCCTGACCTGAGCGAGAGGACGTGGGGCTTATTCCAATACAGCAGAGAGCAGTATGTATCTCCGCAGGGTGTGCTCATACAGGAACAATACACATATACAACGGGCCCTGCGCTATTACACCCAGTCTGACCTGAGCGAGAGGACGTGGGGCTTATTCCAATACAGCAGAGAGCAGTATGTATCTCCGCAGGGTGTGCTCATACAGGAACAATACACATATACAACGGGCCCTGCGCTTATTACACCCAGTCTGACCTGAGCGAGAGGACGTGGGCCTTATTCCAATACAGCAGAGAGCAGTATGTATCTCCGCAGGGTGTGCTCATACAGGAACAATACACATATACAACGGGCCCCTGCGCTATTACACCCAGTCTGACCTGAGCGAGAGGACGTGGGGCTTATTCCAATACAGCAGAGAGCAGTATGTATCTCCGCAGGGTGTGCTCATACAGGAACAATACACATATACAACAGGCCCTGCGCTATTACACCCAGTCTGACCTGAGCGAGAGGACGTGGGGCTTATTCCAATACAGCAGAGCAGTATATATCTCCGCAGGGTGTGCTCATACAGGAACAATACACATATACAACGGGCCCTGCGCTATTACACCCAGTCTGACCTGAGCGAGAGGACGTGGGGCTTATTCCAATACAGCAGAGAGCAGTATGTATCTCCGCAGGGTGTGCTCATACAGGAACAATACACATATACAACGGGCCCTGCGCTATTACACCCAGTCTGACCTGAGCGATAGGACGTGGGGCTTATTCCAATACAGCAGAGAGCAGTATGTATCTCCGCAGGGTGTGCTCATACAGGAACAATACACATATACAACGGGCCCTGCGCTATTACACCCAGTCTGACCTGAGCGAGAGGACGTGGGGCTTATTCCAATACAGCAGAGAGCAGTATGTATCTCCGCAGGGTGTGCTCATACAGGAACAATACACATATACAACGGGCCCTGCGCTATTACACCCAGTCTGACCTGAGCGAGAGGACGTGGGGCTTATTCCAATACAGCAGAGAGCAGTATGCATCTCCGCAGGGTGTGCTCATACAGGAACAATACACATATACAACGGGCCCTGCGCTATTACACCCAGTCTGACCTGAGCGAGAGGATGTGGGGCTTATTCCAATACAGCAGAGAGCAGTATGTATCTCCGCAGGGTGTGCTCATACAGGAACAATACACATATACAACGGGCCCTGCGCTATTACACCCAGTCTGACCTGAGCGAGAGGACGTGGGGCTTATTCCAATACAGCAGAGAGCAGTATGTATCTCCGCAGGGTGTGCTCATACAGGAACAATACACATATACAACGGGCCCTGCGCTATTACACCCAGTCTGACCTGAGCGAGAGGACGTGGGGCTTATTCCAATACAGCAGAGCAGTATGTATCTCCGCAGGGTGTGCTCATACAGGAACAATACACATATACAACGGGCCCTGCGCTATTACACCCAGTCTGACCTGAGCGAGAGGACGTGGGGCTTATTCCAATACAGCAGAGAGCAGTATGTATCTCCGCAGGGTGTGCTCATACAGGAACAATACACATATACAACGGGCCCTGCGCTATTACACCCAGTCTGACCTGAGCGAGAGGACGTGGGGCTTATTCCAATACAGCAGAGAGCAGTATGTATCTCCGCAGGGTGTGCTCATACAGGAACAATACACATATACAACGGGCCTTGCGCTATTACACCCAGTCTGACCTGAGCGAGAGGACGTGGGGCTTATTCCAATACAGCAGAGAGCAGTATGTATCTCCGCAGGGTGTGCTCATACAGGAACAATACACATATACAACGGGCCCTGCGCTGTGTATTACCCCCAGTCTGACCTGAGCGAGAGGACATGGGGCTTATTCCAATACAGCAGAGAGCAGTATGTATCTCCGCAGGGTGTGCTGATACAGGAACAATACACATATACAACGGGCCCTGCGCTATTACACCCAGTCTGACCTGAGCGAGAGGACGTGGGGCTTATTCCAATACAGCAGAGAGCAGTATGTATCTCCGCAGGGTGTGCTCATACAGGAACAATACACATATACAACGGGCCCTGCGCTATTACACCCAGTCTGACCTGAGCGAGAGGACGTGGGGCTTATTCCAATACAGCAGAGAGCAGTATGTATCTCCGCAGGGTGTGCTCATACAAGAACAATACACATATACAACGGGCCCTGCGCTATTACCCCCAGTCTGACCTGAGCGAGAGGACGTGGGGCTTATTCCAATACAGCAGAGAGCAGTATGTATCTCCGCAGGGTGTGCTCATACAGGAACAATACACATATACAACGGGCCCTGCGCTATTACACCCAGTCTGACCTGAGCGAGAGGACGTGGGGCTTATTCCAATACAGCAGAGAGCAGCATGTATCTCCGCAGGGTGTGCTGATACAGGAACAATACACATATACAACGGGCCCTGCGCTATTACACCCAGTCTGACCTGAGTGAGAGGACGTGGGGCTTATTCCAATACAGCAGAGAGCAGTATGTATCTCCGCAGGGTGTGCTCATACAGGAACAATACACATATACAACGGGCCCTGCGCTATTACACCCAGTCTGACCTGAGCGAGAGGACGTGGGGCTTATTCCAATACAGCAGAGAGCAGTATGCATCTCCGCAGGGTGTGCTCATACAGGAACAATACACATATACAACGGGCCCTGCGCTATTACACCCAGTCTGACCTGAGCGAGAGGACGTGGGGCTTATTCCAATACAGCAGAGCAGTATATATCTCCGCAGGGTGTGCTCATACAGGAACAATACACATATACAACGGGCCCTGCGCTATTACACCCAGTCTGACCTGAGCGAGAGGACGTGGGGCTTATTCCAATACAGCAGAGCAGTATATATCTCCGCAGGGTGTGCTCATACAGGAACAATACACATATACAACGGGCCCTGCGCTATTACACCCAGTCTGACCTGAGCGAGAGGACGTGGGGCTTATTCCAATACAGCAGAGAGCAGTATGTATCTCCGCAGGGTGTGCTCATACAGGAACAATACACATATACAACGGGCCCTGCGCTATTACACCCAGTCTGACCTGAGCGAGAGGACGTGGGGCTTATTCCAATACAGCAGAGAGCAGTATGTATCTCCGCAGGGTGTGCTCATACAGGAACAATACACATATACAACGGGCCCTGCGCTATTACACCCAGTCTGACCTGAGCGAGAGGACGTGGGGCTTATTCCAATACAGCAGAGAGCAGTATGTATCTCCGCAGGGTGTGCTCATACAGGAACAATACACATATACAACGGGCCCTGCGCTATTACACCCAGTCTGACCTGAGCGAGAGGACGTGGGGCTTATTCCAATACAGCAGAGAGCAGTATGTATCTCCGCAGGGTGTACTCATACAGGAACAATACACATATACAACGGGCCCTGCGCTATTACACCCAGTCTGACCTGAGCGAGAGGACGTGGGGCTTATTCCAATACAGCAGAGCAGTATATATCTCCGCAGGGTGTGCTCATACAGGAACAATACACATATACAACGGGCCCTGCGCTATTACACCCAGTCTGACCTGAGCGAGAGGACGTGGGGCTTATTCCAATACAGCAGAGCAGTATATATCTCCGCAGGGTGTGCTCATACAGGAACAATACACATATACAACGGGCCCTGCGCTATTACACCCAGTCTGACCTGAGCGAGAGGACGTGGGGCTTATTCCAATACAGCAGAGCAGTATATATCTCCGCAGGGTGTGCTCATACAGGAACAATACACATATACAACGGGCCTGTGGCCGGAGAGCCCCAGCCACGAGGCAAATGGCCGCCTGCGGCACTGAAGGGGTTAACCCCTAGTGCCCGGCGCCATTTTTAGAGACAAAGGGGCGCTTGGCGCCAAATTTGAAACATGCTGTGGGCGCTAGGCGCCGTGTTTATAAAAAATGTTTAAAATGTATTTTATGGTTGTGCCGTGGTCCCGGACCTCTCCGGAGACCACGGCAGGGAGGACAGCCCCCGGCGCGCTCAGCAGAGTGTGCACGCCGGGGGAGAGGAGGCAGCCGCTGACCGCCGGAGTCCGGGAGCTCCGCTCCCGGCAGCGGTCAGTGTAGCCCCGGGCGCACTGGAGTGTGCGCGCCGGGGAGAAGGGTGAGCGCTGCGGCTGGGAGCTCGGCTCCCGCTGCAGTGCTCTATGTGAGAGCCGCCGCTGGGGGCCGGGAGCTCTGCTCCCAGCGCCTCAGCACAGCACGGGTGGCCAGCCGCAGCAGCCGGGACGGACGTCCCGGGCTGCTAGCCGGCGAGGGGGGTGCGCTGCAGCCCGGCTCCCCGCCGGACGCTGCAGCGAGGCCACAAGACAGGCACCGCTCAGGGGGGACCGGGCTAGCCGGCTCCCTAGCGGCGTGGGCACATTAGGCGGGCCAGCAGGATGGTGAGCGCTGGGGTCCGGGAGCTACGCTCCCGGCGCCTCAGCGCTGAAACAAGCCAGGGTCACGGCGGCCGGGACAAGTGTCCCGGTCCGCCGGACTTCGGTACAGGGGGGTGCGCCGCTGCGTGCGGCGAGGCCACTGATTAGTGCCTCCCTGGGGGGACAGGGAGAGCCAGCTCCCTGGAACCCCAGAGGCAGAAAAGCAGGCTGGAGGATGGGGGAAGCCAGCCCCATACCTCCAGCACACAGAGAGCCCTCGCAGCCAGGCTGCAGGGCTAGGGAAGGCACTGCAGTGCCTGAGTATGTAGAGCCTGTGCAGGGCACAGGCTCAGTGTATATTTAACAAAGGGAAATGTACAGTGTGATTTAAAAATGTAATGTATTTAAAGATAAAATGCACTTACTTGATTGTGTGTCCCAGGAGGGGGGAATCCATAGCTGTGCAGGCTGATGGATTCTCCCAGACCTTTTCCCTAAAAACGGAATGCATTCCCATCCAGCCTCACAGTTCCAATGGGGACAGGGAGAAAGAGAAGCAGCTTAGCTATAAAACAAGCTGAGTGGTTTCTTGGAGCTCCATGGAGATCAGCCGTAGTGGACCAGAGACCTGGACCGGGGAGCCAGGCTGCCCAGCTCTGGAGCCCAAATCCAGGCTGCAGGCAGTGAGAAGGGGTCCCGGGCAGGTTTCTGGAAGTCAGTTTAGGAGGGAAAACTTCCCCCCCAGCCAGACTGAACGGCACCGTGGGAGTAGCCTGCTCTCCCAGATGGGAGAGACAAAGGAGACCGGCCACTCCCCACTGTCCATTGGGGACAATGTTAGGTGTGCATGAGTCCAGAGCATGCACAGCTCATGGGTAAACATTGATTGGTTGTACACCACAGGGCGGGCTTACCCCCTGTGGTAGAGGGTCTTGGAGAGGGATAAAAGGAGGGCAGTTGGCCCATAGGATTGTGTATTGTAACATCTTCTTCTGCTGAAACATCTTAATTGTATGCTGTTGCCCCTAGCAATAGGGAGGAGCCTTTTTCAAGGTTTTTGAGCAATAAAACACCTTTGCCTCAAGAAGACTGCTTCATCTTGTGACCAACAGGGTTAGGCCAAACCTAGCCCCGTCCTCCGGCTGTCCAGGGAAGCACCTGACGTCTCCAAGCTCCGCCTTCCGCCAGCTACCGGTAGAGGCCTAGCAAGTGGCTAGTGGGGATTCGTCGACACCACACAGGTGTGGTAAAGCAGTGCGTCGGCACATACAGAGCAGAACCGTGGTTCCAAACGCCACGGCAGGTTAGGAGTTTGGTGGTGGCAGCGAGAACCCGCCCACAGCGCAGTGGGTGGAGTCAGTAACAGGCGGTTACTGACGGTAAGCGGGAATCCCCTATGTGGTCAGGCCTCGTGCGGCTTGACCTTCCATTCTGTGCGCAGTCAACGGGACGCGGCAAGCGGCGAGTGCTTCCGTGCGGTTCCGTCCTGTCACAGGGCCCTGCGCTATTACACCCAGTCTGACCTGAGCGAGAGGACGTGGGGCTTATTCCAATACAGCAGAGAGCAGTATGTATCTCCGCAGGGTGTGCTCATACAGGAACAATACACATATACAACGGGCCCTGCGCTATTACACCCAGCCTGACCTGAGCGAGAGGACGTGGGGCTTATTCCAATACAGCAGAGAGCAGTATGTATCTCCGCAGGGTGTGCTCATACAGGAACAATACACATATACAACGGGCCCTGCGCTATTACACCCAGTCTGACCTGAGCGAGAGGACGTGGGGCTTATTCCAATACAGCAGAGAGCAGTATGTATCTCCGCAGGGTGTGCTCATACAGGAACAATACACATATACAACGGGCCCTGCGCTATTACACCCAGTCTGACCTGAGCGAGAGGACGTGGGGCTTATTCCAATACAGCAGAGAGCAGTATGTATCTCCGCAGGGTGTGCTCATACAGGAACAATACACATATACAACGGGCCCTGCGCTATTACACCCAGCCTGACCTGAGCGAGAGGACGTGGGGCTTATTCCAATACAGCAGAGAGCAGTATGTATCTCCGCAGGGTGTGCTCATACAGGAACAATACACATATACAACGGGCCCTGCGCTATTACACCCAGTCTGACCTGAGCGAGAGGACGTGGGGCTTATTCCAATACAGCAGAGAGCAATATGTATCTCCGCAGGGTGTGCTCATACAGGAACAATACACATATACAACGGGCCCTGCGCTATTACACCCAGTCTGACCTGAGCGAGAGGACGTGGGGCTTATTCCAATACAGCAGAGCAGTATATATCTCTGCAGGGTGTGCTCATACAGGAACAATACACATATACAACGGGCCCTGCGCTATTACACCCAGTCTGACCTGAGCGAGAGGACGTGGGGCTTATTCCAATACAGCAGAGAGCAGTATGTATCTCCGCAGGGTGTGCTCATACAGGAACAATACACATATACAACGGGCCCTGCGCTATTACACCCAGCCTGACCTGAGCGAGAGGACGTGGGGCTTATTCCAATACAGCAGAGAGCAGTATGTATCTCCGCAGGGTGTGCTCATACAGGAACAATACACATATACAACGGGCCCTGCGCTATTACACCCAGCCTGACCTGAGCGAGAGGACGTGGGGCTTATTCCACTACAGCAGAGAGCAGTATGTATCTCCGCAGGGTGTGCTCATACAGGAACAATACACATATACAACGGGCCCTGCGCTATTACACCCAGTCTGACCTGAGCGAGAGGACGTGGGGCTTATTCCAATACAGCAGAGCAGTATATATCTCCGCAGGATGTGCTCATACAGGAACAATACACATATACAACGGGCCCTGCGCTATTACACCCAGTCTGACCTGAGCGAGAGGACGTGGGGCTTATTCCAACACAGCAGAGCAGTATATATCTCCGCAGGGTGTGCTCATACAGGAACAATACACATATACAACGGGCCCTGCGCTATTACACCCAGTCTGACCTGAGCGAGAGGACGTGGGGCTTATTCCAATACAGCAGAGAGCAGTATGTATCTCCGCAGGGTGTGCTCATACAGGAACAATACACATATACAACGGGCCCTGCGCTATTACACCCAGCCTGACCTGAGCGAGAGGACGTGGGGCTTATTCCAATACAGCAGAGAGCAGTATGTATCTCCGCAGGGTGTGCTCATACAGGAACAATACACATATACAACGGGCCCTGCGCTATTACACCCAGCCTGACCTGAGCGAGAGGACGTGGGGCTTATTCCAATACAGCAGAGAGCAGTATGTATCTCCGCAGGGTGTGCTCATACAGGAACAATACACATATACAACGGGCCCTGCGCTATTACACCCAGTCTGACCTGAGCGAGAGGACGTGGGGCTTATTCCAATACAGCAGAGAGCAGTATGTATCTCCGCAGGGTGTGCTCATACAGGAACAATACACATATACAACGGGCCCTGCGCTTATTACACCCAGTCTGACCTGAGCGAGAGGACGTGGGCCTTATTCCAATACAGCAGAGAGCAGTATGTATCTCCGCAGGGTGTGCTCATACAGGAACAATACACATATACAACGGGCCCTGCGCTATTACACCCAGTCTGACCTGAGCGAGAGGACGTGGGGCTTATTCCAATACAGCAGAGAGCAGTATGTATCTCCGCAGGGTGTGCTCATACAGGAACAATACACATATACAACAGGCCCTGCGCTATTACACCCAGTCTGACCTGAGCGAGAGGACGTGGGGCTTATTCCAATACAGCAGAGCAGTATATATCTCCGCAGGGTGTGCTCATACAGGAACAATACACATATACAACGGGCCCTGCGCTATTACACCCAGTCTGACCTGAGCGAGAGGACGTGGGGCTTATTCCAATACAGCAGAGAGCAGTATGTATCTCCGCAGGGTGTGCTCATACAGGAACAATACACATATACAACGGGCCCTGCGCTATTACACCCAGTCTGACCTGAGCGAGAGGACGTGGGGCTTATTCCAATACAGCAGAGAGCAGTATGTATCTCCGCAGGGTGTGCTCATACAGGAACAATACACATATACAACGGGCCCTGCGCTATTACACCCAGTCTGACCTGAGCGAGAGGACGTGGGGCTTATTCCAATACAGCAGAGAGCAGTATGTATCTCCGCAGGGTGTGCTCATACAGGAACAATACACATATACAACGGGCCCTGCGCTATTACACCCAGTCTGACCTGAGCGAGAGGACGTGGAGCTTATTCCAATACAGCAGAGAGCAGAATGTATCTCCGCAGGGTGTGCTCATACAGGAACAATACACATATACAACGGGCCCTGCACTATTACACCCAGTCTGACCTGAGCGAGAGGACGTGGGGCTTATTCCAATACAGCAGAGAGCAGTATGCATCTCCGCAGGGTGTGCTCATACAGGAACAATACACATATACAACGGGCCCTGCGCTATTACACCCAGTCTGACCTGAGCGAGAGGACGTGGGGCTTATTCCAATACAGCAGAGAGCAGTATGTATCTCCGCAGGGTGTGCTCATACAGGAACAATACACATATACAACGGGCCCTGCGCTATTATACCCAGTCTGACCTGAGCGAGAGGACGTGGGGCTTATTCCAATACAGCAGAGAGCAGTATGTATCTCCGCAGGGTGTGCTCATACAGGAACAATACACATATACAACGGGCCCTGCGCTATTACACCCAGTCTGACCTGAGCGAGAGGACGTGGGGCTTATTCCAATACAGCAGAGAGCAGTATATATCTCCGCAGGGTGTGATCATACAGGAACAATACACATATACAACGGGCCCTGCGCTATTACACCCAGTCTGACCTGAGCGAGAGGACGTGGGGCTTATTCCAATACAGCAGAGCAGTATGTATCTCCGCAGGGTGTGCTGATACAGGAACAATACACATATACAACGGGCCCTGCGCTATTACACCCAGTCTGACCTGAGCGAGAGGACGTGGGGCTTATTCCAATACAGCAGAGAGCAGTATGTATCTCCGCAGGGTGTGCTCATACAGGAACAATACACATATACAACGGGCCCTGCGCTATTACACCCAGTCTGACCTGAGCGAGAGGACGTGGGGCTTATTCCAATACAGCAGAGCAGTATATATCTCCGCAGGGTGTGCTCATACAGGAACAATACACATATACAACGGGCCCTGCGCTATTACACCCAGTCTTACCTGAGCGAGAGGACGTGGGGCTTATTCCAATACAGCAGAGCAGTATATATCTCCGCAGGGTGTGCTCATACAGGAACAATACACATATACAACGGGCCCTGCGCTATTACACCCAGTCTGACCTGAGCGAGAGGACGTGGGGCTTATTCCAATACAGCAGAGAGCAGTATGTATCTCCGCAGGGTGTGCTCATACAGGAACAATACACATATACAACGGGCCCTGCGCTATTACACCCAGTCTGACCTGAGCGAGAGGACGTGGGGCTTATTCCAATACAGCAGAGCAGTATGTGTCTCCGCAGGGTGTGCTCTTACAGGAACAATACACATATACAACGGGCCCTGCGCTATTACACCCAGTCTGACCTGAGCGAGAGGACGTGGGGCTTATTCCAATACAGCAGAGCAGTATGTGTCTCCGCAGGGTGTGCTCATACAGGAACAATACACATATACAACGGGCCCTGCGCTATTACACCCAGTCTGACCTGAGCGAGAGGACGTGGGGCTTATTCCAATACAGCAGAGCAGTATATATCTCCGCAGGGTGTGCTCATACAGGAACAATACACATATACAACGGGCCCTGCGCTATTACACCCAGTATGACCTGAGCGAGAGGACGTGGGGCTTATTCCAATACAGCAGAGAGCAGTATGTATCTCCGCAGGGTGTGCTCATACAGGAACAATACACATATACAACGGGCCCTGCGCTATTACACCCAGTCTGACCTGAGCGAGAGGACGTGGGGCTTATTCCAATACAGCAGAGAGCAGTATGTATCTCCGCAGGGTGTGCTCATACAGGAACAATACACATATACAACGGGCCCTGCGCTATTACACCCAGTCTGACCTGAGCGAGAGGACGTGGGGCTTATTCCAATACAGCAGAGAGCAGTATGTATCTCCGCAGGGTGTGCTCACACAGGAACAATACACATATACAACGGGCCCTGCGCTACTACACCCAGTCTGACCTGAGCGAGAGGACGTGGGGCTTATTCCAATACAGCAGAGAGCAGTATGTATCTCCGCAGGGTGTGCTCATACAGGTACAATACACATATACAACGGGCCCTGCGCTATTACACCCAGTCTGACCTGAGCGAGAGGACGTGGGGCTTATTCCAATACAGCAGAGAGCAGTATGTATCTCCGCAGGGTGTGCTCATACAGGAACAATACACATATACAACGGGCCCTGCGCTATTACACCCAGTCTGACCTGAGCGAGAGGACGTGGGGCTTATTCCAATACAGCAGAGAGCAGTATGTATCTCCGCAGGGTGTGCTCATACAGGAACAATACACCTATACAACGGGCCCTGCGCTATTACACCCAGTCTGACCTGAGCGAGAGGACGTGGGGCTTATTCCAATACAGCAGAGAGCAGTATGTATCTCCGCAGGGTGTGCTCATACAGGAACAATACACATATACAACGGGCCCTGCGCTAATACACCCAGCCTGACCTGAGCGAGAGGACGTGGGGCTTATTCCAATACAGCAGAGAGCAGTATGTATCTCCGCAGGGTGTGCTCATACAGGAACAATACACATATACAACGGGCCCTGCGCTATTATACCCAGTCTGACCTGAGCGAGAGGACGTGGGGCTTATTCCAATACAGCAGAGAGCAGTATGTATCTCCGCAGGGTGTGCTCATACAGGAACAATACACATATACAACGGGCCCTGCGCTATTACACCCAGTCTGACCTGAGCGAGAGGACGTGGGGCTTATTCCAATACAGCAGAGCAGTATGTATCTCCGCAGGGTGTGCTGATACAGGAACAATACACATATACAACGGGCCCTGCGCTATTACACCCAGTCTGACCTGAGCGAGAGGACGTGGGGCTTATTCCAATACAGCAGAGAGCAGTATGTATCTCCGCAGGGTGTGCTCATACAGGAACAATACACATATACAACGGGCCCTGCGCTATTACACCCAGTCTGACCTGAGCGAGAGGACGTGGGGCTTATTCCAATACAGCAGAGAGCAGTATGTATCTCCGCAGGGTGTGCTCATACAGGAACAATACACATATACAACGGGCCCTGCGCTATTACACCCAGTCTGACCTGAGCGAGAGGACGTGGGGCTTATTCCAATACAGCAGAGCAGTATATATCTCCGCAGGGTGTGCTCATACAGGAACAATACACATATACAACGGGCCCTGCGCTATTACACCCAGTCTTACCTGAGCGAGAGGACGTGGGGCTTATTCCAATACAGCAGAGCAGTATATATCTCCGCAGGGTGTGCTCATACAGGAACAATACACATATACAACGGGCCCTGCGCTATTACACCCAGTCTGACCTGAGCGAGAGGACGTGGGGCTTATTCCAATACAGCAGAGAGCAGTATGTATCTCCGCAGGGTGTGCTCATACAGGAACAATACACATATACAACGGGCCCTGCGCTATTACACCCAGTCTGACCTGAGCGAGAGGACGTGGGGCTTATTCCAATACAGCAGAGCAGTATGTGTCTCCGCAGGGTGTGCTCTTACAGGAACAATACACATATACAACGGGCCCTGCGCTATTACACCCAGTCTGACCTGAGCGAGAGGACGTGGGGCTTATTCCAATACAGCAGAGCAGTATGTGTCTCCGCAGGGTGTGCTCATACAGGAACAATACACATATACAACGGGCCCTGCGCTATTACACCCAGTCTGACCTGAGCGAGAGGACGTGGGGCTTATTCCAATACAGCAGAGCAGTATATATCTCCGCAGGGTGTGCTCATACAGGAACAATACACATATACAACGGGCCCTGCGCTATTACACCCAGTCTGACCTGAGCGAGAGGACGTGGGGCTTATTCCAATACAGCAGAGAGCAGTATGTATCTCCGCAGGGTGTGCTCATACAGGAACAATACACATATACAACGGGCCCTGCGCTATTACACCCAGTCTGACCTGAGCGAGAGGACGTGGGGCTTATTCCAATACAGCAGAGAGCAGTATGTATCTCCGCAGGGTGTGCTCATACAGGAACAATACACATATACAACGGGCCCTGCGCTATTACACCCAGTCTGACCTGAGCGAGAGGACGTGGGGCTTATTCCAATACAGCAGAGAGCAGTATGTATCTCCGCAGGGTGTGCTCACACAGGAACAATACACATATACAACGGGCCCTGCGCTACTACACCCAGTCTGACCTGAGCGAGAGGACGTGGGGCTTATTCCAATACAGCAGAGAGCAGTATGTATCTCCGCAGGGTGTGCTCATACAGGTACAATACACATATACAACGGGCCCTGCGCTATTACACCCAGTCTGACCTGAGCGAGAGGACGTGGGGCTTATTCCAATACAGCAGAGAGCAGTATGTATCTCCGCAGGGTGTGCTCATACAGGAACAATACACATATACAACGGGCCCTGCGCTATTACACCCAGTCTGACCTGAGCGAGAGGACGTGGGGCTTATTCCAATACAGCAGAGAGCAGTATGTATCTCCGCAGGGTGTGCTCATACAGGAACAATACACCTATACAACGGGCCCTGCGCTATTACACCCAGTCTGACCTGAGCGAGAGGACGTGGGGCATATTCCAATACAGCAGAGCAGTATGTATCTCCGCAGGGTGTGCTCATACAGGAACAATACACATGTACAACGGGCCCTGCGCTATTACACCCAGTCTGACCTGAGCGAGAGGACGTGGGGCTTATTCCAATACAGCAGAGAGCAGTATGCATCTCCGCAGGGTGTGCTCATACAGGAACAATACACATATACAACGGGCCCTGCGCTATTACACCCAGTCTGACCTGAGCGAGAGGACGTGGGGCTTATTCCAATACAGCAGAGAGCAGTATGTATCTCCGCAGGGTGTGCTCATACAGGAACAATACACATATACAACGGGCCCTGCGCTATTACACCCAGTCTGACCTGAGCGAGAGGACGTGGGGCTTATTCCAATACAGCAGAGAGCAGTATGCATCTCCGCAGGGTGTGCTGATACAGGAACAATACACATATACAACGGGCCCTGCGCTATTACACCCAGTCTGACCTGAGCGAGAGGACGTGGGGCTTATTCCAATACAGCAGAGAGCAGTATGTATCTCCGCAGGGTGTGCTCATACAGGAACAATACACATATACAACGGGCCCTGCGCTATTACACCCAGTCTGACCTGAGCGAGAGGACGTGGGGCTTATTCCAATACAGCAGAGAGCAGTATGTATCTCCGCAGGGTGTGCTCATACAGGAACAATACACATATACAACGGGCCCTGCGCTATTACACCCAGTCTGACCTGAGCGAGAGGACGTGGGGCTTATTCCAATACAGCAGAGAGCAGTATGCATCTCCGCAGGGTGTGCTGATACAGGAACAATACACATATACAACGGGCCCTGCGCTATTACACCCAGTCTGACCTGAGCGAGAGGACGTGGGGCTTATTCCAATACAGCAGAGAGCAGTATGTATCTCCGCAGGGTGTGCTCATACAGGAACAATACACATATACAACGGGCCCTGCGCTATTACACCCAGTCTGACCTGAGCGAGAGGACGTGGGGCTTATTCCAATACAGCAGAGAGCAGTATGTATCTCCGCAGGGTGTGCTCATACAGGAACAATACACATATACAACGGGCCCTGCGCTATTACACCCAGTCTGACCTGAGCGAGAGGACGTGGGGCTTATTCCAATACAGCAGAGAGCAGTATGCATCTCCGCAGGGTGTGCTGATACAGGAACAATACACATATACAACGGGCCCTGCGCTATTACACCCAGTCTGACCTGAGCGAGAGGACGTGGGGCTTATTCCAATACAGCAGAGAGCAGTATGTATCTCCGCAGGGTGTGCTCATACAGGAACAATACACATATACAACGGGCCCTGCGCTATTACACCCAGTCTGACCTGAGCGAGAGGACGTGGGGCTTATTCCAATACAGCAGAGAGCAGTATGTATCTCCGCAGGGTGTGCTCATACAGGAACAATACACATATACAACGGGCCCTGCGCTGTGTATTACACCCAGTCTGACCTGAGCGAGAGGACGTGGGGCTTATTCCAATACAGCAGAGAGCAGTATGTATCTCCGCAGGGTGTGCTCATACAGGAACAATACACATATACAATGGGCCCTGCGCTATTACACCCAGTCTGACCTGAGCGAGAGGACGTGGGGCTTATTCCAATACAGCAGAGAGCAGTATGTATCTCCGCAGGGTGTGCTCATACAGGAACAATACACATATACAACGGGCCCTGCGCTATTACACCCAGCCTGACCTGAGCGAGAGGACGTGGGGCTTATTCCAATACAGCAGAGAGCAGTATGTATCTCCGCAGGGTGTGCTCATACAGGAACAATACACATATACAACGGGCCCTGCGCTATTACACCCAGTCTGACCTGAGCGAGAGGACGTGGGGCTTATTCCAATACAGCAGAGAGCAGTATGTATCTCCGCAGGGTGTGCTCATACAGGAACAATACATATATACAACGGGCCCTGCGCTATTACACCCACTCTGACCTGAGCGAGAGGACGTGGGGCTTATTCCAATACAGCAGAGCAGTATGTATCTCCGCAGGGTGTGCTCATACAGGAACAATACACATATACAACGGGCCCTGCGCTATTACACCCAGTCTGACCTGAGCGAGAGGACGTGGGGCTTATTCCAATACAGCAGAGAGCAGTATGTATCTCCGCAGGGTGTGCTCATACAGGAACAATACACATATACAACGGGCCCTGCGCTATTACATCCAGTCTGACCTGAGCGAGAGGACGTGGGGCTTATTCCAATACAGCAGAGAGCAGTATGTATCTCCGCAGGGTGTGCTCATACAGGAACAATACATATATACAACGGGCCCTGCGCTATTACACCCAGTCTGACCTGAGCGAGAGGACGTGGGGCTTATTCCAATACAGCAGAGCAGTATGTATCTCCGCAGGGTGTGCTGATACAGGAACAATACACATATACAACGGGCCCTGCGCTATTACACCCAGTCTGACCTGAGCGAGAGGACGTGGGGCTTATTCCAATACAGCAGAGAGCAGTATGTATCTCCGCAGGGTGTGCTCATACAGGAACAATACACATATACAACGGGCCCTGCGCTATTACACCCAGTCTGACCTGAGCGAGAGGACGTGGGGCTTATTCCAATACAGCAGAGCAGTATATATCTCCGCAGGATGTGCTCATACAGGAACAATACACATATACAACGGGTCCTGCGCTATTACACCCAGTCTGACCTGAGCGAGAGGACGTGGGGCTTATTCCAATACAGCAGAGAGCAGTATGTATCTCCGCAGGGTGTGCTCATACAGGAACAATACACATATACAACGGGCCCTGCGCTATTACACCCAGTCTGACCTGAGCGAGAGGACGTGGGGCTTATTCCAATACAAAAGAGAGCAGTATGTATCTCCGCAGGGTGTGCTCATACAGGAACAATACACATATACAACGGGCCCTGCGCTATTACACCCAGTCTGACCTGAGCGAGAGGACGTGGGGCTTATTCCAATACAGCAGAGAGCAGTATGTATCTCCGCAGGGTGTGCTCATACAGGAACAATACACATATACAACGGGCCCTGCGCTATTACACCCAGTCTGACCTGAGCGAGAGGACGTGGGGCTTATTCCAATACAGCAGAGAGCAGTATGTATCTCCGCAGGGTGTGCTCATACAGGAACAATACACATATACAACGGGCCCTGCGCTATTACACCCAGTCTGACCTGAGCGAGAGGACGTGGGGTTTATTCCAATACAGCAGAGAGCAGTATGTATCTCCGCAGGGTGTGCTCATACAGGAACAATACACATATACAACGGGCCCTGCGCTATTACACCCAGTCTGACCTGAGCGAGAGGACGTGGGGCTTATTCCAATACAGCAGAGAGCAGTATGTATCTCCGCAGGGTGTGCTCATACAGGAACAATACACATATACAACGGGCCCTGCGCTATTACACCCAGTCTGACCTGAGCGAGAGGACGTGGGGCTTATTCCAATACAGCAGAGAGCAGTATGTATCTCCGCAGGGTGTGCTCATACAGGAACAATACACATATACAACGGGCCCTGCGCTATTACACCCAGTCTGACCTGAGCGAGAGGACGTGGGGCTTATTCCAATACAGCAGAGAGCAGTATATATCTCCGCAGGGTGTGATCATACAGGAACAATACACATATACAACGGGCCCTGCGCTATTACACCCAGTCTGACATGAGCGAGAGGACGTGGGGCTTATTCCAATACAGCAGAGCAGTATGTATCTCCGCAGGGTGTGCTGATACAGGAACAATACACATATACAACGGGCCCTGCGCTATTACACCCAGCCTGACCTGAGCGAGAGGACGTGGGGCTTATTCCAATACAGCAGAGAGCAGTATGTATCTCCGCAGGGTGTGCTCATACAGGAACAATACACATATACAACGGGCCCTGCACTATTACACCCAGTCTGACCTGAGCGAGAGGACGTGGGGCTTATTCCAATACAGCAGAGAGCAGTATGTATCTCCGCAGGGTGTGCTGATACAGGAACAATACACATATACAACGGGCCCTGCGCTATTACACCGAGTCTGACCTGAGCGAGAGGACGTGGGGCTTATTCCAATACAGCAGAGAGCAGTATGTATCTCCGCAGGGTGTGCTCATACAGGAACAATACACATATACAACGGGCCCTGCGCTATTACACCCAGTCTGACCTGAGCGAGAGGACGTGGGGCTTATTCCAATACAGCAGAGAGCAGTATGTATCTCCGCAGGGTGTGCTCATACAGGAACAATACACATATACAACGGGCCCTGCGCTATTACACCCAGTCTGACCTGAGCGAGAGGACGTGGGGCTTATTCCAATACAGCAGAGCAGTATATATCTCCGCAGGGTGTGCTCATACAGGAACAATACACATATACAACGGGCCCTGCGCTATTACACCCAGCCTGACCTGAGCGAGAGGACGTGGGGCTTATTCCAATACAGCAGAGAGCAGTATGTATCTCCGCAGGGTGTGCTCATACAGGAACAATACACATATACAACGGGCCCTGCGCTATTACACCCAGTCTGACCTGAGCGAGAGGACGTGGGGCTTATTCCAATACAGCAGAGAGCAGTATGTATCTCCGCAGGGTGTGCTCATACAGGAACAATACACATATACAACGGGCCCTGCGCTATTACACCCAGTCTGACCTGAGCGAGAGGACGTGGGGCTTATTCCAATACAGCAGAGAGCAGTATGTATCTCCGCAGGGTGTGCTCATACAGGAACAATACACATATACAACGGGCCCTGCGCTATTACACCCAGTCTGACCTGAGCGAGAGGACGTGGGGCTTATTCCAATACAGCAGAGCAGTATATATCTCCGCAGGGTGTGCTCATACAGGAACAATACACATATACAACGGGCCCTGCGCTATTACACCCAGTCTGACCTGAGCGAGAGGACGTGGGGCTTATTCCAATACAGCAGAGAGCAGTATGTATCTCCGCAGGGTGTGCTCATACAGGAACAATACACATATACAACGGGCCCTGCGCTATTACACCCAGTCTGACCTGAGCGAGAGGACGTGGGGCTTATTCCAATACAGCAGAGAGCAGAATGTATCTCCGCAGGGTGTGCTCATACAGGAACAATACACATATACAACGGGCCCTGCGCTATTACACCCAGTCTGACCTGAGCGAGAGGACGTGGGGCTTATTCCAATACAGCAGAGAGCAGTATGTATCTCCGCAGGGTGTGCTCATACAGGAACAATACACATATACAACGGGCCCTGCGCTATTACACCCAGCCTGACCTGAGCGAGAGGACGTGGGGCTTATTCCAATACAGCAGAGAGCAGTATGTATCTCCGCAGGGTGTGCTCATACAGGAACAATACACATATACAACGGGCCCTGCGCTATTACACCCAGTCTGACCTGAGCGAGAGGACGTGGGGCTTATTCCAATACAGCAGAGAGCAGTATGTATCTCCGCAGGGTGTGCTCATACAGGAACAATACACATATACAACGGGCCCTGCGCTATTACACCCAGTCTGACCTGAGCGAGAGGACGTGGGGCTTATTCCAATACAGCAGAGAGCAGTATGTATCTCCGCAGGGTGTGCTCATACAGGAACAATACACATATACAACGGGCCCTGCGCTATTACACCCAGTCTGACCTGAGCGAGAGGACGTGGGGCTTATTACAATACAGCAGAGAGCAGTATGTATCTCCGCAGGGTGTGCTCATACAGGAACAATACACATATACAACGGGCCCTGCGCTATTACACCCAGTCTGACCTGAGCGAGAGGACATGGGGCTTATTCCAATACAGCAGAGAGCAGTATGTATCTCCGCAGGGTGTGCTCATACAGGAACAATACACATATACAACGGGCCCTGCGCTATTACACCCAGTCTGACCTGAGCGAGAGGACGTGGGGCTTATTCCAATACAGCAGAGAGCAGTATGTATCTCCGCAGGGTGTGCTCATACAGGAACAATACACATATACAACGGGCCCTGCGCTATTACACCCAGTCTGACCTGAGCGAGAGGACGTGGGGCTTATTCCAATACAGCAGAGAGCAGTATGTATCTCCGCAGGGTGTGCTCATACAGGAACAATACACATATACAACGGGCCCTGCGCTGTGTATTACACCCAGCCTGACGCCACCTCATTACACAGGACGTCCCTTATTCCGCACGCTGCACACATCCCCCCGCCACACTATGGGGGTCATTCTGAGTTGATCACTCGCTAGCAGTTTTTAGCAGCCGTGCAAACGCTATGTCGCCCCCCACGGGGGAGTGTATTTTCGCATTGCAGAAGTGCAGTAGAGCGGCTGCAAACACATTTTGTGCAGAACAAGACCAGCCCTGTAGTTACACTCCGTGTGCGCTGATTCTAACGACGGAGGGACGTCTTTTGACGTCACACACTCGCCCAGCGTTCGCCCAGCCACGCCTGCATTTTCTACGGCAAGCATGAATTTTTCCAAACACTCCCACGAAAATGGTCAGTTGTCACCCAGAAACGCCCACTTCAGGTCAATCATCCTGCGTCGTGCCGTGGGACTGAAAGATTCGCTAGAACCTGTGCAAAACCACAAAGGACTTTGTACCTGTACGTCGTGCATGCGCAGAAATGCCAATTCTTAGCCTGATCGTTGTGCTGCAAACAACTCGGAAAGACCCCCTGGGTTCCATACCTTAGACTCTCTGTTCTGCAGCCAGCCATAAAACAGAACATCGTAGGCGCTGAACATGTCGCTGGAGAAGGTATCTTTCCTGACGGAGGGGTCCGGAGCCTTGTCCAGGTTAGCCAGATATTCCTGGATGCTCTCGCTGAAGTGCTGCAGGGCTGACAGGAGAATGCTATTCATTATCTATTCATATAGCGCAACACGTTCCGACACTTCACAACTGGTGACAATGATCAGACAAGACTGGGAAATAACAGACATAGAGGCAGGAGGGTCCTGCTCACACCACACACTCTATAGATACACAGACATAGAGGCAGGAGGGCCCTGCTCACACCTTACACTCTATAGATACACAGACATAGAGGCAGGAGGGCCCTGCTCACACCACACACACTCTATAGATACACAGACATAGAGGCAGGAGGGCCCTGCTCACACCTTACACTCTATAGATACACAGACAGAGGCAGGAGGGCCCTGCTCACACCGTACACTCTATAGATACACAGACATAGAGGCATGAGGGCCCTGCTCACACCTTACACTCTATAGATACACAGACATAGAGGCAGGAGGGCCCTGCTCACACCGTACACTCTATAGATACACAGACATAGAGGCAGGAGGGCCCTGATCACACCTTACACTCTATAGATACACAGACATAGAGGCAGGAGGGCCCTGATCACACCGTACACTCTATAGATACACAGACATAGAGGCAGGAGGGCCCTGATCACACCTTACACTCTATAGATACACAGACAGAGGCATGAGGGCCCTGCTCACACCTTACACTCTATAGATACACAGACATAGAGGCAGGAGGGCCCTGCTCACACCTTACACTCTATAGATACACAGACATAGAGGCAGGAGGGCCCTGCTCACACCTTACACTCTATAGATACACAGACAGAGGCAGGAGGGCCCTGCTCACACCGTACACTCTATAGATACACAGTCATAGAGGCAGGAGGGCCCTGCTCACACCTTACACTCTATAGATACACAGACATAGAGGCAGGAGGGCCCTGCTCACAGCTTACACTCTATAGATACACAGTCATAGAGGCAGGAGGGCCCTGCTCACACCGTACACTCTATAGATACACAGACATAGAGGCAGGAGGGTCCTGCTCACACCTTACACTCTATAGATACACAGACATAGAGGCAGGAGGGCCCTGCTCACACCGTACACTCTATAGATACACAGACATAGAGGCAGGAGGGCCCTGCTCACACCACACACTCTATAGATACACAGACATAGAGGCAGGAGGGCCCTGATCACACCTTACACTCTATAGATACACAGTCATAGAGGCAGGAGGGCCCTGCTCACACCTTACACTCTATAGATACACAGACATAGAGGCAGGAGGGTCCTGCTCACACCTTACACTCTATAGATACACAGACATAGAGGCAGGAGGGCCCTGCTCACACCTTACACTCTATAGATACACAGACATAGAGGCAGGAGGGCCCTGCTCACACCGTACACTCTATAGATACACAGACATAGAGGCAGGAGGGCCCTGCTCACACCACACACTCTATAGATACACAGACATAGAGGCAGGAGGGCCCTGCTCACACCTTACACTCTATAGATACACAGACATAGAGGCAGGAGGGCCCTGCTCACACCGTACACTCTATAGATACACAGACATAGAGGCAGGAGGGCCCTGCTCACACCTTACACTCTATAGATACACAGACAGAGGCAGGAGGGCCCTGCTCACACCTTACACTCTATAGATACACAGACATAGAGGCAGGAGGGCCCTGCTCACACCTTACACTCTATAGATACACAGACATAGAGGCAGGAGGGCCCTGCTCACACCTTACACTCTATAGATACACAGACATGGAGGCAGAAGGGCGCTACTCACACCTTACACTCTATAGATACACAGGCATAGAGGCAGGAGGGCCCTGCTCACACCTTACACTCTATAGATACACAGACATGGAGGCAGAAGGGCGCTACTCACACCTTACACTCTATAGATACACAGGCATAGAGGCAGGAGGGCCCTGCTCACACCACACACTCTATAGATACACAAACATAGAGGCAGGAGGGCCCTGCTCACACCTTACACTCTATAGATACACAGGCATAGAGGCAGGAGGGCCCTGCTCACACCTTACACTCTATAGATACACAGACATAGAGGCAGGAGGGCCCTGCTCACACCTTACACTCTATAGATACACAGACAGAGGCAGGAGGGCCCTGCTCACACCTTACACTCTATAGATACACAGACATAGAGGCAGGAGGGCCCTGCTCACACCTTACACTCTATAGATACACAGACAGAGGCAGGAGGGCCCTGCTCACACCGTACACTCTATAGATACACAGTCATAGAGGCAGGAGGGCCCTGCTCACACCACACACTCTATAGATACACAGACATAGAGGCAGGAGGGCCCTGATCACACCTTACACTCTATAGATACACAGTCATAGAGGCAGGAGGGCCCTGCTCACACCTTACACTCTATAGATACACAGACATAGAGGCAGGAGGGTCCTGCTCACACCTTACACTCTATAGATACACAGACATAGAGGCAGGAGGGCCCTGCTCACACCTTACACTCTATAGATACACAGACATAGAGGCAGGAGGGCCCTGCTCACACCGTACACTCTATAGATACACAGACAGAGGCAGGAGGGTCCTGCTCACACCTTACACTCTATAGATACACAGACATAGAGGCAGGAGGGCCCTGCTCACACCGTACACTCTATAGATACACAGACAGAGGCAGGAGGGCCCTGCTCACACCACACACTCTATAGATACACAGACATAGAGGCAGGAGGGCCCTGATCACACCTTACACTCTATAGATACACAGTCATAGAGGCAGGAGGGCCCTGCTCACACCTTACACTCTATAGATACACAGACATAGAGGCAGGAGGGTCCTGCTCACACCTTACACTCTATAGATACACAGACATAGAGGCAGGAGGGCCCTGCTCACACCTTACACTCTATAGATACACAGACATAGAGGCAGGAGGGCCCTGCTCACACCGTACACTCTATAGATACACAGACATAGAGGCAGGAGGGCCCTGCTCACACCACACACTCTATAGATACACAGACATAGAGACAGGAGGGCCCTGCTCACACCTTACACTCTATAGATACACAGACATAGAGGCAGGAGGGCCCTGCTCACACCGTACACTCTATAGATACACAGACATAGAGGCAGGAGGGCCCTGCTCACACTACACACTCTATAGATACACAGGCATAGAGGCAGGAGGGCCCTGCTCACACCGTACACTCTATAGATACACAGACATAGAGGCAGGAGGGCCCTGCTCACACCACACACTCTATAGATACACAGGCATAGAGGCAGGAGGGCCCTGCTCACACCTTACACTCTATAGATACACAGACATAGAGGCAGGAGGGCCCTGCTCACACCGTACACTCTATAGATACACAGACATAGAGGCAGGAGGGCCCTGCTCACACTACACACTCTATAGATACACAGGCATAGAGGCAGGAGGGCCCTGCTCACACCTTACACTCTATAGATACACAGGCATAGAGGCAGGAGGGCCCTGCTCACACCACACACTCTATAGATACACAGGCATAGAGGCAGGAGGGCCCTGCTCACACCTTACACTCTATAGATACACAGACATAGAGGCAGGAGGGCCCTGCTCACACCTTACACTCTATAGATACACAGACATAGAGGCAGGAGGGCCCTGCTCACACCTTACACTCTATAGATACACAGGCATAGAGGCAGGAGGGCCCTGCTCACACCTTACACTCTATAGATACACAGACATAGAAGCAGGAGGGCCCTGCTCACACCTTACACTCTATAGATACACAGACATAGAGGCAGGAGGGTCCTGCTCACACCACACACTCTATAACTACACAGACATAGAGGCAGGAGGGCCCTGCTCACACCTTACACTCTATAGATACACAGACATAGAGGCAGGAGGGCCCTGCTCACACCTTACACTCTATAGATACACAGACATAGAGGCAGGAGGGCCCTGCTCACACCTTACACTCTATAGATACACAGACATAGAGGCAGGAGGGCCCTGCTCACACCTTACACTCTATAGATACACAGACATAGAGGCAGGAGGGCCCTGCTCACACCTTACACTCTATAGAAACACAGACATAGAGGCAGGAGGGCCCTGCTCACACCTTACACTCTATAGATACACAGACATAGAGGCAGGAGTCCCTGCTCACACCGTACACTCTATAGATACACAGGCATAGAGGCAGGAGGGCCCTGCTCACACCTTACACTCTATAGATACACAGACATGGAGGCAGAAGGGCGCTACTCACACCTTACACTCTATAGATACACAGGCATAGAGGCAGGAGGGCCCTGCTCACACCTTACACTCTATAGATACACAGACATGGAGGCAGAAGGGCGCTACTCACACCTTACACTCTATAGATACACAGGCATAGAGGCAGGAGGGCCCTGCTCACACCACACACTCTATAGATACACAGACATAGAGGCAGGAGGGCCCTGCTCACACCTTACACTCTATAGATACACAGACATAGAGGCAGGAGGGCCCTGCTCACACCACACACTCTATAGATACACAAAGAGGCAGGAGGGCCCTGCTCACACCTTACACTCTATAGATACACAGACATAGAGGCAGGAGGGCCCTGCTCACACCTTACACTCTATAGATATACAGGCATAGAGGCAGGAGGGCCCTGCTCACACCACACACTCTATAGATACACAGACATAGAGGCAGGAGGGCCCTGCTCACACCTTACACTCTATAGATACACAGGCATAGAGGCAGGAGGGCCCTGCTCACACCTTACACTCTATAGATACACAGACATAGAAGCAGGAGGGCCCTGCTCACACCTTACACTCTATAGATACACAGACAGAGGCAGGAGGGTCCTGCTCACACCACACACTCTATAGATACACAGACATAGAGGCAGGAGGGCCCTGCTCACACCTTACACTCTATAGATACACAAACATAGAGGCAGGAGGGCCCTGCTCACACCTTACACTCTATAGATACACAGACATAGAGGCAGGAGGGCCCTGCTCACACCTTACACGCTATAGATACACAGACATATGCTCACACCTTACACTCTATAGATACACAGACATAGAGGCAGGAGGGCCCTGCTCACACCTTACACTCTATAGATACACAGACATAGAGGCAGGAGGGCCCTGCTCACACCTTACACTCTATAGATACACAGACATAGAGGCAGGAGGGCCCTGCTCACACCTTACACTCTATAGATACACAGACATAGAGGCAGGAGGGCCCTGCTCACACCTTACTCTCTATAGATACACAGGGATAGGAGCGATTACATAATGCTCCAATATATTACAGAGTGTGTACACAGACACATTATATCGATGTATCGTATCACCCGATGTTATCACAGTGTACACCCAGAGATATAACCATGTAACCATACATCATGTCACCGCACAGCAGTGTGTACACAGACACATTATATCGATGTATCGTATCACCCGATGTTATCACAGTGTACCCCCAGAGATATAACCATAAATCATGTCACCGCACAGCAGTGTATACACAGACACATTATATCGATGTATCACCCGATGTTATCACAGTGTACACCCAGAGATATAACCATACATCATGTCACCGCACAGTAGTGTATACACAGACACATTATATCGATGTATCGTATCACCCGATGTTATCACAGTGTACACCCAGAGATATTACCATACATCATGTCTCCGCACAGCAGTGTGTACACAGACACATTATATCGATGTATCGTATCACTCGATGTTATCACAGTGTACACCCAGAGATATAACCATACATCATGTCACCACACAGCAGTGTACACAGACACATTATATCGATGTATCGTATCACCCTATGTTATCACAGTGTACACCCAGAGATAATAAGAATTTACTCACCGGTAATTCTATTTCTCGTAGTCCGTTGTGGATGCTGGGAACTCCGTAAGGACCATGGGGAATAGACGGGCTCCGCAGGAGACTGGACACTCTAAAAGAAAGATTAGGTACTATCTGGTGTGCACTGGCTCCTCTCTCTATGCCCCTCCTCCAGACCTCAGTTAGGGAAACTGTGCCCGGAAGAGCTGACACAACAAGGAAAGGATTTGGAATCCAGGGTAAGACTCATACCAGCCACACCAATCACACCGTATAACTCGTGATAACTATACCCAGTTAACAGTATGAACAACAACTGAGCCTCACTCAACGGATGGCTCATAACAATAACCCTTATTTAAGCAATAACTATATACACGTATTGCAGAAAGTCCGCACTTGGGACGGGCGCCCAGCATCCACTACGGACTACGAGAAATAGAATTACCGGTGAGTAAATTCTTATTTTCTCTGACGTCCTAGTGGATGCTGGGAACTCCGTAAGGACCATGGGGATTATACCAAAGCTCCCAAACGGGCGGGAGAGTGCGGATGACTCTGCAGCACCGAATGAGCAAACTCAAGGTCCTCCTCAGCCAGGGTATCAAACTTGTAGAATTTAGCAAATGTGTTTGAACCCGACCAAGTAGCAGCTCGGCAAAGCTGTAAAGCCGAGACCCCTCGGGCAGCCGCCCAAGAAGAGCCCACCTTCCTTTTGGAATGGGCTATTACTGATTTAGGATGCGGCAGTCCAGCCGCAGAATGTGCCAGCTGAATCGTGCAACAGATCCAGCGAGCAATAGTTTGCTTTGAAGCAGGAGCACCCAGCTTGTTGGGTGCATGCAGGATAAATAGCGAGTCAGTTTTCCTGACTCCAGCCGTCCTGGAAACATAAATTTTCAAAGCCCGGACTACATCCAGCAACTTGGAATCCTCCAAGTCCCGAGTAGCCGCAGGCACCACAATAGGTTGGTTCAAATGAAAAGCTGATACCACCTTTGGGAGAAATTGGGGACGAGTCCTCAATTCTGCCCTGTCCATATGGAAGATCAGATACGGGCTTTTACATGACAAAGCCGCCAATTCTGACACACGCCTAGCCGAAGCTAAGGCCAACAGCATGACCACTTTCCGCGTGAGATACTTTAGCTCCACGGTCCTAAGTGGCTCAAACCAGTGTGATTTCAGGAAAACCAACACAATGTTAAGATCCCAAGGTGCCACTGGAGGTACAAAAGGGGGCTGAATATGCAGCACTCCCTTTACAAACGTCTGAACTTCAGGCAGTGAAGCCAGTTCTTTTTGAAAGAAAATAGATAGGGCCGAAATCAGGACCTTTATGGACCACAATTTTAGGCCCATAGTCACCACTGACTGTAGGAAGTTCAGAAATCGACCCAGCTGGAATTCCTCTGTAGGGGCCTTCCTGGCCTCACACCAAGCGACATATTTCCGCCATATGCGGTGATAATTGCCGTCACATCCTTCCTAGCTTTTATCAGCGTAGGAATCACTTCATCTGGAATGCCCTTTTCCGTTAGGATCCGGCGTTCAACCGCCATGCCGTCAAACGCAGCCGCGGTAAGTCTTGGAACAGACAGGGCCCCTGCTGTAACAGGTCCTGTCTGAGAGGCAGAGGCCATGGGTCCTCTGAGATCATTTCTTGTAGTTCTGGGTACCAAGTTCTTCTTGGCCAATCCGGAACGATGAGTATAGTTCTTACTCCTCTCTTTCTTACTATCCTCAGTACCTTGGGTATGAGAGGAAGAGGAGGGAACACATGAACCGACTGGTACACCCACGGTGTCACTAGTGCGTCCACAGCTATCGCCTGAGGGTCCCTTGACCTGGCGCAATATTTTTTTAGCTTTTTGTTGAGGCGGGACGCCATCTTGTCTGACTGAATCAGTACTGGGTGGTTTTGAAGCAGGGGCTCTGCTTGACTCAGGGCGTTGTAAATGGCCCTTAGTTCCAGTATATTTATGTGTAGTGAAGTCTCCAGACTTGACCACTGTCCTTGGAAGTTTCTTCCCTGAGTGACTGCCCCCCATCCTCGGAGGCTTGCATCCGTGGTCACCAGGACCCAGTCCTGTATGCCGAACCTGCAGCCCTCGAGAAGGTGAGCACTCTGCAGCCACCACAGCAGAGACACCCTGGCCCTTGGGGACAGGGTGATCAACCGATACATCTGAAGATGCAATCCGGATCATTTGTCCAACAGATCCCACTGAAAGATCCTTGCATGGAACCTGCCGAAGGGAATTGCTTCGTAAGAAGCCACCATCTTTCCCAGGACTCGCGTGCAGTGATGCACAGACACCTGTTTTGGTTTCAGGAGGTCCCTGACCAGAGATGACAATTCCTGGGCCTTCTCCACCGGGAGAAACACCTTCTTCTGTTCTGTGTCCAGAATCATGCCCAGGAAAAGCAGACGCGTCGCAGGAATCAGCTGTGACTTTGGAATATTCAGAATCCAGCCGTGCTGTTGCAACACTCCCTGAGAGAGTGCTACGCTGACCAACAACTGCTCTCTGGACCTCGCCTTTATGAGAAGATCGTCCAAGTACGGGATAATTATAACTCCCTTCTTCCTAAGGAGTATCATAATTTCGGCCATTACCTTGGTAAATATTCTCGGAGCCGTGGAGAGACCAAACGGCAACGTCTGGAATTGGTAATGACAGTCCTGTACCACAAACCTGAGGTATTCCTGGTGAGGTGGGTAAATGGGGACATGCAAGTAAGCATCCTTGATGTCCAGCGACACCATAAAATCCCCCTCTTCCAGGCTTGCAATAACCGCCCTGAGCGATTCCATTTTGAACTTGAACTTCTTTATATAAGTGTTTGTGACAGGACGGTACCGTACGGAAGCACTCGCCGCTTGCCGCGTCCCGTCGACTGCGCACAGAATGGAAGGTCAAGCCGCACGAGGCCTGACCACATAGGGGATTCCCGCTTACCGTCAGTTACCGCCTGTTACTGACTCCACCCACTGTGCTGTGGGCGGGTTCTCGCTGCCACCACCAAACTCCTAACCTGCCGTGGCGTTTGGAACCACGGTTCTGCTCTGTATGTGCCGACGCACTGCTTTACCACCGCTGTGTGGTGCTGACGAATCCCCACTAGCCACTTGCTAGGCCTCTACCGGTAGCTGGCGGAAGGCGGAGCTTGGAGACGCTAGGTACTTCCCTGGACAGCCGGAGGACGGGGCTAGGTTTGGCCTAACCCTGTTGGTCACAAGATGAAGCAGTCTTCTTGAGGCAAAGATGTTTATTTGCTCAATAGTTCTAAAGAGAACCCTTCCCTATTGCTAGGGGCAACAGCATACAATTAGATGTTTCAGCAGAATAAAGATGGTACAACTACAACTCTGGAGGCACGCAGGTCTCCTTTTTATGTCAGTTTTCCACACAGTATCACAGGGGGGTAAGCCCTCCCTGTCTTCTCCAACCAATCAGGTTATTTTACAAAATACCAATAAATTACATTTTACAAGGATATAAGTGCAATAAAACAATATCCTCCTTCCTGTCACCCAGACAACGTTTGGTATCAGATTAACATTCACTATTGATAAATTTATCACATATCTTCAAAATACAAATGTGTCTGGTCATTCCCATCTGCAGGCAATCCCAGTGTTTAAGATTACAACAGGAATAGCTACAATACAAACAAACAGTCTTCCTTCCTTTATCTGCCATTCACGGATCGTAAATCAATTACATCCCCTACATGAAACAGATTCCAAGCCCATAGACCCAGTGATTAGTATCTCTCTCTAAGGAACTTACACATCAAAAGGTTTTGTCCTTCACACCTCTCTGCTAGCACAGAGCCATTTTTCCTTTAAATACATTTCATTTAAACACGTGTTTCCCTTTAAATATACACCAAGCTTGTCTTGAATATAAAATAAATACATTTAAACATGTCTTCCTGCAATGGTGCACAGAGCACTACATATGACATGTTAAAACACATCATTCAACAAACTTTTAAACAGTCCGCAACATGGCGCTGGGCACGAGGGTTAACCCCTTCAGTGCCGCAGACGCCATTACACGTGTGGCTGGCTTGTCTCTCCGGCCACAGTGTTCAAGGATTTTAAATTCAGAATGGGTCTCACCGAACCGTCCGGTTTCGGTACCACAAACATTGTGGAATAGTAACCCCTTCCCTGTTGAAGGAGGGGGACCCTGATAATCACTTGCTGGAGGTACAGCTTGTGAATTGCCGCCAGTACTACCTCCCTTTCCCTGGGAGCAGCTGGCAAGGCTGATTTGAGGTAACGGCGAGGGGGAGTCGCCTCGAACTCCAGCTTGTATTCCTGAGATACAATTTGTACAGCCCAGAGATCTACTTGTGAGCGAACCCACTGGCTGCTGAAGTTTCAGAGACGCGCCCCCACCGCACCCGGCTCCGCCTGTGGAGCCCCAGCGTCATGCGGTGGACTTAGTGGAAGCAGGGGAGGATTTTTGTTCCTGGGAACTGGCTGCCTGGTGCAGCTTCTTTCCTCTACCCCTGCCTCTGGGCAGAAAGGATGCGCCTCTGACCCGCTTGCCTTTCTGAGGCCGAAAGGACTGCACTTGATAATACGGTGCTTTCTTAGGCTGTGAGGGAACCTGAGGTAAAAAAGTCGACTTCCCAGCTGTTGCTGTGGATACGAGGTCCGAGAGACTGTCCCCAAACAATTCCTCACCCTTATAAGGCAAAACCTCCATGTGTTTTTTAGAATCAGCATCACCTGTCCACTGCCGAGTCCATAATACTCTCCTGGCAGAAATGGACATTGCATTAATTCTAGATGCCAGCAGGCAAATGTCCCTCTGGGCATCCCGCATATATAAGACGACGTCTTTTATATGTTCGAGGGTTAGCAAAACAGTATCCCTTTCGAGGGAATCAATGTTGTCTGACAGGGTATCAGTCCATGCTGCTGCAGCACTACATATCCATGCTGAAGCAATTGCAGGTCTCAGTAGAGTACCAGAGTGTGTATACACAGACTTCAGGATAGCCTCCTGCTTTCTATCTGCAGGCTCCTTTAGGGCGGCCGTATCCTGAGACGGCAGTGCCACCTTTTTTGATAAGCGTGTGAGCGCCTTGTCCACCCTAGGGGATGTTTCCCAACGTAACCTGTCCGTTGGCGGGAAAGGGTACGCCATCAGTAACCTCTTAGAAATCACTAGTTTCTTATCAGGGGAACTCCACGCTTCTTCACACAAATCATTTAATTCATCAGATGGGGGAAAAGTCACTGGCTGCTTTTTCTCCCCAAACATAATACCCCTTCTTGGTAGTAACCAGGTTAACATCAGAAATGTGCAATACATTTTTCATTGCAGTAATCATGCATCGGATGGCTTTTGTAGACTGTGCATTTGTCTCATCCTCATCTACACTGGAGTCAGACTCCGTGTCGGCATCTGTGTCTACCATCTGAGCTAGCGGGCGTTTATGAGCCCCTGACGGCTTCTGAGTCGCCTGGGCAGGCGCGGGCTGAGACCCCGGCTGTCCCAAGGCTGCTGCGTCATCGAACCTTTTATGTAAGGAGTTGACATTGTCGGTTAAGACCTTCCACATATCCATACAATCAGGTGTCGGCCCCGTCGGGGGCGACACCACACTTATCTGCCCCTGCTCCGCCTCCACATAACCCTCCTTATCAAACATGTCGACACAGCCGTACCGACACACCGCACACACACAGGGAATGCTCAGACTGAGGACAGGACCCCACAAAGTCCTTTGGGGAGACAGAGAGAGAGTATGCCAGCACACACCAGAGCGCTATATAACACAGGGATTTACACTATAAAAAGTGATTTACCCAATAGCTGCTTAAATATCTTATTTGCGCCTAAATTTATGTGCCCCCCCCTCTCTTTTTTACCCTTCTTGTATCAGGATACTGCAGGGGAGAGCCTGGGGAGCTGCTTCCAGCGGAGCTGTGAAGGGAAAATGGCGCTGGTGTGCTGAGGAAGAAGGCCCCGCCCCCTCAGCGGCGGGCTTCTGTCCCGCGTTTTTTGTAACTTAATGGCGGGGGTTTTTACACATATACAGTTAACTGACTGTATTATGTGTATTTTATGCCAAAAGGTATTATAATTGCTGCCCAGGGCACCCCCCCTCCCAGCGCCCTGCACCCTACAGTGACCAGAGTGTGTGGTGTGCTGTGGGAGCAATGGCGCACAGCTGCAGTGCTGTGCGCTACCTTAATGAAGACAGGAGTCTTCTGCCGCCGATTTCAACGCTTCTCTTCTGTCTTCTGGCTCTGCAAGGGGGACGGCGGCGCGGCTCCGGGAACGGACGATCGAGGTCAGGCCCTGTGTTCGAACCCTCTGGAGCTAATGGTGTCCAGTAGCCTAAGAAGCACAAGCTAGCTGCAAGCAGGTAGGTTTGCTTCTCTCCCCTCAGTCCCACGTAGCAGTGAGTCTGTTGCCAGCAGATCTCACTGAAAATTAAAAACCTAACAAATACTTTCTTTCTAGCAAGCTCAGGAGAGCCCACTAGGAGCACCCAGCTCTGGCCGGGCACAGATTCTAACTGAGGTCTGGAGGAGGGGCATAGAGGGAGGAGCCAGTGCACACCAGATATAGTACCTAATCTTTCTTTTAGAGTGCCCAGTCTCTTGCGGAGCCCGTCTATTCCCCATGGTCCTTACGGAGTTCCCAGCATCCACTAGGATGTCAGAGAAATAACCATGTAACCATACATCATGTCACCGCACAGCAGTGTGTACACAGACACATTATATCGATGTATCGTATCACACGATGTTATCACAGTGTACACCCAGAGATATAACCATACATCATGTCACCGCACAGCAGTGTATACACAGACACATTATATTGATGTATCGTATCACCCGATGTTATCACAGTGTACACCCAGAGATATAACCATGTAACCATACATCATGTCACCGCACAGCACTGTATACACAGACACATTCTATTGATGTATCGTATCACCCGATGTTATCACAGTGTACACCCAAAGATATAACCATGTAACCATACATCATGTCACCACACAGCAGTGTATACACAGACACATTATATCGATGTATCGTATCACCCGATGTTATCACAGTGTACACCCAGAGATATAACCATGTAACCATACATCATGTCACTGCACAGCACTGTATACACAGACACATTATATCGATGTATCGTATCACCCGATGTTATCACAGTGTACACCCAGAGATATAACCATACATCATGTCACCGCACAGCACTGTATACACAGACACATTATATCGATGTATCGTATCACACGATGTTATCACAGTGTACACCCAGAGATATAACCATGTAACCATACATCATGTCACCGCACAGCAGTGTATACACAGACACATATCGATGTATCGTATCACCCGATGTTATCACAGTGTACACCCAGAGATATAACCATACATCATGTCACCGCACAGCAGTGTATACACAGACACATTATATCGATGTATCGTATCACACGATGTTATCACAGTGTACACCCAGAGATATAACCATACATCATGTCACCGCACAGCAGTGTATACACAGACACATTATATTGATGTATCGTATCACCCGATGTTATCACAGTGTACACCCAGAGATATAACCATGTAACCATACATCATGTCACCGCACAGCACTGTATACACAGACACATTCTATTGATGTATCGTATCACCCGATGTTATCACAGTGTACACCCAAAGATATAACCATGTAACCATACATCATGTCACCACACAGCAGTGTATACACAGACACATTATATCGATGTATCGTATCACCCGATGTTATCACAGTGTACACCCAGAGATATAACCATGTAACCATACATCATGTCACTGCACAGCACTGTATACACAGACACATTATATCGATGTATCGTATCACCCGATGTTATCACAGTGTACACCCAGAGATATAACCATACATCATGTCACCGCACAGCAGTGTATACACAGACACATTATATCGATGTATCGTATCACACGATGTTATCACAGTGTACACCCAGAGATATAACCATGTAACCATACATCATGTCACCGCACAGCAGTGTATACACAGACACATATCGATGTATCGTATCACCCGATGTTATCACAGTGTACACCCAGAGATATAACCATACATCATGTCACCGCACAGCAGTGTATACACAGACACATTATATCGATGTATCGTATCACACGATGTTATCACAGTGTACACCCAGAGATATAACCATACATCATGTCACCGCACAGCAGTGTATACACAGACACATTATATTGATGTATCGTATCACCCGATGTTATCACAGTGTACACCCAGAGATATAACCATGTAACCATACATCATGTCACCGCACAGCACTGTATACACAGACACATTCTATTGATGTATCGTATCACCCGATGTTATCACAGTGTACACCCAAAGATATAACCATGTAACCATACATCATGTCACCACACAGCAGTGTATACACAGACACATTATATCGATGTATCGTATCACCCGATGTTATCACAGTGTACACCCAGAGATATAACCATGTAACCATACATCATGTCACTGCACAGCACTGTATACACAGACACATTATATCGATGTATCGTATCACCCGATGTTATCACAGTGTACACCCAGAGATATAACCATACATCATGTCACCGCACAGCACTGTATACACAGACACATTATATCGATGTATCGTATCACCCGATGTTATCACAGTGTACACCCAGAGATATAACCATGTAACCATACATCATGTCACCGCACAGCACTGTATACACAGACACATTATATTGATGTATCGTATCACCCGATGTTATCACAGTGTACACCCAGAGATATAACCATGTAACCATACATCATGTCACCACACAGCAGTGTATACACAGACACATTATATCGATGTATCGTATCACCCGATGTTATCACAGTGTACACCCAGAGATATAACCATACATCATGTCACCGCACAGCAGTGTATACACAGACACATTATATCGATGTATCGTATCACCAGATGTTATCACAGTGTACACCCAGAGATATAACCATGTAACCATACATCATGTCACCACACAGCAGTGTATACACAGACACATTATATCGATGTATCGTATCACCCGATGTTATCACAGTGTACACCCAGAGATATAACCATGTAACCATACATCATGTCACCACACAGCAGTGTATACACAGACACATTATATCGATGTATCGTATCACCCGATGTTATCACAGTGTACACCCAGAGATATAACCATACATCATGTCACCGCACAGCAGTGTGTACACAGACACATCATATCGATGTATCGTATCACCCGATGTTATCACAGTGTACACCCAGAGATATAACCATACATCATGTCACCGCACAGCAGTGTGTACACAGACACATCATATCGATGTATCGTATCACCCGATGTTATCACAGTGTACACCCAGAGATATAACCATACATCATGTCACCGCACAGCAGTGTGTACACAGACACATCATATCGATGTATCGTATCACCCGATGTTATCACAGTGTACACCCAGAGATATAACCATACATCATGTCACCGCACAGCAGTGTATACACAGGCACATTATATCGATGTATCGTATCACCCGATGTTATCACAGTGTACACCCAGAGATATAACCATACATCATGTCACCTCACAGCACTGTATACACAGACACATTATATCGATGTATCGTATCACCCGATGTTATCACAGTGTACACCCAGAGATATAACAATACATCATGTCACCGCACAGCAGTGTATACACAGACACATTATATCGATGTATCGTATCACCAGATGTTATCACAGTGTACACCCAGAGATATAACATGTAACCATACATCATGTCACCACACAGCAGTGTATATACAGACACATTATATCGATGTATCGTATCACACGATGTTATCACAGTGTACACCCTGAGATATAACCATACATCATGTCACCGCACAGCACTGTATACACAGACACATTATATCGATGTATCGTATCACCCGATGTTATCACAGTGTACACCCAGAGATATAACCATGTAACCATACATCATGTCACCGCACAGCACTGTGTACACAGACACATTATATCGATGTATCGTATCACCCGATGTTATCACAGTGTACACCAAGAGATATAACCATACATCATGTCACCACACAGCAGTGTATATACAGACACATTATATCGATGTATCGTATCACCCGATGTTATCACAGTGTACACCCAGAGATATAACCATACATCATGTCACCGCACAGCACTGTATACACAGACACATTATATCGATGTATCGTATCACCCGATGTTATCACAGTGTACACCCAGAGATATAACCATGTAACCATACATCATGTCACCGCACAGCAGTGTATACACAGACACATTATATCGATGTATCGTATCACCCGATGTTATCACAGTGTACACCCAGAGATATAACCATACATCATGTCACCGCACAGCAGTGTGTACACAGACACATCATATCGATGTATCGTATCACCCGATGTTATCACAGTGTACACCCAGAGATATAACCATACATCATGTCACCGCACAGCAGTGTGTACACAGACACATCATATTGATGTATCGTATCACCCGATGTTATCACAGTGTACACCCAGAGATATAACCATACATCATGTCACCGCACAGCAGTGTATACACAGGCACATTATATCGATGTATCGTATCACCCGATGTTTATCACAGTGTACACCCAGAGATATAACCATATAACCATACATCATGTCACCGCACAGCACTGTATACACAGACACATTATATCGATGTATCGTATCACCAGATGTTATCACAGTGTACACCCAGAGATATAACAATACATCATGTCACCGCACAGCAGTGTATACACAGACACATTATATCGATGTATCGTATCACCAGATGTTATCACAGTGTACACCCAGAGATATAACCATACATCATGTCACCGCACAGCACTGTATACACAGACACATTATATCGATGTATCGTATCACCCGATGTTATCACAGTGTACACCCAGAGATATAACCATACATCATGTCACCGCACAGCAGTGTATACACAGACACATTATATCGATGTATCGTATCACACGATGTTATCACAGTGTACACCCAGAGATATAACCATGTAACCATACATCATGTCACCGCACAGCAGTGTATACACAGACACATATCGATGTATCGTATCACCCGATGTTATCACAGTGTACACCCAGAGATATAACCATGTAACCATACATCATGTCACTGCACAGCAGTGTATACACAGACACATTATATTAATGTATCGTATCACCCGATGTTATCACAGTGTACACCCAGAGATATAACCATGTAACCATACATGTCACCGCACAGCACTGTATACACAGACACATTATATCGATGTATCGTATCACACGATGTTATCACAGTGTACACCCAGAGATATAACCATGTAACCATACATCATGTCACCGCACAGCAGTGTATACACAGACACATTATATCGATGTATCGTATCACACGATGTTATCACAGTGTACACCCAGAGATATAACCATGTAACCATACATCATGTCACCGCACAGCACTGTATACACAGACACATTATATCGATGTATTGTATCACCCGATGTTATCACAGTGTACACCCAGAGATATAACCATGTAACCATACATCATGTCACCGCACAGCAGTGTATACACAGACACATTATATCGATGTATCGTATCACCCGATGTTATCACAGTGTACACCAAGAGATATAACCATACATCATGTCACCGCACAGCACTGTATACAGACACATTATATCGATGTATCGTATCACCCGATGTTATCACAGTGTACACCAAGAGATATAACCATACATCATGTCACCGCACAGCACTGTATACACAGACACATTATATCGATGTATCGTATCACCCGATGTTATCACAGTGTACACCCAGAGATATAACCATACATCATGTCACCGCACAGCACTGTGTACACAGACACATTATATCGATGTATCGTATCACCCGATGTTATCACAGTGTACACCAAGAGATATAACCATACATCATGTCACCGCACAGCACTGTATACACAGACACATTATATCGATGTATCGTATCACCCGATGTTATCACAGTGTACACCAAGAGATATAACCATACATCATGTCACCGCACAGCACTGTATACACAGACACATTATATCGATGTATCGTATCACCCGATGTTATCACAGTGTATACCCAGAGATATAACCATACATCATGTCACCGCACAGCAGTGTATACACAGACACATTATATCGATGTATCGTATCACCCGATGTTATCACAGTGTATACCCAGAGATATAACCATGTTACCATACATCATGTCACCGCACAGCAGTGTGTACACAGACACATTATATCGATGTATCGTATCACCCGATGTTATCACAGTGTACACCCAGAGATATAACCATGTAACCATACATCATGTCACCGCACAGCACTGTATACACAGACACATTATATCGATGTATCGTATCACCCGATGTTATCACAGTGTACACCGAGATATAACCATACATCATGTCACCGCACAGCACTGTATACACAGACACATTATATCGATGTATCGTATCACCCGATGTTATCACAGTGTACACCAAGAGATATAACCATACATCATGTCACCGCACAGCACTGTATACACAGAAACATTATATCGATGTATCGTATCACCCGATGTTATCACAGTGTACACCCAGAGATATAACCATACATCATGTCACCGCACAGCACTGTATACACAGACACATTATATCGATGTATCGTATCACCCGATGTTATCACAGTGTATACCCAGAGATATAACCATGTTACCATACATCATGTCACCGCACAGCAGTGTATACACAGACACATTATATCGATGTATCGTATCACCCGATGTTATCACAGTGTACACCCAGAGATATAACCATGTAACCATACATCATGTCACCGCACAGCACTGTATACACAGACACATATCGATGTATCGTATCACCCGATGTTATCACAGTGTACACCCAGAGATATAACCATACATCACGTCCCCGCACAGTAGTGTATGCACAGACACATTATATCGATGTATCGTATCACCCGATGTTATCACAGTGTACACCCAGAGATATAACCATACATCATGTCACCGCACAGCACTGTATACACAGACACATTATATCGATGTATCGTATCACCCGATGTTATCACAGTGTACACCCAGAGATATAACCATACATCATGTCACCGCACAGCAGTGTATACACAGACACATTATATCGATGTATCGTATCACCCGATGTTATCACAGTGTACACCCAGAGATATAACCATGTAACCATACATCATGTCACTGCACAGCACTGTATACACAGACACATTATATCGATGTATCGTATCACCCGATGTTATCACAGTGTACACCCAGAGATATAACCATGTAACCATACATCATGTCACCGCACAGCAGTGTATACACAGACACATTATATCGATGTATCGTATCACCCGATGTTATCACAGTGTACACCCAGAGATATAACCATGTAACCATACATCATGTCACCGCACAGCACTGTATACACAGACACATTATATCGATGTATCGTATCACCCGATGTTATCACAGTGTACACCCAGAGATATAACCATGTAACCATACATCAAGTCACCGCACAGCAGTGTACACAGACACATTATATCGATGTATCGTATCACCCGATGTTATCACAGTGTACCCCCAGAGATATAACCATACATCATGTCACCGCACAGCACTGTATACACAGACACATTATATCGATGTATCGTATCACCCGATGTTATCACAGTGTACCCCCAGAGATATAACCATACATCATGTCACCGCACAGCACTGTATACACAGACACATTATATCGATGTATCGTATCACCCGATGTTATCACAGTGTACACCCAGAGATATAACCATGTAACCATACATCATGTCACCGCACAGCACTGTATACACAGACACATTCTATTGATGTATCGTATCACCCGATGTTATCACAGTGTACACCCAGAGATATAACCATACATCATGTCACTGCACAGCAGTGTATACACAGACACATTATATCGATGTATCGTATCACACGATGTTTATCACAGTGTACACCCAGAGATATAACCATATAACCATACATCATGTCACCGCACAGCACTGTATACACAGACACATTATATCGATGTATCGTATCACCCGATGTTATCACAGTGTACACCCAGAGATATAACCATACATCATGTCACCGCACAGCAGTGTATACACAGACACATTATATCGATGTATCGTATCACCCGATGTTATCACAGTGTACACCCAGAGATATAACCATACATCATGTCACCACACAGCAGTGTATACACAGACACATTATATCGATGTATCGTATCACCCGATGTTATCACAGTGTACACCCAGAGATATAACCATGTAACCATACATCATGTCACCGCACAGCACTGTATACACAGACACATTATATCGATGTATCGTATCACCCGATGTTATCACAGTGTACACCCAGAGATATAACCATACATCATGTCACCGCACAGCAGTGTATACACAGACACATTATATCGATGTATCGTATCACACGATGTTATCACAGTGTACACCCAGAGATATAACCATGTAACCATACATCATGTCACCGCACAGCAGTGTATACACAGACACATATCGATGTATCGTATCACCCGATGTTATCACAGTGTACACCCAGAGATATAACCATACATCATGTCACCGCACAGCAGTGTATACACAGACACATTATATCGATGTATCGTATCACACGATGTTATCACAGTGTACACCCAGAGATATAACCATGTAACCATACATCATGTCACCGCACAGCAGTGTATACACAGACACATTATATCGATGTATCGTATCACCCGATGTTATCACAGTGTACACCCAGAGATATAACCATGTAACCATACATCATGTCACTGCACAGCAGTGTATACACAGACACATTATATTAATGTATCGTATCACCCGATGTTATCACAGTGTACACCCAGAGATATAACCATGTAACCATACATTCATGTCACCGCACAGCACTGTATACACAGACACATTATATCGATGTATCGTATCACCCGATGTTATCACAGTGTACACCCAGAGATATAACAATACATCATGTCACCGCACAGCAGTGTATACACAGACACATTATATCGATGTATCGTATCACCCGATGTTATCACAGTGTACACCCAGAGATATAACCATACATCATGTCACTGCACAGCAGTGTACACAGACACATTATATCGATGTATCGTATCACCCGATGTTATCACAGTGTACACCCAGAGATATAACCATGTAACCATACATCATGTCACCGCACAGCACTGTATACACAGACACATTATATCGATGTATCGTATCACCTGATGTTATCACAGTGTACACCCAGAGATATAACCATGTAACCATACATCATGTCACCGCACAGCACTGTACACAGACACATTATATCGATGTATCGTATCACCCGATGTTATCACAGTGTACACCCAGAGATATAACCATACATCATGACACTGCACAGCAGTGTACACAGACCCATTATATCGATGTATCGTATCACCCGATGTTATCAGTGTACACCCAGAGATATAACCATATAACCATACATCATGTCACCGCACAGCACTGTATACACAGACACATTATATCGATGTATCGTATCACCCGATGTTATCACAGTGTACACCCAGAGATATAACCATGTAACCATACATGTCACCGCACAGCAGTGTATACACAGGCACATTATATCGATGTATCGTATCACACGATGTTATCACAGTGTACACCCAGAGATATAACCATACATCATGACACCGCACAGCAGTGTATACACAGAAACATTATATCGATGTATCGTATCACACGATGTTATCACAGTGTACACCCAGAGATATAACAATACATCATGTCACCGCACAGCAGTGTGTACACAGACACATTATATCGATGTATCGTATCACCCGATGTTATCACAGTGTACACCCAGAGATATAACCATGTAACCATACATCATGTCACCGCACAGCACTGTATACACAGACACATTATATCGATGTATCGTATCACCCGATGTTATCACAGTGTACACCCAGAGATATAACCATGTAACCATACATCATGTCACCGCACAGCACTGTATACACAGACACATTCTATTGATGTATCGTATCACCCGATGTTATCACAGTGTACACCCAAAGATATAACCATGTAACCATACATCATGTCACCGCACAGCAGTGTATACACAGACACATTATATCGATGTATCGTATCACCTGATGTTATCACAGTGTACACCCAGAGATATAACCATGTAACCATACATCATGTCACCGCACAGCACTGTACACAGACACATTATATCGATGTATCGTATCACCCGATGTTATCACAGTGTACACCCAGAGATATAACCATACATCATGACACTGCACAGCAGTGTACACAGACCCATTATATCGATGTATCGTATCACCCGATGTTATCAGTGTACACCCAGAGATATAACCATATAACCATACATCATGTCACCGCACAGCACTGTATACACAGACACATTATATCGATGTATCGTATCACCCGATGTTATCACAGTGTACACCCAGAGATATAACCATGTAACCATACATGTCACCGCACAGCAGTGTATACACAGAAACATTATATCGATGTATCGTATCACACGATGTTATCACAGTGTACACCCAGAGATATAACAATACATCATGTCACCGCACAGCAGTGTGTACACAGACACATTATATCGATGTATCGTATCACCCGATGTTATCACAGTGTACACCCAGAGATATAACCATGTAACCATACATCATGTCACCTCACAGTAGTGTATGCACAGACACATTATATTGATGTATCGTATCACCCGATGTTATCACAGTGTACACCCAGAGATATAACCATACATCATGTCACCGCACAGCAGTGTATAAACAGACACATTATATCGATGTATCGTATCACCCGATGTTATCACAGTGTACACCCAGAGATATAACCATACATCATGTCACCGCACAGCAGTGTATACACAGACACATTATATCGATGTATCGTATCACCCGATGTTATCACAGTGTACACCCAGAGATATAACCATGTAACCATACATCATGTCACCGCACAGCAGTGTATACACAGACACATTATATCGATGTATCGTATCACCCGATGTTATCACAGTGTACACCCAGAGATATAACCATGTAACCATACATCATGTCACTGCACAGCAGTGTATACACAGACACATTATATTAATGTATCGTATCACCCGATGTTATCACAGTGTACACCCAGAGATATAACCATGTAACCATACATCATGTCACCGCACAGCACTGTATACACAGACACATTATATCAATGTATCGTATCACCCGATGTTATCACAGTGTACACCCAGAGATATAACAATACATCATGTCACCGCACAGCAGTGTATACACAGACACATTATATCGATGTATCGTATCACCCGATGTTATCACAGTGTACACCCAGAGATATAACCATACATCATGTCACTGCACAGCAGTGTACACAGACACATTATATCGATGTATCGTATCACCCGATGTTATCACAGTGTACACCCAGAGATATAACCATGTAACCATACATCATGTCACCACACAGCAGTGTATACACAGAAACATTATATCGATGTATCGTATCACCCGATGTTATCACAGTGTACACCCAGAGATATAACCATGTAACCATACATCATGTCACCACACAGCAGTGTATACACAGAAACATTATATCGATGTATCGTATCACACGATGTTATCACAGTGTACACCCAGAGATATAACCATGTAACCATACATCATGTCACCGCACAGCACTGTCTACACAGACACATTATATCGATGTATCGTATCACCCGATGTTATCACAGTGTACACCCAGAGATATAACCATGTAACCATACATCATGTCACCACACAGCAGTGTATACACAGAAACATTATATCGATGTATCGTATCACACGATGTTATCACAGTGTACACCCAGAGATATAACCATGTAACCATACATCATGTCACCGCACAGCACTGTATACACAGACACATTATATCGATGTATCGTATCACCCGATGTTATCACAGTGTACACCCAGAGATATAACCATGTAACCATACATCATGTCACCGCACAGCACTGTACACAGACACATTATATCGATGTATCGTATCACCTGATGTTATCACAGTGTACACCCAGAGATATAACCATACATCATGACACTGCACAGCAGTGTACACAGACCCATTATATCGATGTATCGTATCACCCGATGTTATCAGTGTACACCCAGAGATATAACCATATAACCATACATCATGTCACCGCACAGCACTGTATACACAGACACATTATATCGATGTATCGTATCACCCGATGTTATCACAGTGTACACCCAGAGATATAACCATATAACCATACATCATGTCACCGCACAGCACTGTATACACAGACACATTATATCGATGTATCGTATCACCCGATGTTATCACAGTGTACACCCAGAGATATAACCATACATCATGACACTGCACAGCAGTGTACACAGACCCATTATATCGATGTATCGTATCACCCGATGTTATCAGTGTACACCCAGAGATATAACCATATAACCATACATCATGTCACCGCACAGCACTGTATACACAGACACATTATATCGATGTATCGTATCACCCGATGTTATCACAGTGTACACCCAGAGATATAACCATGTAACCATACATGTCACCGCACAGCAGTGTATACACAGAAACATTATATCGATGTATCGTATCACACGATGTTATCACAGTGTACACCCAGAGATATAACAATACATCATGTCACCGCACAGCAGTGTGTACACAGACACATTATATCGATGTATCGTATCACCCGATGTTATCACAGTGTACACCCAGAGATATAACCATGTAACCATACATGTCACCGCACAGCAGTGTATACACAGAAACATTATATCGATGTATCGTATCACACGATGTTATCACAGTGTACACCCAGAGATATAACAATACATCATGTCACCGCACAGCAGTGTGTACACAGACACATTATATCGATGTATCGTATCACCCGATGTTATCACAGTGTACACCCAGAGATATAACCATGTAACCATACATCATGTCACCTCACAGTAGTGTATGCACAGACACATTATATTGATGTATCGTATCACCCGATGTTATCACAGTGTACACCCAGAGATATAACCATACATCATGTCACCGCACAGCAGTGTATAAACAGACACATTATATCGATGTATCGTATCACCCGACGTTATCACAGTGTACACCCAGAGATATAACAATACATCATGTCACCGCACAGCAGTGTATACACAGACACATTATATCGATGTATCGTATCACCCGATGTTATCACAGTGTACACCCAGAGATATAACAATACATCATGTCACCGCACAGCAGTGTATACACAGACACATTATATCGATGTATCGTATCACCCGATGTTATCACAGTGTACACCCAGAGATATAACCATGTAACCATACATCGTGTCACCACACAGCAGTGTGTACACAGACACATTATATCGATGTATCGTATCACCCGATGTTATCACAGTGTACACCCAGAGATATAACATACATCATGTCACCGCACAGCAGTGTATACACAGACACATTATATCGATGTATCGTATCACCCGATGTTATCACAGTGTACACCCAGAGATATAACCATACATCATGTCACTGCACAGCAGTGTACACAGACACATTATATCGATGTATCGTATCACCCGATGTTATCACAGTGTACACCCAGAGATATAACCATGTAACCATACATCATGTCACCGCACAGCACTGTATACACAGACACATTATATCGATGTATCGTATCACCCGATGTTATCACAGTGTACACCCAGAGATATAACCATGTAACCATACATCATGTCACCGCACAGCACTGTACACAGACACATTATATCGATGTATCGTATCACCTGATGTTATCACAGTGTACACCCAGAGATATAACCATACATCATGACACTGCACAGCACTGTATACACAGACACATTATATCGATGTATCGTATCACCCGATGTTATCACAGTGTACACCCAGAGATAATAACCATGTAACCATACATCATGTCACCGCACAGCAGTGTATACACAGACACATTATATCGATGTATCGTATCACCAGATGTTATCACAGTGTACACCCAGAGATATAACCATGTAACCATACATCATGTCACCGCACAGCACTGTACACAGACACATTATATCGATGTATCGTATCACCCGATGTTATCACAGTGTACACCCAGAGATATAACCATACATCATGTCACCGCACAGCACTGTATACACAGACACATTATATTGATGTATCGTATCACCCGATGTTATCACAGTGTACACCCAGAGATATAACCATGTAAGCATACATCATGTCACCGCACAGCAGTGTATACACAGACACATTATATCGATGTATCATATCACCCGATGTTATCACAGTGTACACCCAGAGATATAACCATACATCATGTCCCCGCACAGCAGTGTGTACACAGACACATTATATCGATGTATCGTATCACCCGATGTTATCACAGTGTACACCCAGAGATATAACCTTGTAACCATTCATCATGTCACCGCACAGCACTGTATACACAGACACATTATATCGATGTATCGTATCACCTGATGTTATCACAGTGTACACCCAGAGATATAACAATACATCATGTCACCGCACAGCAGTGTATACACAGACACATTATATCGATGTATCGTATCACCCGATGTTATCACAGTGTACACCCAGAGATATAACCATGTAACCATACATCATGTCACCGCACAGCAGTGTATACACAGACACATTATATCGATGTATCGTATCACCCGATGTTATCACCGTGTACACCCAGAGATATAACCATACATCATGACACTGCACAGTAGTGTACACAGACACATTATATCGATGTATCGTATCACCCGATGTTATCACAGTGTACACCCAGAGATATAACCATACATCATGTCACCGCACAGCACTGTATACACAGACACATTATATCGATGTATCGTATCACCCGATGTTATCACAGTGTACACCCAGAGATATAACAATACATCATGTCACCGCACAGCAGTGTATACACAGACACATTATATCGATGTATCGTATCACCCGATGTTATCACAGTGTACACCCAGAGATATAACCATGTGCCAGGACTGGGGGGGGTAACACAATTAGTGACACAATGGGTGACAGCACAGACAGCGTAGCTTGATGTGATTACTAGATGATCACTTACCCACACAGAACACGGCTTTCATTGGATCCTGCTTCACTATCGGAAACATCGGAAGCATCGTTCCAAGGACAGAGTTAAGGAAAGGAACCATCCCAAACACTAAAAGAGGAGAGAGTATCACTAGTACAGGAGAAGTAACAGTATCCCCCTATGACAATTACTAGCACAGTATCAGAGTGACTGAGTCCCTGCCTGACATAAAGCACAGTATCAGAGTGATTCCCTGCCTGACTTACAGCACAGTATCAGAGTGATTCCCTGCCTGACTTACAGCACAGTATCAGAGTGATTCCCTGCCTGACTTACAGCACAGTATCAGAGTGATTCCCTGCCTGACTTACAGCACAGTATCAGAGTGATTCCCTGCCTGACTTACAGCACAGTATCAGAGTGATTCCCTGTCTGACTTACAGCACAGTATCAGAGTGATTCCCTGTCTGACTTACAGCACAGTATCAGAGTGAGTCCCTGTCTGACTTACAGCACAGTATCAGAGTGACTGAGTCCCTGTCTGACTTACAGCACAGTATCAGAGTGATTCCCTGCCTGACATACAGCACAGTATCAGAGTGAGTCCCTGTCTGACTTACAGCACAGTATCAGAGTGACTGAGTCCCTGTCTGACTTACAGCACAGTATCAGAGTGATTCCCTGTCTGACTTACAGCACAGTATCAGAGTGAGTCCCTGTCTGACTTACAGCACAGTATCAGAGTGATTCCCTGCCTGACTTACAGCACAGTATCAGAGTGATTCCCTGTCTGACTTACAGCACAGTATCAGAGTGACTGAGTCCCTGTCTGACTTACAGCACAGTATCAGAGTGATTCCCTGTCTGACTTACAGCACAGTATCAGAGTGAGTCCCTGTCTGACTTACAGCACAGTATCAGAGTGATTCCCTGCCTGACATACAGCACAGTATCAGAGTGAGTCCCTGTCTGACTTACAGCACAGTATCAGAGTGACTGAGTCCCTGTCTGACTTACAGCACAGTATCAGAGTGAGTCCCTGTCTGACTTACAGCACAGTATCAGAGTGATTCCCTGTCTGACTTACAGCACAGTATCAGAGTGAGTCCCTGTCTGACTTACAGCACAGTATCAGAGTGATTCCCTGCCTGACATACAGCACAGTATCAGAGTGAGTCCCTGTCTGACTTACAGCACAGTATCAGAGTGATTCCCTGTCTGACTTACAGCACAGTATCAGAGTGAGTCCCTGTCTGACTTACAGCACAGTATCAGAGTGATTCCCTGCCTGACATACAGCACAGTATCAGAGTGAGTCCCTGACTTGTAGCACAGTATCAGAGTGAGTCCCTGACTTGTAGCACAGTATCAGAGTGAGTCCCTGACTTGCAGCACAGTATCAGAGTGAGTCCCTGACTTGTAGCACAGTATCAGAGTGAGTCCCTGACTTGCAGCACAGTATCAGAGTGAGTCCCTGACTTGCAGCACAGTATCAGAGTGAGTCCCTGACTAGCAGCACAGTATCAGAGCGAGTCCCTGACTTGCAGCACAGTATCAGAGTGAGTCCCTGACTTGCAGCACAGTATCAGTGAGTCCCTGACTTACAGCACAGTATCAGAGTGAGTCCCTGCCTGACTTACAGCACAGTATCAGAGTGAGTCCCTGCCTGACTTACAGCACAGTATCAGAGTGACTGAGTCCCTCTCTGACTTATAGCACAGTATCAGAGTGAGTCCCTGTCTGACTTACAGCACAGTATCAGAGTGAGTCCCTGTCTGACTTACAGCACAGTATCAGAGTGATTCCCTGTCTGACTTACAGCACAGTATCAGAGTGAGTCCCTGCCTGACTTACAGCACAGTATCAGAGTGACTGAGTCCCTCTCTGTCTGACTTACAGCACAGTATCAGAGTGAGTCCCTGTCTGACATACAGCACAGTATCAGAGTGAGTCCCTGCCTGACTTACAGCACAGTATCAGAGTGAGTCCCTGCCTGACTTACAGCACAGTATCAGAGTGAGTCCCTCTCTGACTTACAGCACAGTATCAGAGTGAGTCCCTGCCTGACTTATAGCACAGTATCAGAGTGAGTCCCTGACTTGCAGCACATTATCAGAGTGAGTCCCTGACTTGCAGCACATTATCAGAGTGAGTCCCTGTCTGATTTACAGCACAGTATCAGAGTGAGTGAGTGAGTCTGGGACCTACCGTTAGCCACTGCCAGGTTGGCTAATGTCTGCATGATGAAGAAATGCGGAAGGATTCCTGGCTGGAACTTGAGCAGAATTTCCTCCATGACACAGTTAATGAAGCCTCTTCCCACAGCGACGAGGATACTGCTAGCCGCCTGCTGCCACTCGAATATAACGTCCTGAGAGGCGGAGACTACAGTCACATGACTACGTACATAACACGCAACATAAACACAATGCGCAACATAAACATAAATCTACCCCCTGTGTGTACATAAATACCCCGGCTCTGTCATTACCCTACGTGTCATTACTGTGATCACCGCACAGCGCCTGCATAGACTGGGGAGATGTAATAGGGTACATGTCTTCAGAGGTCCGGGATTTCTGCTGAATATTGTCCATATTTTATTTTATAAGCCGTAACCAACCTGGGTTATGACAGCAGGGGTATGTACCACCCATCAGTGTCATTCACAAGGTCCCGAATATTACACTCTGTGTGCTAGAACTTGCTGTCATTTCTGCAGTAGGGATAGCAGGCCAGAGCTGTTTAGGCGGCACGAGGGGGAGCTAGACGATACACACGGGGAACTACACGAGGGGGAGCTAGACGATACACACGGGGAACTACACGAGGGGGAGCTAGACGATACACACGGGGAACTACACGAGGGGGAGCTAGACGATACACACGGGGAACTACACGAGGGGGAGCTAGACGATACACACGGGGAACTACACGAGGGGGAGCTAGACGATACACACGGGGAACTACACGAGGGGGAGCTAGACGATACACACGGGGAACTACACGAGGGGGAGCTAGACGATACACACAGGGAACTACACGAGGGAGAGCTAGACGATACACACGGGGAACTACACGAGGGGGAGCTAGACGATACACACGGGGAACTACACGAGGGGGAGCTAGACTATACACACGGGGAACTACACGAGGGGGAGCTAGACGATACACACGGGGAACTACACGAGGGAGAGCTAGACGATACACACAGGGAACTACACGAGGGGGAGCTAGACGATACACACAGGGAACTACACGAGGGGGAGCTAGACTATACACACGGGGAACTACAATACACGAGGGGGAGCTAGACGACACACACGGGGAACTACACAAGGGAGAGCTAGACGATACACACGGGGAACTACACGAGGGGGAGCTAGACTATACACACGGGGAACTACACGAGGGGGAGCTAGACGATACACACGGGGAACTACACGAGGGGGAGCTAGACGATACACACGGGGAACTACACGAGGGGGAGCTAGACTATACACACGGGGAACTACACGAGGGAGAGCTAGACGATACACACAGGGAACTACACGAGGGAGAGCTAGACGATACACACGGGGAACTACACGAGGGGGAGCTAGACGATACACACGGGGAACTACACGAGGGAGAGCTAGACGATACACACGGGGAACTACACGAGGGGGAGCTAGACGATACACACGGGGAACTACACGAGGGGGAGCTAGACGATACACACAGGGAACTACACGAAGGGGAGCTAGACGATACACACGGGGAACTACACGAGGGGGAGCTAGACGATACACACGGGGAACTACACGAGGGGGAGCTAGACGATACACACGGGGAACTACACGAGGGGGAGCTAGACGATACACACAGGGAACTACAATACACGAGGGGGAGCTAGACGACACACAAGGGGAACTACACGAGGGGGAGCTAGACGATACACACGGGGAACTACACGAGGGGGAAGCTAGACGATACACACGGGGAACTACACGAGGGGGAGCTAGACGATACACACGGGGAACTACACGAGGGGGAAGCTAGACGACACACACGGGGAACTACACGAGGGGGAGCTAGACGATACACACGGGGAACTACAAGAGGGGGAGCTAGACGACACACACGGGTAACTACACGAGGGGGAGCTAGACGATACACACGGGGAACTACACGAGGGGAAGCTAGACGATACACACGGGGAACTACACGAGGGGGAGCTAGTTGATACACACGGTGAACTACACGAGGGGGAGCTAGACGATACACACGGGGAACTACAATACACGAGGGGGAGCTAGACGACACACACGGGGAACTACACGAGGGTGAGCTAGACGATACACACGGGGAACTACACGAGGGGGAGCTAGACGATACACACGGGGAACTACACGAGGGGGAGCTAGTTGATACACACGGTGAACTACACGAGGGGGAGCTAGACGATACACACGGGGAACTACAATACACGAGGGGGAGCTAGACGACACACACGGGGAACTACACGAGGGGGAGCTAGACGATACACATGGGGAACTACACGAGGGGGAGCTAGACGATACACACGGGGAACTACACGAGAGGGAGCTAGACGATACACACGGGGAACTACACAAGGGGGAGCTAGACGATATACACGGGGAACTACACGAGGGGGAACTAGACGATACACACGGGGAACTAAATGAGAGGAGGCTACATTATATATACAATATATAAAAGTATGATCTAAAGAAAGAAAAAAAAACACTACCCTGGACCAGATCTGATGGGTCACCACAAGTCACCCTGACCTCCATTACATCTGTTCCAGTGTTTCTGGGTGTCTGCTCTGGTGAGATAGAATCATCCAGGTCAGTACTTGGCGGAGTACAACAAACGGTGCCTTAATCTCCATTGAGGAACAGTTCCCGGTGGGGTTTTAGTCCTGCTGGAACTGTATGGACTTTTATTGACTATCGCAAGTAAAGTCACAGCGCCCTCTGAGATAGATATATAGATATATAAATAGAGAGAGAGAGAGAGAGAGAGAGAGATTAGAGATAGATAAATATATATATATATATATATATATATATATATATATATATATATATATATGATTTTACTCACCGGTAAATCTATTTCTCGTAGTCCGTAGTGGATGCTGGGACTCCGTAAGGACCATGGGGAATAGCGGCTCCGCAGGAAATTGGGCACAACTAAAGAAAGCTTTAGGACTACCTGGTGTGCACTGGCTCCTCCCCCTATGACCCTCCTCCAGACCTCAGTTAGGATACTGTGCCCGGAAGAGCTGACACAATAAGGAAGGATTTTGAATCCCGGGTAAGACTCATACCAGCCACACCAATCACACCGTATAACTCGTGATACTATACCCAGTTAACAGTATGAAATATAATTGAGCCTCTCAACAGATGGCTCAACAATAACCCTTTAGTTAGCAATAACTATATACAAGTATTGCAGACAATCCGCACTTGGGACGGGCGCCCAGCATCCACTACGGACTACGAGAAATAGATTTACCGGTGAGTAAATTCTTATTTTCTCTGACGTCCTAGTGGATGCTGGGGACTCCGTAAGGACCATGGGGATTATACCAAAGCTCCCAAACGGGCGGGAGAGTGCGGATGACTCTGCAGCACCGAATGAGCAAACTCTAGGTCCTCCTCAGCCAGGGTATCAAACTTGTAGACTCTTGCAAAAATGTTTGAACCCGACCAAGTAACAGCTCGGCAAAGTTGTAAAGCCGAGACCCCTCGGGCAGCCGCCCAAGAAGAGCCCACTTTCCTCGTGGAATGGGCTTTCACAGATTTAGGGTGCGGCAGTCCAGCCGCAGAATGTGTAAGTTGAATCGTGCTACAGATCCAGCGAGCAATAGTCTGCTTAGAAGCAGGAGCACCCAGCTTGTTGGGTGCATACAGGATAAATAGCGAGTCAGTTTTCCTGACTCCAGCCGTCCTGGAAACATATACTTTTCAGGGCCCTGACTACGTCCAGTAACTTGGAATCCTCCAAGTCCCAAGTAGCCGCAGGCACCACAATAGGTTGGTTCACATGAAAAACTGATACCACCTTAGGAAGGAATTGGGAACGAGTCCTCAATTCCGCCTTATCCATATAAAAAATCAGATAAGGGCTTTTGCATGACAAAGCCGCCAATTCTGATACACGCCTGGCCGACGCCAAGGCCAACAGCATGACCACTTTCCACGTGAGGTATTGTAGCTCCACGGATTTAAGTGGCTCAACCCAATGCGACTTCAGGAAATCCAACACCACGTTGAGATCCCACGGTGCCACTGGAGGCACAAACGGGGGTTGACTATGCAGCACTCCCTTAACAAAAGTCTGAACTTCAGGCAGTGAAGCCAGTTCTATTTTGGAAGAAAATCGATAGAGCCGAAATCTGGACCTTAATGGAAACCAATTTTAGGCCCATAGTCACCCTGACTGTAGGAAGTGCAGAAATCGACCTAGCTGAAATTCCTCCTTTGGGGCCTTCCTGGCCTCACAGCACGCAACATATTTCCGCCATATGCGGTGATAATGGTTTGGTTCACTTCTTTCCTAGCTTTAATTAGCGTAGGGATAACTTCCTCCGGAATGCCCTTTTCCTTCAGGATCCGGCGTTCAACCGCCATGCCGTCAAACGCAGCAGCGGTACGTCTTGGAACAGACAGGCCCCCTGCTGCCGCAGGTCCTGTCTGAGCAGCAGAGGCCATGGGTCCTCTGAGATCATTTCTTGGAGTTCTGGGTACCAAGCTCTTCTTGGCCAATCCGGAACAATGAGTATAGTTCTTACTCCTCTCCTTCTTATTATTCTCATTACCCTGGGTAAGAGAGGCAGAGAAGGGAACACATACACCGACTGGTACACCCACGGTGTTACCAGAGCGTCCACAGCTATCGCCTGAGGGTCCCTTGACCTGGCGCAATATCTTTGTAGCTTTTTGTTGAGGCGGGACGCCATCATGTCCACCTGTGGCCTTTCCCAACGGTGTACAATCATTTGGAAGACTTCTGGATGAAGTCCCCACTCTCCCGGGTGGAGGTCGTGTCTGCTGAGAAAGTCTGCTTCCCAGTTGTCCACTCCGGGAATGAACACTGCTGACAGTGCTAACACATGATTTTCCGCCCATCGGAGAATCCTTGTGGCTTCTGCCATCGCCATCCTGCTTCTTGTGCCGCCCTGTCGGTTTACATGAGCGACCGCCGTGATGTTGTCTGACTAGATCAGCACCAGCCGGTGTTGAAGCAGGGGTCTAGCCTGACTTAGGGCATTGTAAATGGCCCTTAGTTCCAGAGTATTTATGTGTAGGGAAGTCTCCTGACTTTTCCATAGTTCTTGGAAGTTTCTTCCCTGTGTGACTGCCCCCCAGCCTCGAAGGCTGGCATCCGTGGTCACCAGGACCCAGTCCTGTATGCCGAATCTGCGGCTCCCTAGAAGATGAGCACTCTGCAGCCACCACAACAGCGACACCCTGGCCCTTGGAGACAGGGTTATCCGCCGATGCATCTGAAGATGCGACCCGGACCACTTGTCCAACAGATCCCACTGGAAGATCCCTGCATGGGACCTGGCGAATGGAATTTCTTCGTAAGAAGCTACCATCTTTCCCAGGGCTCGCGTGCATTGATGCACCGACACCTGTATTTGTATTAGGAGGTCTCTGTCTAGAGATGACAACTCCTAGGACTTCTCCTCCGGGAGAAACCCTTTTTATCCTGTTCTGTGTCCAGAACCATACCCAGGAACAGTAGACGCGTCGTAGGAACCAGCTGCGACTTTGGACTATTCAGAATCCAGCCGTGCTGTTGTAGCACTTCCCGAGATAGTGCTACTCCGACGAACAACTGCTCCCTGGACCTCGCCTTTATAAGGAGATCGTCCAAGCACGGGATAATTATTTCGGCCATTACCTTGGTAAATACCCTCGGTGCCGGGGACAGACCAACGGCAACGTCTGGAATTGGTAATGACCATCCCCTACCACAATTTTGAGGTACTCCTGGTGAAGAGGGTAAATAGGGACATGCAGGTAAGCATCCTTAATGTCCAGTGATACCATGAAATTCTCCAGGCTTGCAATAATCGCCCTGAGCGATTCCATTTTGAACTTGAACCTTCGTATATAAGTGTTCAAGGATTTCAATTTTAGAATGGGTCTCACCGAACCGTCTGGTTTCGGTACCACAACATTTTGGAATAGTAACCCCGGCCTTGTTGAAGGAGGGGTACCTTGATTTCACCTGCTGGAAGTACAGCTTGTGAATTGCCGCCAGTACTACCTCCCTTTCTCCGAGGGCAGCAGGCAAGGCTGATGTGAGGTAACGGCGAGGGGGAGTCGCCTCGAACTCCAGCCTGTATCCCTGTGATACTACTTGCAGAACCTAGGGATCCACCTGTGGGCAAGCCCACTGGTCCCTGAAGTTCCCGAGACGCGCCCCCACCGCACCTGTCTCCACCTGTGGAGCCCCAGCGTCATGCGGTGGACTCAGAGGAAGCGGGGGAAGATTTTTGATCCTGGGAACTGGCTGTCTGGTGCAGCTTTTTCCTTCTTCCCTTGTCTCTGTGCAAAAAGGAAGCGCCTTTGACCCGCTTGCTTTTCTGAAGCCGAAAGGACTGTACCTGAAAATACGGTGCTTTCTTAGGTTGTGAGGAAACCTGAGGTAAAAAAAATTCTTCCCAGCTGTTGCTGTGGATACGAGGTCCCAGAGACCATCCCCAAACAATTCCTCACCCTTATAAGGCAGAATCTCCATGTGCCTTTTAAAGGCAGCATCACCTGTCCACTGCCGGGTCTCTAATACCCTCCTGGCAGAATGGACATTGCATTAATTCTGGATGCCAGCCGGCAAATATCCCTCTGTGCATCCTTCATATATAAGACGACGTCTTTAATATGCTCTATGTTAGCAAATTATTATCCCTGTCTAGGGTATTAATATTATCTGACAGGGTATCAGACCACGCTGCAGCAGCACTATTTATGCTGAGGCAAATGCAGGTCTCAGTATAGTACCTGAGTGTGTATATACAGACTTCAGGATAGTCTCCTGCTTTTTATCAGCAGGCTCCTTCAAAGTGGCCGTATCCCAAGACGGCAGTGCCACCTTTTTTGACAAACGTGTGAGCGCCTTATCCACCCTAGGGGATATCTCCCAACGTGACCTATCCTCTGGCGGGAAAGGGTACGCCAGCAGTAACTTTTTAGAAATTACCATTTTCTTATCGGGGGAACCCACGCTCTTTACACACTTCATTCACTCATCTGATGGGGGAACAAAACACTGGCTGCTTTTTCTCCCCAAACATAAAACCCCTTTTATGTGGTACTTGGGTTCATGTCAGAAATGTGTAACACATTTTTCATTGCCGAGATCATGCAACGGATGTTCCTAGTGGATTGTGTATATGTCTCAACCTCGTCGACACTGGAGTCAGACTCCGTGCCGACATCTGTGTCTGCCATCTGAGGTAACGGGCGTTTTTTGAGCCTCTGATGGGCTTTGAGACGCCTGGACAGGCGCGGGCTGAGAAGCCGGCTGTCCCACAGCTGTTACGTCATCCAGCCTTTTATGTAAGGAGTTGACATTGTCGGTTAATACCTTCCACATATCCATCCACTCTGGTGTCGGCCCCACAGGGGGCGACATCCCATTTATCGGCCTCTGCTCCGCCTCCACGTAACCTTCCTCATCCAACATGTCGACACAGCCGTACCGACACACCGCACACACACAGGGAATGCTCTGACTGAGGACAGGACCCCACAAAGTCCTTTGGGGAGACAGAGAGAGAGTATGCCAGCACACACCAGAGCGCTATATAATGCAGGGATTAACACTATAACTGAGTGATTTTTCCCCCAATAGCTGCTTGTATACACATATTGCGCCTAAATTTAGTGCCTCCCCTCTCTTTTTAACCCTTTGAGCCTGAAAACTACAGGGGAGAGCCTGGAGAGCTGTCTTCCAGCTGCACTGTGAAGAGAAAATGGCGCCAGTGTGCTGAGGGAGATAGCCCCGCCCCTTTTTCGGCTGACTTTTCTCCCGCTTTTTTCATGGATTCTGGCAGGGGTAATTATCACATATATAGCCCTGGGACTATATATAGTGATGATTTGCCAGCCAAGGTATATTATATTGCCCTCAGGGCGCCCCCCTCAGCGCCCTGCACCCATCAGTGACCGGAGTGTGAGGTGTGCATGAGGAGCAATGGCGCACAGCTGCAGTGCTGTGCGCTACCTTGTTGAAGACAGAAGTCTTCTGCCGCCGATTTTCCGGAACACTTCTTGCTTCTGGCTCTGTAAGGGGGCCGGCGGCGCGGCTCCGGGACCGAACATCGAGGTCGGGTCCTGTGGTCGATCCCTCTGGAGCTAATGGTGTCCAGTAGCCTAAGAAGCCCAAGCTACCACCAGTTAGGTAGGTTCGCTTCTTCTCCCCTTAGTCCCTCGCTGCAGTGAGTCTGTTGCCAGCAGATCTCACTGTAAAATAAAAAACCTAAAATATACTTTCTTTCTAGGAGCTCAGGAGAGCCCCTAGTGTGCATCCAGCTCAGCCGGGCACAAGATTCTAACTGAGGTCTGGAGGAGGGTCTTAGTGGGAGGAGCCAGTGCACACCAGGTAGTCCTAAAGCTTTCTTTAGTTGTGCCCTGTCTCCTGCGGAGCCGCTATTCCCCATGGTCCTTACGGAGTCCCAGCATCCACTTAGGACGTCAGAGAAATATATATATATATATATATATATATATATATATATATATATATATAGATAGAGAGAGAGAGAGAGAGAGAGAGAGAGAGAGAGAGACACACACACTGCAGTCATCAGTTTGCCCTTGCTCAGTAGCAGGCAGATGATGGGAAGGAACACACCGCACGCTGCCACAATAACGCGTGTGTCCATGTTGCAGACCTGACTGCACAGACATTGTGTTTGTGTGTTCACATCAAGCTGCATGATTCATGAAAGTCAATAAGGATCTGATAATCACATGTTCCGGTGTGTACGTATCTGTGCATTCGATGCCCTCAGGGTTTGAAGGATGTGTGCATTGTCCCTCTAATAACAAAACACCCGCAGGAAGCAGAACCACTCCTACCAAACATTAACACTACTTCCAGCTGGCGCTGTGTCTGCCATCACCAGGCCTCGTCTGCTGCCAGAGCTGTATGTCCTGCACAGAGAACAATCTCTGGAGGACCTGTACATACATGGAGACAGTGGCCACCGCAGCAGCTCATCCCAGAGCACGGAGCAGAAGCACTGGTTCCTCAGCTCCTGACGGGCAGCTTGGCTAAGGCTGTATCTGGCAGCTGCAGGAGCTAGAGTGTTTCTTCCACATGTGGGACCTCCAGTACCAAAGGACTGTACAAACAGTGGGAACCCACTCTACGGATCACCCCCAGCAAATACCAAATAGTGATTGTAGCAGCCACCATTGTAACCCGGCAAGACCATGCCTTGTTAGTGACTGCCCTTTAAGCAATGCCTAGTCAGTGATTGTCCCTTTAAGCAATGCCTAGTCAGTGATTGTCCCTTTAAGCAATGCCTAGTCAGTGATTGTCCCTTTAAGCAATACCTAGTCAGTGATTGTCCCTTTAAGCAATGCCTTGTCAGTGATTGGCCCTTTAAGCAATGCCTAGTCAGTGATTGTCCCTTTAAGCAATGCCTTGTCAGTGATTGCCCCTTTAAGCAATGCCTAGTCAGTGATTGGCCCTTTAAGCAATGCCTAGTCAGTGATTGGCCCTTTAAGCAATGCCTAGTCAGTGATTGGCCCTTTAAGCAATGCCTAGTCAGTGATTGGCCCTTTAAGCAATACCTAATCAATGATTGGCCCTTTAAGCAATGCCTTGTCAGTGATTGGCCCTTTAAGCAATGCCTAGTCAGTGATTGCCCCTTTAAGCAATGCCTTGTCAATGATTGCCCCTTTAAGCGATGCCTAGTCAGTGATTCCCCCTTTAAGCGATGCCTTGTCAGTGATTGGCCCTTTAAGCGATGCCTTGTCAGTGATTGGCCCTTTAAGCAATGCCTAGTCAGTGATTGTCCCTTTAAGCAATGCCTTGTCAGTGATTGCCCCTTTAAGCAATGCCTAGTCAGTGATTGGCCCTTTAGGCAATGCCTAGTCAGTGATTGGCCCTTTCAAAAAACATTCACGGACGGCTGGAATGCCGCACCTCTGGCGATCTCGGACGCCATTACATCCCGCCTCATGTCCTCCTAAAGAGAATTCGCTTTGGTGAACCTTGAAAAGCCTGACGGATTATTATGGAATCAGGTGACAAGGAAGGAGAGCTGGGAGATGAGACAAGTGATCATTTGTAAACAGTGTGATAGGAGACGTTGTGCTTCCACGTGGTGTTTTGTTACCAGACACTACACAAACCCTAAAAGGCATGACACAGAAACACACACACACACACACACATTAGGGACAGGTGACTGCAGGAATCACACAGAAGCCATTATCTCCGCATTCACTTTATTGTGGACAACATGTTATTTATTCTTTCCCAAAAGATTTTAGAACAAAGACAAATTTGAAAACCAAATTAAGGGCACAGTAACGGGTACAATATATGCGCCAGTCAGGCAACGTTGGGTCACACTAGGCAGAACATTCAAAATACCGCAAAGAAAACTAAAACGTACATTACAGCCAATAAGTGTACATAGTAACTTTCCCTACCCTCAGGTAAGTACATCCCAGGGCAACAATAAAGGGATGCACATCTTCCAGACACAAAGGGAAACATCGCATAGAGAAGGAGTCCACAGAGAGACAATAACAGAGAAATGTATCACAGAAAATCTAAAAATAAAAACAAAAATAGAAATAAAATCTGCAAAAAAGGGGATTTTAGGGGTATGTTGCAGCGACATAATGCTAGGAGTACAGGCCCAGCACAACCGTCAGGTGCATTTCTCAGCCCATCCACGGGCGCAGCAGGTAAGGCAGCCATGATGGGCGCACTATGAAGGGTACACTGTGGGAGGTGAGCCATACATGGACCCGAGGCATATGTGGGAAAACTGACACGTGTGTAATAGTATGATATACCCTGTATGAAATCATCCACATGTAGTACAACCTCCCAGTGGAGGTATAGCGTACAGGCATAACCTACAGTGGGGCGGAAGTACACGGTGAGACAAAAGCAGTAGCTAGGGCAGAAAGTAACGGTAGGCAGGGAGGTAGTGGCTGGTAGGCAATGAATGATGGACAATACAGTGATAGGAAGTGGGCAGTAACTGGTGCAGTCCGGGTACAGTCCGCGATGGAGACAAACGCTGGTACAAAATCTAATTTCCTCTATCATCCATCTTGGGGGACGCTCCATTATCTCTGGGAATTGCCTGGGAAAACCAACAGGGATGGGGAACGTCTGCACAGGCCGCTTGCAGAATTTTAAGTCCAACGCTGGTTGTCACTCGCTCCAGAACGTATGCAAGAAGTAGTATTTAGTGAATGTGACTGATGAACAGGCAGCTGCTCCACAGAAGATCCATGTCGCACAGCCCAACACAGCACAAGTCAAGTGAACCAGAATGGCGGCCGGAACAATCACATTTGAAGGCACACAGGCCTGACGAATGGCCGAAGTGACCCTTCTAGCAATAGAAGCCTTAGAGGCTGGCCAGCCTAGTTTTTGTGCATCAGTCACCACCAATAAAGAATCCGTACTTCTCAGAGAAGCAGTACGGTCTAGATAAATGCGCAGAGCAGAGGTTCCCAAACTGTGTGCCGTGGCTCCCTGGGGTGCCTCGGGACACTTGCAGGGGTGTCCTGGGTTGGTGGTCCAGGACCAATTCAAATTATTCATGGTCAATATAATGGGCAAAACCAGTGCTGGTGGCTGCCAGTCATAAAATTTGTGGCTAAACAGAAGCAAATTTTATCCCTCACCAAACTGACCCTAAGGATGACATATAAACGCCATCTACTTAATGTAATATTTCTTTCTAAATTTCTCAATAAGAAATGTTTTGCCTAGAGGTGCCGTGAAAAAAAATTATGATATTCTAGGGCGCCGTGATTCAAAAAAGTTTGGAAACCGCTGGCGTAGAGCACAAACAACATCCAAAGGCGCCAACAATGAACCATCCGCAGATGCCGCAGCCTGCTTAAACGCTGGAAGAACAATGTCCCGGTTTAGATGAAATGCAGACACAACCTTTGTGAGAAAGGACGGTTTGTGCGTACAACTACCCTGTCAGAGTGACATATGAGCAGTGGAGGCTTACAGGAGAAAGCCACCAAAAGAAATACAACCTTCAAAGTGAGGTAACGCAACTCCATAGATTCAAGTGGCTCAAAGGGAGCCTTCCGTAATGCTTCAAACACTAAATTTAAGTCCCAAGGACTGACCGGTGGGACATAAGGTGGCTGGAAACAAAACACCCTGAAGGAGAGTTTCCGGAACATTATTCAACTGCCTGAAAAAGGATAGACAGGGCTGAGATCTGCCCTTTAAGAGAAGACAGGTGAAGACCCTTAGACAGTCCCTGCTGGAGAAAGGACAAAAAGTGAGACCCGAAAAACCTCTGGCTGCAACTTCTGACGCTCACACCAGGATATATACAACTTACACACACAATGATAAATTCGGAAGTAAATAGTTTGCGGGCCTGGATCATGGACCCTCATTCAGAGTTGATCGCTCGCTAGCTATTTATTGCAGAACAGCGATCAGATAGTCGCCGCCTCTAGGGGAGTGTATTTTCGCTTTGCAAGTGTGCGAACGCTTGTGCAGCCGAGCGGGACGAAAACGTTTTTTCAGTTTCTGAGTAGCTCTGGACTTACTCAGCCGCTGCGATCACTTCAGCCTGTCCGGTCCCGGAATTGACGTCAGACACCCGCCCTGCAAACGCTTGGACACGCCTGCGTTTTTCCTACCACTCCCAGAAAACGGTCAGTTGACACCCATAAACGCCCTCTTCCTGTCAAATCTGTCAGCGTCCGGAGTCTTACCGGTACACTGGGGCCGCGGGGCTGGCTTCCTTGGTGATGTTCGGGCATTGGCAGAGGTGGGCTGCTGCGCTGGATCCGTGGGCAGCAGTAGCGGCGGTGAGGGGGTCCGCTCGTGGCGGCGGGACGCCGCTACAGCGGGTCGCTCTTGCTGAGCAGTTGCTAGGAGACATGGGGCAATGAGCAATGTGGCTTTGCAAAAAGGTCTGCATTACTGGGTGCCGCCATGTTGGAGACCAAGTTTTAAGCATAGTTCCTGTTTCCTGTTTCTTCCAGCCAATCCAGGGGAAGCTCTCCCTATAAAAGGGGGCTGGTTTAGGACAGGGACGCCAGTGCTTCCAGTTACAACCATGTTGTAGGTGCTTTAGCCTGTGCTCCCAGGATTCCTGCTGTATCTTGGTTCCTCCTGATCCTGCTTGGTCGGTTCTCTGTTGCTGCTGCAGCCCTGCCGTTTCTAGCCTGTTACTGCCTGTGGAAGCGATCCTGGATAACCCGGTCCAGTAAGACTCTTTGGGCACAGTCGGCCCTGGGTCTTCTGCCTCGTATTTCAGGCCACACTCCACAGATCTCCTTCACCAGCCACGCCTCTGTACCACCGACCACAGCCTGCAGATTATTATCTTCAAGCCTCGTTTTCCAAACCACAGTCCACAGTCCTTGTCTCCAGCCACGTCTTCAACCACCATCCACAGTTCCGCAGTTCATTAATCACAACCTCGTCTTTCAAGTCACAATCAACAGTTCTTTATCCGCAATTACGTTCCTTAACCATCGTGCTCCAGCCTCGGTTCTCTACCTCCGCCCTGTACATAATAAATACTTTCTATTGACTCTCAAACCCCGCCTACGTTCTTCATTGCTCCGTGTCCCATGCGAAGGAACTATATCCAGCCCCCTCATCTTGTTCATTCACAGCCTGCTACCTCCTCGGGCAAATCTCAGCTGCCGGATCCTCGAACCTTGCTAGACGTGACACAATCTTCTTGTGATCGGCCGTGCGAATGGATTAGTCGCTAGAAGCCTTGCACAGCAACAATGCTGTTTGTACCCGTACGACGCGCGTGCGCATTGCGGTGCATGCGCAGTAGTAACCTGATCGCTGCGCTGCAAAAATCTGCAGCATGCGATCAACTCGGAATGACCCCCCTGGTCTCAACGGGTGGTCTTCGGTATGCCGACTGACGGGATCCTGGCGCACAGTATACCGGCGCCGGAATCCCGACAGCCGGCATACCGACACTTATTCTCCCTCGTGGGGGTCCACGACCCCCCAGGAGGGAGAATAAAATAGCGTAGCGCGCCACTGTGCCCGCAACATGGCGAGCGCAGCGAGCCCGCAAGGGGCTCATTTGCGCTCGCCACACTGTCGGTAAGCCGGCAGTCGGGCTCCCGGCGCCGGTATGCTGGTCGCCGGGAGCCCGACCGCTGGCATACCATACTGAACCCGTCTCAACAACAGGTCGGGAAAACCCTTTAGAACTCTGGATTTTGGTTTCAAGAACCAAGTCGTCAAAGCCAACTGAGGTAAAATAAGATTTTAAACCTACCGGTAAATCTTTTTCTCCTAGTCCGTAGAGGATGCTGGGGACTCCGTAAGGACCATGGGGTATAGACGGGCTCTACAGGAGACATGGGCACTATAAAGAACTTTTAGTATGGGTGTGCACTGGCTCCTCCCTCTATGCCCCTCCTCCAGACCTCAGTTAGAGAAACTGTGCCCAGAGGAGACGGACAGTACGAGGAAAGGATTTTGTTAATTCAAGGGCAAGATTCATACCAGCCCACACCAATCACACCGTATAACATGGAATATATGAACCAGTTAACAGTATGAAACAAAACAGCATCAGCCAAAGACTGATCAAAACTGTAACATAACCCTTATGTAAGCAAAACTATATACAAGTCTTACAGAATTCAGTCCGCACTGGAACGGGCGCCCAGCATCCTCTACGGACTAGGAGAAAAAGATTTACCGGTAGGTTTAAAATTTTATTTTCTCTTACGTCCTAGAGGATGCTGGGGACTCCGTAAGGACCATGGGGATTATACCAAATCTCCAGACCGGGAGAGTGCGGACGACTCTGCAGCACCGACTGAGCAAACACAAGGTCCTCATCAGCCAGGGTTTCAAACTTATAGAACTTTGCAAAAGTGTTTGAACCCAACCAGGTAGCTGCTCGGCAAAGCTGTAAAGCCGAGACACCTCGGGCAGCCGCCCAAGAAGAGCCCACCTTCCTAGTGGAATGGGCCTTTACCGAATTTGGTAACGGCAATCCAGCCGTAGAATGAGCCTGCTGAATCGTGTGACAGATCCAGCGAGCAATAGTCTGCTTAGAAGCAGGAGCGCCAACCTTGTTGGCTGCATACAGGACAAACAGAGCCTCTGTCTTCCTAACCCGAGCCGTCCTGGCTACATATATTTTTAAGGCCCTGACTACATCCAGGGACTTGGAGCCCTCCAAGTCACCCGTAGCCACAGGCACCACAATAGGTTGGTTCATATGAAACGATGAAACCACCTTAGGCAAAAATTGAGGACGAGTCCTCAACTCCGCTCTATCCATATGGAAAATCAGATAGGGGCTCTTGTGAGACAAGGCCGCCAATTAGGACACCCGCCTCGCAGATGCCAGAGCCAACAACATGACCACCTTCCAAGTGAGAAACTTTAATTCAACCGTCTGAAGCGGTTCAAACCAGTGAGAGTTTAGGAACCATAATACCATGTTAAGGTCCCATGGTGCCACTGGGGGCACAAAAGGAGGCTGGATGTGCAGCACTCCCTTTAAAAAAGTCTGGACTTCTGGGAGAAAAGCCAATTCCTTCTGAAAGAATATAGATAAAGCCGAAATCTGTACCTTAATGGAGCCTAACTTCAGGTCCATATACACTCCTGTCTGTAGAAAGTGGAGAAAACAGCCCAGATGGAAATCCTCCGTAGGAGAATGTTTGGCTTCACACCAAGAAACATATTTCCTCCAGATACGGTGATAATGTTTCGCTGTCACCTCCTTTCTAGCCTTTATCAGCGTAGGGATGACTTCTTCCTGAATACCTTTTTCCCGCTAGGATTCGGTGTTCAACCGCCATGCCGTCAAACGGAACCGCGGTAAGTCTTGGAACACGCAGGGCCCCTGCTGTAACAGGTCCTCCCTGAGAGGAAGAGGTCACGGATCTTCTGTGAGCATTTCCTGAAGATCTGAGTACCAGGCCCTTCGATAACAATCTGGAACAATGAGTATTGTCTGCACTCTTTTTCGTCTTATGATTCTCAATATTTTTGAGATGAGAGGAAGAGGAGGGAACACATAGACCGACTGAAACACCCATGGTGTCACCAGGGCATCCACCGCTACTGCCTGAGGGTACCTTGACCTGGCCCAATACCTTCGAAGCTTCTTGTGGAGGCGTGACGCCATCATGTCTATTTGAGGAATTCCCCAAAGACTTGTTATCTCTGCAAAAACTTCTTGATGAAGTCCCCACTCTCCTGGATGGAGATAGTGTCTGCTGAGGAAGTCTGCTTCCCAGTTGTCCACTCCCGGAATGAAGACTGCTGACAGAGCGCTTACATGATTTTCCGCCCAGCGAAGAATCCTGGTGGCTTCCGCCATTGCCACTCTGCTCCTTGTCCCGCCTTGGCGGTTTACATGAGCCACAGCTGTGACGTTGTCTGACTGAATCAGAACCGGTAGGTCACGAAGAAGATTCTCCGCTTGCCGTAGGCCGTTGTATATGGCCCTTAATTCCAGCACATTGATGTGTATACAAGCCTCCTGGCTTGACCATATTCCCTGAAAATTTCTTCCTTGTGTGACTGCTCCCCATCCTCGGAGGCTCGCGTCCGTGGTCACCAGAACCCAGTCTTGAATGCCGAACCTGCGACCCTCTAGAAGGTGAGCACTCTGCAGCCACCACAGGAGAGACGCCCTGGGGGACAGGCTTATTTTCTGATGAATTTGAAGATGGGACCCGGACCACTTGTCCAGGAGGTCCCACTGAAATGTCCTCTCATGAAACCTGCCGAAGGGGATGGCCTCGTAGGCTGCCACCATTTTCCCCAGTACTCGAGTGCATTGATGAACAGACACTCTTTTTGGTTTTAGCAGGTCTCTGACCAAGTTCTGGAGGTCCTGGGCTTTTTCCATTGGGAGAAAAACCCTCTTCCGTTCCGTGCCCAGAATCATGCCTAGGAATGATAGCCGAGTCGTTGGAATCAACTGTGACTTTGGCAGATTTAGAATCCAACCGTGCTGTTGTAGCACTCTCAGGGAGAGCAATACTATGTTCAGCAATTGTTCTCTCGATCTCGCTTTTATCAGGAGATCGTCCAAGTACGGGATAATTGTGACTCATTGTCTGCGCAGGAGCACCATCATCTCCGCCATCACCTTGGTGAAAATTCTCGGGGCCGTGGAAAGCCCAAACGGCAACGTCTGAAACTGGTAATGACAGTCCTGTACAGCGAATCTCAGGTACTCCTGATGAGGAGGATATATGGGGACATGAAGGTATGCATCCTTTATGTCTAGTGACACCATAAAATCCCCCCCTTCCAGACTGGAGATCACTGCCCGGAGCGATTCCATCTTGAATTTGAACTTTTTCAAGTACAGGTTTAGCGATTTTAGATTTAAAATGGGTCTGACCGAACCATCCGGCTTCGGGACCAAGAACAGAGTCGAATAGTACCCTTTTCCCTGTTGGACTAGGGGAACCTTGATAATCACTTGCTGTTGACACAGCTTTTGAATCGCAGCTAAAACTATCTCCCTATCGGGGGGAGAAGCTGGCAAGGGCGACTTGAAAATCATCGAGGAGGCACCTCTTTGAATTCCAGTTTGTAGCCTTGGGATACAATTTCCATCGCCCAAGGATCCACGTCTGACCGAACCCAGACCTGGCTGAAAAGTCGAAGACGTGCCCCCACCGGCGCGGACTCCCTCAGTGGAGCCCCAGCGTCATGCGGTGGATTTAGCAGAAGCCGGGGAGGACTTCTGTTCCTGGGAACTAGCTGAAGCAGGCGTTCTTTTCCCTCATCTTACCTCTGGCGAGGAAGGATGAGCCCCGACCTCTTCTGGACTTATGCGACCGTAAGGACTGCATCTGATATTGCGGAGTTTTCTTTTGCTGCGGGGGTACAAAAGGCAAAAAGGTAGATTTACCCGCGGTAGCTGTTGAAACCAGGTCCGCAAGACCTTCCCCAAATAAAACCTCACCCTTGTAAGGTAAAACCTCCATATGCTTCTTTGAGTCGGCATCACCCGTCCATTGGCGGGTCCACAGACCACGCCTAGCAGAAATCGCCATGGCGTTGGCTCTCGAACCTAGCAGCCCAACGTCTCTCTGAGCGTCTCTCATATATAAGACTGCGTCTTTGATGTGACCTAAGGTCAATAAAATGGTATCCCTATCTAGGGTATCAATGTCAGCTGACAAGGTATCTGTCCAAGTTGCTACTGCGCTACAAACCCAAGCCGATGCTATTGCCGGTCTGAGTAAAGCACCCGTATGCGTATAAATAGATTTTTTTATTTTTTATTTTTTTAAAGAAAGTTTTATTTGTTACAGTAATACACAATGCCAGTGTGTTTCAATAGCATAGAGAAACAACATAATACAACATGGAACACAACAAAGCAATAATATGACAATCAAATGAGTAAATCTTTTTTTGTTTTTAAGTGAGGAGACAGAAATGGAACAAGAGAAAGAGTCCACTAGGTCTACCATGTGGCCCAACCAGCCTAGGGGAGTGAGAGAGCAGGGAGAACAAAGACCAGAAGCGTATAAATAAGATTTTAAGGTATTTTCCTGTCTGCGATCAGCAGGATCCTTGAGGGCTGCCGTGTCAGGAGACGGTAGCGCCATCTTCTTGGACAAGCGCATTAAAGCCTTGTCTACCCTGGGCGAGGATTCCCACCGTACCCTGTCCTGTGAGGGGAAAGGATATGCCATAAGAATCCTCTTGGGAATCTACAGTTTTTTGTCTGGAGTTTCCCAAGCTTTTTCAAATAACTTGTTAAGCTCATGAGATGGGGGAAAGGTTACCTCAGCTTTCTTTTCCTTAAACATGCGTACCCTCGTGTCAGGGACAGAGGGGTCATCTGTGATATGCAAAACATCTTTTATTGCAATAATCATATAATGAATACTTTTGGCCACCCTTGGGTGTAACCTCGCATCATCGTAGTCGACACTGGAGTCAGAATCCGTGTCGGTATCAGTGTCTGCTATTTGGGATAGAGAACATTTTTGAGACCCTGAAGGGCCTTGTGACTCAGTCAAATCCGTGGATTGACTCCCTGCTTTTTCTCTGGACTCAGCTTTGTCCATCCTCTTATGTAATAAGGTCACATTTGCATTTAAAACATTCCACATGTCCAACCAATCATGAGTCGGCGTTGCCGACGGAGACATCACAATCATCTGCTCCACCTTCTCCTTAGATGAGCTTCAGACATGTCGACACACTCGTACCGACACCCCCACACACACAGGGATATATTTATATGGAGACAGTTCCCCACTAAGGCCCTTTGGAGAGACAGAGAGAGAGTATGCCAGCACACACCCAGCGCCAACTGACACTGGAAACAAAATTCCCAGATAATATAGCGCTTTTTTATATATAATTATCTGTATAATACACTCACTGCGCCTTACAAGTGCCCCCCCCCCCCCCTCTTTTCAGCCCTGTGTCACCGTGTTCAGCAGGGGAGAGTCCGGGGAGCCAGCTTCTCTGCAGTACACTGTGGAGAAAATGGCGCTGGTTAGTGTTGTGGGACCAAGCTCCGCCCCCTCCAGCGGCGGGCTTCGGTCCCACTCAATTTTGTATAACTGGCGGGGGATTTTTATAACTACTGCCTCCGCAGCCTATATATACTTATATGCCAGTCCTAGAGGTTTATATTGCTGCCCAGGGCGCCCCCCCTACGCCCTGCACCCATCAGTGCCTGCTCGTGTGTGTAGTGTGTGGGAGCAATGGCGCGCAGCGTTACCGCTGCGCGCTTACCTCAGGGAAGATCAGAAGTCTTCTGCCGCCTTTGAAGTCTTCTTTCTTCTTATACTTACCCGGCTTCTATCTTCCGGCTCTGTGAGGAGAACGGCGGCGCGGCTCTGGGACGAACGACGAGGGGAGACCTGCGTTCCGACCCTCTGGAGCTAATGGTGTCCAGTAGCCTAAGAAGCAGAGCCTATCACTTAAGTAGGTCTGCTTCTCTACCCTCAGTCCCACGATGCAGGGAGCCTGTTGCCAGCCGTGCTCCCTGAAAATAAAAAACCTAACAAAAATTATTTTTCAGAGAAACTCAGGAGAGCTCCTCTGCAGTGCACCCTGTCTCCTCTGGCCACAGGATCTAACTGAGGTCTGGAGGAGGGGCATAGAGGGAGGAGCTAGTGCACACCCATTCTATAGTTCTTTATAGTGCCCATGTCTCCTGCGGAGCCCGTCTATAAACCATGGTCCTTACGGAGTCCCCAGCATCCTCTAGGACGTAAGAGAAACTGGGGTGAAGACATGGACCTTGAAGAAGAAGGTCTGGCCATAAAGGTAGGTGGAGTGGATTGTCAGTCAACATGTCCTGAAGAATGGTAAACCATTAACGGCACGGCCAGCATGGTGCTATGAGAATGACCGGCCGAGCTTCCCGATGAATTCGCTAAATGGCCCAAGGAAGTACTGCAAGGGGCAGAAAGCTACCCCAGATGAAATGTCCAAGGAGACATCCACCAGAGCTGCCTGAGGATCTCATGTATAAGCACCGTATCGAGGAAGCTTCTTGCTCAGACGTGAAGCCATGAGGTCAATGTCTTGTGTCTCCCATCTGGATACAAGCTCCACAAACACCTTCTGTTATAACTCCCATTCTCCTGGATGCATTTGTGAAGGCTCAGAAAGTCTGCCTCCCAGATGTCCATACTTGGAATGTGAACTGCAGATATTGGCGGGATCCAAAGCTCTGCCCAACTGAGCATCTGCGAAACCTCCTGCATTGCACGCCAACTGCGTGTGCCACCTTGTTTGTTGATGTAAGCCACCACCGTGGCATTGTCCATCAGGATATGCACCTGTAGGTTTAAAGAATGGGCCAGCCGAAGGTAAAACGAATCACCCTCAACTACAGAGTGGATTCCTGAGTAGACCACAGCCCCTGCAGATACATGTTATGAACCACCGCACCCCAGCATGTTAAATGGGCATCCGTGGTGACAATAATAAGATTTTACTCACCAGTAAATCTATTTCTCGTAGTCCGTAGTGGATGCTGGGAACTCCGTAAGGACCATGGGGAATAGCGGCTCCGCAGGAGACTGGGCACAACTAAAGAAAGCTTTAGGACTACCTGGTGTGCACTGGCTCCTCCCACTATGACCCTCCTCCAGACCTCAGTTAGGATACTGTGCCCGGAAGAGCGGACACAATAAGGAAGGATTTTGAATCCCGGGTAAGACTCATACCAGCCACAACAATCACACCGTATAACTCGTGATACTATACCCAGTTAACAGTATGAAATATAACTGAGCCTCACTAACAGATGGCTCATAACAATAACCCTTTAGTTAGGCAATAACTATATACAAGTATTGCAGACAATCCGCACTTGGGATGGGCGCTCAGCATCCACTACGGACTACGAGAAACAGATTTACCGGTGAGTAAAATCTTATTTTCTCTGACGTCCTAGTGGATGCTGGGAACTCCGTAAGGACCATGGGGATTATACCAAAGCTCCCAAACGGGCGGGAGAGTGCGGATGACTCTGCAGCACCGAATGAGCAAACTCAAGGTCCTCCTCAGCCAGGGTATCAAACTTGCAGACTTTTTCAAAATTGTTTGAACCCGACCAAGTAACAGCTCGGCAAAGTTGTAAAGCCGAGACCCCTCGGGCAGCCGCCCAAGAAGAGCCCACTTTCCTCGTGGAATGGGCTTTCACAGATTTAGGGTGCGGCAGTCCAGCCGCAGAATGTGCAAGTTGAATCGTGCTACAGATCCAGCGAGCAATAGTCTGCTTAGAAGCAGGAGCACCCAGCTTGTTGGGTGCATACAGGATAAATAGCGAGTCAGTTTTCCTGACTCCAGCCGTCCTGGAAACATCTATTTTCAGGGCCCTGACTACGTCCAGTAACTTGGAGTCCCACGTAGCCGCAGGCACCACAATAGGTTGGTTCACATGAAAAGCTGATACCACCTTAGGAAGGAATTGGGAAAGAGTCCTCAATTCCGCCCTATCCATATGAAAATCAGATAAGGGCTTTTGCATGACAAAACCGCCAATTCTGATACACGCCTGGCCGACGCCAAGGCCAACCGCATGACTACTTTCCACGTGAGGTATTTTAGCTCTACGGATTTAAGTGGCTCAACCCAATGCGACTTCAGGAAATCCAACACCACGTTGAGATCCCATGGTGCCACTAGAGGCACAAACGGGGGCTGAATATGCAGCACTCCCTTAACAAAAGTCTGAACTTCAGGCAGTGAAGCCAGTTATTTTTGGAAGAAAATGTACAGAGCCGAAATCTGGACCTTAACGTAACCCAATTTTAGGCCCGTAGTCACTCCTGACTGTAGGAAGTGCAGAAATCGACCCAGTTGAAATTCCTCCGTTGGGGCCTTCCTGGCCTCACACCAAGCAACATATTTTTGCCATATGCGGTGATAATATTTTGCGATCACATCATTCCTAGCCTTAATCAGCGTAGGAATGACTTCCTCCGGAATGCCTTTTTCCTATAGGATCCGGTGTTCAACCGCCATGCCGTCAAACACAGCCGTGGTAAGTCTTGGAACAGGCAGGGCCCCTGCTGCAGCAGGTCCTGTCTGAGCGGCAGAGGCCATGGGTCCTCTGAGATCATTTCTTGAAGTTCTGGGTACCAGGCTCTTCTTGGCCTATCCGGAACCACGAGTATAGTTCTTACTCTTCTCCTTCTTAGTATTCTCAATACCTTGGGTATGAGAGGCAAAGGAAGGAACACATACACCGACTGGTACACCCACAGTGTTACCAGAGTGTCCACAGCTATCGCCTGAGGGTCCCTTGACCTGGCGCAATATCTTTTTAGCTTTTTGTTGAGGCGTGACGCCATCACGTCACCTGTGGCCTTTCTCAACGGTGTACAATCATTTTGAAGACTTCTGGATGAAGTCCCCACTTTCCCGAGTGGAGGTCGTGCCTGCTGAGAAAGTCTGCTTCCCAGTTGTCCACTCCGGGAATGAACACTGCTAACAGTGCTAACACATGATTTTTCGCCCATCGGAAAATCCTTGTGGCTTCTGCCATCACCATCCTGCTTCTTGTGCCGCCCTGCTGGTTTACATGGGCGACCGCCGTGATGTTGTCTGACTGGATCAGCACCGGCTGGTGTTGAAGCAGGGGTCTAGCCTGACTTAGGGCATTGTGAATGGCCCTCAGTTCCAGAATATTTATGTGTAGGGAAGTCTCCTGACTTGACCATAGTCTTTGGAAGTTTCTTCCCTGTGTGACTGCCCCCCAGCCTCGAAGGCTGGCATCCGTGGTCACCAGGACCCAGTCCTGTATGCCGAATCTGCGGCCCTCTAGAAGATGAGCACTCTGCAGCCACCACAACAGCGACACCCAGGCCCTTGGAGACAGGGTTATCAGCCGATGCATCTGAAGATGCGACCCGGACCTCTTGTCCAACAGATCCCACTGGAAGATCCTTGCCTGGAACCTGCCGAATGGAATTTCTTCGTAAGAAGCTACCATCTTTCCCAGGACTCGCGTGCATTGATGCACCGACACCTGTATTTGTATTAGGAGGTCTCCGACTAGAGATGACAACTCCTTGGCCTTCTCCTCCGGGAGAAAACCTTTTTTCTTGTTATGTGTCCAGAACCATACCCAGGAACAGTAGACGCGTCGTAGGAACCAGCTGCGACTTTGGCCTATTCAGAATCCAGCCGTGCTGTTGTAGCACTTCCCGAGATAGTGCTACTCCGACGAACAACTGCTCCCTGGACCTCGCCTTTATAAGGAGATCGTCCAAGTACGGGATAATTAAAACTCCCTTTTTTTGAAGGAGTATCATCATTTCGGCCATTACCTTGGAAAATACACTCGGTGCCGTGGACAGACCAACGGCAACGTCTGGAATTGGTAATGACAATCCTGTACCACAATTTTGAGGTACTCCTGGGGAGGAGGGTAAATGGGGACATGCAGGTAAGTATCCTTGATGTCCAGTGATACCATGTAATCCCCTTCGTCCAGGCTTGTAATAACCGCCCTGAGCGATTCCATTTTGAACTTGAACCTTCGTATATAAGTGTTCAAGGATTTCAATTTTAGAATGGGTCTCACCGAACCGCCTGGTTTCGGTACCACAAACATTGTGGAATAGGAACACCGGCCTTGTTGAAGGAGGGGTACCTTGATTATCACCTGCTGGAAGTACAGCTTGTGAATTGCCGCCAGTACTACCTCTCCTCGAGGGCAGCAGGCAAGGCTGATTTGAGGTAACGGCGAGGGGGAGTCGCCTCGAACTCCAGCTTGTAACCTAGGGATCCACTTGTGAGCGAGCCCACTGGTCGCTGAAGTTCCCGAGACGCGCCCCCACCGCACCTGGCTCCACCTGTGGAGCCCCAGCGTCATGCGGTGGACTCAGATGAAGCGGGGGAAGATTTTTGATCCTGGGAACTGGCTGTCTGGTGCAGCTTTTTCCCTCTTCCCTTGTCTCTGTGCAGAAAGGAAGCGCCTTTGACCCGCTCGCTTTTCTGAAGCCGAAAGGACTGTACCTGATAATACGGTGCTTTCTTAGGCTGTGAGGAACCTGAGGTAAAAAAAATTCTTCCCAGCTGTTGCTGTGGATACGAGGTCCCAGAGACCAACCCCAAACAATTCCTCACCCTCATAAGGCAGAATCTCCATGTGCCTTTTAAAGTCAGCATCACCTGTCCACTGCCGGGTCCCTAATACCCTCCTGGCAGAATGGACATTGCATTAACTTTTGGATGCCAGCCGGCAAATATCCCTCTGTGCATCCCTCATATATAAGACGACGTCTTTAATATGCTCTATGGTTAGCCAAATAGTATCCCTGTATAGGGTATCAATATTATCTGACAGGGTATCAGACCACGCTGCAGCAGCACTATCCATGCTGAGGCAATTGCAGGTCTCAGTATAGTACCTGAGTGTGTATATACAGACTTCAGGATAGCCTTCTGCTTTTTAACAGCAGGCTCCTTCAAAGTGGCCGTATCCTAAAACGGCAGTGCCACCTTTTTTGACAAACGTGTGAACGCCTTATCCACCCTAGGGGATATCTCCCAACGTGACCTATCCTCTGGCGGGAAAGGGTACGCCATCAGTAACTTTTTAGAAATTACCAGTTTCTTATCGGGGGAACCCACGCTTCATTCACTCATCTGATGGGGGAACAAAACACTGCCTGCTTTTTCTCCCCAAACATAAAACCCCTTTTTTGTGGTATTTGGGTTAATGTCAGAAATGTGTAACACATTTTTCATTTCCGAGTGCAACGAATGTTCCTAGTGGACTGTGTATATGTCTCAACCTTGTCGACACTGGAGTCAGACTCCGTGTCGACATCTGTATCTGCCATCTGAGGTAGCGGGCGTTTTTGAGCCCCTGATGGCCTTCGAGACGCCTGGGCAGGCGCGGCTGAGAAGCCGGCTGTCCCATAGCTGTTACGTCATCCAGCCCTTTACATAAGGAGTTGACACTGTTGGTTAATACCTTCCACTTATCCATCCACACTGGTGTCGGCCCCACAGGGGGCGACATCACATTTATCGGCCTCTGCTCCGCCTCCACGTATCCTCAAACATGTCGACACAGCCGTACCGACACACCGCACACACACAGGGAATGCTCTGACTGAGGACAGGATCCCACAAAGTCCTTTGGGGAGACAGAGAGAGAGTATGCCAGCACACACCAGAGCGCTATATAATGCAGGGATTAACACTATAACTGAGTGATTTTTCCCCCAATAGCTGCTTGTATACACAATATTGCGCCTAAATTTGGTGCCCCCCCTCTCTTTTTAACCCTTTGAGCCTGAAAACTACAGAGGAGAGCCTGGGGAGCTGTCTTCCAGCTGCCCTGTGAAGAAAAAATGGCGCCAGTGTGCTGAGGGAGTTAGCCCCGCCCCTTTTTCGGCAGACTTTTCTCCCGCTTTTTTTTTCAGGAATTCTGGCAGGGGTAATTTATCACATATATAGCCCTGGGACTATATATTGTGATGATTTGCCAGCCAAGGTGTCAGTATTGCTGCTCAGGGCGCCCCCCCCAGCGCCCTGCACCCATCAGTGACCGGAGTGTGAGGTGTGCATGAGGAGCAATGGCGCACAGCTGCAGTGCTGTGCGCTACCTTGTTGAAGACAGAGGTCTTCTGCCGCCGATTTTCCGGACCACTTCTTGCTTCTGGCTCTGTAAGGGGGACGGCGGCGCGGCTCAGGGACCGAACGATCGAGGTCGGGTCCTGTGTTCAATCCCTCTGGAGCTAATGGTGTCCAGTAGCCTAAGAAGCCCAAGCTACCACCAGTCAGGTAGGTTCGCTTATTCTCCCCTTAGTCCCTCGCTGCAGTGAGTCTGTTGCCAGCAGATCTCACTGTAAAATAAAAAACCTAAATATACTTTCTTTCTAGGAGCTCAGGAGAGCCCCTAGTGTGCATCCAGCTCAGCCGGGCACAAGATTCTAACTGAAGTCTGGAGGAGGGTCATAGTGGGAGGAGCCAGTGCACACCAGTAGTCTAAAGCTTTCTTTAGTTGTGCCCAGTCTCCTGCGGAGCCGCTATCCCCATGGTCCTTACGGAGTCCCAGCATCCACTTAGGACGTCAGAGAAAACCCAGTTCCAAAAAGACAGTAAGGAAACCCTGGTCAAATTTGCATTGTAAAGTCACCATAGAAGTGACTGATGAGTCTGCGGTGACAGTGAACATTTGCCAACCCAGTCGAGCATTTGTTTTCGACCAACAACAGAGCATCCACTGAGGTCTCCCCAGTCCCCCACCCCTCCCAGAGCACGGATCTCCAGCCCCTCCCCCCCCCCCCCCCAAACCCTTCAGACCCAGGACTGCAAGGACACAGCTGAGATCATCAGTAGCCAGAGCCCAGATCCCCATCCCCCAAACCCTCAGCCCCTGGCCGCTCACAAGGGGCCCAGCATCAGCTATCAGATGGAAAATCGCTCCGCAATCTCAGGAAATGTCAGACCAGCACCAGGTGATCACTGGACAAAAGGCACCAACCTTAGACTTGGTCATCTCATTGGACGCCAGCACAATGACCATCTTGGCGGTCTCCTTGCTCAGGGATGTCAGGTTGTTCCTTACCACGGTCTCCATGGCCCTCAGGATGATGGTGCGATGAACGTAAGAGAGCTGGGGAGAGGAAACAATGGCGGTAACACCTCAGGTAATGTACAGAGCAACTCTTACCTCACCCGGACAGGGCAACGGGGCATTTACTGCTCTCAGCTAATGTTACCTCACCCGGACAGGACCATGGGGCATTTACTGCTCTCACCTCACCCGGACAGGACCACGGGGCATTTACTGCTCTCAGCTAATGTTACCTCACCCGGACAGGACCACGGGGCATTTACTGCTCTGACCTAATGTTACCTCACCCGGACAGGACCACGGGGCATTTACTGCTCTCAGCTAATGTTACCTCACCCGGACAGGGCAACGGGGCATTTACTTCTCTCAGCTAATGTTACCTCACCCGGACAGGACCACGGGGCATTTACTGCTCTGACCTAATGTTACCTCACCCGGACAGGACCACGGGGCATTTACTGCTCTCAGCTAATGTTACCTCACCCGGACAAGACCATGGGGCATTTACTGCTCTCAGCTAATGTTACCTCACCCGGACAGGACCATGGGGCATTTACTGCTCTCAGCTAATGTTACCTCACCCGGACAAGACCATGGGACATTTACTGCTCTGACCTAATGTTACCTCACCCGGACAGGACCACGGGGCATTTACTGCTCTGACCTAATGCTACCTCACCCGGACAGGACCACGGGGCATTTACTGCTCTGACCTAATGTTACCTCACCCGGACAGGACCACGGGGCATTTACTGCTCTCAGCTAATGTTACCTCACCCGGACAGGACCACGGGGCATTTACTGCTCTGACCTAATGTTACCTCACCCGGACAGGACCACGGGGCATTTACTGCTCTGACCTAATGTTACCTCACCCGGACAGGACCACGGGGCATTTACTGCTCTGACCTAATGCTACCTCACCCGGACAGGACCACGGGGCATTTACTGCTCTGACCTAATGTTACCTCACCCGGACAGGACCACGGGGCATTTACTGCTCTCAGCTAATGTTACCTCACCCGGACAGGACCACGGGGCATTTACTGCTCTGACCTAATGTTACCTCACCCGGACAGGACCACGGGGCATTTACTGCTCTGACCTAATGTTACCTCACCCAGACAGGACCACGGGGCAATTACTGCTCTGACCTAATGTTACCTCACCCGGACAGGACCACGGGGCATTTACTGCTCTCAGCTAATGTTACCTCACCCGGACAGGACCATGGGGCATTTACTGCTCTCAGCTAATGTTACCTCACCCGGACAGGACCACGGGGCATTTACTGCTCTCAGCTAATGTTACCTCACCCGGACAGGACCATGGGGCATTTACTGCTCTCAGCTAATGTTACCTCACCCGGACAGGACCACGGGGCATTTACTGCTCTGACCTAATGTTACCTCACCCGGACAGGACCATGGGGCATTTACTGATCTGACCTAATGTTACCTCACCCGGACAGGACCACGGGGCATTTACTGATCTGACCTAATGTTACCTCACCCGGACAGGACCACGGGGCATTTACTGCTCTGACCTAATGTTACCTCACCCGGACAGGACCACGGGGCATTTACTGCTCTGACCTAATGTTACCTCACCCGGACAGGGCAACGGGGCATTTACTGCTCTGACCTAATGTTACCTCACCCGGACAGGACCACGGGGCATTTACTGCTCTGACCTAATGTTACCTCACCCGGACAGGGCAACGAGGCATTTACTGATGTGAGCTAATGTTACCTCACCCGGGCAGGGCAACGGGGCATTTACTGCTCTGAGCTAATCTTACCTCACCCCCATCAGCTGCTGTGCGCTCATGAACTAGCGATGTACAAAGCGTGTGATCTAATACCTTGTATTTTGTGTGTACTCATTGTGTGATTACTAAGGAACCAAATAATAACGAGCGGAAGTTTGGCGTCCCCTGACGGTGGGTGATCACACCCCATATTACAGGGCCCAGTCTCTGAGAGGGGTCCATACCTTGTCGTGCTGGCGCAGGTAGGAGGCACATGACTCCAGTATCTCCGCGGGGGCAGTCTCTCCCATGAAGCACAGCGAGTTATAAATCTGCTCCTGCACGTCATGATCTTTGTCCGTGGACGCGTCCATCAGGGTGACCGCCAGACCTGGGCAGAAGGAGAGATAAAGCACAAGATTCACCCCACAAGTAACTGCGCTGAACATCCGCATCGCCTGCTGGTGCAGAAACCGGAGGGGGTGCAGAGGACTGGCACAGTGGCCACCAGAGCAGTATGGGGCAACAACGCTTCCCCGATAACGCTTCTTCATGATGCCGCAGTGGACATCGGGTATCTTGGAAGAGCGGGGTATAAGTCACGCAGACGCTCTATTCCTGATTAGGACGGATGGAAGAACGCTGTACATTCTCATACTGCTCATACGTCCCACCTGTACTGTATTACCCAGACCCTCCCAAACATGGCCAGGCCGTGTCTTCTGTGTGAGCCAAGCACCACGCTATGCCAATTTACACAGCGACAAGAGTACAAACCCTCAGTATACACGGTTCTGTACCTGAGCGGCTGCCGTACGGAACATAAGTGCGGGATTGTGAAACACGTTATCCGTGGTGCCACACATCTCACACCATGAGGACACGGAGAGATAAGGAACTCTAAAGCACACAGACATAGATTTGGGTGGGGTGTGGCAGGTGGGGCAGATGTAACATGTGCAGAGAGAGTTATATTTGGGAGAGTTGTGGCAGATGTAACATGTGCAGAGAGAGAGTTAGATTTGGGTGAGGTGTGGCAGGTGGGGTAGATGTAACATGTACAGAGAGAGAGTTAGATTTGGGTGAGGTATGGCAGGTGGGGCAGATACAACATGTGCAGAGAGAGTTAGATTTGGGTGAGGTGTGGCAGGGGGCAAATGTAATATGTGCAGAGAGAGTTAGATTTGGATGGGGTGCGTTCAAACTGAAATCTAAATTGCAGTGTAAAAATAAAGCAGCCAGTATTTACCCTGCACAGAAACAAAATAACCCACCCAAATCTAACTCTCTGCACGTTACCTCTGCCCCACCTGCACTGCACATGTTACATCTGCCCCCCCTGCAGTGCACATGGTTTTGCCCATTAGTGTGCGTTTTTGGGTTGCTAACCACCCTGAATAACCCCCCTGTGGGTGACTGCTGCATAATAAACAGAGCAGGCACTTACGCTTTACGCTGGAGCTGGCCATTCTCCCGTCTGTTCACCGCTGCAGAGTCTTCTACTGAGCGATCTCCACCGTGGAGCAGATTGCTGAGCACTGCAGGTGTTCTGGATGTCTCAGGTTACTAGTGCTCGGTGTGGAGACATGCCATGGGCTGTCACATGAGCTGGTGCTGCCTCTAGGAGGAACATACAATACTACCCAGGTAGGAGGCTGCCAAAATGGGAACCCTGGACATCCCTCCGGAAGATCCTGATATCTGGAAGACTGGACACAGAAGGTAGGTGCCCTGAGGGTAATCCGTTCAGTGCAGCAACAGGGTTCCTAATCTGGACAATCCCAGGTGATGAGGCAGCGAGCGCAGGTCCCTGGAGATAGAACAACGAGACGGAACTAGTTTTGGATGGTCAGGGACAAAATATCCATACTGGTCTCTGAAGAGCGGGGGGGGGGGATCTCACTCCTGTACACGCAGAGAAACCAGCATGAACACTGCTCAGTCCTACCTACCTCGTACCTCTCACCTCCTCTTACCCTGCTGTGCACTGCCACCAACCTTCTGCTCCCTCGTACCTCTCACCTCCTCTTACCCTGCTGTGCCCTGCCACCGACCCTCTGCTCCCTCGTACCTCTCACCTCCTCTTACCCTGCTGTGCCCTGCCACCGACCCTCTGCTCCCTCGTACCTCTCACCTCCTCTTACCCTGCTGTGCACTGCCACCAACCTTCTGCTCTCTCGTACCTCTCACCTCCTCTTACCCTGCTGTGCCCTGCCACCGACCCTCTGCTCCCTCGTACCTCTCACCTCCTCTTACCCTGCTGTGCCCTGCCACCGACCCTCTGCTCCCTCGTACCTCTCACCTCCTCTTACCCTGCTGTGCCCCACCACCAACCCTCTGCCCCTGCTCCCTCGTACCTCTCACCTCCTCTTACCCTGCTGTGCCCCACCACCAACCCTCTGCTCCCTCGTACCTCTCACCTCCTCTTACCCTGCTGTGCCCCGCCACCAACCTTCTGCCCCTGCTCTCTCGTACCTCTCACCTCCTCTCACCCTGCTGTGCCCCGCCACCAACCTTCTGCCCCTGCTCCCTCGTACCTCTCACCTCCTCTTACCCTGCTGTGCCCTGCCACCAACCTTCTGCTCCCTCGTACCTCTCACCTCCTCTTACCCTGCTGTGCCCTGCCACCAACCTTCTGCCCCTGCTCTCTCGTACCTCTCACCTCCTCTTACCCTGCTGTGCCCTGTCACCAACCTTCTGCCCCTGCTCTCTCGTACCTCTCACCTCCTCTTACCCTGCTGTGCACTGCCACCAACCCTCTGCCCCTGCTCCCTCGTACCTCTCACCTCCTCTTACCCTGCTGTGCCCCGCCACCAACCTTCTGCCCCTGCTCTCTCGTACCTCTCACCTCCTCTTACCCTGCTGTGCACTGCCACCAACCCTCTGCCCCTGCTCCCTCGTACCTCTCACCTCCTCTTACCCTGCTGTGCCCCGCCACCAACCTTCTGCCACTGCTCCCTCGTACCACTCACCTCCTCTTACCCTGCTGTGCCCTGCCACCAACCTTCTGCCCCTGCTCTCTCGTACCTCTCACCTCCTCTTACCCTGCTGTGCACTGCCACCGACCCTCTGTCCCTGCTCCCTCGTACCTCTCACCTCCTCTTAACCTGCTGTGCCCCGCCACCAACCTTCTGCCCCTGCTCTCTCGTACCTCTCACCTCCTCTTACCCTGCTGTGCCCCGCCACCAACCTTCTGCCCCTGCTCTCTCGTACCCCTCACCTCCTCTTACCCTGCTGTGCCCCGCCACCAACCTTCTGCCCCTGCTCTCTCGTACCTCTCACCTCCTCTTACCCTGCTGTGCACTGCCACCGACCCTCTGTAACTGCTCCCTCGTACCTCTCACCTCCTCTTAACCTGCTGTGCCCCGCCACCAACCTTCTGCCTCTGCTCTCTCGTACCTCTCACCTCCTCTTAACCTGCTGTGCCCCGCCACCAACCTTCTGCCCCTGCTCTCTCGTACCTCTCACCTCCTCTTACCCTGCTGTGCCCTGCCACCAACCTTCTGCCCCTGCTCTCTCGTACCTCTCACCTCCTCTTACCCTGCCACCGACCATCTGCCCCTGCTCTCTCGTACCTCTCACCTCCTCTTATCCTGCCACCAACCGTATGCCCCTGCTCCCTCGTACCTCTCACCTCCTCTTACCCTTCCACCAACCCTCTGCCCCTGCTCTCTCGTACCTCTCACCTCCTCTTACCCTGCCTCCAACCCACTGCCCCTGCTCTCTCGTACCTCTCACCTCCTCTTACCCTGCCACCAACTGTCTGCCCCTGCTCCCTCATACCTCTCACCTCCTCTTACCCTGCCACCAACCCACTGCCCCTGTTCCCTCGTACCTCTCACCTCCTCTTACCCTGCCACCAACCTTCTGCCCCTGCTCTCTCGTACCTCTCACCTCCTCTTACCCTGCTGTGCCCTGCCACCAACCTTCTGCCCCTGCTCTCTCGTACCACTCACCTCCTCTTACCCTGCTGTGCCCTGCCACCAACCTTCTGCCCCTGCTCTCTCGTACCTCTCACCTCCTCTTACCCTGCTGTGCCCTGCCACCAACCTTCTGCCCCTGCTCTCTCGTACCACTCACCTCCTCTTACCCTGCTGTGCCCTGCCACCAACCTTCTGCCCCTGCTCTCTCGTATCTCTCACCTCCTCTTACCCTGCTGTGCACTGCCACCAACCCTCTGCCCCTGCTCCCTCGTACCTCTCACCTCCTCTTACCCTGCCACCGACCATCTGCCCCTGCTCTCTCGTACCTCTCACCTCCTCTTATCCTGCCACCAACCGTATGCCCCTGCTCCCTCGTACCTCTCACCTCCTCTTACCCTGCCACCAACCCTCTGCCCCTGCTCTCTCGTACCTCTCACCTCCTCTTACCCTGCCTCCAACCCACTGCCCCTGCTCTCTCGTACCTCTCACCTCCTCTTACCCTGCCACCAACTGTCTGCCCCTGCTCCCTCATACCTCTCACCTCCTCTTACCCTGCCACCAACCCACTGCCCCTGTTCCCTCGTATCTCTCACCTCCTCTTACCCTGCCACCAACCATCTGCCCCTGCTCTCTCGTACCTCTCACCTCCTCTTACCCTGCCTTCCACCTCCACCTACCTCCTCGCACCCTGCTGACCACTGCCTCCTGGCACCACCACCTTATTCTCCTTGCCACATACTTCTTCTGATGAGACATGCCCAATAACCCCACTTGCCACCATCACATGCTATCTCCTGGTGACTACGCTACGACCACCACCAGCTCCTAGTAATGGCTGCTCCCACCACCTCATGCAGCACAACTGATGATTCCTCCTTTCTTACTGACATGTAAATAAGACGCACATGACACAACACAACATACACAGTGATAACAATGTTAGTACATTACACTGAATAACAGCCTATAGGACGCCACCAAATGGTGGACATTCAATAGGACAGGGTCACAGGGTAAACAGTTAAATGGTCGACATGGGACAAATGGTCAATACAAAAACAAATGAGAAACCTGAAGACGCGGCTGCGCCGGTGTGATCCAGGCCGCAGCGTCTGTCAGGTGACATTAGTAATACGTTTGCCCCTTAAATCCAGGGATATTATGCCCAGTTGGGAAAGATTTTATTTTTGAATAGTGGGGGTCATTTTGAGTTGATCGCTAGCTGCCGTTGTTCGCAGCGATCAGGCTTAAAATCGGCAATTCTGTGCATGCGTATGGGGCGCACTAGGCACGCGCGACGTACTTTCACAAAAGCCGATGCAGTTTTACACAAGGTCTAGCGATGCTTTTTCAGTCGCACTGCTGGGCGCAGAGTGATTGACAGGAAGTGGGTGTTTCTGGGTGGTAACTGAATGTTTTCTGGGAGTGTGTGAAAAAACGCAGGCGTGCCAGGTAAAAACGCGGGAGTGGCTGGAGAAACGGGGGAGTGGCTGGCCGAACGCAGGGCGTGTGTGCGACGTCAGACCAGGAACTAAACGGACTGAGCTGATCGCAAGGAAGGAGTAGGTCTGCAGCTGCTCAGACACTACACAATCTTTTTTTTGTAGCAGCGCTACGATCCTTTCGTTCACACTTCTGCTAAGCTGAGATACACTCCCAGAGGGCGGCGGCCTAGCGTTTGCACTGCTGCTAAAAGCAGCTAGCGAGCGATCAACTCAGAATGAGGGCCCTAGTGTCAATAATTGTGTAGACACAGGCCACAAAAATGTGACCCTACCCCAAATGATCAGCCCCAGGAAGCTGAGCCAACACAAGCCTCCAGTCACATGACAGTATAAAAGCCACAATGCACACAGCAAGCTCCCGGGACCCGTAATACGCGTATTACCAGATACTCCGGAATCCCCAAACCCCCAGGACCCCGCACACAGCAGCCTACACTGGTGACACCTCCGGGCCCAGGGGACGATGTGACACCAACAGGTGCCTTCTGCACATCACTGCACAATACACCCACTCCCAGCCGCCTGTCACTGTCACCCCACAACCTCCTGTCACTGTCACCCCCCAGCCTCCTCTCACCCCCCAGCCTCCCGTCACTCTCACCCCCCAGCCCCCTGTCACTGTCACCCCACAACCTCCTGTCACTGTCACCCCCCAGCCTCCTCTCACCCCCCAGCCTCCCGTCACTCTCACCCCCCAGCCCCCTGTCACTGTCACCCCCCAACCTCCTGTCACTCTCACCCCCCAACCTCCTGTCACCCCCCAGCCTCCCGTCACTCTCACCCCCCCCCAGCCTCCCGTCACTCTTACCCCCCCAGCCTCCCGTCACTCTCACCCCCCCAGCCTCCTACCACTCTGACCACCAGCCTCCTGTCACTCTCAACCCCCAGCCTCCTGTCTACCCACCCCAGCCTCCTGTCACACACACACCCCAGCCGCCTGTCACCCCCAGCCACCTGTCACTATCACCCCCCAGCCTCCTGTCGCTCTCACCCCCCAGCCTCCTGTCGCTCTCACCCCCCAGCCTCCTGTCGCTCTCACCCCCCCAGCCTCCCGTCACTCTTACCCCCCCAGCCTCCTGTCGCTCTCCCCCCAGCCTCCTGTCACTCTCGCCCCCCAGCATCCTGTCACACACACACCCAGCCTCCTGTCACTCTCAGCCTCCTGTCACCCCAAGCCTCCTGTCACTGTCACCCCCCAGCTACCTGTCACTCTCGCCCCCCAGCATCCTGTCACACACACCCCCAGCCTCCTGTCACCCCCAGCCTCCTGTCACTGTCACCCCCCAGCCACCTGTCACTTTCACCCCCCAGCCACCTGTCGCTCTCACCCCCCAGCCTCCTGTCGCTCTCACCCCCCCCAGCCTCCCGTCAATCTTACCCCCCCAGCCTCCTGTCGCTCTCACCCCCAAGCCTCCCGTCACTCTCACCCCCCAGCCTCCCGTCACTCTCCCCCCCCCCCAGCCTCCCGTCACTCTCACCCCCCAGCCTCCTGTCACCCCCAGCCTCCTCTCACTCTCGCCCCCCAGCATCCTCTCACACACACCCCCAGCCTCCTGTCACTCTCAGCCTCCTGTCACCTCCAGCCTCCTGTCACTGTCACCCCCCAGCTACCTGTCACTGTCACCCCCAGCTTCCTGTCATTCTCACCACCAGCCTCGTGTCACCCCCAGCCTCCTGTCACTCTCACCCCCCAGCCTCCTGTCACTTTCAGCCTCCTGTCACCCTCCCCCCAGCCTCCTGTCACTCTCACCCCCCAGCCTCCTGTCACTCTCAGCCTCCTGTCACGCTCACCCCCCCAGCCTCCTGTCACTCTCAGCCTCCTGTCACTCTCACTCCCTGTCACTCTCATCCCCCACCCTCCTGTCACTTTCACCCCCACCAGCCTCCTGTCACTCTCAGCCTCCTGTCACTCTCACCCCCCCAGCCCCCTATCACTCTCATCCCCAGCCTCCTGTCACTCTGACCGCCCCAGCCTCCTATCACTCTCACCCCCAGCCTATCACTCTGACCCCCAAGCCTCCTGTCACTCTCACCCCCCCCCAGCCTCCTGTCACTCTGACCGCCCCAGCCTCCTATCACTCTCACCCTCAGCCTATCACTCTGACCCCCCAGCCTCCCGTCACTCTCACCCCCAGCCTCCCGTCACTCTCAACCCCCAGCCTCCCGTCACTCTCAACCCCCAGCCTCCCGTCACTCTCAACCCCCAGCCTCCCGTCACTCTCAACCCCCAGCCTCCCGTCACTCTCAACCCCCCAGCCTCCCGTCACTCTCAACCCCCCAGCCTCCCGTCACTCTCACTCCCCCCCCCAGCCTCCCGTCACTCTCACTCCCCCCCCCCCAGCCTCCCGTCACTCTTACCCCCCCAGCCTCCCGTCACTCTCACCCCCCCAGCCTCCCGTCACTCTCACCCCCCCAGCCTCCTACCACTCTGACCACCAGCCTCCTGTCACTCTCAACCCCCAGCCTCCAGTCACTCTCACCCCCAAGCCTCCTGTCACTCTCACCCCCCAGCCTCCTGTCACACACACCCCCAGCCTCCTGTCACACACACCCCCAGCCTCCTGTCACTGTCACCCCCCAGCCTCCTGTCACACACTCCCCCAGACTCCTGTCACTGTCACCCCCCAGCCTCCTGTCACACACACACCCACCCCAGCCTCCTGTCACACACACACCCCAGCCTCCTGTCACTGTCACCCCCCAGCCACCTGTCACTTTCACCCCCCAGCCTCCTGTCGCTCTCACCCCCCAGCCTCCTGTCGCTCTCACCCCCCCCCCCCCCATCCTCCTGTCACTCTTACCCCCCAGCCTCCTGTCGCTCTCACCCCCAGCCTCCTGTCACCCCCAGCCTCCTGTCACTCTCGCCCCCCAGCATCCTGTCACACACCCCCCCAGCCTCCTGTCACCCCCCAGCTACCTGTCATTCTCACCACCAGCCTCCTGTCACCCCCAGCCTCCTGTCACTCTCAGCCTCCTGTCACTCTCAGCCTCCTGTCACCCCCAGCCTCCTGTCATTCCCACCACCAGCCTCCTGTCACCCCCAGCCTCCTGTCACTTTCAGCCTCCTGTCACCCCCCCCCCAGCCTCCTGTCACCCCCAGCCTCCTGTCACTCTCACCCCCAGCCTCCTGTCACTCTCACCCCCCCCAGCCTCTTGTCACTCTCAGCCTCCTGTCACTCTCACCCCCCACCCTCCTGTCACTCTCACCCCCCACCCTCCTGTCACTCTCACCCCCCACCCTCCTGTCACTCTCAGCCTCCTGTCACTCTCACCCCCCAGCCTCCTGTCACTCTGACCGTCCCAGCCTCCTGTCACTCTCACCCCCAAGCCTCCTGTCGCTCTCAGCCCCCCCCCCATCCTCCTGTCACTCTTACCCCCCCAGCCTCCTGTCGCTCTCACCCCCAGCCTCCTGTCACTCTCGCCCCCCAGCATCCTGTCACACACACCCCCAGCCTCCTGTCACCCCCAGCCTCCTGTCACCCCCCAGCTACCTGTCATTCTCACCACCAGCCTCCTGTCACCCCCAGCCTCCTGTCACTCTCAGCCTCCTGTCACCCCCAGCCTCCTGTCACCCCCCAGCTACCTGTCATTCTCACCACCAGCCTCCTGTCACCCCCAGCCTCCTGTCACTTTCAGCCTCCTGTCACCCCCCCCCCCCCAGCCTCCTGTCACCCCCAGCCTCCTGTCACTCTCACCCCCAGCCTCCTGTCACTCTCAGCCTCCTGTCACTCTCACCCCCCCAGCCTCCTGTCACTCTCAGCCTCCTGTCACTCTCACCCCCCACCCTCCTGTCACTCTCACCCCCCACCCTCCTGTCACTCTCACCCCCCACCCTCCTGTCACTCTCAGCCTCCTGTCACTCTCACCCCCCAGCCTCCTGTCACTCTGACCGTCCCAGCCTCCTGTCACTCTGACCGTCCCAGCCTCCTGTCACTCTCACCCCCAGCCTATCACTCTGACCCCCAAGCCTCCTGTCACTCTCACACACACCCCAGCCTCCTGTCACTCTGACCGCCCCAGCCTCCTATCACTCTCACCCCCAGCCTATCACTCTGACCCCCCAGCCTCCCGTCACTCTCAACCCCCAGCCTCCCGTCACTCTCAATCCCCCAGCCTCCCGTCACTCTCACACCCCCCAGCCTCCTACCACTCTCACCCCCCCCCCCCAGCCTCCTACCACTCTGACCACCAGCCTCCTGTCACTCTCAACCCCCAGCCTCCTGTCACTCTCACCCCCAAGCCTCCTGTCACTCTCACCCCCCAGCCTCCTGTCATACACATACACCCAGCCTCCTGTCACTCTCACCCCCCAGCCTCCTGTCACACACATCCCCAGCCTCCTGTCACTGTCACCCCCCAGCCTCCTGTCACACACACCCCAGCCTCCTGTCACTGTCACCCCCCAGCCTCCTATCACACACATCCCCAGCCTCCTGTCACTCCCCAGCCTCCTGTCACACACACCCCCAGCCTCCTGTCACTCTCACCCCCCAGCCTCCTGTCACACACACCCCCAGCCTCCTGTCACTCTCACCCCCCAGCCTCCTGTCACATACACCCCCAGCCTCCTGTCACTCTCACCCCCCAGCCTCCTGTCACATACATCCCCAGCCTCCTGTCACTGTCACCCCCCCAGCCTCCCGTCACTCTCACCCCCCAGCCTCCTACCACTCTGACCACCAGCCTCCTGTCACTCTCAACCCCCAGCATCCTGTCACTCTCAACCCCAAGCCTCCTGTCACTCTCACCCCCCAGCCACCTGTCACACACACCCCCAGCCACCTGTCACACACACCCCCAGCCTCCTATCACTCTCACCCCCCAGCCTCCTGTCACACACTCCCCCAGCCTCCTGTCACTGTCACCCCCCAGCCTCCTGTCACACACACACCCACCCCAGCCTCCTGTCACACACACACCCCAGCCTCCTGTCACTGTCACCCCCCAGCCACCTGTCACTTTCACCCCCCAGCCTCCTGTCGCTCTCACCCCCCAGCCTCCTGTCGCTCTCACCCCCAGCCTCCTGTCGCTCTCACCCCCCCATCCTCCTGTCACTCTTACCCCCCCAGCCTCCTGTCACTCTCACCCCCAGCCTCCTGTCACCCCCAGCCTCCTGTCACTCTCGCCTCCCAGCATCCTGTCACACACACCCCCAGCCTCCTGTCACTCTCAGCCTCCTGTCACCCCCAGCCTCCTGTCACCCCCCAGCTACCTGTCATTCTCACCACCAGCCTCCTGTCACCCCCAGCCTCCTGTCACTCTCAGCCTCCTGTCACCCCCCAGCTACCTGTCATTCTCACCACCAGCCTCCTGTCACCCCCAGCCTCCTGTCACACCCCCCCCCAGCCTCCTGTCACCCCCAGCCTCCTGTCACTCTTACCCCCAGCCTCCTGTCACTCTCACCCCCCCCAGCCTCCTGTCACTCTCAGCCTCCTGTCACTCTCACCCCCCCCCCAGCCTCCTGTCACTCTCACCCCCCAGCCTCCTGTCACTCTCACCCCCCAGCCTCCTGTCACTCTCTGCCTCCTGTCACTCTCACCCCCAGCCTCCTGTCACTCTGACCGTCCCAGCCTCCTGTCACTCTGACCCCCAGCCTATCACTCTGACCCCCAAGCCTCCTGTCACTCTCACCCCCCCCAGCCTCCTGTCACTCTGACCGCCCCAGCCTCCTATCACTCTCACCCCCAGCCTATCACTCTGACCCCCCAGCCTCCCGTCACTCTCACCCCCAGCCTATCACTCTGACCCCCCAGCCTCCTATCACTCTCACCCCCAGCCTCCCGTCACTCTCAACCCCCAGCCTCCCGTCACTCTCAACCCCCAGCCTCCCGTCACTCTCAATCCCCCAGCCTCCCGTCACTCTCACCCAGCCTCCTACCACTCTGACCACCAGCCTCCTGTCACTCTCAACCCCCAGCCTCCTGTCACTCTCACCCCCAAGCCTCCTGTCACTCTCACCCCCAAGCCTCCTGTCACTCTCACCCCCCAGCCTCCTGTCACACACACACACACCCCCAGCCTCCTGTCACTCTCACCCCCCAGCCTCCTGTCACACACATCCCCAGCCTCCTGTCACTGTCACCCCCCAGCATCCTGTCACACACACACCCACCCCAGCCTCCTGTCACACACACCCCAGCCTCCTGTCACTGTCACCCCCCAGCCTCCTATCACACACATCCCCAGCCTCCTGTCACTCCCCAGCCTCCTGTCACACACACCCCCAGCCTCCTGTCACTCTCACCCCCCAGCCTCCTGTCACACACACCCCCAGCCTCCTGTCACTCTCACCCCCCAGCCTCCTGTCACACACACACACCCCAGCCTCCTGTCACTGTCACCCCCCAGCCTCCTGTCACACACACACACCCCAGCCTCCTGTCACACACACACCCCAGCCTCCTGTCACTGTCACCCCCCAGCCTCCTGTCACACACATCCCCAGCCTCCTGTCACTGTCACCCCCCAGCCTCCTGTCACACACACACCCACCCCAGCCTCCTGTCACTGTCACCCCCCAGCCTCCTGTCACACACATCCCCAGCCTCCTATCACCGTCACCCCCCAGCCTCCTGTCACACACACACCCACCCCAGCCACCTGTCACTTTCACCCCCCAGCCTCCTGTCACTCTCACACCCCAGCCTCCTGTCGCTCTCACACCCCAGCCTCCTGTCGCTCTCACACCCCAGCCTCCTGTCGCTCTCACCCCCAGCCTCCCGTTACTCTCACCCCCCCCCCCTCATCCTCCCGTCACTCTCACCCCCCAGCTACCTGTCATTCTCACCCCCAGCCTCCTGTCACTTTCATGTCACACACACCCCCACCAGCCTCCAGTCACTCTCACCCCCCAGCCTCCTGTCACTTTCAGCCTCCTGTCACTCTCACCCCCCAGCCTCCTGTCACACACACCCCCAGCCTCCTGTCACTCAGCCTCCTGTCACTCTCACCCCCCAGCCTCCTGTCACTCTCAGCCTCCTGTCACTCTCACCCCCCAGCCTCCTGTCACTCTCACCCACCAGCCTCCTGTCACTCTCACCCACCAGCCTCCTGTTACTCTCAGCCTCCTGTCACTCTCACCCCCCAGCCTCCTGTCACTCTCACCCCCCAGCCTCCTGTCACTCTCAGCCTCCTGTCACTCTCACTCCCCAGCCTCCTGTCACTCTCACCCCCCAGCCTCCTGTCACTCTCACTCCCCAGCCTCCTGTCACTCTCACCCCCCAGCCTCCTGTCACTCTCACCCCCCAGCCTCCTGTCACTCTCAGCCTCCTGTCACTCTCACTCCCCAGCCTCCTGTCACCCCCCCCAGCCTCCTGTCACTCTCACCCCCCAGCCTCCTGTCACCCCCCCAGCCTCCTGTCACTCTCACCCCCCAGCCTCCTGTCACTCTCACCCCCCAGCCTCCTGTCACTCTCACCCCCCAGCCTCCTGTCACTCTCAACCCCCAGCCTCCTGTCACTCTCACCCCCCCAGCCTCCTGTCACTCTCACCCCCCCCAGCCTCCTGTCACCCCCCCAGCCTCCTGTCACTCTCACCCCCCAGCCTCCTGTCACTCTCAGCCCCCTGTCACTCTCACCCCCCAGCCTCCTGTCACTCTCAGCCTCCTGTCACTCTCACCCCCCAGCCTCCTGTCACTCTCAGCCCCCTGTCACTCTCATCCCCCAGCCTCCTGTCACTCTCACCCCCCTGTCACTCTCACCCCCCAGCCTCCTGTCACTCTCACCCCCCAGCCTCCTGTCACTATCACCCCCAGCCTCCTGTCACTCTCAGCCCCCTGTCACTCTCATCCCCCAGCCTCCTGTCACTCTCAGCCTCCTGTCACTCTCACCCCCCAGCCTCCTGTCACTCTCAGCCTCCTGTCACTCTCACTCCCCAGCCTCCTGTCACCCCCCCAGCCTCCTGTCACTCTCACCCCCCAGCCTCCTGTCACCCCCACAGCCTCATGTCACTCTCACCCCCCAGCCTCCTGTTACTCTCAGCCTCCTGTCACTCTCACCCCCCAGCCTCCTGTCACTCTCACCCCCCAGCCTCCTGTCACTCTCACTCCCCAGCCTCCTGTCACTCTCACTCCCCAGCCTCCTGTCACTCTCACCCCCCCCAGCCTCCTGTCACTCTCACCCCCCCAGCCTCCTGTCACTCTCACCCCCCCAGCCTCCTGTCACCCCCCCAGCCTCCTGTCACTCTCACCCCCCAGCCTCCTGTCACTCTCAGCCCCCTGTCACTCTCAGCCTCCTGTCACTCTCACCCCCCAGCCTCCTGTCACTCTCAGCCCCCTGTCACTCTCATCCCCCAGCCTCCTGTCACTCTCACCCCCCAGCCTCCTGTCACTCTCAGCCTCCTGTCACTCTCACCCCCCAGCCTCCTGTCACTCTCACCCCCCAGCCTCCTGTCACTCTCACCCCCCAGCCTCCTGTCACTCTCACTCCCCAGCCTCCTGTCACTCTCACCCCCCCAGCCTCCTGTCACTCTCAGCCCCCCAGCCTCCTGTCACTCTCACCCCCCCAGCCTCCTGTCACTCTCACCCCCCAGCCTCCTGTCACCCCCCCAGCCTCCTGTCACTCTCACCCCCCTGTCACTCTCAGCCCCCAGTCACTCTCAGCCCCCTGTCACTCTCATCCCCCAGCCTCCTGTCACTCTCACCCCCCAGCCTCCTGTCACTCTCGCCCCCCAGCCTCCTGTCACTCTCGCCCCCCAGCCTCCTGTCACTATCACCCCCAGCCTCCTGTCACTCTCAGCCTCCTGTCACTCTCACCCCCCAGCCTCCTGTCACTCTCACCCCCCAGCCTCCTGTCACTCTCACTCCCCAGCCTCCTGTCACTCTCACCCCCCCCAGCCTCCTGTCACTCTCACCCCCCCCAGCCTCCTGTCACTCTCACCCCCCCAGCCTCCTGTCACCCCCCCAGCCTCCTGTCACTCTCACCCCCCAGCCTCCTGTCACTCTCAGCCCCCTGTCACTCTCAGCCTCCTGTCACTCTCACCCCCCAGCCTCCTGTCACTCTCAGCCCCCTGTCACTCTCATCCCCCAGCCTCCTGTCACTCTCACCCCCCAGCCTCCTGTCACTCTCAGCCTCCTGTCACTCTCACCCCCCAGCCTCCTGTCACTCTCACCCCCCAGCCTCCTGTCACTCTCACCCCCCAGCCTCCTGTCACTCTCACTCCCCAGCCTCCTGTCACTCTCACTCCCCAGCCTCCTGTCACTCTCAGCCCCCCAGCCTCCTGTCACTCTCACCCCCCAGCCTCCTGTCACCCCCCCAGCCTCCTGTCACTCTCACCCCCCAGCCTCCTGTCACTCTCAGCCCCCTGTCACTCTCAGCCTCCTGTCACTCTCAGCCCCCAGCCTCCTGTCACTCTCAGCCCCCTGTCACTCTCACCCCCCAGCCTCCTGTCACTCTCAGCCCCCTGTCACTCTCATCCCCCAGCCTCCTGTCACTCTCACCCCCCAGCCTCCTGTCACTCTCACCCCCCAGCCTCCTGTCACTATCACCCCCAGCCTCCTGTCACTCTCAGCCCCCTGTCACTCTCATCCCCCAGCCTCCTGTCACTATCACCCCCCAGCCTCCTGTCACTCTCAGCCCCCTGTCACTCTCATCCCCCAGCCTCCTGTCACTATCACCCCCCAGCCTCCTGTCACTCTCAGCCTCCTGTCACTCTCACCCCCCAGCCTCCTGTCACTATCACCCCCCAGCCTCCTGTCACTATCACCCCCAGCCTCCTGTCACTCTCAGCCCCCTGTCACTCTCATCCCCCAGCCTCCTGTCACTATCACCCCCCAGCCTCCTGTCACTCTCAGCCCCCTGTCACTCTCATCCCCCAGCCTCCTGTCACTCTCACCCCCCAGCCTCCAGTCACTCTCAGCCTCCTGTCACTCTCACCCCCCAGCCTCCTGTCACTATCACCCCCAGCCTCCTGTCACTCTCAGCCCCCTGTCACTCTCATCCCCCAGCCTCCTGTCACTCTCACCCCCCAGCCTCCAGTCACTCTCAGTCTCCTGTCACGACCGCCTCATCGGTTCTCACCTGTTCCTGATAACAGTCAGATCCCACTAGTGCCCGGGTGATGTCATGTGATCAGTGACAGGCGCTGCTAATTGGCTGGAAAGTATGTGTGGGCGGGGACAGTGGCGCCATGAGCGGAGCACGAGACACCACCTGTGTCTGTGTGTTTATCAGTGGCACGTGATCCCTGCCCAGTGACGCAGCTTCCGGTCTCCGCAGTTGTCGCCGCTCACGTGTATAGCCGCCATGTTCTTGGTGGGCAGCAGGCGCCAACGTACTGGCAGCAGCAGAGGGAGCAGCGGCCGCAGCAGCTTTTCCCGCTTATTTCCCAGAGAGCCACTGACAACAGCTCCCCTCATCTTATCCCTGGGGCAGCCATACAGGCCTCTCCTTCTACTACCTCCCATGTACGCCATTCCCAGCCTACTCCGCGTGTTATCCGCCGCCGAGACACCACACGTTATCCGCCACCACCATGTGACACTACACATCGCCGCCGAGACGCCACACGTTATCCGCCACCACCACGTGACACACTACACACCGCCACCGAGACGCCACACGTTATCCACTACCACCACGTGACACACTACACACCGCCACCGAGACGCCACACGTTATCCGCCACCACCACGTGACACACTACACACCGCCACCGAGACGCCACACGTTATCCTCTACCACCACGTGACACACTACACACCGCCACCGAGACGCCACACGTTATCCTCTACCACCACGTGACACACTACACACCGCCACCGAGACGCCACACGTTATCCACTACCACCACGTGACACACTACACACCGCCACCGAGACGCCACACGTTATCCTCTACCACCACGTGACACACTACACACCGCCACCGAGACGCCACACGTTATCCTCTACCACCACGTGACACACTACACACCGCCACCGAGACGCCACACGTTATCCACTACCACCACGTGACACACTACACACCGCCACCGAGACGCCACACGTTATCCTCTACCACCACGTGACACACTACACACCGCCACCGAGACGCCACACGTTATCCACTACCACCACGTGACACACTACACACCGCCACCGAGACACCACACGTTATCCGCCACCACCATGTGACACTACACATCGCCGCCGAGACGCCACACGTTATCCACTACCACCACGTGACACACTACACACCGCCACCGAGACGCCACACGTTATCCACTACCACCACGTGACACACTACACACCGCCACCGAGACGACACACGTTATCCACTACCACCGCGTGACACACTACACACCGCCACCGAGACGCCACACGTTATCCACTACCACCACGTGGCACACTACACACCGCCACCGAGACGCCACACGTTATCCGCCGCCGAGACCCCACACGTTATCCACCACCACCACGTGACACACCGCCGCCGAGACGCCACATGATATCCACCACCACGTGACACACTACACACCGCCGCTGAGACGCCACACGTTATCCACCACGTGACACACTACACACCGCCGCCGAGACGCCACACGTTATCCACCACGTAACACACTACACACCGCCGCTGAGACAGGACATTTTATCCACCACCACCACGTGACACACTACACACCGCCGCTGAGACGCCACACGTTATCCACCACGTGACACACTACACCGCCACACGTTATCCGCCACCACCAGGTGATGCGCTACACACCGCCGCGGAGACGCCACCACCACGTGACACACTACACACCGCCACCGAGACGCCACACATACGCCACCACCACGTTACGCGCTACACACCGCTGCTGGTACGCTACACATCCGCCACCACCACGTGACACGCTACACACTGCTACCGAGACGCCACATTTCCACCACATGACACGCTACACACCGCCGCTGAGACACCTCACGTTAACCGCCCCAACACGTGACACGCCACTGGCGGGACGCCACACATTCACCGCCACCACATGACAGGCTACTCACCACTGCCAGGACGCCACACATCCGCCACCATCACGTGACACGCTACACACCGTTGCAGAGACACCACACATCTGCCACCACCACGTGAGATGCTACACACTGCCACTGAGATTCCGCATGTTATCTGCCACCACCTTGTGAAGTGGTACACACAGAGACAACACACGTTATCTGCCACCACCATGTGGCACGCTGCACACCAGTCACAGAGACGCCACAAGTTATCCGACACCACCACGTGACACACTACACACCACCGCCGAGACACCACACGTTATCCATCACCACCACGTGACACTACACACCGCCGCCGAGACGCCACGTTATCCGCCACCACCACGTGACACACTACACACCGCCACTGAGACGCCACACGTTATCCACCACGTGACACACTACACACCGCCGTTGAGACGCCACACGTTATCCGCCACCACCACCACGTGACTCTACACACCGCCGCCGAGACACCACCACCACGTGACACACTACACACCGCCACCAAGACGCCACACGTTATCCGCCACCACCGCGTTACATGCTACACACGGCCACCGAGATGCCACATGTTATCTGCCACCACCACGTGACACACTACACACTGCCGCTGAGACGCCACACGTTATCCGCCACGACAACGTGACACACTACACACCGCCGCTGAGACGCCACATGTTATCCGCCGCCACCACATGACACACTACACACCGCCGCTGAGACGCCACACGTTATCCGCCACCACCACGCGACACGCTACGCACCGGCACTGAGATGCCACACGTTATCCACCACCACGTGACGCGCTGCACACCACCGCCGAGACCCCACACGTTATCCACCACGTGACACACTACACACCGTCGCAGAGACGCCACATGTTATCCGCCACCACCACGTGACGCACCGCCACCGAGACGCCACACGTTATCCACCACGTTACACACTACACACCGCCGCCGAGACGCCACACGTTATCCGCCACCAACACGTGACACACTACACACCGCCGCTGAGACGCCACATGTTTTCCACGACACGCTACACACCGCCACCGAGACGCCACATGTTATCCGCCACCACCGCATGACGCGCTACACACCGCTGCCGAGACACCACATGTTATCCTCCATCGAGACACCACACTTTATCCGCCACCACCATGTGACACGCTACACATCGCAACCAAGATGCCACACGTTATCCACCACCCCCTGACATGCTACACAGCGCCGCCGAGATGCCACACATCCGCCACTACCATGTAACACACTACACACCACTGCCGTGACGCCACACATCTGCCACCACCACGTGACATGCTACACACAGTCACTGAGATGCAGAACGTTATCCGCCACCACTTCGTGAGACGCTACACACCACTGCTGGTACGCCACACATCCGCCACCACCACGTGACACACTACACACTGCTACCGAGACGCCACATATCCACCACATGACACGCTACACACCGCCGCTGAGACGCCGCACGCTATGCCCCTCCTCCAGACCTCAGTTAGATCCTGTGCCCAGAGGAGACTGGGTGCATTACAGGGAGCTCTCCTGAGCTTCCTGACAGAAAGTATTTTGTTAGGTTTTTTATTTTCAGGGAGCACTGCTGGCAACAGGCTCCCTGCATCGAGGGACTGAGGGGAGAGAAGTCAGACCTACTTCTGTGAGTTTCAAGGCTCTGCTTCTTAGGCTACTGGACACCATTAGCTCCAGAGGGATCGGTACGCAGGTGTCGTCCTTGCTGTTCGTCCCGGAGCCGCACCGCCGTCCTCCTCACAGAGCCGGAAGATAGAAGCTGGGTAAGTATAGGAAACAAGAAGACTTCAAAGGCGGCAGAAGACTTCAGATCTTCATGAGGTACCGTGCAGCGGTCGCGCTGCGCGCCATTGCTCCCACACACACACAAGGCACAGCAAGGGCGCAGGGGGGTCGCCCTGGGCAGCAATTATGGCCTCATACTAGACTGGCACAGATATATAGACACTGCGGAGGCAGTATATATAAAAACCCCGCCAGTATAAACAAATAGCGGGACCGAGGCCCGCCATCGAGGGGGCGGAGCTTGATCCATCAGCACTAACCAGCGCCATTTTCTCCACAGCTTGCTGCAGAGAAGCTGCTCCCAGACTCTTCCCCTGCTCTACAAGTAACGGGGCAAAAACGAGGGGGGGGGCACATTGATTTGGTGTTAAATTTGTTATAAAAAGCGCTTACAGGTCTGGGACTTTGTTTCAGAACGAAGTGGCGCTGGGTGTGTGCTGGCATACTCTCTCTCTGTCTCTCCAAAGGGCCTTATTGTGGGTCTGTCCCCATATCCATATATCCAAGTGTGTGTGGAAGTCTCAGGACGCGTGTGTCGACATGTCTGAAGCGGAAGGCTCGTCTAGGGAGGAAGCTGAGCAGATGGTGGTAGTGTCTCCGTCAGCACAGCCGACGGCGGATTGGGTGGACATGTGGAGTGTTTTGAATGCTAGTGTGGCTTTATTACACAAGAGATTGGACAAGGCAGAGTCCAAAGACCAAGCAGGGAGTCAATCCATGGCTCTTACGGTGTCACAAGACCCTTCAGGGTCCCATAAACGTCCCTTTACCCAGATAGCAGACACTGATACCGACACGGATTCCGACTCCAGTGTCGACTATGATGATGCACGGTTACACCCAAGGGTGGCCAAGAGTATTCAATACATGATTATTGTAATAAAAGATGTATTACATATCACAGATGACCCCTCTGTCCCTGACACGAGGGTCTGCATGTTTAAGGAAAAGAAACCTGAGGTAACGTTTCCCCCATCTCATGAGCTGAACGCTTTATTTGAACAGGCTTGGGAAACTCCAGACAAGAGACTGCAGGTTCCCAAGAGAATTATTATGGCGTATCCTTTCCCCTCAAAGGACAGGTTACGGTGGGAATCCTCACCCACGGTGGACAAGGCCTTGGCGCGCTTTTCCAAGAAGGTGGCCCTACCGTCCCCGGACACGGCGGCCCTAAAGGATCCTGCTGATCGCAGGCAAGAAACTACCTTAAAAGCAATTTATGTGACTACGGGAGCCCTGCTCAGACCGGCAGTAGCGTCGGCATGGGTGGGTAGCGCAATTGCAGCTTGGGCAGATAACTTGTCATCTGACATGGACACCCTAGATAAAGATAGTATTTTATTGACCTTAGGTCACATCATGGACGCAGCGTTATAAATGAGGGAGGCTGCGAGAGATATTGGTCTTTTGGGTACAAGAGCCAATGTCATGGCAATGTCTGCTAGAAGGTCCCTATGGACCCGTCAATGGACTGGTGGTGCTGACTCAAAGAGACATATGGAGGCTTTACCTTACAAGGGTAAAGTTTTATTTGGGGAGGACCTCGCGGACCTGGTTTCCACAGCTACCGCGGGTAAGTCTTCTTTTCTCTAACGTCCTAGAGGATGCTGGGGACTCCGTAAGGACCATGGGGAATAGACGGGCTCCGCAGGAGATAGGGCACTTTAAGAAAGCTTTGGATTCTGGGTGTGCACTGGCTCCTCCCTCTATGTCCCTCCTCCAGACCTCAGTTTTACACTGTGCCCAGAGCGAGATGGGTGCACTGCAGGGAGCTCCCTGAGTTCTCTGCATAGAAAGCATTTTTGTTTGGATTTTTTCTACATTTTTACAGGGAGCACTGCTGGCAACAGGCTCCCTGCATCGAGGGACTGAGGAGAGAGGAGCAGACCTTCTTGTCTAAGATAGGCTCTGCTTCCTCGGCTACTGGACACCATTAGCTCCAGAGGGGGTGAACGCAGGTTCTTACTGGGCGTCCACCCCCAGAGCCGCGCCACCGTTCTCCTCACAGAGCCAGAAGAAACGAAGTCAGAAGACGTCTCAGGCGGCAGAAGCCTTCAGAGCTTCACTGAGGAACGCACAGCACTGCAGCTGTGCGTCATTGCTCCACACACCTCACACACTCCGGTCACTGTAAGGGTGCGGGGCGCAGGGGGGGAGCCCTGGGCAGCAATATAACACCTCTCTTATGGCAAAAGACAATATACATGTACAGGGGGTGTAGTATGGCTGACCGGCGGTCTCCTGACCGCCGGTCAGCTTACCGACGCCGGGATCCCGGCGGGGAGGGGCGAGTACAGCAAGCCCCTTGCGGGCTCGCTGCGCTCGCTACGCTGCGGGCTCGGTGGCGACCTGCGGTCGCCACGGGTTCTATTCCCACTCTATGGGTGTCGTGGACACCCACGAGTGGAAATAGTCCCTGTTGGTCGGCATGCCGACCATCGGGAAAGTGAGCCGTCGGGCTCGTGGAGGAGGTCATGTGACTGTCGGTCAGCTGCCCGGCGGTCACATGAATACCACCCTGTACAGGTGGGCACTGTACATGTATATAAAAGAGCCCCCGACATTTTTTAATAACTTTGATCAGGACTGATGCCCGCCGCCGAGGGGGTGGGGCTTCTCCCTCAGCACTCACCAGCGCCATTTTCTCTCCACAGCACCGCTGAGAGGAAGCTCCCCGGACTCTCCCCTGCTTACACACGGTGAAGGGGTGTTTAAAAGAGAAGGGGGGGCACATAATTGGCGGATAACATATTTTCTCTGACGTCCTAAGTGGATGCTGGGACTCCGTAAGGACCATGGGGGGGGTAGCGGCTCCGCAGGAGACAGGGCACAAAAGTAAAGCTTTAGGATCAGGTGGTGTGCACTGGCTCCTCCCCCTATGACCCTCCTCCAAGCCTCAGTTAGATTTTTGTGCCCGAACGAGAAGGGTGCAAGCTAGGTGGCTCTCCTGAGCTGCTTAGAAGTAAAGTTTAAATAGGTTTTTTATTTTCAGTGAGACCTGCTGGCAACAGGCTCACTGCATCGAGGGACTAAGGGGAGAAGAAGCGAACTCACCTGCGTGCAGAGTGGATTGGGCTTCTTGGCTACTGGACATTAGCTCCAGAGGGACGATCACAGGTACAGCCTGGATGGGTCCCGGAGCCGCGCCGCCGCCCCCCTTACAGATGCTTAAGAGTGAAGAGGTCCAGAAATCGGCGGCAGAAGACGTTCCTGTCTTCATTAAGGTAGCGCACAGCACTGCAGCTGTGCGCCATTGCTCCCAGCACACTTCACACTGCGGTCACTGAGGGTGCAGGGCGCTGGGGGGGGGCGCCCTGGGCAGCAATGTAAATACCTCCTATGGCAAAAAATACATCACATATAGCCCCTGGGCTATATGGATGTATTTAACCCCTGCCAGTTTTCCAGATAAAAGCGGGAGAAGAGCCCGCCGAGAAGGAGGCGGGGCCTATCTCCTCAGCACACGGCGCCATTTTCCCACACAGCTCCGCTGGTAGGAAGGCTCCCAGACTCTCCCCTGCACTGCACTACAGAAACAGGGTACAACAGAGAGGGGGGGCACTTATTTGGCTAAAAATATATATAAGCAGCTATAAGAGATAGACACTTATTATAAGGTTGTCCCTATACAGTTTATAGCGCTTTGTTGTGTGCTGGCAAACTCTCCCTCTGTCTCCCCAAAGGGCTAGTGGGGTCCTGTCCTCTATCAGAGCATTCCCTGTGTGTGTGCTGTGTGTCGGTACGTTTGTGTCGACATGTATGAGGAGAAAAATGATGTGGAGACGGAGCAGATTGTCTGTAATAGTGATGTCACCCCCTAGGGGGTCGACACCTGAGTGGATGTACTGTTGAAAATTACGTGACAGTGTCAGCTCTGTATAAAAGACAGTGGTTGACATGAGACAGCCGGCTACTCAGCTTGTGCCTGTCCAAACGTCTCATAGGCCGTCAGGGGCTCTAAAGCGCCCGTTACCTCAGATGGCAGATACAGACGCCGACACGGATACTGACTCCTGTGTCGACGGTGAAGAGACAACCGTGATTTCCAATAGGGCCACACGTTACATGATTGAGGCAAGGGAAAATGTTTACACATTTCTGATAATATGAGTACCACCAAAAAGGGGTATTATGTTTGGTGAGGAAAAACCACCTGTAGTTTTCCTGAATCTGAGAAATAAAATGATGATGCGTGGGTTTCCCCCCGATAACAATTGATAATTTCTAAAAAGTTATTGGCAGTATACCTTTTCCCGCCAGAGGTTAGGGTGCGTTGGGAAACACCCCCTAGGGGGGATAAGGCGCTCACACGCTTGTAAGAACAAGGGCTCTACCCTCTCCTGAGATGGCCGCCCTTAAGGATCCTGCTGATAGAAAGCAGGAGGGTATCCTAAAATGTATTTACACACATACTGGTGTTATACTGCGACCAGCAATCGCCTCAGCCTGGATGTGCAGTGCTGGGTTGGCGTGGTCGGATTCCCTGACTGGAAATATTGATATCCTAGATAAGGACAGTATATTATTGCCTATAGAGCATTTAAAATATATGCGAGATGCACAGCGGAATATTGCCGACTGGCATCAAGTATAAGTGCGTTGTCCAATTCTACCAGTAAAGTGGTCAGGTGAGGCGGATTCCAAACGGCATTTGGAAGTATTGCCTTAAAAAAGGGGACATTTGGGGTCGGTCTTTCAGACCTGGTGGCCACGGCAACAGCTAGGATATCCACGTTTGTACCCCAGGTCGCCTCTCAAAATAAGACGCAGTATTATCAGGCGCAGTCCTTTGTTGGCAAGCGGACAAAAGGTTCCTCTTTTCTGCTCGTGACAGAGGGAGAGGAAAAAGGCTACAGAGATGAGCCAGTTCCCAGGAACAGAAACCCTTTCCCGCCTCTGCCAAGCCCTCAGTATGATGCTAGGGCTTTACAAGCTCAGGCACGGTGGGGGCCCGTTCTCAATGAATTTCAGTGCGCAGTGGGCTCACTCGCAAGTAGACCCCTGGATCCTTCAGGTAATATTTCAGGGGTACAAATTGGAATTCGAGACGTCTCCCCCTCGCCGTTTCCAAAAGTCGGTTTTACCGACGTCTCCCTCTGACAGGGAGGCAGTTTTGGAAGCCATTCACAAGCTGTATTCCCAGCAGGTGATAATCAAGGTACCCCTCCTGCAAAAGGAAACGGGGTATTGTCACGATCCGGGTATCTGGACGCCATTACTTACCCTTCAGATGCCTCCTAAGGCGGGCTCAGCGTTCCAGGACCGGATTCCGCTGTTCCTGAGTTTCCACATACAGAGTGGTCTTTTCATCAGCCGCGGCCTCCGCTGTGCCCGCGTGGTTAAATGTGCATCTATCAGCCTGGCGTCTCCTGTCTCCGGTGGCCGGCGCCGCCATTACTGTTTCCCAGACCACATGGATTACAAACCAAACTTCCCTCCAAGTGTCTGCATGGGCGCAGCCATCTTGGATTCTGTCATCTGATCATTTCCACCAATCTGCTGTCTGTGTTGTTGATTTGCATAATTGCCTAGCCAACCCCTTCCTTGCTGCAGGTATAAGTAAGCTGTACCTGAGCAAGGAAGACGTCAGTGCTTTGGTTGTCAAACCTAGTTCCTGTTTGTCTCTCTTCTATGATTGTCTTCCAGGTTCCAGCTCCTGTCTCAAGACTTCCACCATAGAGACCCGCACCAGCATTCCACCTGCGGTGTAGCCTGACTCTCCAATCCATTGTGGATTCATCTGTTTCCAGCTACAACACTACCTGCTTCCAGCCTCAGCTTCCAGCAGAGTACAGCTTCCCTTAAAGGGCCGGTGTCCTTTCTACACTTTACCACTCTCCACCGGAATTATTATTTCTCCGCTCTCAAGTTCTACATTTCAGTTCACATTTCATCGCTCCCAAAGTTCATTTATTATTTAACTGGTTCCAGCCAGTATCCACTCCGTGCTAACAACAGTCTGGTTCCAGCCAGTATCCACAGCAGCTGTTTTACCTTCAGCAACCCAGCTCTTCCTGGAACACCAGCTGGTACAATCCTGGGTTATCTCCATTGCTACAGCCGGGCCTGGTAAGGACTTTCCATCTAGAAGATCATAAGAACTATCTCACACTACCAGTGCCCTGTGGCTCCTGCCATGCTGTAGTACTCAGGAACTGTATTTATTCTTTGCTGACTTTTACGTTTTCTTTTATTGCTGCTGTGATGCGGAGTTGTCATAATAAACATCATTGACTTTTATCTAAGTTGTCGTGGTCACGCCTTCGGGCAGTTATTATTCATGTTACTTACATGTCCAGGGGTCTGATACAACCTCCCAGGTTCCGGTACATCTCAGCCCCTACAACTGAGGCTGCCTCCCGTCAGCTCAGGCCCTCAGTTGTGACAGTAAGCACTGACCTAATGAATCCAGCCGGAGACCAGGATCAAGCGGCCAGGCCGATGCAAGAACTGGCAGCCCGACTAGAACATCAGGAGGCTGCACAGGGCCACATCATCCGCTGTCTCCAGGATCTCTCTACTCGGCTGGATGGGATTCAGACAACTCTCCGTGGATCAGGCGCGTCTGGTGCGTCAACCACAGTGACTCCAGCTATAACCCCACCCACCTTACCCATTTCTGCTCCACGTCTTCATCTTCCAACGCCAGCAAAATTTGACGGATCTCCAAGATTCTGCAGGGGATTTCTCAACCAGTGTGAGATTCAGTTTGAGCTACAACCTGGCAATTTTCCCAGTGACCGTACAAAAATTGCCTACATTATTTCTCTTCTCAGTGGCTCAGCCCTTGATTGGGCATCACCGTTATGGGAGAGGTCCGACACCCTGCTATCTTCTTACACTGCATTTGTGTCAACATTCAGGCGCATCTTCGACGAGCCAGGCCGGGTAACTTCAGCTTCGTCTGAGATTCTCCGTTTACGCCAGGAATCACGTACTGTAGGACAATATCTTATACAGTTCCAGATCCTGGCATCCGAACTGGCATGGAACGACGAGGCCCTGTATGCTGCATTCTGGCATGGTTTATCCGAGCGTATTAAAGATGAGTTAGCTACCAGAGACTTACCCTCCAAGTTAGATGAGCTAATCTCACTTTGTACGAAAGTTGACTTACGTTTCAGAGAGAGAGCAACTGAGCGTGGAAGATCATCTGCTCCAAAATCTTCTGCTCCTCCTCCTCGCCAACTGTCACCATCTAAAGATGAGCCCATGCAAATTGGCCGTTCCCGTTTAACTCCTGCTGAGCGCCGAAGACGTCTCTCCGAGTTTCTCTGTCTGTATTGTGCAGCTCCGTCTCACACCATTAATGCCTGTCCCAAACGTCCGGGAAACTCCAAATCCTAGCTCGCCAAGGAGAGGGCCGGCTAGGAGTAATGATCTCCTCTCCATCTCCTCAAGATTGTAACCTCCCAGTCTCGCTTCAAGTTGCTCAACGTTATCAGAACGTCATTGCCCTCCTGGATTCCGGAGCAGCTGGGAACTTTATTACTGAAGCCTATGTTAAACGGTGGTCCCTACCCACCGAGAGACTTCCTTCGTCCTTTTCCTTAACTGCTGTGGATGGCAGTAAAATTTTTGATACAGTTATTTCTCTAAGGACTCTACCAGTTCGTCTGAGAGTGGGAGTTCTTCATTCCGAACTTATTTCATTTTTAGTGATTCCAAGAGCCACACATCCTGTGGTCCTGGGCCTTCCATGGCTCCGTCTTCACAATCCTACAATTGATTGGACGACTACGCAAATCCTGGCATGGGGTTCCTCCTGTACTAAGACATGTTTGTTTAAAGTGTTGCCTGTCTGTTCTTCCTCCCCCAGGTCGTCTGATGTTCCACCTCCTCCATATCAAGATTTCACGGATGTGTTCAGTAAAGCTTCTGCTGATATCCTTCCTCCTCATAGAGAATGGGACTGCCCGATTGATCTCGTTCCAGGGAAGGTTCCACCTCGAGGCCGAACTTATCCGTTGTCTCTCCCCGAGACACATTCTATGGAGGAATACATTAAAGAGAACCTAGCAAAGGGGTTCATTCGACCTTCTTCTTCTCCAGCCGGCGCAGGCTTCTTTTTTGTAAAGAAGAAAGATGGTGGTCTGCGGCCGTGCATCGACTACAGAGGTTTGAACGACATTACCATCAAGAACCGCTATCCTTTACCCCTGATTACTGAGCTCTTTGACAGAGTTAGCGGAGCTACCATCTTTACAAAGCTGGACCTGAGAGGTGCATACAATCTCATCCGGATCCGTGAGGGTGACGAGTGGAAGACCGCATTTAACACCCGTGACGGACATTATGAGTACCTCGTCATGCCCTTCGGATTGAGCAATGCTCCAGCTGTCTTCCAGCATTTCGTCAATGAGATCTTCAGAGACATTCTATACCGTCATGTCGTGGTCTATCTAGATGATATCCTCATTTTTGCCAACGATTTAGAGGAACATCGTTTCTGGGTAAAGGAGGTTCTGTCCCGTCTCCGTGTCAATCATCTCTACTGCAAATTAGAGAAATGCGTCTTTGAAGTCAAGTCCATTCCGTTTCTAGGGTACATTGTGTCCGGTTCCGGACTAGAGATGGATCCTGAGAAACTACAAGCAATCCAGAATTGGCCGGTACCCTTAACCCTCAAAGGGGTCCAGAGGTTCTTAGGGTTCGCCAATTATTACCGAAAGTTTATACGAGACTTTTCCACCATTGTGGCGCCTATTACTGCTTTCACCAAGAAGGGTGCTAACCCGTCCAAGTGGTCTGAAGAAGCCATGCAAGCTTTTCATCTTTTAAAACAGAGGTTCATCTCTGCACCTGTCCTGAAACAGCCTGACATCGACTCTCCTTTCATCTTAGAGGTGGATGCCTCCTCCGTTGGAGTAGGAGCGGTGTTATCTCAGAGGGCTAAAGATGGTCATTTACATCCTTGCAGTTTCTTCTCACGGAAGTTCTCCCCAGCGGAGCGCAACTATGCCATTGGCGACCAGGAGTTGCTAGCCATCAAGCTCGCTCTAGAGGAGTGGAGATATCTGTTGGAGGGAGCTTCTCATTCAATCACCATCCTTACAGACCACAAGAACCTTCTATATCTAAAAGGCGCACAATGTCTCAACCCTCGTCAGGCCAGATGGGCACTTTTCTTTTCCAGGTTCGACTTTAAACTCCAGTTCTGTCCGGGCTCTCAGAATCGCAAGGCCGATGCCCTTTCCCGCTCATGGGAGCAAGAAAATGAGTCAGAGTCTTCAGACAAGCATCCTATTATAAATCCGTTGGCATTCTCCACGGTAGGGATGGACTCTACGCCCCCATCAGGGAAAAGTTTTGTGAAGCCGACACTAAGGAAGAAGCTCATGCATTGGGCCCATGCTTCCCGTTTTGCCGGACATACAGGTATCCAAAAAACCCTGGAGTTTATCTCTAGGTCCTATTGGTGGCCAACTCTGAAAAAGGACGTTTTGGAGTTTATTGCATCTTGCCCAAAGTGTGCTCAACATAAAGTATCCCGCCAGTCGCCTGCGGGGCAACTGGTTCCACTATCTGTTCCCCGTCGACCATGGACCCATTTGTCGATGGATTTTATTACAGATTTGCCCATGTGCAACAAGTTCAATACCATCTGGGTGGTAGTTGACCGGTTCACCAAGATGGCACACTTCATTCCTCTCACCGGTCTTCCGTCAGCTTCCAAGTTGGCTCAAGTATTCATACAAGAGATCTTCCGACTCCACGGTCTTCCAGAAGAAATTATCTCAGATCGAGGAGTTCAATTCACAGCCAAATTCTGGCGAAGTTTATGTCAAGTCCTCCAAGTCAAGTTAAAGTTTTCCACGGCTTACCATCCTCAGACCAATGGTCAAACTGAGAGGGTGAATCAGGACTTGGAGGCCTTCCTCCGCATCTATGTGTCCTCCTCTCAAGATGACTGGGTTCAATTACTTCCCTGGGCCGAGTTCTGTCATAACAACCAGTATCATTCTTCATCTTCCTCAACACCATTCTTCACCAACTTTGGATTCCACCCTAAAGTCCCTGAGTTCCAACCGCTTCCAGCAACTTCTGTTCCCGCAGTGGATATCACCTTGCATCAGTTTGCCAATATCTGGAAGAGCGTACGATCAGCTCTGCTCAAGGCATCGTTCAGGTACAAGAAGTTTGCGGATAAGAAGCGTCGAGCAGTTCCTGCTCTCAAGGTCGGTGATCGGGTATGGTTATCCACGAAGAATTTGAGGTTAAGAGTTCCCAGTATGAAGTTTGCACCTCGCTACATCGGTCCTTTTAAAATTGATCAAGTCATCAATCCTGTTGCTTACAGACTCCAGTTACCTCCCTTCTTAAAAATACCCAGGACATTCCATGTTTCCCTGTTGAAACCGCTAATCTTGAATCGGTTTCATTCCTCACTTCCACCAACTCCGAAAGTCCAAACTCAACGAGGCGTTGAGTATGAAGTGGCCAAGATCCTGGACTCACGTCACCGTTACGGTCAACTTCAGTATCTCATTGACTGGAAGGGCTATGGTCCTGAAGAACGCTCTTGGACCAATGCCTCTGACGTCCATGCTCCTGCCTTGGTCCGAAATTTCCACGCAAAGTTTCCTTTAAAGCCTAAGAAGTGTCCTGGGGCCACTCCTAAAGGGGGGGGTGCTGTCACGATCCGGGTATCTGGACGCCATTACTTACCCTTCAGATGCCTCCTAAGGCGGGCTCAGCGTTCCAGGACCGGATTCCGCTGTTCCTGAGTTTCCACATACAGAGTGGTCTTTTCATCAGCCGCGGCCTCCGCTGTGCCCGCGTGGTTAAATGTGCATCTATCAGCCTGGCGTCTCCTGTCTCCGGTGGCCGGCGCCGCCATTACTGTTTCCCAGACCACATGGATTACAAACCAAACTTCCCTCCAAGTGTCTGCATGGGCGCAGCCATCTTGGATTCTGTCATCTGATCATTTCCACCAATCTGCTGTCTGTGTTGTTGATTTGCATAATTGCCTAGCCAACCCCTTCCTTGCTGCAGGTATAAGTAAGCTGTACCTGAGCAAGGAAGACGTCAGTGCTTTGGTTGTCAAACCTAGTTCCTGTTTGTCTCTCTTCTATGATTGTCTTCCAGGTTCCAGCTCCTGTCTCAAGACTTCCACCATAGAGACCCGCACCAGCATTCCACCTGCGGTGTAGCCTGACTCTCCAATCCATTGTGGATTCATCTGTTTCCAGCTACAACACTACCTGCTTCCAGCCTCAGCTTCCAGCAGAGTACAGCTTCCCTTAAAGGGCCGGTGTCCTTTCTACACTTTACCACTCTCCACCGGAATTATTATTTCTCCGCTCTCAAGTTCTACATTTCAGTTCACATTTCATCGCTCCCAAAGTTCATTTATTATTTAACTGGTTCCAGCCAGTATCCACTCCGTGCTAACAACAGTCTGGTTCCAGCCAGTATCCACAGCAGCTGTTTTACCTTCAGCAACCCAGCTCTTCCTGGAACACCAGCTGGTACAATCCTGGGTTATCTCCATTGCTACAGCCGGGCCTGGTAAGGACTTTCCATCTAGAAGATCATAAGAACTATCTCACACTACCAGTGCCCTGTGGCTCCTGCCATGCTGTAGTACTCAGGAACTGTATTTATTCTTTGCTGACTTTTACGTTTTCTTTTATTGCTGCTGTGATGCGGAGTTGTCATAATAAACATCATTGACTTTTATCTAAGTTGTCGTGGTCACGCCTTCGGGCAGTTATTATTCATGTTACTTACATGTCCAGGGGTCTGATACAACCTCCCAGGTTCCGGTACATCTCAGCCCCTACAACTGAGGCTGCCTCCCGTCAGCTCAGGCCCTCAGTTGTGACAGGTATTATTCCACACTATTGTGGTACCGAAGCCAGACGGCTCGGTGAGACCGATTCTAAATCTAAAATCTTTGAATACAGAGGTTCAAATTCAAGATTGAGTCACTCAGAGCAGTGATTGCGAACCTGGAAGAAGGGGACTACATGATGTCTCGGGACATCAAGGATGCTTACCTTCATGTCAAAAAATGTACCCTTCTCACCAAGGGTACCTCAGGTTATGGTACAGAACTGTCACTATCAGTTCAGACGCTGCCGTAGGGATGGTCCACGGCACCCCGGGTCTTTACTAAAGTAAGGACCGAAATGATGATATTCCTTCGAAGGAAGGGAATTTTAGTTATTCTTTACTTGGACGATTCCCTGATAAGGGTAAGATCCAGGGAACAGTTGGAGGTCAGTGTAGCACTATCTCAGGTAGTGTTGCGGCAGCACGATTGGATTCTCAATATTCCAAAATCGCAGCTGGTTCCGACGACTTGTCTTCTGTTCCTAGGGATGATCCTGGACACAGTCCAGAAAGAAGGTGTTTCTCCCGGAGGAGAAAGCCAGGGAGTTATCCGAGCTAGTCAGGAACCTCCTAAAACCGAGCCAAGTCTCAGTGCATCAATGCACAAGGGTTCTGTGTAAAAATGGTGGCTTCCTACGAAGCAATCCCATTTGGCAGATTCCACGCAAGGACTTTCCAGTGGGACCTACTGGAAAAATGGTCCGGGTCGCATCTTCAGATGCATCAGCGGATAACCCTGTCACCAAGGACAGGGGTATCCCTCCTGTGGTGGTTGCAGAGTGCTCTTCTTCTAGAGGGCCGCAGATTCGGCATTCAGGACTGGGTCCTGGTGACCACGGATGCCAGCCTGCGAGGCTGGGGAGCAGTCACACAGGGAAGGAATATCCAGGGCTTATGGTCAAGCCTGGAGACATCACTTCACATAAATATCTGAAGCTAAGGGCCATTTACAATGCTCTAAGCTTAGCAAGACCTCTGCTTCAAGGTCAGCCGGTGTTGATCCAGTCGGACAACATTACGGCAGTCACCCACGTAAACAGACAGGTTGCCACAAGAAGCAGGAGGGCAATGGCAGAAGCTGCAAGGATTCTTCGCTGGGCGGAAAACCATGTGATAGCACTGTCAACAGTATTCATTCCGGGAGTGGACAACTGGGAAGCAGATTTCCTCAGCACGACCTCCACCCGGGAGAGTGGGAACTTCACCCAGAAGTCCTCCACATGATTATAAACCGTTGGGAAAAACTCGACAGGTATTGCGCCAGGTCAAGGGACCCTCAGTCAATAGCTGTAAAGGCTCTGGTAACACCGTGGGTGTACCAATCAGTGTATGGGTTCCCTCCTCTGCCTCTCATACCCAAGGTACTGAGATTGATAAGATGGAGAGGAGTAAGCACTATATTCGTGGCTCCGGATTGGCCAATAAGGACTTGGTAACCGGAACTTCAAGAGATGCTCACGGAGGATCCGTAGCCTCTACCTCTAAGAAGGGACCTGCTCCAGCAAGGACCCTGTCTGTTCCAAGACTTACCGCGGCTGCGTTTGACGGCATGGCGGTTGAACGCCGGATCCTGAAGGAAAAAGGCATTCCGGATGAAGTCATCCCTATCCTGATCAAAGCCAGGAAGGATGTAACCGCAAAACATTATCACCGCATTTGGCGAAAATATGTTGCGTGGTGCGAGGCCAGTAAGGCCCGACGGAGGAAATTTGACGATTCCTACATTTCCTGCAAACAGGAGTGTCTATGGGCCTGAAATTGGGGTCCATCAAGGTTCAAATTTCGGCTCTGTCAATTTTCTTCCAAAAAGAACTAGCTTCAGTCCCTGAAGTTCAGACGTTTGTAAAAGGGGTACTGCATATACAGTCTCCTTTGCTGCCTTCAGTGGCACCTTGGGATCTCAATGTAGTTTTTGGGTCCCAAAAGTCACATTGGTTTGACCCACTTAAATCTATGGAGTTAAAATATCTCACAGGAAAAGTGGTCATGCTGTTGGCTCTGGCCTGGGCCAGGCGCGTGTCAGAATTGGCGGCTTTATCCTGTAAAAGCCCTTATCTGATTTTCCATTCGGACAGGACGGAATTGAGGACTCGTCCTCAGTTTCTCCCTAAGGTGGTTTCAGCGTCCACCTGAACCAACCTATTGTGGTGCCTGCGGCTACTAGGGACTTGGAGGACTCCAAGTTGCTAGACGTTGTCAAGGCCGGGAAATATATGTTTCCAGGACGGCTGGAGTCAGAAAATCTGACTCGCTGTTCATCCTGTATGCACCCAACAAGCTGGGTGCTCCTGCTTCTAAGCAGGCGATTGCTCGTTGGATTTGTAGTACAATTCAGCTTGCACACTCTGTGGCAGGCCTGCCACAGCCAAAATCTGTTAAAGCCCATTCCACAAGGAAAGTGGGCTCATCTTGGGCGGCTGCCCGAGGGGTCTCGGCTTTACAACTTTGCCGAGCAGCTACTTGGTCAGGGGCAAACACGTTTGCTAAATTCTACAAATTTGATACCCTGGCTGAGGAGGACCTGGAGTTCTCTCATTCGGTGCTGCAGAGTCATCTGCACTCTCCCGCCCGTTTGGGAGCTTTGGTATAATCCCCATGGTCCTTACGGAGTCCCAGCATCCACTTAGGACGTCAGAGAAAATAAGAATTTACTTACCGATAATTCTATTTCTCGTAGTCCGTAGTGGATGCTGGGCGCCCATCCCAAGTGCGGATTGTCTGCAATACTTGTATATAGTTATTGTTACAATAACATCGGGTTGTTTATTGTTGTGAGCCATCTTTCAGAGGCTCCTACGTTTTATCATACTGTTAACTGGGTTCAGATCACAAGTTGTATGGTGTGATTGGTGTGGCTGGTATGAGTCTTACCCGGGATTCAAAATCCTTCCTTATTATGTACGCTCGTCCGGGCACAGTATCCTAACTGAGGCTTGGAGGAGGGTCATAGGGGGAGGAGCCAGTGCACACCACCTGATCCTAAAGCTTTACTTTTGTGCCCTGTCTCCTGCGGAGCCGCTACCCCCCCCCCCCCCCCATGGTCCTTACGGAGTCCCAGCATCCACTACGGACTACGAGAAATAGAATTATCGGTAAGTAAATTCTTATTATACAGTGCGGCTGGGGAAAAACATTTTGTGTTGGTCTCCAGGGTCATTGCGCTGGGGTGTGTGCTGGCATACTCTCTCTCTGTCTCTCCAAAGGGCCTTAAAGGGGATACTGTCTTCAGGAAAGAGTTTCCCTGTGTGTGTGTGAAGTGTGTCGGTACGCGTGTGTCGACATGTTTGACGAGGAAGGCTCACTTAATGTGGAGGGGGAGTGCTTGAATGTCATATCGCCGTCGGCAGCGCCGACACAGGAATGGATGGATGTGCTGAATGTCTTAAATGCAAGTGTCAATCTATTGCATAAAAGGTTAGACAAGGCAGAAGCTAGGGATCAGTCAGGTAGCCAGACCATGCCTGTCCCTGTGGCGCCAGGACCTTTGGGGTCTCAGAAGCGCACCATATCCCAGATCGATGACACAGATACCGGCACAGGTACTGACTCTAGTGTCGACTATGAAGATGCAAGGTAGCCGAAGGTGGCTAAGGGTATACGGTACATGATTATTGCCATTAAAGAGGTTTTGCATATTACTGAGGAACCCCCTGTCCCTGACACGAGGGTACACATGTATAAAGGGAAAAAGCCTAAAGTCACTTTTCCATCCTCATTTGAATTAAGTGACTTGTGCGAAAAGGCTTGGGAATCTCCGGATAGGAGACCACAAGTTCCCAAAAGGATTCTTATGGCGTATCCTTTTCCACAAACTGATAGGATACGCTGGGAATCTTCGCCAAAGGTTGACAAGGCGCTGACACGTTTGTCCAAAAAGGTGGCACTGCCTTCTCAGGATACGGCTTCCCTCAAGGAACCTGCTGATCGCAGGCAGGAAATTACCTTAAAGCACATTTACAATCATTCCGGTACTATTGCTCGACCGGCTATGGCGTCGGCCTGGGTTTGTAGTGCGGTTGTGGCATGGGCAGATTCCTCATCTACGGAAATTGACACCTTAGATAGGGACGCCATTCAAATGACCATAGAGCATATCAGAGATGCTGCCTTGTATATGAGGGATGCTCAGAGAGACATTTGTTTATTAAGCTCCAGAATAAATGCTATGTCTATTTCTGCTAGGCGGCTCTTGTGGACCCGACAGTGGACGGGAGATGCTGGGGCTTTCCGAGGGGAGGCAGATCTGGTGGGGGCTCGTCTTCGGTTTTTCAGCCACGTCTGGGTTCACTCGCAGGTGGATCCCTGGGCATTAGAGATTGTTTCTCAGGGATACAGGCTGGAATTCGAAGACTTGCCTCCTCGCCGGTTTTTCAAATCGGCTCTGCCGGCTTCCCCATCAGAGAGGGAGCTAGTGTTGGCAGCAATCCAAAAATTGTGTATTCAACAGGTGATTGTCACAGTTCCTCATCTCCAGGAAGGAGAGGGATATTACTCAACCCTGTTTGTGGTCCCGAAACCAGACGGTTCGGTCAGACCCATTTTAAATCTAAAATCTCTGAACCTGTACTTGAAGAGGTTCAAGTTCAAAATGGAATCACTCAGGGCGGTCATCGCAAGCCTGGAGGGGGGGGATTGGATGGTGTCCCTGGACATAAAGGATGCTTACCTTCATGTTCCGATATTCCCCCTCACCAGGCATTCCTGAGATTTGCAGTGCAGGACGGTCACTACCAATTTCAGATGTTGCCGTCTGGGCTTTTCACGGCCCCGAGAATTTTCACCAAGAAAATGGTAGAAATGATGGTGCTCCTGCGCAGGCAGGGTGTCACAATTATCCCATACTTGGACGATCTCCTCATAAAGGCGAGATCTCGGGAGAAGTTGCTGGACAGCGTGTCTCTGTCCATGAAGACGTTGCAGTTACACGGTTGGATTCTCAATATACCGAAGTCCCAGCTAGCCCCTGCAACACGTCTGACCTTTTTGGGCCTGATTCTAGACACAGACCAAAAAAAGGTTTTTCTTCCGATCGAAAAGGTTCAGGAGCTCCTAGCCCTGGTCAGGAACCTATTAAAGCCAAAAAAGGTTTCAGTGCATCATTGCACACGGGTTCTGGGGAAGATGGTAGCTTCATACGAGGCCATCCCCTTCGGCAGGTTCCATGCAAGGACTTTTCAATGGGACCTCTTGGACAAGTGGTTAGGGTCCCATTTACAAATGCATCAAAGGATCACCCTGTCTCCCAGGACCAGGGTATCTCTCCTGTGGTGGCTGCACAGTGCTCACCTACTAGAGGGTCGCAGATTCGGCATTCAGGACTGGGTCCTGGTGACCACGGACACAAGCCTCCGAGGCTGGGGAGCAGTCACACTAGGAAGAAATTTCCAAGGTCTCTGGTCAAATCTAGAGACTTGTCTCCACATCAACGTCCTGGAGTTGAGGGCCATATACAACGCCCTGCGTCAAGTGGAGGAGTTGCTTCGGGAAAAAACGGTTCTGATTCAGTCAGACAATGTCACGGCAGTGGCTCATGTAAACCGCCAAGGCGGAACGCGAAGCAGAGTGGCCATGGCAGAAGCGACCAGGATTCTACGCTGGGCGGAAGGCCATGTAAGCGCACTATCAGCAGTGTTCATCCCGGGGGTGGACAACTGGGAGGCGGATTTCCTCAGCAGGCACGACCTGCATCCGGGAGAGTGGGGACTTCATCAAGAAGTCTTCGCACAGATCACGGATCGGTGGGGGCTGCCTCAGATAGACATGATGGCGTCCCGCCTCAACAAAAAGCTAAAGCGATATTGCGCCAGGTCAAGGGACCCTCAGGCGGTAGCGGTAGACGCTCTGGTGACACCTTGGGTGTTCAGATCGGTCTATGTGTTTCCTCCTCTTCCTCTCATACCCAAGGTGTTGAGAATAATAAGAATAAGCAGGGTCAGAACAATCCTCATTGTTCCAGAGTGGCCACGGAGGACTTGGTATCCGGAGCTGCAAGAGTTGCTCACAGAAGATCCGTGGCCTCTTCCTCTAAGGCAGGACCTGTTCCAAGACTTACCGCGGCTGCATTTGACGGCATGGCGGTTGAACGCCGGATCCTAGCGGAAAAAGGGATTCCGGAGGAGGTCATTCCTACCCTGATCAAGGCTAGGAAAGACGTGACGTCGAAACATTATCACCGTATATGGCGAAAATATGGTTCTTGGTGTGAGGCCAGAGCTGCTCCTACGGAGGAGTTCTAGTTGGGCCGTCTGCTTCACTTCCTTCAAACGGGAGTGAATTTGGGCCTAAAATTAGGGTCCATAAAGGTTCAAATTTCGGCCTTTTCCATTTTCTTTCAAAGAGAATTGGCTTCTCTTCCTGAAGTACAGACTTTTGTGAAGGGCGTGCTGCATATTCAGCCTCCCTTTGTACCTCCGGTGGCGCCTTGGGACCTAAACGTGGTATTAAGTTTCCTCAAGTCACCTTGGTTTGAACCACTCAAAACACTGGAGTTGAAATACCTCACTTGGAAAGTGGTCCTGTTGTTGGCCTTAGCTTCTGCAAGGCGGGTTTCAGAATTGGCGGCTTTATCATATAAAAGCCCATACCTGATTTTTCACGTGGATAGGGCAGAGTTGAGGACTCGTCCTCAATTTCTGCCCAAGGTGGTCTCATCTTTTCATATGAACCAACCTATTGTCATGCCTGTGGCTACACGGGACTTGGAGGTTTCCGAGTCCCTGGATGTGGTCCGGGCTTTCAAGATTTATGTGACCAGAACAGCTAGAATCAGGAAGACCGAAGCTCTGTTTGTTCTGTATGCGGCCAACAAGGTTGGCGCTCCTGCTTCAAAGCAGACTATTGCTCGCTGGATCTGTAACACGATTCAGCAGGCGCATTCTTCGGCAGGATTGCCATTGCCTAAATCGGTTAAGGCCCATTCCACTAGGAAGGTGAGCTCCTCTTGGGCGGCTGCCCGGGGGGTCTCGGCACTACAACTGTGCCGAGCTGCTACTTGGTCGGGTTCAAACACCTTTGCAAAGTTCTACAAGTTTGATACCCTGGCTGAGGAGGACCTATTGTTTGCTCAATCGGTGCTGCAGAGTCATCTGCACTCTCCCGCCCATTTGGGAGCTTTGGTATAATCCCCATGGTCCTTACGGAGTCCCCAGCATCCTCTAGGACGTTAGAGAAAATAAGATTTTACTTACCGGTAAATCTATTTCTCCTAGTCCGTAGAGGATGCTGGGCGCCCATCCCAAGTGTGGACTTCTTCTGCAAGACTTGTATATAGTTATTGCTTACATAAGGGTTATGTTATAGTTGATCGGGTTTGAACCGAGGCTATGTTATTGTTCATACTGTTAACTGGGTAGTTTATCACAAGTTATATGGTGTGATTGGTGTGGCTGGTATGAATCTTGCCCTTAGATTTCCAAAAATCCTTTCCTCGTACTGTTCATCTCCTCTGGGCACAGTTTCTCTAACTGAGGTCTGGAGGAGGGACATAGAGGGAGGAGCCAGTGCACACCCAGAATCCAAAGCTTTCTTAAAGTGCCCTATCTCCTGCGGAGCCCGTCTATTCCGCATGGTCCTTACGGAGTCCCCAGCATCCTCTACGGACTACGAGAAATAGATTTACCGGTAAGTAAAATCTTATTTTTTGTCTTACGTTCCCCCACAGCAAAAGAAAACACCTCAATATCAGATGCAGTCCTTTCGGTCTCATAAGTTCAGAAAGGGGCGTGGCTCATCCTCGCCAGAGGTAGAGGTAGGGGGAAAAGAACACCAGCTACGGCTAGTTCCCAGGAGCAAAAGTCCTCCCCGGCCTCTACCAAATCCACCGCATGACACTGGGGTTCCGCTGCGGGAGTCCGCACCGGTAGGGGCACGTCTTCAACTCTTCAGCCAGGTCTGGGTTCAGTCAGACTTGGATCCTTGGGTAGTCAAAATTGTATCCCCAGGCTACAAACTGGAGTTCGAAGATGTGCCTCCTCACCGATTTTTCAAATCGGCCTTACCAGCTTCTCCCCCAGAGAGAGCAATAGTTTCAGCTGCCATACAAAAGCTGTGTCAACAGCAAGTGATTATCAAGGTTCCCCTATTGCAACAGGGGAAGGGGTTTTATTCAACCCTATTTGTGGTCCCGAAGCCGGATGGCTCAGTCAGACCAATTCTGAATCTAAAATCCCTAAACCTATATTTGAAGAGGTTCAAATTCAAGATGCTTGGGATAGGCATATGAATATCCTTACAAAGAATTAAGGTTCAAAAATGGTTGAGATTACCTAAAGGATAAAAAAAAAGGGGCAGACTAGATGGGCCAAGTGGTTCTTATCTGCCGTCAAATTCTATGAATCTCTCCGGGCAGTGATCTCCAGCCTGGAAGGGGGGGATTTTATGGTGTCACTAGACATAAAGGATGCATACCTTCATGTCCCCATATATCCTCCTCATCAGGCGTACCTGAGATTCGCTGTACAGGATTGTCATTACCAGTTTCAGACGTTGCCGTTTGGTCTTTCCACGGCCCCGAGAATTTTCACCAAGGTAATGGCGGAAATGATGGTGCTCCTGCGCAAGCAGGGGGTAACAATTATCCCATACTTGGACGATCTCCTGATAAAAGCAAGATCAAGAGAACATTTACTAAAAAGCGTGTCTCTCTCCCTGAGAGTACTACAACAACACGGCTGGATTTTAAATCTGCCAAAGTCGCAGTTGGTTCCGACAACTCGGCTGTCGTTTTTGGGCATGATTCTGGACACGGAAAAACAGAGGGTTTTCTCCCAATGGAAAAGGCCCAGGGGCTCAAGAACATGGTCCAGGACCTGCTGAAACCAAAAAGAGTGTCAGTTCATCAATGCACTCGAGTATTGGGAAAGATGGTGGCAGCCTACGAGGCCATTCCGTTCGGCAGGTTCCATGCAAGAACTTTTCAGTGGGACCTTCTGGACAAGTGGTCAGGGTCCCATCTCCAGATGCATCGGAAGATACGCCTGTCCCCCAGGGCCAGGGTCTCTCTCTTGTGGTGGCTCCAGAGTGCTCACCTTCTAGAGGGTCGCAGGTTCGGAATTCAAGATTGGGTTCTCGTGACCACGGACGTGAGCCTCCGATGTTGGGGAGCGGTCACCCAGGGAAAAAATTTTCAGGGAATATGGTCAAGCCAGGAGGCTTGTATACACATCAATGTGCTGGAATTAAGGGCCATATACAACGGCCTGAAGCAGGCGGAGAATCTTCTTCATAACCTACCCGTTCTGATCCAGTCAGACAACATCACAGCCGTGGCGCATGTAAACCGCCAGGGCGGGACAAGGAGCAGAGCAGCAATGGCGGAAGCCACCAGGATTCTTCGCTGGGCGGAAAATCATGTAAGCGCTCTATCAGCAGTTTTCATTCCGGGAGTAGATAACTGGGAAGCAGACTTCCTCAGCAGGCACGATCTCCATCCAGGGGAGTGGGGACTTCATCAAGAAGTCTTTGCGGAGGTAACAAGTTGTCGGGGACTCCCTCAAATAGACATGATGGCGTCACGCCTCAACAGGAAGCTTCGGACGTATTGTTCCAGGTCGAGGGACCATCAAGCAGTGGCAGTGGACGCCCTAGTGACACCGTGGCTGTTTCAGTCGGTCTATGTGTTCCCTCCACTTCCACTCATCTCAAAAATATTGAGAATCATAAGACGAACAAGAGTGCAGACAATAATCATTGTTCCAGATTGGCCGCGAAGGGCCTGCTATTCAGATCTTCAGGAAATGCTCACAGAAGACCCGTGGCCTCTTCCTCCCAGGGAGGACCTGTTACAACATGGGCCATGTGTGTTCCAAGACTTACCGCGGTTATGTTTGACGGCATGGCGGTTGAATGCCAGATCCTAGCTAGGAAAGGTATTCCGGGGGAAGTCATCCCTACTTTATTAAAAGCTAGGAAGGAGGTAACGGCGAAGCATTATCACCGTATCTGGAGGAAATATGTGTCTTGGTGTGAAACCAAGAATGCTCCTACGGAAGATTTTCAGCTGGGTCGTTTTCTCCATTTTCTACAGACAGGAGTGGATATGGGCCTAAAGTTAGGCTCCATAAAGGTACAGATTTCGGCCCTATCTATTTTCTTTCAAAAAGAATTGGCTTCTCTCCCAGAAGTCCAGACTTTTGTAAAAAGAGTGCTGCACATCCAACCTCCTTTTGTGCCCCCAGTGGCACCGTGGGACCTTAATGTGGTGTTACAGTTCCTTAAATCGCACTAGTTTGAACCTCTTCAAACGGTGGAGTTAAAATTTCTCACTTGGAAAGTGGTCATGTTGTTGGCCTTGGCATCTGCGAGGCGGGTGTCCGAATTGGCGGCTTTGTCTCACAAGAGCCCCTATCTGATTTTCCATGTGGATGGAGCAGAGTTGAGGACTCGTCCTCAATTTCTGCCTAAGGTGGTTTCGTCTTTTCACATGAACCAACCTATTGTGGTGCCTGTGGCTATGGATGCCTTGGAGGATTCCAAGTCCCTTGATGTAGTCAGGGCCTTAAAAATTTATATAGCCAGAACGGCTCGGGTTAGGAAAACAGAGGCTCTGTTTGTCCTGTATGCAGCCAACAAGGTTGGCGCTCCTGCTTCTAAGCAGACTATTGCTCGCTGGATCTGTAACATGATCCAGCAGGCTCATTCTACGGCTGGATTGCCGTTACTAAAATCAGTAAAGGCCCATTCCACTAGGAAGGTGGGATCTTCTTGGGCGGCTGCCCGAGGGGTCTCGGCATTACAGCTTTGCCGAGCAGCTACTTGGTCGGGTTCAAACACTTTTGCAAAATTCTACAAGTTTGATACCCTGGCTGATGAGGACCTCATGTTTGCTCAATCGGTGCTGCAGAGTCATCCGCACTCTCCCGCCCGGTCTGGAGCTTTGGTATAAACCCCATGGTCCTTACGGAGTCCCCAGCATCCTCTAGGACGTAAGAGAAAATAAGATTTTAAACCTACCGGTAAATCTTTTTCTCCTAGTCCGTAGAGGATGCTGGCCGCCCGTTCCAGTGCGGACTAAATCTGCAAGGCTTGTATATAGTTGTTGCTTACATAAGGGTTATGTTACAGGTGAGATCAGTCTCGGGCTGATGCTGTTTGTTCATGCTGTTAACTGGTTTAGTATATACCATGTTATACGGTGTGGATGGTGTGGGCTGGTATGTATCTCGCCCTTAGATTAACAAAATTCCTTTCCTCGTACTGTCCGTCTCCTCTGGGCACAGTTCTATAACTGAGGTCTGGAGGAGGGGCATAGAGGGAGGAGCCAGCTCACGCCCATTAAAAGGTCTTAAAGTGCCCATGTCTCCTGCGGAGCCCGTCTATACCCCATGGTCCTTACGGAGTCCCCAGCATCCTCTACGGACTAGGAGAAAAAGATTTACCGGTAGGTTTAAAATCTTATTTTATTTCAATTTCTCTAATGTCCTAGTGGATACTGGGGATCTGTACTTTAGTACCATGGGGTATAGATCGGGTCCACTGGTGCATGGCACTTTAAAACCTTTAGTGTGTCTGTGTGTGCTGGCTCCTCCCCTCTATGCCCCTCCTACCAGACTCAGTTTAGAAAACTGTGCCCAAGGAGCCGGGTGCATTTCTCCAGAGCTCCCAAGAATTTCCTTTATTTTTTATTTTTGTTATTTGTTTTCAGGTCTTACTGGTTGGCAGACAGGCTACCTACTTCGTAGGACTTAGAGGGGGGACCGAACCATCCTCCTGAGGGCTAATGGTTCATAATCCCAGCTGACAGGACACTGAGCTCCTGAGGTGCTGATCACACATCGATAGTATGTGTGTCCACGCCAACAGCTAGCCGCCACCCTCTAACAGATGCTGAAGAGACGCAGGTGCGGTGAGTGTTACACCGGGGTCCCGGTTAGCGAGTCCCCGATGCAGTTAGGCGGCAGGTCACGGGCCACGAGCTGCGGTGCCCGCCGCGGACAAAACTAGCTCAGTTCTCATGCCTCGCAGTGCTCACTGCCCTTTAGGGCAGGGATGGGGAACCTCCGGCCCTCCAGCTGTTGTTGAACTACACATACCAGCATGCCTTGCTACAGTTTTGCTATTTGGCCATGCTAAACCTGTTGCAGGGCATGCTGGGATGCGTAGTTCAACAACAGCTGGAGGGCCGAAGGTTCCCCATCCCTGCTTTAGGGCTTGTCTGTGCTGTTATATGTGTGAAATTTACTCACAGCCAGTATAATACTGTGAGGGACCGCGTGCCATTGCAAGGGGCGGGGCTTCCCGGAGCGGGACCAGAGGCGGGAAGGCGCCATTTCCTGCTGCTGTAGATCTTCAAGGCTGCATGCACGCTGCTCCTGCAGGGACCCAGGCTGTTACAGACTCTGTACTGGTACCAGGGGGTCATAGCAGGGGAGCACACCAGCGGTAACGCCGCTGCACTCCTATCAGGTCATACACATAAATCTCACACTGTGCTGCTGTGTTCTGTGTGCTGGTCTGTTTCCTCAGTGTCACTCCAGGGCTCTCTAGGGTCTGTGTGGGGGTGTTTTCCAGTGAGCTGCGCTATATTACTGTTGTTTCAAGATGGAAAAATTGGAAATACCTCACTAAGAAGTGGGTAGCCACGCGCTTGAAATGAATTGGTTCTCTGAGCAGCTATAGAGCAGCTATATCAACAATGTATAGTCAATCCAACTAGAAACATATATAAACATAGAAGATATAGCGCTATGAAAGGTATAAGCAGACAGGTGTAAATGACAATAACATTTATTGGACATAGATTATTCAATAAAAATAAAAATAAGCCACCATATTAAAAAATGGAGCTATTCGTAAAAATTCATAGAAACCAGTCTCTGGTAGGTTATGACCTATGGGACTATATAGTATTGTCCAGTGGTCAGTGGACCTGGAAGATGTTACAGCCTTTTGTATGGGATAAAATGTTCCACAATAGTTACCACTCTTTGTAGATGGATAATTCCCTTAGCGGTGGTTTAGATGGCACAAGCTCCCATGCCGAAAGGTGAAGGGAAAAACAGTGGATACTCAACAGCAGGATCGCACACCATAAGTTGAATCCCAGGCTTAAGGTCCACTTTCCGATGTTCTGGATGTCCCAAGTCAAGTCCTTTTGAAGGTCACCAATGTCCGTCCTGACGCGTTTCGCTGTCACCAGGGACAGCTTTTTCAAAGGTATAGCTCCTAGCTCCAAAGTCCCCTTTTTATAGGAGTGTCCATTATGCATAATCATTACACCTGTCTGCAATCACTTCAATTTCACATATATGTAGTTTATTCAAAATACATAGATATTAACATTTTATAATATGTAAGGCAAAACTATCTGTTTCTAATTATTTAATTTAAAAAACGAATAAAAGAAACGTTTATAATCAATAAAAATTCCAGCACACAGTAATTTTCTCTCAACACTAGGTGGCATACTTAGTACAGATATGATGGACTTCTTTGTCTCTAAAGCTTTTCTCACTCTAGTGTTTATTTAATCATCCGGTCATGTGACGGACATGTCATTAGTCACATGATCGGCATTTATCTATATGCATAAGCACACTGGGTCTTAGTCATGTGACTTCCTCTAGGTCACATGACTTTTAGTTGAAAACCTCCCCCAATGACGCCGTGCATCGTGACCATACTGGCGCTGTCACGTGACACATGCATCATCACTTTTATCGTGACCACACCAGCGCTATCACGTGATACATGCGTCATCGCTTTCGTCCGTGATCGCGGTCACGTGATTCTGTGCGTCACGTGGTTCACTACTCCTGTTGCGGTCACGTGGTTTCTGCATAGCTGGCCGCACCCATAACTATTCTCATGATTTGCAACATTTAGTCCAATATGTCTGGAGAGATATATATAATAACATTTTATGTTTTTATCTCTATCTAATATTTCTCGGATCATGTGACCTATTGCTCCGGTCACATGATCCAAACTAAGCCAATCAAATAATAGCTTGTCCTACAAGTTAAGCAAATCCCCTAGTTGTATTAGAGCTGTTGAAATTGACCCTGTTCACTTCCCATACTTCCTTAGGCATAGTGTTTCCATTGTCATCGCAACTTACAACATTAGAAACACCTAAATTACCATCATCTGAACTTAAATAATATATATATATATATATACACACATCCATATATGTCCCTATTTCTTATCCAGAATCCAAATATGTCCCATGAATTCATAGCAATATAGATCCTGTCTTTTTATAGTAATATTCTATTTTCTTTTTTCGATTATATTATTATAAAGAACAGATATACTGTCATATACATAATTTATTTATAAAGGAAAAAATTAATGATGGTTTATAGTACGGCATTTAGTTCCATACCCTCATTAAGTCCATGCGGGTGAAAAGCATTCATTTTAAAAATCCAATACATTTCTTGTTTTTGTAATCTTTTAAATCTATCTCCTCCTCTTTTTGTAACGGCAATATGTTCTAGACAGATAAGTTTTAATGTGCTTGCATCACCATAATGATAATTTGCATAGTGTCTTGAAACACTGTGATCTAATTTTTTATTTATAATGTTCCGTCTATGCTCCAAGAATCTTAATTTTATTTTCCGCGTTGTTCTTCCTATGTAAAATAAATTGCACGGACATTGTAGTGAATAAATTACCCAGCTAGTCTCACAATTCATGAACGATCTCAGCAAGTATTCTGTTCCATCAAACATACATTTTATACTTTTGGTTTTATTCAGAACATATCCGCAAGTTGTACATTTGGCTCTATTACATTTATAGAATCCATGTGGTTTAGTAGGTAACCATGTGTTTAGACTAATAGTTTTTTCTTTTGTTATTTCTTTTAATAGGCTCGGTGCCAGTTTATCTCTCATGGTACTATTTTTCTTAAAGACAATCCGTGGATTATCTGGAATTATATCCCTAAGAATGGGGTCTTGTTGTAATATGGAATAATTTCTTTTCACAATTCTCTTAATTTCAGTGGATCTATTATTATATTTGGAGATAAAAAGCACTTCTTTTAATCCTATATCTTCATCATCCTTAGTTTTTATTTTAGGTTGTAGTAATTCTTCTCTATTTATTTTCTCGACTGCTCCCATTGCTTCATCTAGAAGTTCTTGTGGATAGTCCCTTAATTTAAAGGAATCTACCATCTCTGTTGCCTGTTTAATGAAAACGTTCTGTTCTGAACAATTTCGTTTCAGGCGTTGCAATTGTCCCTTGGGGATGTTCCTCTTCCAGGGGGCATAGTGAGCGCTTTTATAATTTAGATAAGCATTATTTCCTACCTCTTTAGTGTAGTTGGATGTATGTATTTTACCATTTTTAATTTCTAATGTTATGTCCAAATAATTAATTGTAGTGGGATGAAAGGTATAGGTGAACTGTAAATTAAAATTATTATTATTAAGGTGAGAAACAAATCTTGTGGCTGATTCAATATCTCCATCCCAGATGAAAAAGAGATCATCTATGTAACGGCCATAGAGGACCAGATTCGCGCCGAATGGCCCCCCCCCCACACGAGTTGGTCTTCGACCACACCCATGTAGAGGTTCGCATAGCTCGGCGCGAATCTGGTCCCCATGGCCGTCCCCACAGTTTGCAAATAAAAACAGTCAGAAAAAAAGAAAATAATTGTGTTCCAAAATGAATGAAACACAAGAAAGTAAAAATTGTACGTGTGCTTCAGAGAGATCTCCATCCGAAGTCAATTGATCTTTTATCGCCTGTATTCCCAAATTATGGGGGATATTGGAATACAGGCTTTGTACGTCTAAAGTTAGAAAAGAATATGACGGCTTCCACACAACTTGTTGGATCAGTTGGAGGAAATGTGATGTATCTCGAATATGAGATCTCAAATATGGCACACGTGGTTGTAAAAAGCTATCCACATAAAATGATAAATTTGAAGTAAGGGACTGTATTCCTGCTATGATGGGGCGGCCTGGAGGTGAAATTAAAGATTTATGCAATTTTGGGAGATGATAATATATGGGGATCACTGGAAAAGGGGGACAAAGAAACCGGGATTCTTCTTTTGAAAGGACACCTACATACTGTGCATCCTTCAATAGATTTTGTAACTCAGTCTGGAATTCAGAAGTGGGGTCCTTAGTTAGTTTAGTATAAAAATTAGTGTCATCTAGAAGCCTCAATGCTTCTTTCATATAATCACATCTGTCTTGGATAACCAACCCCCCCCCCCCCCTTATCAGCCTGTTTAATTACTAATGTGGTATCCTTTGTTAATTTTGTGAGTGCCTTTCTTTCCCATTTATTCAGATTTCCCTTTGACATAGGTTTCTTACCATCTACTACACAGAGAGAACGAAAATTTTCCAATGTGGTCTTATAGAAACTTTCAATGTGACCACTTTTCAATGAGATGGGGAAAAAATCTGATCTAAGTTTAAATTTGCTTCTATCAACATTAATATCATATATTTTCCGTATATTATCGTTATTTCCCTCCTCTTGTAAATCTTCAAGTATTTGTATGAAGGGTTTATCTTCTATATCTAGAATGATGGGCATCGCCTCATCATCCGTTTTGATAAGTTTTTTCTTTGCAAAATACTTCTTCCTACAGAGAGAACGTATGAATCTGTTCAATTCAATAAATAAATCGAACAGATTGGGACTCACTGAAGGCGAAAATTTAAGACCCTTAGTTAGTAATGATATTTCAGTTTTTGATAAAGTTTTAGAGGATAAGTTATATATGGATGATGCTAATTTCTCCATTTTTTGTGAATTTAATCTCTTGTATTTCTCCTTTTTCCCTCCTCTCTTTCCTCTGCACTTATAGTTCGGCGTCTTTTTGGTGTATAATGTTGTTGGTCGTCTATTTTTCTCCCCCACTTGTCGTCTGTTTGCTCTCTGTTCTAAAAAAGACATCTGTCTTTCTTCTTTTCTTATAGGATCTAATTTTGACCCGGTTTTTGGCCTAGCCCCCGTTTTATATTGTTCTTCTCTCTCATCATGGTGGTTGTTATCACACCCATCATGATAGGGTTTCTCCAAGGTTTCTGAAATAGCTCGTGAATTACTGGTTGGGTAGTTTATATTCTTTTTATTTATTTTATTTTGTTTACTCATCTGTTGTGGGGATTCCTGATATCTATTTTGTCTATTAAATCTAGAGTGATCATTTATGGGCCGGTAAGAAACTCTACTGGCATGGGGTTGTGTACTTTCTCCATTTATGTATTTCTTCTTATTATAGGTGTAAATTTCCCCATTCTTATAGTCTTGTAGGTCTCTTCTAAATTTTTTTGACTTGAAATCTGTGATCTCTCTTTCAAATTTAAGAATCCTTTCCGTGATATGTTGATCTCTAGTTTTAAATTCAGCAGTCATATTGAAAGGTTCTATTTTATTCTTGCAAGGAAAAATTACCAAGGTAATAAACCCGGCGCCTCAAAATGTGTTGTTTGACCCAAAGCAGCTGTTTGCAGGGATAGTCAATCCCTGAAAAATGCTAATAGGAAGAGGATATACAGCGCTAAACACTAGATATATGTAATATAACGTTTTTATTAAACAGAATAAACTTTTGGTTGCAACCACATATATAAAATATAATAAAATAAGTATAATAGATAAAATAGGGCAAACACAGCACAGCACTTGGTTATGTATATTACCACTATTAGAGGCCAATCACAGTCTCCTGTATAGATCCTTTGGAAAGAAATGTGCCACAGTCCAAGGGGTGTATAAAACACTTGTAGAGATGTATAGTCCATACGAAGTGAATGGAGGACCTTGAAGCTTGATTGTGGATAATTATAGTCCTAGTGAAAGCATGGTCTCATACTCGTCTGTTGGACATCACAAGCTCCCCTTCGGCATAAGGACTTCTAGGCGTATTCCAGAATCAGGATGTTTGGCTGTAGTGGAGGCCTCTGCAAACCAATGCGTTTCGCTGTAACAAGCAGCTTTATCAACACCTTGATAGTCAATCCAACTAGAAACATATATAAACATAGAATATATAGCGCTATGAAAGGTATAAGCAGACAGGTGTAAATGACACCAAAAAGACGCCGAACTATAAGTGCAGAGGAAAGAGAGGAGGGAAAAAGGAGAAATACAAGAGATTAAATTCACAAAAAATGGAGAAATTAGCATCATCCATATATAACTTATCCTCTAAAACTTTATCAAAAACTGAAATATCATTACTAACTAAGGGTCTTAAATTTTCGCCTTCAGTGAGTCCCAATCTGTTCGATTTCTTTATTGAATTGAACAGATTCATACGTTCTCTCTGTAGGAAGAAGTATTTTGCAAAGAAAAAACTTATCAAAACGGATGATGAGGCGATGCCCATCATTCTAGATATAGAAGATAAACCCTTCATACAAATACTTGAAGATTTACAAGAGGAGGGAAATAACGATAATATACGGAAAATATATGATATTAATGTTGATAGAAGCAAATTTAAACTTAGATCAGATTTTTTTCCCATCTCATTGAAAAGTGGTCACATTGAAAGTTTCTATAAGACCACATTGGAAAATTTTCGTTCTCTCTGTGTAGTAGATGGTAAGAAACCTATGTCAAAGGGAAATCTGAATGAATGGGAAAGAAAGGCACTCACAAAATTAACAAAGGATACCACATTAGTAATTAAACAGGCTGATAAGGGGGGGGGGGGTTGGTTATCCAAGACAGATGTGATTATATGAAAGAAGCATTGAGGCTTCTAGATGACACTAATTTTTATACTAAACTAACTAAGGACCCCACTTCTGAATTCCAGACTGAGTTACAAAATCTATTGAAGGATGCACAGTATGTAGGTGTCCTTTCAAAAGAAGAATCCCGGTTTCTTTGTCCCCCTTTTCCAGTGATCCCCATATATTATCATCTCCCAAAATTGCATAAATCTTTAATTTCACCTCCAGGCCGCCCCATCATAGCAGGAATACAGTCCCTTACTTCAAATTTATCATTTTATGTGGATAGCTTTTTACAACCACGTGTGCCATATTTGAGATCTCATATTCGAGATACATCACATTTCCTCCAACTGATCCAACAAGTTGTGTGGAAGCCGTCATATTCTTTTCTAACTTTAGACGTACAAAGCCTGTATTCCAATATCCCCCATAATTTGGGAATACAGGCGATAAAAGATCAATTGACTTCGGATGGAGATCTCTCTGAAGCTTACGTACAATTTTTACTTTCTTGTGTTTCATTCATTTTGGAACACAATTATTTTCTTTTTTTCTGACTGTTTTTATTTGCAAACTGTGGGGACGGCCATGGGGACCAGATTCGCGCCGAGCTATGCGAACCTCTACATGGGTGTGGTCGAAGACCAACTCGTGTGGTGGGGGGGCATTCGGCGCGAATCTGGTCCTCTATGGCCGTTACATAGATGATCTCTTTTTCATCTGGGATGGAGATATTGAATCAGCCACAAGATTTGTTTCTCACCTTAATAATAATAATTTTAATTTACAGTTCACCTATACCTTTCATCCCACTACAATTAATTATTTGGACATAACATTAGAAATTAAAAATGATAAAATACATACATCCAACTACACTAAAGAGGTAGGAAATAATGCTTATCTAAATTATAAAAGCGCTCACTATGCCCCCTGGAAGAGGAACATCCCCAAGGGACAATTGCAACGCCTGAAACGAAATTGTTCAGAACAGAACGTTTTCATTAAACAGGCAACAGAGATGGTAGATTCCTTTAAATTAAGGGACTATCCACAAGAACTTCTAGATGAAGCAATGGGAGCAGTCGAGAAAATAAATAGAGAAGAATTACTACAACCTAAAATAAAAACTAAGGATGATGAAGATATAGGATTAAAAGAAGTGCTTTTTATCTCCAAATATAATAATAGATCCACTGAAATTAAGAGAATTGTGAAAAGAAATTATTCCATATTACAACAAGACCCCATTCTTAGGGATATAATTCCAGATAATCCACGGATTGTCTTTAAGAAAAATAGTACCATGAGAGATAAACTGGCACCGAGCCTATTAAAAGAAATAACAAAAGAAAAAACTATTAGTCTAAACACATGGTTACCTACTAAACCACATGGATTCTATAAATGTAATAGAGCCAAATGTACAACTTGCGGATATGTTCTGAATAAAACCAAAAGTATAAAATGTATGTTTGATGGAACAGAATACTTGCTGAGATCGTTCATGAATTGTGAGACTAGCTGGGTAATTTATTCACTACAATGTCCGTGCAATTTATTTTACATAGGAAGAACAACGCGGAAAATAAAATTAAGATTCTTGGAGCATAGACGGAACATTATAAATAAAAAATTAGATCACAGTGTTTCAAGACACTATGCAAATTATCATTATGGTGATGCAAGCACATTAAAACTTATCTGTCTAGAACATATTGCCGTTACAAAAAGAGGAGGAGATAGATTTAAAAGATTACAAAAACAAGAAATGTATTGGATTTTTAAAATGAATGCTTTTCACCCGCATGGACTTAATGAGGGTATGGAACTAAATGCCGTACTATAAACCATCATTAATTTTTTCCTTTATAAATAAATTATGTATATGACAGTATATCTGTTCTTTATAATAATATAATCGAAAAAAGAAAATAGAATATTACTATAAAAAGACAGGATCTATATTGCTATGAATTCATGGGACATATTTGGATTCTGGATAAGAAATAGGGACATATATGGATGTGTGTATATATATATATATTATTTAAGTTCAGATGATGGTAATTTAGGTGTTTCTAATGTTGTAAGTTGCGATGACAATGGAAACACTATGCCTAAGGAAGTATGGGAAGTGAACAGGGTCAATTTCAACATCTCTAATACAACTAGGGGATTTGCTTAACTTGTAGGACAAGCTATTATTTGATTGGCTTAGTTTGGATCATGTGACCGGAGCAATAGGTCACATGATCCGAGAAATATTAGATAGAGATAAAAACATAAAATGTTATTATATATATCTCTCCAGACATATTGGACTAAATGTTGCAAATCATGAGAATAGTTATGGGTGCGGCCAGCTATGCAGAAACCACGTGACCGCAACAGGAGGAGTGAACCACGTGATGCACAGAATCACGTGACCGCGATCACGGACGAAAGCGATGACGCATGTATCACGTGATAGCGCTGGTGTGGTCACGATGAAAGTGATGATGCATGTGTCACGTGACAGCTCCAGTATGGTCACGATGCACGGCGTCATTGCGGGAGGTTTTCAACTATGTCATGTGACCTAGAGGAAGTCACATGACTAAGACCCAGTGTGCTTATGCATATAGATAAATGCCGATCATGTGACTAATGACATGTCCGTCACATGACCGGATGATTAAATAAACACTAGAGTGAGAAAAGCTTTAGAGACAAAGAAGTCCATCATATCTGTACTAAGTATGCCACCTAGTGTTGAGAGAAAATTACTGTGTGCTGGAATTTTTATTGATTATAAACGTTTCTTTTATTCGTTTTTTAAATTAAATAATTAGAAACAGATAGTTTTGCCTTACATATTATAAAATGTTAATATCTATGTATTTTGAATAAACTACATATATGTGAAATTGAAGTGATTGCAGACAGGTGTAATGATTATGCATAATGGACACTCCTATAAAAAGGGGACTTTGGAGCTAGGAGCTATACCTTTGAAAAAGCTGTCCCTGGTGACAGCGAAACGCGTCAGACCGGACATTGGTGACCTTCAAAAGGACTTGACTTGGGACATCCAGAACATCGGAAAGTGGACCTTAAGCCTGGGATTCAACTTATGGTGTGCGATCCTGCTGTTGAGTATCCACTGTTTTTCCCTTCACCTTTCGGCGTGGGAGCTTGTGCCATCTAAACCACCGCTAAGGGAATTATCCATCTACAAAGAGTGGTAACTATTGTGGAACATTTTATCCCATACAAAAGGCTGTAACATCTTCCAGGTCCACTGACCACTGGACAATACTATATAGTCCCATAGGTCATAACCTACCAGAGACTGGTTTCTATGAATTTTTACGAATAGCTCCATTTTTTAATATGGTGGCTTATTTTTATTTTTATTGAATAATCTATGTCCAATAAATTTTATTGTCATTTACACCTGTCTGCTTATACCTTTCATAGCGCTATATCTTCTATGTTTATATGGGTTCACTACGGCTGGCCGGCGGTCGGGCTCCCGGCGACCAGCATACCGGCGCCGGGAGCCCGACCGCCGGCTTACCGACAGTGTGGAGAGCGCAAATGAGCCCCTTGCGGGCTCGCTGCGCTCGCCACGCTACGCTCGCCACGCTACGGGCACGGTGGCGCGCTACGCGCGCCACACTATTTTATTCTCCCTCTATGGGGGTCGTGGACCCCCACGAGGGAAAATAAGTGTCGGTATGCCGGCGGTCGGGCTCCCGGCGCCGGTATACTGAGCGCCGGGAGCCCAACCGCCGGCATACAGAAGACCACCCGTTTATATATGTTGTTTCAAGATGTCTGTGGACATGGTTATGTGTGCTGCTTGTAACTCTACCCCTTCATCAGTGGGGTCTCTCATGTGTGAACAGTGCTCCTTGGCCATCATTCCAAGTATATCGCTCGCTGGCTAGTTTTAGCAGCCGTGCAAACGCTATGCCGCCGCCCACTGGGGAGTGTATTTTAGCTTAGCAGAAGTGCGAACGCTTGTGCAGCCGAGCTCTGCAAAAACAGTTTGTGTAGTTTCAGAGTAGCTCTGAACCTACTCAGCGCTTGTGATCAATTCAGCCTATTCCTGTCCGGCTTTGACGTCATACACCCACCCAGCGAACGCCCAGCCACGCCTGCGTTCTCCCAGCCACGTCTGCATTTTTTTAGACACGCCTGCGTTTTTGCAAACACTCCCTGAAAATGGTCCGTTGACACCCAGAAACGCCCCCTTCCTGTCAATCTTCTTGCGGCCGTTCTTGCGACTGAAAACTTCACTAGAACCTGTGCACAACCACAACGGGCTTTGTACCCGTAAGTCGCGCATGCACATTGCGGTGCATACGCATGTGTAGAAATGCCGATTTTTAGCCTGATCGCTGCGCTGCGAACAACTGCAGCTAGCGATCAACTCGGAATGACCCCCCCTTATCTCCACAGGGACATAGTTCACAGGCACCTGACTGGTTAGACAATTTTAAAAGCATGATTCAGAATGTAAATTCAGAATTAGCTGCAGCTAAAAAGAGAGACAGGTGGTAAAACAGTCTATTGATTGTGTGGCTAAAGCAGCAGATACCAGAAAGGCTTCTCAGCCCCCTCCGGTGGTTTCACATAAACGCTCACTGCCACAGGTGCTCCAGTCTGATGCTGATTCTGATCAGCCTGATGTGGATGATGATGATGATATGGATGAGGACAGCTCTCTGTCCCCTGGGGTGGAGGCCCACATTTATGCTGTAAGAGAGGTTCTTCACATACCGGATCAGGAGGCAGAACCAGATGAGGAGTTGTTATTCCAAAGACCTCAGCAACTTTTCCTGTGTCTAAAGAGTTAAACTCCCTGGCCAGGGAGGCATGGTTGAACCCTGATAAGAAATTAAAAATTCCTCAGAGGTTTTTAGCTATACCCACCCAGCTGAGGACAGGAATTTATGGGAAAAAAAACCCGTCAGTGGATACGTCTGTGTCCAGACTGTCTAATAGGCCCTACACACTGGCCAACATCACTGCACGATATGAACGATCTCGTTCATTAATGAACGAGATAACGTTCATATCGTGCACTCGTTCATCGCTGGTGCCCCGTCGGCTGTGCATGCAGGCCAATATGGACGATCTCATCCATATTTGCCTGCAGTTCTATGGAGCCGTGTGACGGGGGAGTAAAGTAACTTCACTCCCCCCGTCACTGCCCCCCCCCCGCCGCCGAGTCGCCCGTCGGCCGTACCTGCCGTCGGGCAGCTCGGCGGCGGATCGGCCAATGTGTAGGGCCCATTAGAAGGTGGTACTGCCGGTGCTAGGGGCTATATCCCTAAAAGAGCCGGCTGACCGTAAAATTGAGACCACTCTCAAGGCATTTTATATGGCAGCGGGCGTGGCACAGCGCCCCACAATAGTTTGTGGGTGGATTTACAGGGCAATAGTCATGTGGTCCGATAATATTATTAATGGATTAGACAATCTGCCCCAGGATGAGGTCATTACTCTGCTGCAACATATTCAGGATGCTGCTAATTTTATGTGTAAGATAAATGGCCACACTACTGCTATGGCAGTTTCGGCATGCAGAGCCCTGTGGTTGCATCAATGGTCAGCGGATGCCGATTTCAAAAAGGGTGTAGAAAATCTTCCCTTTACAGATGATGCCTTGTTTGGGGACGAATTAAATGGGTTTTCCAGGCAACGGCAGGTAAGTATACCTATCTGCCGTCGGCTGCGCCTCCTACTAGACGTTCTTACACAGGACCCTCCTTGCAGTCCTTTTCGTGTGCCAAGGTTCAGAGGCAGGGGCCGGGGAGTCTCCACCACTCCGAGAGGATCTCGCGGTAAGTCCCGTAAACCTGCAACTGCTGCTTTCATGGACCAGACCCCTGTCGCTAAGCCTTCCGTGTGACGGTTGGCTCCAACAGCAAGGCGACTTTCAGGTAGGTGCTCGCCTTCAACAAGTCCTGCCGGGATCCTTGGGTGAGGGATCTCATTTTTCAGGGATACCGGCTGGAATTTCAAACACTTCCCCCTCCCAGATTTTTCAAATCAGGCTTACCAGTTTTGCCCGCTGCAAAAGTTACCTTGCAAGAGGCAATTCAAAACTTTTGCGGACAGGGGTGGTGGTTCCAGTACCTCCTCCGTTACACAAAAGGGGGTTTTATTCCAGTCTTTTTGGCGTTCCAAAACCGGACAGTTTGGTGCGACCCATCTTAAACCTGAAGTCTCTAAACCCGTATCTGCGGGTGTTCAAATTCAAGATGGAATCCCTGCGGGCAGTGGTGTCCGGTCTGGAGGAGGGGGAATTCTTGGTATCCCTAGATGTCAAGGATGCTTACCTACACATTCCCATGTGCCCCCTTCATCAGGCTTACCTCAGGTTCGCCATCTTGGATGACCATTTCCTATTTCAGGCCTTGCCCTTTGGCCTGTCCACAGCTCTGAGGGTCTTCACCAAAGTCATGGTGGAAATGATGCTGCAACTGCGCAGGATGGGAGTCAACATAGTCCCTGACTTGGACGATCTCCTGATAAAGGCTATGTCCAGGGAGCGTCTGTTGCACAGCATCGACTGACGACTCGCCTGCTTACAGATCATGGGTGGATTCTAAACTTGCAGAATCTCACCTGGAACCGACCCAACATCTCCAATTCCTGGGAATGATACAGTGTCTCAAAAGGTGTTTCTTCCGATGGACAAGGCCTTGGCTATCCAGGCTTTGGTCCACTCAGTGCCCCACCCTCGCAAGGTGTCCATACATCTTTGCATACGTTTGCTGGGCAAGATGGTTGCTGCTTACGAGGCAATCTAATACGGCAGATTTCATGCCTGGCCATTTCAGCTGGATCTGCTGGACAAATGGTCGGGGTCTCGCCTTCACATGCATCAGGAAGTGACTTTATCTCCAAAAGCCCGGATTTCTCTATTATGGTGGCTACAAGTTCCTCGCCTGGTAGAAGGCAGGAATTTCAATATCCAATCATGGATTCTACTGACAACGGATGCCAGCCTCCGGGGTTGGGGGGCTGTGACCCAAGGGGCCCAGTTCCAGGGGATATGGTCAACTCAGCAATCTACTCTGCCGATAAACGTCCTGGAACTCAAGGCAGTTTACAATGCCCTGCTGCAAGCTTCCCATCTCCTGAGAGATCGGGCGGTCCAGGTTCAATTGGACAACACCACGGCGGTGGCGTACATAAACCGACAAGGGGGAACAAGGAGCATAGCAGCAATGCGAGAAGTGTCAAAAATCCTCCTCTGGGCAGAGGCCAACGCAAGGGCCATCTCAGCCATATTCATTCCAGGAGTGGACAACTGGTAAGCAGACTTCCTCAGCAGGCACGACCTCCATCCAGGGGAATGGGGCCTACATTCCCAGGTGTTTCAACAGTTAATTCACTGGTGGGCCTGTCCGCAGATAGACCTGATGGCTTCTCATCTCAAAAAGAAGCTATGCTGTTACTGTTCCAGAACGAGAGATCTGCAGGCTGTAGCAGTGGACGCGCTGAAGACGCCTTGGACGTACCAGTTTGTGTACCTGTTCCCTCCTCTATCGCCTTTCCCAAGGGTTCTAAAAAGGCTTAGAAGGGAAAGCATTTAAGCAATTCTAATTGCCCCGGATTGGCCTCGACGAACGTGGTACTCGTACCTCCTAACCATGGCTCTGGGGGATCCCTGGCCTCTACCGCTCCAAAAGGATCTTCTTCAACAAGGTCCGTTCATCTATCCAGAGTTACAGTGGCTACGTTTGACGGCTTGGAAGGTGAGAGGGAGATTCTGGCAAGAAAATGTCTTCCCTCCCGGGTTATTTTCACCATGGTCCAAGCCAGGAAGATGGTGACGTCAAAACATTATAATTGTATCTGGAAAAAGTATGTTTCCTGGTGTGATAGTAGAAAGGTGTCTCCCGTGGAATTTAAAATTGGTCGTTTTCTACTTTTCCTGCAAGCGGGTGTGGATATGGGCCTACGTTTAGGCTCCATCAAAGTCCAGATTTCGTCACTCTCTATTTTCTTCCAGAAATACCTTGCCATGTTGCCGGAAGTACAAACTTTCCTAAAAGGCGTGCTTCATATGCAACCGCCCTTCGTGCCTACCACGGCTCCGTGGGATCTCAATGTGGTTCTGTCCTTTCTTCAATTGGACTGGTTTGAACCCTTACATAATGTGGAGTTTAAATTTCTCACCTGGAATATGGTGATGCTTTTAGCATTGGCATCTGCAAGACATGTCTCTGAATTGGGGGCCTTATCCTGTAAGAGCCCTTATTTGGTTTTTCATGCAGACAGGGCGGAACTCAGGACCGTCCTCAGTTTTTGCCAAAAGTGGTTTCAACTTTTCATGTCAATCAACCCATTGTGGTTCCGGTGTTGTCTGAGGCTTCCATTTGGGCCAGAGTCCTTGGATGTAGTGAGAGCTCATAAGATTTATGTCAAGAGGATGGCTCATCATCAGAAATCTGATTCGCTGTTTGTCCTTTATGATGCCACCAAGATTGGTCATCCGGCTTCCAAGCAATCCATTGCTCATTCGCTAAGGTTGACCATTCAACAGGCCTATACTTCGGCGGCTCTGCCTTTGCCGATGTCTATTCAGGTCCACTCAACGAGGTCCGTGGGCTGTTCCTGGATGGCTGCCCGGGGTGTCTCGGCCTTACAGTTGTGCCAAGCTGCTACTTGGCCTGGTTTGAACACTTTTGTGAAATTTTATGGTTCGACACCTTGGTTAAGGATGACCTTTAGTTTGGTCAGGTGGTTTTACAGGAGTCTCAGCACTCTCCCACCCCTTTGGGAGCTTTGGGACTTCCCCATGGTACTAAAGTACAGATCCCCAGTATCCACTAGGACGTTAGAGAAAATAGGAATTTAATACCTACCGGTAATTCCTGTTCTCATAGTCTGTAGTGGATACTGGGCGCCCGCCTCAGTGCTTCGATTCCTGCTTACCTGAGTAAGTATTTGGTTGGCCCGCCGTTGCAGTCCACTTATGTTGTTGGGGTAGCTGTGCTATCCCGGTTAGGTTGGTGTTGCTATCCTCTGTTCTGGTTAGCGCCTTCCTTTTGGTTATGGTTGTGTGTTGGCTTGTTTCCTCACCGCTGTTGTATTTATTCCTTCTCTTGTGATATGTCCGTCTCCTCAGGCACAGTTTTCCTAGACTGAGTCTGGTAGGAGGGGCATAGAGGGGAGGAGCCAGCACACACATACACACACTAAAGAGGTTTTAAAGTGCCAGGCTCCAGTCGACCCGATCTATACCCCATGGTACTAAAGTACAGATCCCCAGTATCCACTATGGATTACGAGAAAAAGAATTACGGGTAGGTATTAAATTCCTTTTTTTTTTTTTACTAAAATCATTTTTGATATGGTTAAATTCATGTTCTTCACCTAATTCACTCATAAAATCAGGATTTTGGTACTTACCGATAAATCCCTTTCTCCGATTCCACAGGGGCCACTGGAGTGCAGATACAATGGGGAAATAGTAGGCAGTAACTGGGAGCTGGCACTTTAAATTTATAACCATGTGACTAGCTCCTCCCCTACTATGTCCCTCCTCCAAGCCAGTCTAGTTAAAACTGTGCCCGAGGAGAGCTGGAAAAGACCAACGTCAAAGTAGAGGAGGTTCACTAAGCCAACTAAAACAAGATAATACCCAGGAAACCTGGAAACATAGTGATAGGGTAATAGGAAAAAAATGCGCAGTCACACAGTGACATGCAACCCGATAAGTGTAGAAGGAGGAAACAGTGCTGGGGTGCCCCTGTGGAATCGGAGAAAGGGATTTATCGGTAAGTACCAAAATCCTGATTTCTCCTTCATCCACTAGGGGCCACTGGAGTGCAGATACAATGGGGACGTCCCAGAGCTCTTAAGACCGGAGGGAGAGCGCTGAGATTCCTGCAAAACCATTCGGCCAAACTGTGACACAGAGGCCTCAAAAATGTCAAATCTGTAAAACGTGACAAACGTATGATGTCCCGACTAAGCGGCATTGCAACATAAAGCATTCACGGAAACCCCGTGGGCGGACGCCCGCGAAGGTCCCCCAGAGCGTGTGGAGTGCGTCGAAATGGAAAACGGAGGCTCTCAAACAAACCGCCACATAAGACTGCCTGACGGTCAGACGTATCCAATGGCTGTTGGGACCCCGGCCATTCAGGACGGGAGCATCGTACAGAACAAAGACGAAATCAATTTGCCAAACAGCTGATGACCTCTGTACAGAGAGTCGGAGAGCCCTGACAACATCCAAAGGTCACAAATCCGGTAAAACTGCCGAGAAGGCCGAAAACACAACTGTCAGATTTATATGAAAAGCAGACATCACCCCTGGAAGAAACTACAGCTGAGTATGAAGCTCAGCCGTAACCCTATTCGAAAGGGGGGTTGCCGGTAGAGAACTCCCTGCAAGAAAGCCCAAACTTCTGGCCGCCAGACTAATTACCTTTGGAAGAAAACCGAAAGAGCAGAGACCTGAAACTCAGGTCAACCGAGTCGAAGCGCAGCCGAGCAAACCATCGAGAGAAACCAAAGAAGGCGGTTAAATTAAAAACCGAAGGGAAAAACACTCGTCATCCACACCAGGCCACAAAAAGTTTCCAAAAGTGGCAAAAGTGAGACGATGTAACTGACTTCCGAAATCGGGGCCCAGTAGGTATAACCGAACTAGGGAACTCCTTCCTTCTGAAAAGGTCTCGTGAACGGCCACCCCGTTAAACGAAACCTGTGGAAGACTGAACAAAGAAAAGGACCCTGTTGAAGTAAACATTCCCGCAGAGGTAGGGGCCAAGGCTTCTCTACTAACAACAGGTGCAGGGTGGATTTCCAAGTCTTGAGCGGCCAAACTGGAATACCGGGAGGACTAGCGCACATTCTCCCTTTATGCGTTGCAGAAAGTGAGGTAGTAACAACAAAGGAGGAAAGATAGACTAACCAGAAGCTTCAAGAAGCCGTGTGGTCATCCTCGGCTACTGCCGCCAGAGCTCACGTCCAAGAGTAGTAAAAGGCAGTTGAAGAGTCAGTCGGAATGCCATAAAGTCGATCCGAGTTCTCCGCCAACAGCGGACCAGCTGACAAAGCTCCGGGGAATGTCCACTCACCTGGGTGCCTGACCTGGAATGAAGATTGTTGTAGTCTGCTCAGAGGAGGATGTAGGTGACCTCTCTCAGCGCTCAGCACTTGGTTGAAGAGAGAAGGGAACTAGTCCCGAAGAAGGAAAAATCCTCTCACGGACCAAGCTGAGAACCATCCCTAAAAACAGAACACAGTACGAGGAGCATAAATGGAACCCGTGTCGAATCAGAAGATCCTGGATCCTCCGGATATTCAGAAGCAACCTAATCTGCAGAGTGGGTTTCCAGCAGTAGATTGTCCAGTTAGGGAACAAACTTCACTCCCTGCCTTTGAAGTAGGCCCATCCTTCATGAACACGGTGGGAGCGGAAGTGAGACCGAACGGAAAGGTCTGAAAGTGGAAATGAGTATCCTGTACTACGAATCGGAGAAAAGCCCGACGAGGAGGCCCAATGGAAACCAATAAACAGGCATCCCAGATGACTAAGGACGCCTAAACCCTTTTTGCTCCAAACTAGGAATCACAGACTGAAGGGATTCTAAGTTCAGAATAGGCCTGGCCGAGCCATCTGGTTTCGGCACTGAAAAAGAAAACAAAAAACGAAGGCCTGAGAAAATGCCCCGATTCCAATGATGTGTGGAAACAGGGATCAGCACCCTTGTGGTTAGAAGCATCTGGAACGACGCCTGCAGTACGACTCTGTCGTCGGAAACCGACAGACCCATGGTGAGGGACCACTGAGGTGGTTGGATTCCAAAATCTAGGATGTAATCGCCCGTGATGAGAAACCTAACCCAAGCATACCAAGGCTTCCCAGGAAAACCACAGACATGCGCCCACCCTGGGATCTCCCAGGTGGTATGGAGGTACAACCTGCGGTGGGTGTTGTGGAGGACCTACAATCCGACTGGTCCGAGGATGCTGAACCTCTGCCTCGGCCTCTTACTCTGAGAGCCCTTGGTGACGGAGATACCGTCCCTGTCTTGGACTCAAAACCTGGAAAGGGCACGGAAAGATCTAAAGGAAAGACCGGTATAGGTCCGTCTTAGAGCTGGAGCAGCAGTAGGGGAAAGAAAAATGGACTTAACCCAATGGCCTGAGAAATCCAGGCAGGAAGATCCTTCCCGACCAGGCCCGTAATGAACCACGCCACTGCTGCCCATTAGGATTCAAGATCTGCCTGTCACTGTTGCAGCCCTAAAGGTCGTCGGGTTAAGTCAGCCCAAGCGGAAATTCAGACTCCGAGTATAAAAACTTCCTTGGAGACCTCAAAAGAACATAAAGCAGAATCGTAACTCTGATCTGCCCAAGGAATCAGTTGAAACCATGTAACCCAAAGGACAATTGTTCTACAACCTACCTGCTCCGGATTGCCACAACTGAGGGCTGGTGCTGAGCAGGGGAAGCCTCAGTTGTAGGGGCTGAGGTGTACGTGAACCTGGGAGGCAATATGGAATTCTTTGACATGCAGATGCACTTGCAGTACCAATGCCCGAAGGCGTGACCACGACAACAGAAGGAAAGTTAATGATTTTTATTTAAGCACAGTTCAGATGGTACATTGGCAGCTGCAGTATTCAGTTATAATAAACAGATGTTGACAATACACAGTTCCTAAGAATGCAGCAGTGGTAGGATGCCTTTGGGTGCGGTAATATCACAAGACAGTCTTAAGAGACCGGGAGATGGTAAGTCCTTAACCAGCACCCATCCGCTGAGTAATGAGAATAGGAACTGACCAGCTGATGTTATACTGGAAGCTGGAAATACTGTAGAGTCACTGGTTCTGGGTAAGCACAAGTGAGCTGCCGGGTAGAACCGGACCAGGTGATGAACTGTGCGAGAGTGCTAATGCACCAATGTAGCAGGAGAACAGATGGGTGATACTGGAGATGCTGGGTATCGATGATGGAACACCGATGGTATCTGGAAGTTGATGGCGAAGCACCGATGGTATCTGGAAGTCAATGGCGGAGCACCAATGGTATCTGAAAGTCGATGGCGGAGCACCGATGGTAACAGGAGACAGGACACCGCTGGAAGCTAGACGCCTGGAAGCCAGTGTTAGGTAACTGCCAGTCGCAGGGAGCAATGATAGGACACTGCGGAGTCAGGCTGCACCGCAAGGTGGAAACTGGTGCAGGTCTCTAGTGGAGTTGAAGGCAAGGGCTGGAAATACCTGGAGCTAGCAAAACAACCACAAGGAGGAGACTGGTAACACTGGGTTTGACAACCAAAGCACTGACACCTTCCTGGTCCAGGAACAGGATATTTATACCTGCAGGGAGGCAGGCATTGGCTGATCAATTATGCAGAGCCCAGCAGCGCAGCGGATAGGTGAAGTGATAGCATGTGACTGGGGAAAACATGGCTGCGCCCATGTTAGCATTTGGAGGGAAAGTCAGTTTGTGAAACCATGTGGAGAAATGACAGTAATGGCGGCTGGGGCCACAGAGGACAGGAGACGCCATACTTTCTTTATTTGCACACTGGAACCACAGGGATGGCGGCGGAGGACGCGGAGGGCTGGAGGCGCCATTTTAGGATTTAACATGTTTAACTGATGAAGCTGCGGTGACAGCGCTGCGGGATCACAGGGAGGAGATGTGAAGTGAGGACATCAGGAACACAGCTGGGATCCGGCCCTGGAACGGTGGCAGCCTCAGGAGACACTTGAAAGGTAAATAATGGCGTTCAGTTATCCGGATCGTGACACGGACAAGGTAGAACCCCTGCTGCCGCATATGTCTCTCAGATGGCTCCCTCCGCAGGGTAGCCCCATGAACCGGCAGCTTCTTGTACCGGCGATACATCGAGGGGTATAACCTTGGAGAGGTCTGATATCGTTTCCTGCTGTCTGCGGGGAAAGGACAGGAAAACAAACATTGTTTGATACCTGAAATTGTGTATTCAGATGTCTCCAGTCCGCCGACCGGAGCACATGCAGCTCATCCAAAACTGGACAAGTCGCTGTCGTTTCTTCATTGGCGCTGAACCCCGAGGGACGTGAAGCGCTCCTGTACCTGCAGCACCAGACGAACTGCTGTACAATGCGCCTCGTATCCTGTACAGCTCTCGCCTCCTCCAAGAGAGGCCTCTCATCCGCAGTCATGTAACACTGAGGTTAGCAAGCTCCTTATAGAAACCTGGAGAGGAGAAATGACGGACGGGGTCTCTGGGTAACAGTGACATTACCTGCATAAGCCGAGCTGTTCAAACAGGAGCGTCCTGCAGCTGCGTGGAGGGCTGAGCAGATGGTTCCACCACACAATCCTCACACAACAGGGAATTCTCCGACTGTCCCAGGTGATACGTTCAGTAAAATGAAAAGAGAAAAGGTGAGTTACAAGAAGTGTAGCCCTATGTAATGTCTGCACTATAACGTGCAGTGACAGACACGTTTCCCTTAAAGTTGGTTTTTGTTGGGATTCAAACCCCGATCTCTATGTGCAGATGTCCCTGCTACTAGCGTACTGAGCCACAGCGGCTATTTGTCTGATGCCATCACACCTTCCCCAAACTACAAACAGCATTAGTACCAAGTGAAACAAAGGAATAATAAAGGGAAGGTAACACCCGCCCTGTATGTAGTGTTCTGCTAAATTAGGAAGAACAGGTGCAATACATGTTTCTCGGAAGCTTCGCTGGTTGTTCCAAATGGCGGTCAGCCTGTGATAAAAGCCGGGGGAAAATGTTATGTGGCAAGGTCATTAGTATAATAAATTGCGCTGGAAGCTTATAGTTCTATCCACTATATACGTGTAACCTATACAGTGAGCCTAACTGGGCAGTCTATAAAGATGACTATGAAAAATCAACTCACTGCTATGCTGAGATGCCGGGCAGAGGTTTCCCCTGCAGGGAAGAAATGGCCGCCAGCGCATGCAGAGCCACAGGGGCAGCCAGGAGCTGAGGCCCATATCGGGAGTAAGCTCCCCCCCACACCCGTTATGGTGCCTATTTTAAACTAATCCAACCTCAGCGCCAACCTAGCGGTGAGCGCCCTGCATCCCTCTCCTGCAATACGAGTCGGGGAGCCGGGAGCCCGCTGAGTAAAGCGGGATTAAGCTCCGCCCCCCCCCCTCAAATTCAAACAGCTTCAGCGTAACTGCAGCGGTGAGCACCCTGCATACCCCGCCGGCAAAGCGTGCTGCGGCCGGGGAACGGGGAAAGGCTGATCCCGCTGTACAGAGCGGGAGTTAGCTCCACCCCCCCGTAATGGCACCAGATTTAAAATTGCAGAGCGCCTCCAGCGGCATCCCCACGCCGGCTCTGTGAGCCGCGCTGAGCGGGGAGCGGCTGATGAGCGGGGAATGGAGAGCGGGGGGGGAGTAAGCCGCACTTAATAAATGAAACCAGTCAAGAGTGGAACACTGGTCTGCCCGCTCCCTGATATGAGGGATTAGCCCCCTAAATCCAGCAGAATATGGCAGCTGAATATTTCTAAATTCGGCTGGGGAGCGGAGTGAGCTGAGCCCGCTGTGTAGAGTGGCATTAAGCTCCTCCCCACGTAATGGAGCCAAATTTAAAACTGTAAGGGTGCCTCTGTTAAGCTGTGAGCCACGGCCAGGGACAGAGTTCAGAGCTGGGAGCGGGGGGAGTGGGTGGACGAACTCAAAGCGTTTGTACTCACCGCTGCTGCTGTGCATGATGATGGAGTGGCCCCAACACGCGCCGCACGCAGCGGTGTCCGGCCACTCATACTCACCGATGCCCGCTGCCAGGATCTTCTGCCGACGGAGCGGCCCCGACACGCACCGCACGAAGCGGTGTCCGGCCAGTCTTCGGAGAGCTCAGTGTCTCCTTCAACCGGGTCCATCCCAAGCCGCATGCAGTTGTGATGGGACCCCGCCGGCAGCTCCCGTGGTGCAGACTGGTAGAGGCCGAGCTGCCAGTCTGTGAGTGTAAGAAAAAATAATAAAAAATAATAAAAAGAAATAAAAGATCTTCAGAAGTCCCAAGAGTGACCAGCTCCCTTGGGCACAAATTATAGACTGGCTTGGAGGGGGGACATAGTAGGGGAGGAGCTAGTCACATGGTTATAAATTTAAAGTGCCAACTCCCAGTTACTGCCTACTATATCCCCATTGTATCTGCACTCCAGTGGCCCCTAGTGGATGAAGTAGAAAAACCCCGACAATTTCGGAGCGGTTTTTGTGGAAAATAATGGTCAGTTAAGTGGTTAATGTTCCAGCTTTGTAGCTGTAGGTACTTCGTTTACAAATCCCTTTGTAGTAGGATCATATGCAGCTAATGTAGTGGACACTCCACATTGCAGCTGAAATGCCTTGTTGCAGCTAATGTAGTGGACACTCCACATTGCAGCTGAAATGCCTTGTTGCACCTGAATCAGGGTTGGCGGAAAAAGAAAACACAGGTTGGTTTTTTTTTGTATTTTAGTTTTTTTTGCAGTAATGTTTTAATGGGGGAAAAATAATCCTGCTTATTTTAATATTGTGAAACATTGCTCTGTATTAGAAAGCTTGAACAACCACGTTTTAATGCTTTCTACCAGTAACAATCCAAAGTTATTAGGCTTTTATATTATTTTTAGGCTGTCATTGATCTTAGCTCTTGCAATAAAACCATTTTGTTACAGCTTATTCGTATTACCAAAATGTGAATCGCCTTGCGCTAATTACATTAAACATGCACTGGTGTGGGTGAATGATTGTCAGGAACCGATCACTTACCGCTGCGGGTTCTGGGTTCTGTCCATTGCCGGCGCAGTGCTGTGTGGCTGTGTGGGGATACGGCAGGGTTGGTGGCAGAGGTGATGCAGGTTCTGGGAGCCGGGAGTGTGGGGACTTAATGGCCGGAGGTGCCTCTGTATGTCTGCAGTATAGGAGGTGGCCATGCTGGAGACCAAATGCAGCACCTGTGAGCACCTGTGGGTAAGTGTTAGCCAATCCCGTGCTTGTGCTACTCTGTACCCTAGCTCTGTGCTCTCCCTGTGGATTTCTGTGTGATTCCAGTGGTCCTGATATCGCCTCCACTCCCAGGGGTGTGCCTGCACCACAAGTGATCCACCAGCTCCCTGCTGTGCTGTCAGTCAATCGCTCTCCAAGTTACAACAAGTGGATTCCTGGAGTCCCGTGAGAGGTCACCCTGTTGTTCAGTGACTGCCTGCTATAATCACAGCCTGTGGAAGTTTCTACTTAATCCTGGTCCTCGTTTACTCATCTCTCAGTTTAACCCATTCCTCACCGTTATCTTCTGCTGCAGCTCTTCACAGTGTTTCAAGTATAATCTTCACAGCCTGCAAGTACTCCTTTCAATATTGTATCTACGTTTTTGCATCATTCAAAGACAATTCTTCACAGTTCTCCAGTTCACCCTTTAAGCGTCATTAATAAGATTTCACAGTTATTCATCTTTGTCTACAATTTCCAGTTAACACTTCTTTACAGTTTGGCCCCAATCATTGCTTCATATTGGACAATTCTTCACTAATTTTCAGGCACGTTTTATCTTATTCATATGAACATTTCTTCAGTGCATCTTTAATACAGATCCTGCTTATCGTTATGCCATTCATTGCAGTATATCAGTTCATATATGGTGTCTCATAATTGTCATTTAACTCCTTATTGGAATTGTAGTCTTCTAATAAATATAAGAAACTGAACTTTCTTCGTCCTCCCTGTTTTCACCATACACCGGCACCTGCACCTGTGGTTGGTCCAAGGTTAACGGATTCACAAAATCAGTCGGTCCTGACAACGATATAGCCACACAAATAATTTCTGCTGAAATAGCACTTTTAATATATATTTCACATTCAACAATAGTTTAAAAGAAAAATTCTAAAATAGCTCTAAAATATCAATGCGTCGCCGATTCTCCAGCAAGTGAACGGGGGCAAAGGTTGCAATGGATATGCAGACACTCTTTGAGAAAGCTCCAATACTGAGTGAAACGCGTTAGGCGAAATACTTGCAGGCCATTTATTCAGGTACAATTGACTGGATTTCACACTGTGTAACGCAGGAGGTCGGAAGCGTGAGCGGTGCAATATCGGAGGTACGGAGACATCCAGGCATACCTCAGCCGGCTCCTTCAATGCTGCGGGGTCTGGACAAACAGTGTAACATTGGTGCAAGTGGGCTGATTCACCTGACTAAAAGCTGCCGGCTACCTTTCCCTCTGTTCCCTTGCTGGAGAATCGGAGGCGCTCACAGAACGGTGCGCTCAGCCCTGGAGCACAACTGTTGGTAATATATTTGTGGTTCACTGTCAAGCAGCCATTTTCAATAATAAGAACGGTTCGTACTTGAACTTTCATTTCTAGAAAGGTAACCAATATCGGGACTTACACGTTGTTATTGGTCATACCAATTTATCCGATATCTAAGAGACATTGTATATGGTATTTATATAGTGATCGACTAAAGAACTTCCTATACACCTGATTCTATTTGTGCACATATATTAATTCATCCATCTCCTTGAGGAATAAGAATTTGTTGCCAATGATGTTTTCATTTGCTGAGAAACATGTATAATGCATATAATGTATATTTATATAATATAATGCATTGATTTTTTAGACCTATTTTAGAATTTTTTCTTTTAAATTATTGTTGAATGTGAAATATATACTGACAGTGCTATTTCAGCAGAAACGATTATTTGTGTGGCTATATCATTCACCAGTGCACGTTTCATTTCATTAGTGCAAGGTGATGCACTTTTATGTAGATTTCCTTCCAGAAAGGAAGCTTTGGTTTGTTTTGTGCTGTCACAGGCACAATACACCCTGCTGATATCTGACAACGTATATACACTCGTTTCTTAGTAGAATTGTGGTATATAAAATAAAGCGCCTAGAATAAATACATACTACTAGTTATTTGTATTGCAACTGAATATATGTAGACTAAACATATTAAAATATACAAAGTACACTCAGATATATGAAATTAAAAATAAGAATTAAGGTGTGTACACATGGGGGTCATTCTGAGACGATCATCTTCCCTGACATGCATGTCAGTGCCCCCCCCCCCCCCCCCCCGCACAGGGCTAGTCCGCCCCACATGTCAGTGCCCCCCCCCCCCCCCCCGCACAGGGCTAGTCCGCCCCACATGTCAGTGCCCCCCCCTCCCCGCAGCACAGGGCTAGTCCGCCCCGCATGTCAGTGCCCCCCCCCCCCCCGCACAGGGCTAGTCCGCCCCGCATGTCAGTGCCCCCCCTCCCCCCAGCACAGGGCTAGTCCGCCCCACATGTCAGTGCCCCCCCTCCCCCCAGCACAGGGCTAGTCCGCCCCACATGTCAGTGCCCCCCCCTCCCCCCAGCAGAGGGCTAGTCCGCCCCGCATGTCAGTGCCCCCTCCCCCCCGCACAGGGCTAGTCCGCCCCACATGTCAGTGCCCCCCCCCCTCCCCCCAGCACAGGGCTAGTCCGCCCCACATGTCAGTGCCCCCCCCCTCCCCCCAGCACAGGGCTAGTCCGCCCCGCATGTCAGTGCCCCCCCCCGCACAGGGCTAGTCCGCCCCACATGTCAGTGCCCCCCCGCTCCCCCCAGCACAGGGCTAGTCCGCCCCACATGTCAGTGCCCCCCTCCTCCCCCCAGCACAGGGCTAGTCCGCCCCACATGTCAGTGCCTCCCTCCTCCCCCCAGCACAGGGCTAGTCCGCCCCACATGTCAGTGCCCCCCTCCTCCCCCCAGCACAGGGCTAGTCCGCCCCACATGTCAGTGCCCCCCCCCCCCGCACAGGGCTAGTCCGCCCCACATGTCAGTGCCCCCCCCCCCGCACAGGGCTAGTCCGCCCCGCATGTCAGTGCCCCCCCGCACAGGGCTAGTCCGCCCCGCATGTCAGTGCCCCCCCGCACAGGGCTAGTCCGCCCCGCATGTCAGTGCCCCCCCCCAGCACAGGGCTAGTCCGCCCCACATGTCAGTGCCCCCCCCCCCCCCCGCACAGGGCTAGTCCGCCCCGCATGTCAGTGCCCCCCTCCTCCCCCCCGCACAGGGCTAGTCCGCCCCACATGTCAGTGCCCCTCCCCCTCCCTCCAGCACAGGGCTAGTCCGCCCCACATGTCAGTGCCCCCCCCCCTCCCCCCAGCACAGGGCTAGTCCGCCCCGCATGTCAGTGCCCCCTCCCCCTGCACAGGGCTAGTCCGCCCCACATGTCAGTGCCCCCCCCTCCCCCCAGCACAGGGCTAGTCCGCCCCGCATGTCAGTGCCCCCCCTCCCCCCAGCACAGGGCTAGTCCGCCCCACATGTCAGTGCCCCCCCTCCCCCCAGCACAGGGCTAGTCCGCCCCACATGTCAGTGCCCCCCCCTCCCCCCAGCACAGGGCTAGTCCGCCCCACATGTCAGTGCCCCCCTCCTCCCCCCAGCACAGGGCTAGTCCGCCCCACATGTCAGTGCCCCCCCCCCCGCACAGGGCTAGTCCGCCCCGCATGTCAGTGCCCCCTCCTCCCCCCCAGCACAGGGCTAGTCCGCCCCACATGTCAGTGCCCCCCCTCCCCCCAGCACAGGGCTAGTCCGCCCCACATGTCAGTGCCCCCCCCTCCCCCCAGCACAGGGCTAGTCCGCCCCACATGTCAGTGCCCCCCACCTCCCCCCAGCACAGGGCTAGTCCGCCCCGCATGTCAGTGCCCCCCCCCCCGCACAGGGCTAGTCCGCCCCACATGTCAGTGCCCCCCCCTCCCCCCACCTCCCCCCAGCACAGGGCTAGTCCGCCCCACATGTCAGTGCCCCCCCCTCCCCCCAGCACAGGGCTAGTCCGCCCCGCATGTCAGTGCCCCCCCCCCCCCGCACAGGGCTAGTCCGCCCCGCATGTCAGTGCCCCCCCCCCTCCCCCCAGCACAGGGCTAGTCCGCCCCACATGTCAGTGCCCCCCTCCTCCCCCCAGCACAGGGCTAGTCCGCCCCACATGTCAGTGCCCCCCTCCTCCCCCCAGCACAGGGCTAGTCCGCCCCACATGTCAGTGCCCCCCCCCCCCGCACAGGGCTAGTCCGCCCCACATGTCAGTGCCCCCCTCCTCCCCCCAGCACAGGGCTAGTCCGCCCCGCATGTCAGTGCCCCCCTCCTCCCCCCCGCACAGGGCTAGTCCGCCCCGCATGTCAGTGCCCCCCGCACAGGGCTAGTCCGCCCCGCATGTCAGTGGCCCCCCCCCCCCCCAGCACAGGGCTAGTCCGCCCCACACGTCAGTGCCCCTCCCCCCCCCCCCCGCACAGGGCTAGTCCGCCCCACATGTCAGTGCCCCTCCCCCCCCGCACAGGGCTAGTCCGCCCCGCATGTCAGTGCCCCCCCCCCTCCCCCCAGCACAGGGCTAGTCCGCCCCACATGTCAGTGCCCCCCTCCTCCCCCCAGCACAGGGCTAGTCCGCCCCACATGTCAGTGCCCCCCTCCTCCCCCCAGCACAGGGCTAGTCCGCCCCACATGTCAGTGCCCCCCCCCCCGCACAGGGCTAGTCCGCCCCGCATGTCAGTGCCCCCCTTCTCCCCCCCCGCACAGGGCTAGTCCGCCCCGCATTTCAGTGCCCCCCTCCTCCCCCCCGCACAGGGCTAGTCCGCCCCGCATGTCAGTGCCCCCCGCACAGGGCTAGTCCGCCCCGCATGTCAGTGCCCCCCCCCCCAAGCACAGGGCTAGTCCGCCCCACACGTCAGTGCCCCTCCCCCCCCCCCCCCGCACAGGGCTAGTCCGCCCCACATGTCAGTGCCCCTCCCCCCCCGCACAAATACAAAACCGCTCCCCCTAAACGGCGGCTTAACGCCGCCATCCAGCCCCCTCCCGCCCAGCGACCGCCTCTGTCTCAGAGGCAATCGCTAGGCAACGACGACTGCCATGCACCGGCACATGCGCAGTTCCCTCCTGATCGCTGCGCTGCGACAAACTGCAGAGAGCGATCGGGTCGGAATGATCCCCATGGTGCGATATTCACTTAACTTTCCTTACGATTTTGACTATATACAGTAGTCAAAATCGTAAGGAAAGTTTGTGCGTATTGCACCATGTGTACATAGGTTGCGATGCCATTGTGCGGTCCCGCGGGATCGGCATTCCAAGAAAAAATAGACTGCACAGGCAACCTAACCGTGACTATACCGGCCGGCCCCGTAGAATAGTCCATGTCAGGCAAAGAGCGCATTGCGCCATGTGTACACGGCTTTCGTTAATGCTAAGCATTAGTCCTACTTATTACTTACAGTTAAATAAATCTGTAATTGAAATACAAAATGGAAAATGCAAAAGCTCTTTTCAGACACACACACACACACACACACACACACACACACACACACACACACACACACACACACACACACACACACGGAGTGAATTAGCACTGGCATTAAACATTTGGAATAAGGGCCTAATTCAAGATAGATTGCAAAGCAACATTTTCCTGTAATGGGCAAAACCATGTGCACTGCAGGTGGGGCAGATGTAACATGTGCAGAGAGAGTTAGATTTGGGTGGGTTATATTGTTTCTGTGCAGGGTAAATACTGGCTGCTTTATTTTTACACTGCAATTTAGATTTCAGATTGAACACACCCCACCCAAATCTAACTCTCTCTGCACATGTTACACATGTCCCCCCTGCCACACCCCACCCAAATCTAACTCTCTCTGCACATGTTACATCTGCCCCCCTGCCACACCCCACCCAAATCTAATAGGCCCTACACACTGGCCGATAATACTCAAAGATATGAACGATCTCGTTCATTATTGAGCGAGATAACATTCATATCTTTCAGTGTGGAGTCAACAGGATGAACGATGCGCAGCTCCACGCTCGTTCATTGCTGGTGCCCCGTCGCCTGTGCATGCAGGCCAATATGGATGATCTCGTCCATATTTGCCTGCACTTCAATGGAGCCGGGTGACGGGGGGAGTGAAGAAACTTCACTCCCCCATCACTGCCCCACCCCACCCCGCCGCCGGGTCGCCTGTCGGCCATATCCGCCGTCGGGCAGCTCGGCAGCGGATCTTTATATGTGTAGGGCCCATTACTCTCTCTGCACATGTTACATCTGCCTCACCTGTGACACCCCACCCAAATCTAACTCTCTGCACATGTTACACTGCCCCCACTGCACTACACATGGTTTTGCTCATTAGAGGAAAATGCTGTTATGCAATCAACCTTGAATTATCCCTATAAGCACTCGTTTAGAGGCCTCTTCAGTTCCCAGTCTGTTTCGAAGCTTGAATTGAACTAAACCAAAAGAAGAAAAAAATCTTTCTACACTGGCTGAAGATGCTTCAAGACAGCAACAAAAAGAATGTGGAACACTACCAGGGAATTCCCTTATAACGGCGCCGTGCCTGTGCTCACAGAATAATAAAAAAAGCGTGGTTTAAAAATATCCATTTGGTTTAAACCAGCCAAACCTGGCATGAATCAATATACCAACAGTCTTTTCTGTGGTTATCTGTAACAGTCAGGGCTGATTTTTTGCCGTTGCAATTCTTGTCCGATATAGCATACACATTTTGCTGCTTGCACTCAAATCCTTTGTGACCTATCCTGTAACATATGTAGCATACAGGGGCAGGGGCTTGGAAAGGACACTAGTCCCGGTAGACTGCGCCAAACTTTCATCATTTATCTCCTCTGGGAGGAGCCCGGGGAAGAGATGCAGGTGGCCGCTGCTCGGGGCAGGGCCAGACAATTCACGTCACTAAGCAGTACTTCCCGACTTCATATGTCTCCTCTCCTCAGGAGAGGAGATGCCGCTGACCACTTCAGGGGCAGGACCAGAATATTCTCGTAATTAGTCCCAACCCCCACTATTGCTAAATGGGCCGAATAGCAAATCCACAGGGATTGAACCCAGCTAAAAACATTCAATTTGCGTCATTTTAGCCCCACCCCCTCCGTATGTATTCGCTATTCCCGAATTACCTCCCCATTCTGCCCACAGGAGGAAGTTGGTGGGATGCAGGATACCCACATACTCTTCAGGTGGTTCCGGGAACTCCCTGATATTTTGTGAGACTCCCTCAGGACCTGATTCAGAGGGATACGCAGATCGATACATATGCAGCCGCTTCCATCTCCTCACATGCTGGGGGCCACCCATCACAGGGCAAGGCTGCCTAGCATGTGTAGCGCCGACTCACGATGCATCATAAACCTAAGGTTGACCCCTGGCGCAATGTTGGGCGGCCTGCCACCCTTTTTTCAATCGAATTGGCTGCACGTAACATCATGCAGCCGCCACGGAAACACTCATGGAACACCCCCAATTAGGCCGCCACGTCCCCCCTGCGTACAGAGGCGCAGCTGCGTTCAGGTCTGAATTACCCCCTCAGCCTGTTGATGCAGCACAAAACCTAATTACGTGGTGCCTAGCCCTGTTATCTGACATCGGCCCGCATCACTGAGGGTTTCACAGCTACGACCACCATCTGTGCTGCATGACGTCACCCTTCCGGACACTACTGGGCGTTATTACAGGAGTGTGAGGGGAAGATGCCTGTTACACCTATGGGGAAGTGGAAGATAATGGGCGTTATTACAGGAGTGTGAGGGGGAAGATGCCTGTTACACCTATGGGGAAGTGGAAGATAATGGGCGTTATTACAGGAGTGTGAGGGGGAAGATGCCTGTTACACCTATGGGGAAGTGGAAGATAATGGGCGTTATTACAGGAGTGTGAGGGGAAGATGCCTGTTACACCTATGGGGAAGTGGAAGATAATGGGCGTTATTACAGGAGTGTGAGGGGGAAGATGCCTGTTACACCTATGGGGAAGTGGAAGATAATGGGCGTTATTACAGGAGTGTGAGGGGGAAGATGCCTGTTACACCTATGGGGAAGTGGAAGATAATGGGCGTTATTACAGGAGTGTGAGGGGAAGATGCCTGTTACACCTATGGGGAAGTGGAAGATAATGGGCGTTATTACAGGAGTGTGAGGGGAAGATGCCTGTTACACCTATGGGGAAGTGGAAGATAATGGGCGTTATTACAGGAGTGTGAGGGGGATGATGCCTGTTACACCTATGGGGAAGTTGAAGATAATGGGCGTTATTACAGGAGTGTGAGGGGAAGATGCCTGTTACACCTATGGGGAAGTGGAAGATAATGGGCGTTATTACAGGAGTGTGAGGGGAAGATGCCTGTTACACCTATGGGGAAGTGGAAGATAATGGGCCTTATTACAGGAGTGTGAGGGGAAGATGCCTGTTACACCTATGGGGAAGTGGAAGATAATGGGCGTTATTACAGGAGTGTGAGGGGAAGATGCCTGTTACACCTATGGGGAAGTGGAAGATAATGGGCGTTATTACAGGAGTGTGAGGGGAAGATGCCTGTTACACCTATGGGAAAGTGGAAGATAATGGGCGTTATTACAGGAGTGTGAGGGGAAGATGCCTGTTACACCTATGGGGAAGTGGAAGATAATGGGCGTTATTACAGGAGTGTGAGGGGAAGATGCCTGTTACACCTATGGGGAAGTGGAAGATAATGGGTGTTATTACAGGAGTGTGAGGGGAAGATGCCTGTTACACCTATGGGGAAGTGGAAGATAATGGGCGTTATTACAGTAGTGTGAGGGGAAGATGCCTGTTACACCTATGGGGAAGTGGAAGATAATGGGCGTTATTACAGGAGTGTGAGGGGGAAGATGCCTGTTACACCTATGGGGAAGTGGAAGATAATGGGCGTTATTACAGGAGTGTGAGGGGAAGATGCCTGTTACACCTATGGGGAAGTGGAAGATAATGGGCGTTATTACAGGAGTGTGAGGGGGAAGATGCCTGTTACACCTATGGGGAAGTGGAAGATAATGGGCGTTATTACAGGAGTGTGAGGGGGAAGATGCCTGTTACACCTATGGGGAAGTGGAAGATAATGGGCGTTATTACAGGAGTGTGAGGGGGGAGACGCCTGTTACACCTATGAGGAAGTGGAAGATAATGGGCGTTATTACAGGAGTGTGAGGGGGAAGACGCCTGTTACACCTATGGGGAAGTGGAAGATAATGGGCGTTATTACAGGAGTGTGAGGGAAAGATGCCTGTTACACCTATGGGGAAGTGGAAGATAATGGGCGTTATTACAGGAGTGTGAGGGGAAGATGCCTGTTACACCTATGGGGAAGTGGAAGATAATGGGTGTTATTACAGGAGTGTGAGGGGAAGATGCCTGTTACACCTATGGGGAAGTGGAAGATAATGGGCGTTATTACAGGAGTGTGAGGGAAAGATGCCTGTTACACCTATGGGGAAGTGGAAGATAATGGGCGTTATTACAGGAGTGTGAGGGGAAGATGCCTGTTACAGCTATGGGGAAGTGGAAGTTAATGGGCCTTATTACAGGACTGTGAGGGGAAGATGCCTGTTACACCTATGGGGAAGTGGAAGATAATGGGCGTTATTACAGGAGTGTGAGGGGAAGATGCTTGTTACACCTATAGGGAAGTGGAAGATAATGGATGTTATTACAGGACTGTGAGGGGAAGATGCCTGCTACACCTATGGGGAAGTGGAAGATAATGGGCGTTATTACAGGAGTGTGAGGGGGGAGACGCCTGTTACACCTATGGGGAAGTGGAAGATAATGGGCGTTATTACAGGAGTGTGAGGGGGGAGACGCCTGTTACACCTATGGGGAAGTGGAAGATAATGGGCGTTAACAGGAGTGTGAGGGGAAGATGCCTGTTACACCTATGGGGAAGTGGAAGATAATGGGCGTTATTACAGGAGTGTGAGGGGAAGATGCCTGTTACACCTATGGGGAAGTGGAAGATAATGGACGTTATTACAGGAGTGTGAGGGGGAAGACGCCTGTTACACCTATGGGGAAGTGGAAGATAATGGGCGTTATTACAGGAGTGTGAGGGAGAAGATGCCTGTTACACCTATGGGGAAGTTGAAGATAATGGGCGTTATTACAGGAGTGTGAGGGGAAGATGCCTGTTACAACTATGGGGAAGTGGAAGATAATGGGCGTTATTACAGTAGTGTGAGGGGAAGATGCCTGTTACACCTATGGGGAAGTGGAAGATAATGGGCATTATTACAGGAGTGTGAGGGGGATGATGCCTGTTACACCTATGGGGAAGTGGAAGATAATGGGCGTTATTACAGGAGTGTGAGGGGAAGATGCCTGTTACACCTATGGGGAAGTGGAAGATAATGGGCGTTATTACAGGAGTGTGAGGGGAAGATGCCTGTTACACCTATGGGGAAGTGGAAGATAATGGGCGTTATTACAGGAGTGTGAGGGAAAGATGCCTGTTACACCTATGGGGAAGTGGAAGATAATGGGCGTTATTACAGGAGTGTGAGGGGAAGATGCCTGTTACAGCTATGGGGAAGTGGAAGTTAATGGGCCTTATTACAGGACTGTGAGGGGAAGATGCCTGTTACACCTATGGGGAAGTGGAAGATAATGGGCGTTATTACAGGAGTGTGAGGGGAAGATGCCTGTTACACCTATAGGGAAGTGGAAGATAATGGATGTTATTACAGGACTGTGAGGGGAAGATGCCTGTTACACCTATGGGGAAGTGGAAGATAATGGGCGTTATTACAGGAGTGTGAGGTGGGAGACGCCTGTTACACCTATGGGGAAGTGGAAGATAATGGGCGTTATTACAGGAGTGTGAGGGGGGAGACGCCTGTTACACCTATGGGGAAGTGGAAGATAATGGGCGTTATTACAGGAGTGTGAGGGGAAGATGCCTGTTACACCTATGGGGAAGTGGAAGATAATGGGCGTTATTACAGGAGTGTGAGGGGAAGATGCCTGTTACACCTATGGGGAAGTGGAAGATAATGGACGTTATTACAGGAGTGTGAGGGGGAAGACGCCTGTTACACCTATGGGGAAGTGGAAGATAATGGGCGTTATTACAGGAGTGTGAGGGAGAAGATGCCTGTTACACCTATGGGGAAGTGGAAGATAATGGGCGTTATTACAGGAGTGTGAGGGGAAGATGCCTGTTACACCTATGGGGAAGTGGAAGATAATGGGCGTTATTACAGGAGTGTGAGGGGAAGATGCCTGTTACACCTATGGGGAAGTGGAAGATAATGGGCGTTATTACAGGAGTGTGAGGGGGGAGACGCCTGTTACACCTATGGGGAAGTGGAAGATAATGGGCGTTATTACAGGAGTGTGAGGGGGAAGATGCCTGTTACACCTATGGGGAAGTGGAAGATAATGGGCGTTATTACAGGAGTGTGAGGGGAAGATGCCTGTTACACCTATGGGGAAGTGGAAGATAATGGGCATTATTACAGGAGTGTGAGGGGGATGATGCCTGTTACACCTATGGGGAAGTGGAAGATAATGGGCGTTATTACAGGAGTGTGAGGGGAAGATGCCTGTTACACCTATGGGGAAGTGGAAGATAATGGGCGTTATTACAGGAGTGTGAGGGGAAGATGCCTGTTACACCTATGGGGAAGTGGAAGATAATGGGCGTTATTACAGGAGTGTGAGGGAAAGATGCCTGTTACACCTATGGGGAAGTGGAAGATAATGGGCGTTATTACAGGAGTGTGAGGGGAAGATGCCTGTTACACCTATAGGGAAGTGGAAGATAATGGATGTTATTACAGGACTGTGAGGGGAAGATGCCTGTTACACCTATGGGGAAGTGGAAGATAATGGGCATTATTACAGGAGTGTGAGGGGAAGATGCCTGTTACACCTATGGGGAAGTGGAAGATAATGGGCGTTATTACAGGAGTGTGAGGGGGGAGACGCCTGTTACACCTATGGGGAAGTGGAAGATAATGGGCGTTATTACAGGAGTGTGAGGGGGGAGACGCCTGTTACACCTATGGGGAAGTGGAAGATAATGGGCGTTATTACAGGAGTGTGAGGGGAAGATGCCTGTTACACCTATGGGGAAGTGGAAGATAATGGGCGTTATTACAGGAGTGTGAGGGGAAGATGCCTGTTACACCTATGGGGAAGTGGAAGATAATGGGCGTTATTACAGGAGTGTGAGGGGGGAGACGCCTGTTACACCTATGGGGAAGTGGCAGATAATGGGCGTTATTACAGGAGTGTGAGGGAGAAGATGCCTGTTACACCTATGGGGAAGTGGAAGATAATGGGCGTTATTACAGGAGTGTGAGGGGAAGATGCCTGTTACACCTATGGGGAAGTGGAAGATAATGGGCGTTATTACAGGAGTGTGAGGGGAAGATGCCTGTTACACCTATGGGGAAGTGGAAGATAATGGGCGTTATTACAGGAGTGTGAGGGGGGAGACGCCTGTTACACCTATGGGGAAGTGGAAGATAATGGGCGTTATTACAGGAGTGTGAGGGGGAAGATGCCTGTTACACCTATGGGGAAGTGGAAGATAATGGGCGTTATTACAGGAGTGTGAGGGGAAGATGCCTGTTACACCTATGGGGAAGTGGAAGATAATGGGCATTATTACAGGAGTGTGAGGAGGAAGATGCCTGTTACACCTATGGGGAAGTGGAAGATAATGGGTGTTATTACAGGAGTGTGAGGGGGAAGATGCCTGTTACACCTATGGGGAAGTGGAAGATAATGGGTGTTATTACAGGAGTGTGAGGGGAAGATGCCTGTTACACCTATGGGGAAGTGGAAGATAATGGGCGTTATTACAGGAGTGTGAGGGGGAAGACGCCTGTTACACCTATGGGGAAGTGGAAGATAATGGGCGTTATTACAGGAGTGTGAGGGGAAGATGCCTGTTACACCTATAGGGAAGTGGAAGATAATGGACGTTATTACAGGAGTGTGAGGGGAAGACGCCTGTTACACCTATGGGGAAGTGGAAGATAATGGGCGTTATTACAGGAGTGTGAGGGGGAAGATGCCTGTTACACCTATGGGGAAGTGAAAGATAATGGGCGTTATTACAGGAGTGTGAGGGGAAGATGCCTGTTACACCTATGGGGAAGTGGAAGATAATGGGCGTTATTACAGGAGTGTGAGGGGAAGATGCCTGTTACACCTATGGGGAAGTGGAAGATAATGGGCATTATTACAGGAGTGTGAGGGGAAGATGCCTGTTACACCTTTGGGGAAGTGGAAGTTAATGGGCCTTATTACAGGACTGTGAGGGGAAGATGCCTGTTACACCTATGGGGAAGTGGAAGATAATGGGCGTTATTACAGGAGTGTGAGGGGGAAGACGCCTGTTACACCTATAGGGAAGTGGAAGATAATGGATGTTATTACAGGACTGTGAGGGGAAGATGCCTGTTACACCTATGGGGAAGTGGAAGATAATGGGCGTTATTACAGGAGTGTGAGGGGAAGATGCCTATTACACCTATGGGTAAGTGGAAGATAATGGGCGTTATTACAGGAGTGTGAGGGGGAAGACGCCGATTACACCTATGGGGAAGTGGAAGATAATGGGCGTTATTACAGGAGTGTGAGGGGGATGATGCCTGTTACACCTATGGGGAAGTGGAAGATAATGGGCGTTATTACAGGAGTGTGAGGGGAAGATGCCTGTTACACCTATGGGGAAGTGGAAGATAATGGGCGTTATTACAGGAGTGTGAGGGGAAGATGCCTGTTACACCTATGGGGAAGTGGAAGATAATGGGCGTTATTACAGGAGTGTGAGGGAGAAGATGCCTGTTACACCTATGGGGAAGTGGAAGATAATGGGCGTTATTACAGGAGTGTGAGGGGAAGATGCCTGTTACACCTATGGGGAAGTGGAAGATAATGGGCGTTATTACAGGAGTGTGAGGGGAAGATGCCTGTTACACCTATGGGGAAGTGGAAGATAATGGACGTTATTACAGGAGTGTGAGGGGAAGATGCCTGTTACACCTATGGGGAAGTGGAAGATAATGGGCGTTATTACAGGAGTGTGAGGGGGAAGATACCTGTTACACCTATGGGGAAGTGGAAGATAATGGGTGTTATTACAGGAGTGTGAGGGGGAAGATGCCTGTTACACCTATGGGGAAGTGGAAGTTAATGGGCCTTATTACAGGACTGTGAGGGGAAGATGCCTGTTACACCTATGGGGAAGTGGAAGATAATGGGCGTTATTACAGGAGTGTGAGGGGGAAGACGCCTGTTACACCTATGGGGAAGTGGAAGATAATGGGCGTTATTACAGGAGTGTGAGGGGAAGATGCCTGTTACACCTATAGGGAAGTGGAAGATAATGGACGTTATTACAGGAGTGTGAGGGGAAGATGCCTGTTACACCTATGGGGAAGTGGAAGATAATGGGCGTTATTACAGGAGTGTGAGGGGAAGATGCCTGTTACACAAATGGGGAAGTGGAAGATAATGGCCGTTATTACAGGAGTGTGAGGGGGAAGATGCCTGTTACACCTATGGGGAAGTGGAAGATAATGGGCGTTATTACAGGAGTGTGAGGGGGAAGATGCCTGTTACACCTATGGGGAAGTGGAAGAAAATGGGCCTTATTACAGTAGTGTGAGGGGAAGATGCCTGTTACACCTTTGGGGAAGTTGAAGATAATGGGCGTTATTACAGGAGTGTGACGGGAAGATGCCTGTTACACCTTTGGGGAAGTGGAAGATAATGGGCGTTATTACAGGAGTGTGAGGGGAAGATGCCTGTTACACCTTTGGGGAAGTTGAAGATAATGGGCGTTATTACAGGAGTGTGAGGGGGGAGACGCCTGTTACACCTATGGGGAAGTGGAAGATAATGGGCGTTATTACAGGAGTGTGAGGGGGAAGATGCCTGTTACACCTATGGGGAAGTGGAAGATAATGGGCGTTATTACAGGAGTGTGAGGGGATGATGCCTGTTACACCTATGGGGAAGTGGAAGAAAATGGGCCTTATTACAGTAGTGTGAGGGGAAGATGCCTGTTACACCTTTGGGGAAGTTGAAGATAATGGGCGTTATTACAGTAGTGTGAGTTGAAGATGCCTGTTACACCTTTGGGGAAGTTGAAGATAATGGGCGTTATTACAGGAGTGTGAGGGGGAAGATGCCTGTTACACCTATGGGGAAGTGGAAGATAATGGGCGTTATTACAGGAGTGTGAGGGGATGATGCCTGTTACACCTATGGGGAAGTGGAAGAAAATGGGCCTTATTACAGTAGTGTGAGGGGAAGATGCCTGTTACACCTTTGGGGAAGTTGAAGATAATGGGCGTTATTACAGTAGTGTGAGGGGAAGATGCCTGTTACACCTTTGGGGAAGTTGAAGATAATGGGCGTTATTACAGGACTGTGAGGGGAAGATGCCTGTTACACCTATGGGGAAGTGGAAGATAATGGGCGTTATTACAGGAGTGTGAGGGGAAGATGCCTGTTACACCTATGGGGAAGTGGAAGATAATGGGCGTTATTACAGGAGTGTGAGGGGAAGATGCCTGTTACACCTATGGGGAAGTGGAAGATAATGGGCGTTATTACAGGAGTGTGAGGGGATGATGCCTGTTACACCTATGGGGAAGTGGAAGATAATGGGCGTTATTACATGAGCGTGAGGGGAAGATGCCTGTTACACCTATGGGGAAGTGGAAGATAATGGGCGTTATTACAGGAGTGTGAGGGGGAAGATGCCTGTTACACCTATGGGGAAGTGGAAGATAATGGGCGTTATTACAGGAGTGTGAGGGGAAGATGCCTGTTACACCTATGGGGAAGTGGAAGAAAATGGGCGTTATTACAGTAGTGTGAGGGGAAGATGCCTGTTACACCTATGGGGAAGTTGAAGATAATGGGCGTTATTACAGGAGTGTGAGGGGAAGATGCCTGTTACACCTATGGGGAAGTGGAAGATAATGGGCGTTATTACAGGAGTGTGAGGGGGGAAGATGCCTGTTACACCTATGGGGAAGTGGAAGATAATGGGTGTTATTACAGGAGTGTTAGGGGAAGATGCCTGTTACACCTATGGGGAAGTGGAAGATAATGGGCGTTATTACAGGAGTGTGAGGGGGAAGATGCCTGTTACACCTATGGGGAAGTGGAAGATAATGGGCGTTTTTACAGGAGTGTGAGGGGAAGATGCCTGTTACACCTATGGGGAAGTGGAAGATAATGGGCGTTATTACAGGAGTGTTAGGGGAAGATGCCTGTTACACCTATGGGGAAGTGGAAGATAATGGGCGTTATTACAGGAGTGTGAGGGGGATGATGCCTGTTACACCTATGGGGAAGTGGAAGATAATGGGCTTTATTACAGTAGTGTGAGGGGAAGATGCCTGTTACACCTATGGGGAAGTGGAAGATAATGGGCATTATTACAGGAGGCGGTGGGGGAAATGCGTATTATTACTGGAGGGGGGATAATGGGCGTTAATATACGAGTGGGGATAATGGGCGTTACTAGTGGAGGCGGAGGATATAATGGGTGTTACTAATGGATGGGGGTGTATAATGGGTGTTTTTACTGGAGGAGGGAAGTATAATGGGTGTTGTTACTGGAAGAGGAGGTATAATGGGTGTTATTTGTCAGGTCTCTAGGTTTGTCTGTCCGGGGGCGCTAGTGGGTCAGGGTCAGAGTCTGATGGATAAAACATGGAGGCAATATAATAGTCCTGCGCATAGGCGCTGATGTTTTATTATTACTGAGCAGATCGGATATCACAGTATAAACAGAAAACCGGTAATGGAATGACAATGGTTGATAACTGAATTATAATAGCTGAGGTCTCTTGCAACGGAAATGTGAAACAACAAAATTGAAGGCAGATGATATAACTAAAGTCCAATAGTACTTGATAGCACACAGTCTCGGTATAACGTAAGATAAAGTAACTTGAAAGGAAGAACTCCAGTATGTATAGGAAACACTCAGTCTCTGTACAGCACACAAGTCCAGATAGTTTACTAGGCTCAAGCAGGAAACAGTCTCTAAGCCATTAATAGTAATACTGCTGAAATGCACAGATGGAATACAGATAGCCAGTGTACAAGTGAGATGATAATACGAACACCTGAGGAGAGTCTCTGCTGCTGGTGATTGTGGCTGGATGGAATTGGAGTCCGGAGTTAACAGGAGAGCTGAGAGAATGAAGACTGGAACAAATGGAAGTAACCACGGGGATCGCTGGAAACAGGAACCAGAAGAACTTAGGCACACGGTGTGTTACTTGTTGTCCGAGGCAATGTGAGAGAGCCACAAGCTGGAAGTTATACCTCCTGCTCAGCAGTGATTGGCCACAAACTGCAGGCGGAGATACAATGCTAGATTGAACATCAGAATCAGCTGCGTGCAGGTGTCATGGTAACGTCCACACAGGCTGGACATGGGCACGCAGCAAAACCCAAACAGGACCAGACTCAGGAGTACTCAGCAATGTGAAATAGAACGCTCGCGGTTACTACACCCACGCAGCCGCAACTGGGGCCAAGACTTCCGGAGGCCCGCACACCAGCGCGCTGGTAAGTGAGACGTAGCAGAGCGCCGATTCCTGACAGTACCCCCTCCTTTATGGGTGAGCACCGAACACCCACAAGGCTTGGCAGGTAAGAGTCTATGGAAGGCTTGGATCAGACGTGGAGCATGTACATCCGTGGCGTCGACCCAACTCCTCTCTTCAGGACCATATCCAGACCAGTCAATGAGATATTGCAGATGACCATAATGATGTCGAGAGTCTAATATCTTTTCCACCTCGTATTCTACGCCCCGATGAGTTCGTACCTTTGGAGCTGCTGGAAGCGTTCTCTGGAAACGATTGAGAATTACTGGTCTGAGGAGAGAAATATGGAATGAGTTGGGTACTTTCAAAAAAGCAGGCAGTTTCAATTTATAAGCCACCGGATTAATAACACTTTCTACTGGAAAAGGTCCAATAAACCGTGGAGCAAACTTCATTGAGGGGACTCTGAGTCAGAGATTACGGGTAGATAACCAGACCTTATCGCCCGGTTTCAAACTAGGAACTGCTCGCCTCTTCCGATCAGCGAACATTTTATACCGTTGAGAAACTTTTATAAGAGATGAATGGATCTCTTTCCAAATTTGAGCGAACCGCTGAAGAGCAGAAGCAGCCGCAGGCACATCTATGGCAGGTAATTCTTGGAAATCCGGTACTCTAGGATGCTGACCATAAACTGCGAAAAAAGGAGTTGTATCAGTTGAAGTATGATAACGGAAATTATGAGCAAACTCCGCCCATGGCAACAATTCTACCCAGTCATCCTGTGAAGAAGAGATATACAGTCTCAAATAGGTCTCAAGTTCTTGATTTACCCTCTCTGTCTGCCCATTTGTTTGAGGATGATAGGCCGTAGAAAACTTCAGTTTTACCTGTAGCGCTGAACACAGAGCCCTCCAAAACTTGGCCACAAATTGTACTCCTCGGTCAGATATGATTTCTGTTGGAAGTCCATGTAACCTGAATATTTCACGAAGAAACAACTGAGCCAACTTTGGAGCAGAGGGTATTCCCATGAGTGGAATGAAGTGTGCCATTTTTGAAAACCTATCGACTACTACCCAGATGGTGTCATACCCTTTGGATGGAGGGAGATCAGAAATAAAATCCATCGACAAATGGGACCAGGGGCGCCTAGGAATGGAATTGGGTATCAATTGGCCTGCGGGAGCCTGACGAGAATTTTTATGCTGAGCACATTTGGGACATGAAGCTATGAACTCTTGAATATCTACCTTCATACGAGGCCACCAATACGTTTGAGACAGAAACTTAAAAGTCTTTAGAACCCCAGGGTGACCAGTAAACTTGGACGTATGAGCCCAAGACAGAAGGTTTGGACGAAGCTCCGGAGAGACAAACATCTTGCCTGGAGGCGGGACTTGCGACATACCTGTAGCTGCGAAAACCACCGGATTTAATACTGGTCGAGCAGCCTGTTCTGCGGATTCCTCGTTTGAGCTCATGGAGCGAGACAAAGCATCCGCTTTGACATTTTGTAAGCCTGGTCTAAACATCAACTTAAAATCAAAGCGAGAAAAGAATAGAGCCCACCTTGCTTGCCGAGGATTCAGACACTGCGCGGCTTTCAAGTAGAGAAGGTTCTTGTGATCCGTGTAGATGGTAATGGGAAATCTCGTACCCTCCAGCAGATACCTCCATTCTTCAAGGGCCAATTTGATTGCTAACAACTCCTGGTCGCCGATGGTATAGTTCATTTCTGCAGATGAGAACCTGCGAGAAAAAAACCCTCAGGGGTGAGTCTAACCATCACTGCCAACCTGGGGCAGGACTGCGCCCACGCCAACCGTTGAAGCGTCCACTTCCAAGATGAAGACTTTACTGACATCCGGCTGCTGTAACACAGGAGCTGACATAAAAGCTTGTTTTATTTTGTGAAAAGCGGACAGTGCGTCGTCAGACCATTGGGAAGGATTTCCCCCTTTCCGGGTAAGGCAGGTAATTGGAGCTATTAGCGTGGAAAAGCCTTTAATAAACTTTCTGTAGTAATTAGCGAAGCCAACGAAGCGTTGAACTGACTTGAGTGTTGTTGGAAGAGACCAGTTTTCTATAGCTTCCAGTTTAGCTGGATCCATTTGAAGGTCTGTTCCGGAAATGATGTATCCTAAAAAAGATATTGAAGAAGCTTCAAATGTGCATTTGGACAACTTGCCATACAGATGTGTCACAACTGAGGGCCTGAGCTGACGGGAGGCAGCCTCAGTTGTAGGGGCTGAGATGTACCGGAACCTGGGAGGTTGTATCAGACCCCTGGACATGTAAGTAACATGAATAATAACTGCCCGAAGGCGTGACCACGACAACTTGGATAAAAGTCAATGATGTTTATTATGACAACTCCGCAACACAGCAGCAGTAAAAGAAAACGTAAAAGTCAGCAAAGAATAAATACAGTTCCTGGGTACTACAGGATGGCAGGAGCCACAGGGCACTGGTAGTGTGAGATAGTTCTTATGATCTTCTAGATGGAAAGTCCTTACCAGGCCCGACTGTAGCAATGGAGATAACCCAGGATTGTGCCAGCTGGTTTTCCAGGAAAAGCTGGGTTGCTGAAGATAAAACAGCTGCTGTGGATACTGGCTGGAACCAGACTGTTGTTAGCACGGAGTGGATACTGACTGGAACCAGTTAAATAATAAATGAACTTGGGAGCGATGAAATATGAACTGAAATGTAGAACTTGAGAGCGGAGAAATAATAATACCGGTGGAGAGTGGTAAAGTGTAGAAAGGACACCGGCCCTTTAAGGGAAGCTGTACTCTGCTGGAAGCTGAGCTGGAAGCAGGTAATGTTGTAGCTGGAAACAGATGAATCCACAATGGATTGGAGAGTCAGGCTACACCGCAGGTGGAATGCTGGTGCGGGTCTCTATGGTGGAAGTCTTGAGACAGGAGCTGGAACCTGGAAGACAATCACAGGAGAGAGACAAACAGGAACTAGGTTTGACAACCAAAGCACTGACGCCTTCCTTGCTCAGGCACAGTGTATTTATACCTGCAGCAAGGAAGGGATTGGCTAGGCAATTATGCAGATTATCAATACTGAGAACAGATTGGTGGAAATGATCAGCTGACAGAATCCAAGATGGCTGCGCCCATGCAGACACTTGGAGGGAAGTTTGGTTTGTAATCCATGTGGTAATGAAAACAGTAATGGCGGCGCCGGCCACCGGAGACAGGAGGCGCCAGGCTGACAGATGCACATCCAACCACGCGGACACAGCGGAGGCCGCGGCTGACGTAATCGCCACTCAGACACACTGCATGCAGAAGTTCAGGGACGGCGGCGGAGGCCGCGGGAGACGCCATGCCAGGTGTAATATGGCGTTTACTGTGACAGCGTCCCAGAGTGACAGGAGAGGATACAGGAATGTACACATCAGGATAACAGATGGGATCCGGTCCTGGAGCGCTGAGCCAGCCTTAGGAGGCATCTGATGGGTAAGAAATGGCGTCCAGATACCCGGATCGTGACAGCACCCCCCCCTTTAGGAGTGGCCCCAGGACACTTCTTTGGCTTTTGAGGAAACTTGGAATGGAATCTCCGGACCAAGGCAGGAGCATGGACATCAGAAGCATTGGTCCATGAACGTTCCTCAGGACCATAACCCTTCCAGTCAATAAGATATTGTAGTTGACCGTAACGGTGACGTGAGTCCAGGATCTTGGCCACTTCATACTCAACGCCTCGTTGAGTTTGGACTTTCGGAGTTGGAGGAAGTGAGGAATGAAACCGATTCAAGATCAGCGGTTTCAACAGGGAAACATGGAATGTCCTGGGTATTTTTAAGAAGGGAGGCAACTGGAGTCTGTAAGCAACAGGATTGATGACTTGTTCAATCTTGAAAGGACCGATATAGCGAGGTGCAAACTTCATACTGGGAACTCTTAACCTCAAATTCTTCGTGGATAACCATACCCGATCACCCACCTTGAGAGCAGGAACTGCTCGACGCTTCTTATCCGCAAACTTCTTGTACCTGAACGATGCCTTGAGCAGAGCTGATCGTACGCTCTTCCAGATATTGGCAAACTGATGCAAAGTGATATCCACTGCGGGAACAGAAGTTGCTGGAAGCGGTTGGAACTCAGGGACTTTAGGGTGGAATCCAAAGTTAGTGAAGAATGGTGTTGAAGCAGATGAAGAATGATACTGGTTGTTATGACAGAACTCGGCCCAGGGAAGTAATTGAACCCAGTCATCTTGAGAGGAGGACACATAGATGCGGAGGAAGGCCTCCAAGTCCTGATTCACCCTCTCGGTTTGACCATTGGTCTGAGGATGGTAAGCCGTGGAAAACTTTAGCTTGACTTGGAGGACTTGACATAAACTTCGCCAGAATTTGGCTGTGAATTGAACTCCTCGATCTGAGATAATTTCTTCAGGAAGACCGTGGAGTCGGAAGATCTCTTGTATGAATACTTGAGCCAACTTGGAAGCTGACGGAAGACCGGTGAGAGGAATGAAGTGTGCCATCTTGGTGAACCGGTCAACTACCACCCAGATGGTATTGAACTTGTTGCACATGGGTAAGTCTGTAATGAAATCCATCGACAAGTGGGTCCATGGTCGACGGGGAACGGATAGTGGAACCAGTTGCCCCGCAGGCGACTGGCGGGATACTTTATGTTGGGCACACTTTGGGCAAGATGCAATAAACTCCAAGACGTCCTTTTTCAGAGTTGGCCACCAATAGGACCTAGAGATAAACTCCAGGGTTTTTTGGATACCTGTATGTCCGGCAAAACGGGAAGCATGGGCCCAATGCATGAGCTTCTTCCTTAGCATCGGCTTCACAAAACTTTTCCCTGATGGGGGCGTAGAGTCCATCCCTACCGTGGAGAATGCCAACGGATTTATAATAGGATGCTTGTCTGAAGACTCTGACTCATTTTCTTGCTCCCATGAGCGGGAAAGGGCATCGGCCTTGCGATTCTGAGAGCCCGGACAGAACTGGAGTTTAAAGTCGAACCTGGAAAAGAAAAGTGCCCATCTGGCCTGACGAGGGTTGAGACATTGTGCGCCCTTCAGATATAAAAGGTTCTTGTGGTCTGTAAGTATGGTGATTGAATGAGAAGCTCCCTCCAACAGATACCTCCACTCTTCTAGAGCGAGCTTGATGGCTAGCAACTCCTGGTCGCCAATGGCATAGTTGCGCTCAGCTGGGGAGAACTTCCGGGAGAAGAAACTGCAAGGGTGTAAATGGCCATCTTTAGCCCTCTGAGATAACACCGCTCCTACTCCAACGGAGGAGGCATCCACCTCTAAGATGAAAGGAGAGTCGATGTCAGGCTGTTTCAGAACAGGCGCAGAGATGAACCTTTGTTTTAAAAGATGAAATGCTTGCATGGCTTCTTCAGACCACTTGGACGGGTTAGCACCCTTCTTAGTGAAAGCAGTAATAGGTGCCACAATGGTGGAAAAGTCTCGTATAAACTTTCGGTAATAGTTGGCGAACCCTAAGAACCTCTGGACCCCTTTGAGGGTTAAGGGTACCGGCCAATTTTGGATTGCTTGTAGTTTCTCAGGATCCATCTCTAGTCCGGAACCGGACACAATGCACCCTAGAAACGGAATGGACTTGACTTCAAAGACGCATTTTTCTAATTTGCAATAGAGATGATTGACACGGAGACGGGACAGAACCTCTTTAACCCAAAAACGATGTTCCTCTAAATCGTTGGCAAAAATGAGGATATCGTCTAGATAGACCACGACATGACGGTATAGAATGTCTCTGAAGATCTCATTGACAAAATGCTGGAAGACAGCTGGAGCATTGCTCAATCCGAAGGGCATGACGAGGTACTCATAATGTCCGTCACGGGTGTTAAAGGCGGTCTTCCACTCGTCACCCTCACGGATCCGGATGAGATTGTATGCACCTCGCAAGTCCAGCTTTGTAAAGATGGTAGCTCCGCTAACTCTGTCAAAGAGCTCAGTAATCAGGGGTAAAGGATAACGGTTCTTGATGGTAATGTCGTTCAAACCTCTGTAGTCGATGCACGGCCGCAGACCACCATCTTTCTTTTTTACAAAAAAGAAGCCTGCGCCGGCTGGAGAAGAAGAAGGTCGAATGAACCCCTTTGCTAGGTTCTCTTTAATATATTCCTCCATAGAATGCGTCTCAGGCAGAGACAACGGATAAGTTCGGCCTCGAGGTGGAACCTTCCCTGGAACGAGATCAATCGGACAGTCCCATTCTCTATGAGGAGGAAGGATATCAGCAGAAGCTTTACTGAACACATCCGTGAAATCTTGATATGGAGGAGGTGGAACATCAGACGACCTGGGGGAGGAAGAACAGACAGGCAATACTTTAAACAAACATGTCTCAGCACAGGAGGAACCCCATGCCAGGATTTGCGTAGTCGTCCAATCAATTGTAGGATTGTGAAGACGGAGCCATGGAAGGCCCAGGACCACAGGATGTGTGGCTCTTGGAATCACTAAAAAAGAAATAAGTTCGGAATGAAGAACTCCCACTCTCAGACGAACTGGTAGAGTCCTTAAAGAAATAACTGCATCAAAAATTTTGCTGCCATCCACGGCAGTTAAAGAAATGGACGAAGGAAGTCTCTCGGTGGGTAGGGACCACCGTTTAACATAGGCTTCGGTAATAAAGTTCCCAGCTGCTCCGGAATCAAGGAGGGCAATGACGTTCCGATAACGTTGAGCAACTTGAAGCGAGACTGGGAGATTACAATCTTGAGGAGATGGAGAGGAGATCATTACTCCTAGCCGGCCCTCTCCTTGGCGAGCTAGGATTTGGAGTTTCCCGGACGTTTGGGACAGGCATTAATGGTGTGAGACGGAGCTGCACAATAGAGACAGAGAAACTCGGAGAGACGTCTTCGGCGCTCAGCAGGAGTTAAACGGGAACGGCCAAGTTGCATGGGCTCATCTTTAGATGGTGACAGTTGACGAGGAGGAGGAGCAGAAGATTTTGGAGCAGATGATCTTCCACGCTCAGTTGCTCTCTCTCTGAAACGTAAATCAACTTTCGTGCAGAGTGAGATTAGCTCATCTAACTTAGAAGGTAAGTCTCTGGTAGCTAACTCATCTTTAATACGCTCAGATAAGCCATGCCAGAATGCAGCATACAGGGCCTCGTCATTCCATGCCAGTTCGGATGCCAGGATCTGGAACTGTATCAGATATTGTCCTACAGTACGTGACCCCTGGCGTAAGCGGAGAATCTCGGATGAAGCTGAGGTTACCCGGCCTGGCTCGTCGAAGATGCGCCTGAATGTTGACACGAAGGCAGTGTAGGAAGATAGCAGGGTGTCGGACCTCTCCCATAACGGTGATGCCCAATCAAGGGCTGAGCCACTGAGAAGAGAAATAATGTAGGCAATTTTTGTACGGTCACTGGGAAAATTGCCAGGTTGTAGCTCAAACTGAATCTCACACTGGTTGAGAAATCCCCTGCAGAATCTTGGAGATCCGTCAAATTTTGCTGGCGTTGGAAGATGAAGACGTGGAGCAGAAATGGGTAAGGTGGGTGGGGTTATAGCTGGAGTCACTGTGGTTGACGCACCAGACGCGCCTGATCCACGGAGAGTTGTCTGAATCCCATCCAGCCGAGTAGAGAGATCCTGGACACAGCGGATGATGTGGCCCTGTGCAGCCTCCTGATGTTCTAGTCGGGCTGCCAGTTCTTGCATCGGCCTGGCCGCTTGATCCTGGTCTCCGGCTGGATTCATTAGGTCAGTGCTTACTGTCACAACTGAGGGCCTGAGCTGACGGGAGGCAGCCTCAGTTGTAGGGGCTGAGATGTACCGGAACCTGGGAGGTTGTATCAGACCCCTGGACATGTAAGTAACATGAATAATAACTGCCCGAAGGCGTGACCACGACAACTTGGATAAAAGTCAATGATGTTTATTATGACAACTCCGCAACACAGCAGCAGTAAAAGAAAACGTAAAAGTCAGCAAAGAATAAATACAGTTCCTGGGTACTACAGGATGGCAGGAGCCACAGGGCACTGGTAGTGTGAGATAGTTCTTATGATCTTCTAGATGGAAAGTCCTTACCAGGCCCGACTGTAGCAATGGAGATAACCCAGGATTGTGCCAGCTGGTGTTCCAGGAAAAGCTGGGTTGCTGAAGATAAAACAGCTGCTGTGGATACTGGCTGGAACCAGACTGTTGTTAGCACGGAGTGGATACTGGCTGGAACCAGTTAAATAATAAATGAACTTGGGAGCGATGAAATATGAACTGAAATGTAGAACTTGAGAGCGGAGAAATAATAATACCGGTGGAGAGTGGTAAAGTGTAGAAAGGACACCGGCCCTTTAAGGGAAGCTGTACTCTGCTGGAAGCTGAGCTGGAAGCAGGTAATGTTGTAGCTGGAAACAGATGAATCCACAATGGATTGGAGAGTCAGGCTACACCGCAGGTGGAATGCTGGTGCGGGTCTCTATGGTGGAAGTCTTGAGACAGGAGCTGGAACCTGGAAGACAATCACAGGAGAGAGACAAACAGGAACTAGGTTTGACAACCAAAGCACTGACGCCTTCCTTGCTCAGGCACAGTGTATTTATACCTGCAGCAAGGAAGGGATTGGCTAGGCAATTATGCAGATTATCAATACTGAGAACAGATTGGTGGAAATGATCAGCTGACAGAATCCAAGATGGCTGCGCCCATGCAGACACTTGGAGGGAAGTTTGGTTTGTAATCCATGTGGTAATGAAAACAGTAATGGCGGCGCCGGCCACCGGAGACAGGAGGCGCCAGGCTGACAGATGCACATCCAACCACGCGGACACAGCGGAGGCCGCGGCTGACGTAATCGCCACTCAGACACTCTGCATGCAGAAGTTCAGGGACGGCGGCGGAGGCCGCGGGAGACGCCATGCCAGGTGTAATATGGCGTTTACTGTGACAGCGTCCCAGAGTGACAGGAGAGGATACAGGAATGTACACATCAGGATAACAGATGGGATCCGGTCCTGGAGCGCTGAGCCAGCCTTAGGAGGCATCTGATGGGTAAGAAATGGCGTCCAGATACCCGGATCGTGACAAGATGATTCCGTCGAAGACGTTGCAGAACCTCCTTCACCTGTTGGCGATGAGAGACTAAATCACGGGAGAATATCAAGATGTCATTGAGGTAAACTACCACACATTTATACAGGAGATCTCTAAACACTTCGTTGACAAAGTTTTGAAACACAGCCGGGGCATTACTTAAACCGAAGGGCATCACTAGATATTCATAGTGGCCGTCACGAGTATTGAAGGCGGTTTTCCACTCATCACCACTTCAAATCCTGATAAGATTGTAAGCCCCGCGAAGATCCAGTTTCGTGAAGATGGAAGCCCCTCTAACTCTGTCAAACAGCTCTGTGATAAGAGGTAACGGGTACCTATTTTTGATCGTGATGTCATTTAAACCCCGATAATCGATGCAGGGGCGAAGTCCTCCATCTTTCTTCTTGACGAAGAAGAATCCAGCACCAGCTGGGGAAGTGGATGGACGGATGAATCCTTTCTGTAAATTTTCCTTTATGTATTCACTCATTGCTTGAGTCTCTGGGACTGAAAGAGGGTGTCACTGACCTGGTTTGGGAGTGTTGTGGACTCGGGGCTTCTTCCGATGACCGGGAAGAGGAACCGCCACTGGGTCGTAGTAGAGAAGGCCGGATGTAGGTCTTCCTCATGCAGGACTAAGACGGCAGGCGGGAGGCCCAGAGGAATTCTTGAAGGTCTCCTGTAAGACAAGACTTGTAGAAATACTGAAGGCTGGGGTACTGAGATATTGGAGACACTGTGGTGCTGGGAGTACAGGGAGTGCTGGGAGGCCCTTGGAGGCACGGAGGTGCTTGGAGGCACGGAGGTGTTTGGAGACACTGAGGTGTTTGGAGGGATGAGGTGCTTGGAGGCACGAGGTGCTTGGAGACACGGAGGTAACTGGAGGCACGGAGGTGCTTGGAGGCACGGAGGTGCTTGGAGGCACGGAGGTGCTTGGAGGCACAGAGGTGCTTGGAGGCACGAGGTGCTTGGAGGCACGAGGTGCTTGTAGGCACGGAGATAATTGGAGGCACGGAGATAATTGGAGGCACGGAGGTGCTTGTAGGCACGAGGTGCTTGTAGGCACGGAGATAATTGGAGGCACGGAGATAATTGGAGGCACGGAGGTGCTTGGAGGCACGGAGGTGCTTGGAGGCACAGGATGCTTGGAGGCACAGGATGCTTGGAAGCACAGGATGCTTGGAAGCACAGGATGCTTGGAGGGACGAGGGAGCTCTGGAATCACAGCTTCCGCAGGAGAAACGAAGATACTCAGGCACCGGATCTCTGCCTGGTATCTGATTTTAAATTCCCCGCCCTAGCCTGATTGGCGGAGCAGGCAGGTGACGTCAGACCTGCTCCGCCTCCTTGCCCTCGCTTGTGATGGCGGCGTCCTTGCTTCCGGGAAGCCGCCGGAGAGCAGCGCCGACCCGCCGCTGAAGCCGGAGACCGTCAGGGGAAGAGAGGCGCCGGGCAGACCAGGCCACCCGCAGGGACAAGCGCGGTCGCCGCTGCCCGAGGTTCGTGACAGTACCCCCTCCTCCAGGAGTGGCCCCTGGACACTTCCCGGGCTTAGTCGGATGTCTGGAGTGGAAGATCCGAATCAGACGAGGAGCCGTTACTTCAGTAGCCCCAATCCAACTTCTCTCCTCAGGACCATAACCCTTCCAGTCCACCAAGTACTGTAATTTTTTATGAAGATAACGAGAGTCAAGAATAGCTTTGATTTCAAACTCCGCTCCAGCTTCTGCCACTACGGACGTTGGCCTAGGGAGTGCTGAGTGGAACCGATTCAGAATGAGGGGACGGAGTAGAGAAACATGAAAGGCGTTAGGTATTCGAAGATGGGCAGGCAAACCCAGTTTACAGACCACAGGATTTAAGACTTGTAGCACAGGGTAAGGACCGATGAACCTTGGAGCGAATTTCATGGTGGGCACCTTCAACCGGAGATTCCGTGTGGACAGCCATACCCTGTCCCCAACTTTATATTGAGGTGCGGCTTGCCGTTTCTTATCTGCGAAGAACTTGTACCGAACAGAAACCTGCTTAAGATTAGCATGAACCTTTCTCCAAATTTGTCCAAAGTGTCGTAGAGTGGACGCTACAGCAGGAACCAGTGGCGTAAGTTCGTCCCAGTCGCCCGGAGGCATGATAAATGTTGGTGCCCCCCTACATATATACACACACATACCATATGTAACTATCCGGCACTCAGGGTGAAAAGTAGTAGCGTGCTCAGGTACCTTTCCCAATAGTAATATACATACACATACAAAGTGGACGCACTCTAAGTCAGTCATTACAATAAAACAGACACCAGCATACCTTTATAGTACACCTACAGTGCTCCCTCACCCGCCAGCAGGTCTCCATGGAGATGCTTTGGCGCAGCGGTGTGCCGATATATATATAAAAAAACACACAAACACCTCATTCACTTAAACACACACACGCCGCTTTCACTTAAACACACACATGCCTTTCACTTAAAAACACACACATGCCTCTCACTTACACATGGCTCTTTCACTAACACATACATACCTCCTTCACTTAAAAACACACACACACCACTTTCACTTAAACACACACATGCCTCTCACTTACACACACACACACACACCTCTCACTTACACACACACACATGCCTCTTTTACTTGAACACACAACTTTCTTTAAACACACACACACACACACACACACACCTCACTTAAAAACATGCAAACACAAAACACAGTGCTTCCAACATTTATTAAAGCTTGAGGCAAGTGCTGTCAGTGCCTACCTTTGGCTATCATCAGCCTGACGGAGGAGCAGAGAACTTCCCTCGGCTGGCTTGCTTAACTGGAAGGGCCCGGGAGGAGCCGCGCTCTGGAGCTCCCCTAGCTGCAGCCAGCTCTCTGTATATACAGGAGGCAGCTTCCCACTGACACAGCTCCTCCGTCTGTAAGAATCATTAAAAAAAAAATTAGCAACGGCAGTGGCGGAACTAGAGAATGGTGGGCCCAGGTGCAACAATATGCATTGGGCCCCCCTCCCATATTATAAATAGGTGACGCACATCACCCAGAAAATGTAGTTTTGTCTCACTGAGAAGGGTGTCACCATACAATAGTACTCTAAAGTCACATTGTGCCACACAGTAGAGATCCTTATACATGGTACATAACACAGCAGAGATCCTTATACACGTTACGTCACACAGTAGAGATTCTTATACACGTTACGTCACACAGTAGAGATCCTTATACACGTTACGTCACACAGTAGAGAGCATTATACACGTTACGCCACACATGAGAGAGCCTTATACACGTTACGTCACACAGTAGAGATCCTTATACACGTTACGTCACACAGTAGAGATCCTTATACACGTTACGTCACACAGTAGAGATTCTTATACACGTTACGTCACACTGTAGAGATTCTTATACACGTTACGTCACACTGTAGAGAGCATTATACACGTTACGCCACACATGAGAGAGCCTTATACACGTTACGTCACACAGTAGAGATCCTTATACATGTTACGTCACACAGTTGGGAGCCTTATACACGTTACGCCAGTGTCTAACTGATGTGCACACCAAGATTAACTACGAGGAATGTGAGCTAGATAGAAACAGATGTAGCCAGCCTAATTTTTGCCGTGATGCGTTGGTATGGGAATACGTATTGCGACAAGCTGCAGTGAACGCTGTGCTGCGCTAAGTTGCAGCCAACGTTCTCTCTATAGTGTATACACATTTCATAGACATGGGAACACTAGTCATGAGTGTGGCTACATCTGTAGATATGGATATACAGTATACTGTATATACACACACATAGTAAACACACACACAGCAAAATACATATACACACACACACACATCCATAGCAAAAACATACATACAACACACACACACACACACACACACACACACACACACACACACTACTAAACACACATATACATACACACCCATAGCAAAAAAATACAGTATACATACACCAATAGCAAAATACATACACACCCCCATAGCAAAACCACACACATACATCCCTAGCAAAACACATACACCCATAGCAAAACACACACAGCTAAATACATACACACACAGCCAGCATTTGCATGTGTGTACAACATACTTTTCACCTCCTGGCTCCTGTAAGGCTCCTCACTGCGGCTGAGCTGATGTCTCCCAGTCCTCACTCTCCACACACACTGCTGCCGTGACTGTCTCTCCTTCCTCCCCCTTCTCCCAGCATGCAGCGGTGGCAGAGACCAGGAGTCTGGAGGAAGCTGCAGCAGCGCGGTGCCGAGATGAAGGGTGATGATGAGCTCACCCTTCTCACTTGATGGCGCTGTGCGCTCACGTCCGGCGGCTTCCTCCTGTGTTAAGGCCTGCAGCGCAGCGTGTAATGAGTCAGTGTGACTCATTACACTGCTGCCGGCTGTGGGCCCCGCAAGTTCCGCCGCTGAGCAGCGGCGATCAGGCAGCGGGAGACAGTGGAGGAAATGTGCCCCCTGCCGGTCAGGAGCCCGGCGGCAGCCGACTCCACTGCCTCCCACAGTTCCGCCCCTGGCAGGAACCTCTATTATCGGAAGGCTTGGAAATTCCGGAACACGGGGATGGAACCCGTAGTTGACGAAAAATGGTGATTCCCCAGTGGAAGAATGAAACAAATGGTTATGGGCAAACTCCGCCCAAGGCAACAACTCCACCCAGTTGTCCTGTGAAGGAGAGAGATACAAACGAAGAAAAGTCTCTAGATCTTGATTGACTCGTTCCGTTTGCCCATTTGTTTGGGGATGATAAGCAGACGAAAACTTAAGTTTAATGTGTAGAGTTGAACAAAGGGCTTTCCAAAACCTGGCGGTGAACTGTACTCCACGGTCAGAAACAATCTCTTGTGGCAACCCATGCAAACGAAAATGTTCTCGGATAAACAATAGAGCCAGTTTCGGTGCTGTCGGGAGACCAGTCAAGGGCACAAAGTGTGCCATCTTCGAAAAACGGTCAACAATAACCCAAACGGTGTTGCAACCCTTGGAACAGGGCAAGTCAGTGATGAAGTCCATGGAAATGTGAGTCCAGGGTCTCACAGGGATAGGCAGAGGACGAAGTAACCCTGCAGGAGGCAGACGAGGAGATTTATGTTGTGTACATTGGGGACACGAATTAACGCAATCTTGTACATCCTTCCTCATGGTGTTCCACCAGTAAGACCTTTGCAGAAACTTGTACATCTTCTGAGCGCCGGGATGACCGGAAAACTTGGAGTTATGGACCCACAGTAGTATTCCTGGGCGGAATCTAGCTGGCACGGACATTCTTCCAGGAGGAGGAGCTGGAGTAGTTAAAGCAGCAGAGACAGAAACTGGATTCAGAATTAAACCCCGCTCCGGAGGTTCATCCTCGTCTGTGGGAACTTGTGAACGGGAAAGCGCATCTGCTTTAATATTGAGAGTCCCGGCCCGGTACTTGATAATGAACGAGAATCGGGAAAAGAAAAGTGCCCATCTCGCCTGGCGAGGATTTAAGCATTGTGCGGATTTGATGTACAGCAAATTCTTGTGATCCGTGTAGATGGTAAACACATGTTTAGCCCCTTCTAGAAGATATCTCCATTCTTCCAAGGCAGATTTGATTGCCAAGAGTTCCTGGTCTCCAATAGTGTAATTTCGTTCGGCTGGAGAGAATTTACGAGAATGGAAGCCACACGGATGTAATTTCTTATCAGAGGAATACTGGGAGAGAACAGCCCCAACCCCGACTGAAGATGCATCAACTTCTAAGAAGAAGGGTTCCTCGAAATTTGGTTGTTGGAGAACTGGAGCCGTCATGAAAGCTAACTTTAAGCGAGAAAAAGCTACAATGGCTTCCGGAGGCCACAAACTAGGATTAGAACCCTTCCTCGTCAGGGCAGTAATGGGCGCAACAAAGGTGGAGAAACCCTTAATGAATTTCCTGTAGTAGTTCGCAAAGCCCAGGAACCTTTGTATTGCTTTCAGGGAAAGAGGCTGAGTCCAGTCACGAATGGCCGACAACTTTTCCGGATCCATGCGAAGCTCCGTCCCCGAGATGACATAACCGAGGAACGGAATAGATGTTACTTCAAAGGTACATTTGGAAAGCTTGGCGTAGAGATGATTCTCTCGTAAACGGTGTAGCACCTCTTTGACTTGAGTCCTGTGTTCGACAAGATTCTTGGAAAAAATCAGTATGTCGTCCAGATATACCACAACGCTCTGATACAGCATATCACGAAAGATTTCGTTGACGAATCCCTGGAAAACCGCGGGAGCATTACTAAGACCAAACGGCATCACCAAGTATTCGTAATGCCCATCTCGGGTATTAAAGGCAGTCTTCCATTCATCCCCCTCTCGGATGCGTATAAGATTATAAGCTCCTCTCAAGTCGAGTTTTGAAAAAATGCGGGCACCACGAACCCTATCAAATAACTCTGTGATTAGTGGCAAGGGGTATTTATTCTTAATAGTAATGTCGTTTAGGCCGCGGTAGTCGATGCATGGTCTCAACCCCCCGTCCTTTTTCTTCACGAAAAAGAAGCCTGCACCAGCAGGGGAGGAAGAGGGGCGAATGAATCCCTTGAGCATATTGGACTTAATATACTCCGACATGGCTTGAGTCTCGGGAAGAGACAGAGGATATGTGCGACCACGAGGTGGCATCTTCCCTGGGACAAGGTCAATAGGGCAGTCCCAAGGCCTGTGCGGTGGTAACAGGTCAGCAGCTTGTTCCGAAAATACGTCCTTGTACCCTTGATATGCCTCCGGAATGTGCTCTTCATCCGTTTTGGAGGTAACACGGAGCGGACAAACAGGAGTAAGACAATTAGTGTGACAAAAGGAACTCCAGGACAGAATTTGTGACGACTTCCAGTCGATGTGGGGATTATGACTTTTCAGCCAAGGCATTCCAAGAACCAGATCATGGGGCATTTCTGGGATTACCAAGAGTTCCAAATCTTCCTGATGTAGGACCCCGACCTGCAGCTTAACTGGCCCCGTGCGCCACATTATAAGACCTTTGGAAATTCTAGTCCCGTTGATAGCCGTCAGTGAAATTGGCCGCTCGATAGGCCGTAACTTTAAACCCAAACTTTGGGCACAGAAGGAAGAAACGAAGTTCCCTGCAGCTCCGGAATCCAATAGGGCTTCACAAGACCTGGAGACTGAATTGGAGACTAGAGTTACTGGAAGCAAGCAGTCCGAAGTTGGAGAAGCTTTTGTCGTAACTCCCAGCTTGACTCCTCCGGAACAAGCTAGGCCTGCCCGTTTCCCGGACGGGCTTTACAAGATTTAAGAAAATGATCTGCGGCTCCACAGTAAAGGCAGAGTTTACCCTCACGACGACGCTGTCGTTCTTCCGGAGACAGTCGGGAGCGGTTAATCTGCATGGGCTCATCTGAGCTAGGTGAGGCCACCGGCCTAGGAGTAGGATTCCGGAACCTGGAGCGATCCGAACGGCTACGTTCTCTTCCACGCTCCTGCATCCGAAGATCCACCTTGACGCAAAGGGAAATCAAATCTTCTAATGGATCCGGCAGATCTCTAGTAACCAGCTCATCTTTCAGCCGGTCGGAAAGACCGTTCCAGAAGGCAGCTCTCAGGGCGTCATTATTCCAGCGTAGTTCGGAAGCAATGGTCTGGAAATGAACCACGTACTGGCCCACGGAACGGGCGCCCTGCCGAACACGGAGCAAATCGGAAGAAGCAGTGGTCATTCTGCCGGGCTCGTCGAAAATCCTTCGAAAGGACGAGATGAAGTTGGTGTAGTTGGAAACCATGGGATCAGATCGTTCCCATAATGGAGACACCCAATCCAAAGCAGAACCTTCCAACAGAGAAATAATATATGCTACCTTGGACCGGTCTGTAGGAAAGTTGTGTGCAAGTAGCTCGAAATGTACCTCGCATTGGTTCAAGAAACCACGACAATTTTTGGGATTCCCATTATAGCGGGACGGAGTAGGCAACTGAAGGCGTGGAGTGACACCGGCCGATGGTTGAACATTGCTGGCAACGGCAACTGGTGCGACTACTGGAACAGGTGCCGGAATTACTGAGGCCAGAGACGCCTGAATCTGATCCAGACGCCCGGACATCTGCTGGAGGTACTGCATCACCTGGCCTTGCGCTGCTTCCTGACTCTGCACTCGAGAAGCCAGGTTCTGGATGGCACTCGAGTCCGTGTTCCGATTCCCCGAGTCCATGTGGCCTGAGTATACTGTCACTGACCTGGTTTGGGAGTGTTGTGGACTCGGGGCTTCTTCCGATGACCGGGAAGAGGAACCGCCACTGGGTCGTAGTAGAGAAGGCCGGATGTAGGTCTTCCTCATGCAGGACTAAGACGGCAGGCGGGAGGCCCAGAGGAATTCTTGAAGGTCTCCTGTAAGACAAGACTTGTAGAAATACTGAAGGCTGGGGTACTGAGATATTGGAGACACTGTGGTGCTGGGAGTACAGGGAGTGCTGGGAGGCCCTTGGAGGCACGGAGGTGCTTGGAGGCACGGAGGTGCTTGGAGGCACGGAGGTGTTTGGAGACACCGAGGTGTTTGGAGGGATGAGGTGCTTGGAGGCACGAGGTGCTTGGAGACACGGAGGTAACTGGAGGCACGGAGGTGCTTGGAGGCACGGAGGTGCTTGGAGGCACAGAGGTGCTTGGAGGCACAGAGGTGCTTGGAGGCACGAGGTGCTTGGAGGCACGAGGTGCTTGTAGGCACGGAGATAATTGGAGGCACGGAGATAATTGGAGGCACGGAGGTGCTTGGAGGCACGAGGTGCTTGTAGGCACGGAGATAATTGGAGGCACGGAGATAATTGGAGGCACGGAGATAATTGGAGGCACGGAGGTGCTTGGAGGCACGGAGGTGCTTGGAGGCACAGGATGCTTGGAGGCACAGGATGCTTGGAGGCACAGGATGCTTGGAAGCACAGGATGCTTGGAGGGACGAGGGAGCTCTGGAATCACAGCTTCCGCAGGAGAAACGAAGATACTCAGGCACCGGATCTCTGCCTGGTATCTGATTTTAAATTCCCCGCCCTAGCCTGATTGGCGGAGCAGGCAGGTGACGTCAGACCTGCTCCGCCTCCTTGCCCTCGCTTGTGATGGCGGCGTCCTTGCTTCCGGGAAGCCGCCGGAGAGCAGCGCCGACCCGCCGCTGAAGCCGGAGACCGTCAGGGGAAGAGAGGCGCCGGGCAGACCAGGCCACCCGCAGGGACAAGCGCGGTCGCCGCTGCCCGAGGTTCGTGACAGAGGGTATGTACGCCCTCTAGGCGGCTTGCTCCCTGGAACCAGATTGATGGGACAATCCCACTCTCGATGGGGAGGCAAGACATCCGCTGCTTTCTCACTGAAGACGTCAGTGAATTCCTGATAGGCCTCCGGAAGGCCAGACTGAGACTTTACACTTGAAGACTTTATTGGAAACACTTGAGCCAGACAAGACTGATGACAGGAGGAACTCCATGCTGTTAACTGCAATGTAGACCAGTCAAATTGCGGATTGTGCAGTTGGAGCCAAGGCATACCCAGTACAATCTCATAGCCCGCTTTGGGTATCACCAGGAACTCTATGAGCTCAGAATGCAGGAAGCCTACTCCAAGAACTACCGGCTTGGTTTGCTGAAAGATGGAACTTTCAGAAATACGACTTCCGTCCACGGCCGTGAGATAAACTGGACGACACAACTTAGTCACTGGTAGATTAAGTCTATCCACTGCAGCTTGTGTGATAAAATTCCCAGCAGCACCACAATCCACTAAGGCAGACAAAGACTGGAGTCCCTCAGACCTTTCCAAGGTGACGGGTAATATAAGATCCTGAGATGAAGGAGCTTTATTCAAGAGCCCTAACTTGACTCCTCCTATACAAGTTAGGACCAGGCGTTTCCCGGCCGAGCAGGACAGGAACCAATCAGATTACCAGCAGCAGCACAATAGAGTCACAGTCTTTCCTTTAATCTTCTGGACCGCTCCTCAGGTGTTAAACGAGATTTGTTTACCTGCATGAGTTCATCAGTAATAATAGGTAGAGACTGTACAGGAGGCATAGCTCGGTGCTTGCGAAGATCACCTCGAGAGCGTTCACAGGTCCGCTCGCGTAGACGTAGATCCAATTTGACACATAGGGAAATTAGAGCTTCCAGTTACTCTGGTAAATCTCGAGTAGTCAGTTCATCCTTTATGCGGTCAGACAGACCATGCCAGAAGGCGGCAACCAATGCCTGGTTGTTCCACTTCACCTCTGATGCCAATGTCTGGAACTGGATAACGTACTGACCCACAGTACGTGTTCCCTGGCGGATCTGAAGGAGGTCAGAAGAAGCAGAGGTCGTATGCCCAGGTTCATCAAAGATGCGTCGGAATGCGGCAACAAATTCAGTATAGTTGTTCAATATTGCATCTGCTCGCTCCCACAGCGGAGAGACCCAGTTCAAAGCAGAGCCAGCTAGAAGAGAAACAATATAAGCAACCTTTGTTCTAGGTGTTGGAAAGTTCTGTGGCTGCAATTCAAACTGAACTTCGCATTGATTTAGAAACCCACGACACATCTTAGCATTACCATCAAATTTACTCGGAGTAGGAAGATGGATGCGAGACATTGGAACAGAAGCAACTGGAGAGCTGGAAACGGAGGAACTTGGAGCAGGAACTGGAACTGAAGAGGACACTGGGGAAACTGGAATTGGAAGTGATTGTTGCAAAGTATCTAATCGTAAAGACATTCCTTGCAGGAATTGCATAATCTGCTGCTGCGCAGCCTCTTGACCATCCAGTCGTGACACTAGGTCTTGGAGTGTCCCTGACCCCACACTCTGACCACCGTCCGGGTCCATGGGCCTTGGACAAACTGTCAGGTCTCTAGGTTTGTCTGTCCCCGGCAGGGGCGCTAGTGGGTCAGTGTTGGTCTGATGGATAAAACGTGGAGGCAATATAATAGTCCTGCGCATAGGCGCTGATGTTTTATTATTACTGAGCAGATCGGATATCACAGTATAAACAGAAAACCGGTAATGGAATGACAATGGTTGATAACTGAATTATAATAGCTGAGGTCTCTTGCAAATGAAATGTAAAACAACAAAACTGAAGGCAGATGATATAACTAAAGTCCAATAGTACTTGATAGCACACAGTCTCGGTATAACGTAAGATAAAGTAACTTGAAAGGCAGAACTCCGGTATGTATAAGAAATACTCAGTCTCTATAAAGCACACAAGTCCAGATAGTTTTACTAGGCACAAGCAGGAAACAGTCTCTAAGCCATCAATAGTAATACTGCTGAAATGCACAGATGGAATACAGATAGCCAGTGTACAAGTGAGATGGTAATACGAACACCTGAGGAGAGTCTCTGCTGCTGGTGATTGTGGCTGGATGGAATTGGAGTCCGGAGTTAACAGGAGAGCTGTGAGAATGAAGACTGGAACAAATGGAAGTAACCACGTGAATCGCTGGAAACAGGAACCAGAAGAACTTAGGCACACGGTGTGTGACTTGTTGTCCGAGGCAATGTGAGAGAGCCACAAGCTGGAAGTTATACCTCCTGCTCAGCAGTGATTGGCCACAAACTGCAGGCGGAGATACAGTGCCAGACTGAACATCAGAATCAGCTGCGTGCAGGTGTCATGGTAACGTCCACACAGGCTGGACATCGGCACGCAGCAAAACCCACACAGGACCAGACTCAGGAGTACTCAGCAATGTGAAATAGAACGCTCGCGGTTACTACACCCACGTAGCCGCAACTGGGGCCAAGACATCCGGAGGCCCGCACACCAGCGCGCTGGTAAGTGAGACGTAGCAGAGCGCCGATTCCTGACATTCTTAGTGGAGTGGGGGTATGATGGGTGTTATTAGTGGAGGGGGAATAATGGGCGTTATTGTAGAATGGGTGTTCTTACTGGAGGGTGATAATGGGCATTATTATAGAAGGAGGGGAGGGTATGGTGGGTGTTATTAGTGGAGGAGGGGGTATATTGGGTGTTATTAGTGGAGGGGGGAGTATAATGGGTGTTATTAGTGGAGGGAGTTTAATGGGCATTATTAGTGGCGGGGGGAGTATAATGGGTGTTATTAGTGGAGGGGGGATAATGGGTGTTAATATAGAAGGAGGGGGGTATAATGGGTGTTATTAGTGGAGGGAGGAGTATAATGGGAGTTATTAGGGGAGGTGGGGATAATGGGCTTTTTTAAAGAAAAGGGGTATAATGGTTGTTCTTACTGGAGGGGGGTTAATGGGCATTATTATAGAAGGAGGGAAGGGTATGTTTGGTGTTCTTAGTGGAGGAGGGGGTATCATGGGTGTTATTAGTGGAGGGGGGATAATGGGTGTTATTATAGAAGTAGGGTAGGGTATAATGGGTGTTATTAGTGGAGAAGGGGGTATAATGGGTGTTATTAGTGGAGGGGGGATAACATCCGTTATTATAGAAGGAGGAGAGGGTATAGTGGGTGTTATTAGTAGAGGAGAAGGCATAATGGGTGTTATTAGTGGAGGGGGGAGTATAATGGGTGTTATTAGTGGAGGGGGGAGTATAATGGGTGTTATTAGTGGAGTGGGAGTATAATAGGTGTTATTAGTGGAGGGGGTTTAATGGGTGTTATTAGTGGAGGGGGGAGTAAAATGGGTGTTATTAGTGGAGGGGGGATAATGGGCGTTATTATGGAAGTAGGGGGGTATAATGGGCATTATTAATGGAGGAGGGTGTATAATGGGTGTTATTAGTGGAGGGGGGCGTATAATGGGTGTTATTAGTGGAGGGGGATAATAGGCATTATTAGTGGAGGAGAGGGGTATAATTGGCGTTATTACTGTAGGAGGGGGTATAATGGGTGTTATTACTGGAGGAGGGGGTGTAAAATGGGTGTTATTACTGGAAGGGGATAATTGGTGTTATTAGTGGAGGGGATAATAATTGTTACTATAGAAGGAGGGGTTTAATGGGTATTATTAGTGAAGGGGGGAATAATGGGTGTTGTTAGGGGAGGAGGGGGGATAATGGGTGTTATTAGTGGAAGGGGGATAATGGTCGTTATTATGGAAGGAGGGGGTATAATGGGTATTATTAGTGAAGGGGGGAATAATGGATGTTGTTAGTGGAGGAGGGTGGATAATGGGTGTTATTACTGGAGGAGGGGGGTATAATGGGTGTTATTAGTGGAGGGGGGTATAATGGGTGTTGTTAGTGGAGGAGGGGAGTATAATGGGTGTTATCAGTGGAAGAGGGGGTATAATTGGCGTTATTACTGGAGGAGGGGGATATAATGGGTGTTATTAATGGAGTGGGGTATAATGGGTGTTATTAGTGGAGGGGGGATATAATGGGTATTATTAGTGGAGTGGGGTATAATGGGTGTTATTAGTGGAGTGGGGTATAATGGGTGTTATTAGTGGAAGGGGATAATAGTCGTTATTATGGAAGGAGGGGGGTATAATGGGTATTATTAGTGAAGGGGGGATAATGGATGTTGTTAGTGGAGGAGGGGGGATATTGGGGGTTATTACTGGAGGAGGGGGGTATAATGGGTGTTATTAGTTGAGGAGGGGAGTATAATGGGTGTTATTACTGGATGAGGGGGTGTAATGGGTGTTATTAGTGGATGAGGGGAGTATAATGGGTGTTATTAGTGGAGGGGGTATAATGTGTGTTATTAGTGGAGTGGGGTATAATGGGTGTTATTAGTAGGGGGGGTATAATGGGTGTTATTAGTGGAGGGGGTTTAATGCATATTATTAGTGGAGTGGGGTATAATGGGTGTTATTAGTAGGGGGTATAATGGGTGTTATTAGTGGAGTAGAGGAGTATAATGGGTATTATTAGTGGGGGGGAGTATAATGGGTATTATTTGTGGAGGGGGGGGAGTATAATGGGTATTATTACTGGATAAGGGGGGTATAATAGGTGTTATTACTGGAAGGGGATAATTGGTGTTATTAGTGGAGGGGAATAATAGACATTACTATAGAAGGAGGGGGGATATGGGTGTTATTAGTGGAGGAGGGGGGTATAATGGGTGTTATTAGTGGAGGGGGGTATAATGGGTGTTGTTAGTGGAGGATGGGAGTATAATAGGTGTTATTAGTGGAAGAGGGGGTATAATTGGCGTTATTACTGGAGGAGGGGGGTATAATGGGTATTATTAATGGAGTAGGGTATAATGGGTGTTATTAGTGGAGGGGGATATAATGAGTATTATTAGTGGAGTGGGGAATAATGGGTGTTATTAGTGGAGGGGGATAATGGGTGTTGTTAATGGAGAAGAGGGGTATAGTGGGTGTTATTAGTGGAGTGGGGTATAATGGGTGTTATTAGTAAAGGGGGGATATAATGGGTATTATTTGTGGAGTGGGGTATAATGGGTGGTATTAGTGGAAGGGGGATAATGGTCGTTATTATGGAAGTAGGGGTTTAATGGGTATTATTAGTGAAGGGGGGGATAATGGGTGTTGTTAGGGGAGGAGGGGGGATAATGGGTGTTATTAGTGGAAGGGGGATAATGGTCGTTATTATGGAAGGAGGGGGGTATAATGGGTATTATTAGTGAAGGGGGGAATAATGGATGTTGTTAGTGGAGGAGGGGGGATAATGGGTGTTATTTCTGGAGGAGGGGGGTATAATGGGTGTTGTTAGTGGAGGATGGGAGTATAATGGGTGTTATTAGTGGAAGAGGGGGTATAATTGGCGTTATTACTGGAGGAAGGGGGTATAATGGGTGTTATTAATGGAGTGGGGTATAATGGGTGTTATTAGTGGAGGGGGATATAATGGGTATTATTTGTGGAGTGGGGTATAATGGGTGTTATTAGTGGAAGGGAGATAATGGTCATTATTATGGAAGGAGGGGTTTAATGGGTATTATTAGTGAAGGGGGGAATAATGGGTGTTGTTAGGGGAGGAGGAGGGGGGATAATGGGTGTTATTAGTGGAAGGGGGATAATGGTCGTTATTATGGAAGGAGGGGGTATAATGGGTATTATTAGTGAAGCGGGGAATAATGGATGTTGTTAGTGGAGGAGGGTGGATAATGGGTGTTATTACTGGAGGAGGGGGGTATAATGGGTGTTATTAGTGGAGGGGGGTATAATGGGTGTTGTTAGTGGAGGATGGGAGTATAATGGGTGTTATTAGTGGAAGAGGGGGTATAATTGGCGTTATTACTGGAGGAGGGGGGTATAATGGGTGTTATTAATGGAGTGGGGTATAATGGGTGTTATTATTGGAGGGGGATATAATGAGTATTATTAGTGGAGTGGGGTGTAATGGGTGTTAGTAGTGGAGTGGGATAATGGGTGTTGTTAATGGAGAAGAGGGGTATAGTGGGTGTTATTAGTGGAGGGGGGATATAATGGGTGTTATTAGTGGAGTGGGGTATAATGGGTGTTATTAGTAGGGGGGCATAATGGGTGTTATTAGTGGAGGAGGGGAGTATAATGGGTATTATTAGTGGAGGGGGGAGTATAATGGGTATTATTGGCGGAGGGGGGAGTATAATGGGTATTATTAGTGGAGGAGGGGGTATAATGGGTGTTATTAGAGGAGGGGTTATAATGAGCGTTATTATAGAAGGAGGAGGGTATAATGTTGTTAATGGAGAAGAGTGGTATAGTAGGTGTTATTAGTGGAGTGGGGTATAATGGGTGTTATTAGTGGAGGGGGGATATAATGGGTATTATTTGTGGAGTGGGGTATAATGGGTGTTATTAGTGGAGGGGGATAATGGTCGTTATTATTGAAGGAGGGGGTATACTGGGTATTATTAGTGAAGGGGGAATAATGGGTGTTGTTAGGGAGGAGGGGGGATTATGGGTGCTATTACTGGAGGAGGGAGGTATAGTGGGTGCTATCAGTGGAGGAGGGGAGTATAATGGGTGTTATTACTGGAGGAGGGGAGTATAATGGGTGTAATTAGTGGAGGGGGTATAATGGGTGTTATTAGTGGAGTGGGGTATAATGGGTGTTATTAGTAGGTGGGGTATAATGGGGATTATTAGTGGAGGGGGTTTTATGGGTGTTATTAGTAGAGGGGGTATAATGGGTATTATTAGTGGAGGAGGGGAGTATAATGGGAGTTATTAGTGGAGGAGGGGAGTATAATGGGTATTATTAGTGGAGAAGGGGGGAATAATGGATGTTGTTAGTGGAGGAGGGGGGATAATGGGTGTTATTACTGGAGGAGGGGGGTATAATGGGTGTTATTAGTGGAGGGGGGTATAATGGGTGTTGTTAGTGGAGGATGGGAGTATAATGGGTGTTATTAGTGGAAGAGGGGGTATAATTGGCGTTATTACTGGAGGAGGGTGGTATAATGGGTGTTATTAATGGAGTGGGGTATAATGGGTGTTATTAATGGAGGGGGATATAATGAGTATTATTAGTGGAGTGGGGTATAATGGGTGTTATTAGTGGAGGGGGATAATGGGTGTTGTTAATGGAGAAGAGGGGTATAGTGGGTGTTATTAGTGGAGGGGGGATATAATGGGTGTTATTAGTGGAGTGGGGTATAATGGGTGTTATTAGTAGGGGTGGCATAATGGGTGTTATTAGTGGAGGAGGGGAGTATAATGGGTATTATTAGTGAAGGGGGGAGTATAATGGGTATTATTGGCAGAGGGGGGGAGTTTAATGGGTATTATTAGTGGAGGAGGGGGTATAATGGGTGTTATTAGTGGAGGGGTTATAATAAGCGTTATTATAGAAGGAGGAGGGTATAATGGGTGTTCTTCCGGGAGGGGGGAGTATAATGGGTATTATTAGTGGAGGAGGGGGTATAATGGGTATTGGTAGAGGAGGATGGGAGTATAATGGGTGTTATTAGTGGAAGGGGGGCATAATTGGCATTATTACTGGAGGAGGGGGGTATAATGGGTGTTATTAATGGAGTGGGGTATAATGGGTATTATTAGTGGACGGGGATAATGGGTGTTGTTAATGGAGAAGAGGGGTATAGTGGGTGTTATTAGTGGAGTGGGGTATAATGGGTGTTATTAGTGGAGGGGGGATATAATGGGTATTATTTGTGGAGTGGGGTATAATGGGTGTTATTAGTGGAGGGGGATAATGGTCGTTATTATGGAAGGAGGGGGTATAATGGGTTTTATTAGTGAAGGGGGAATAATGGGTGTTGTTAGGGGAGGAGGGGGGATTATGGGTGCTATTACTGGAGGAGGGAGGTATAGTGGGTGCTATCAGTGGAGGAGGGGAGTATAATGGGTGTTATTACTGGAGGAGGGGAGTATGATGGGTGTAATTAGTGGAGGGGGTATAATGGGTGTTATTAGTGGAGGGGTTTTTATGGGTGTTATTAGTAGAGGGGGTATAATGGGTCTTTTTAGTTGAGTGGTGTATAATGGGTGTTATTAGTAGGGGTGTATAATGGATGTTATTAGTGGAGGAGGGGAGTATAATGGGTATTATTAGTGGAGGGGGGAGTATAATGGGTATTATTGGCGGAGTAGGGGAGTATAATGGGTATTATTAGTGGAGGAGGGGGTATAATGGGTGTTATTAGTGGAGGGGTTATAATGAGCGTTATTACAGAAGGAGGAGGGGAGTATAATGGGCGTTATTAGTGGAGAAAGGGAGTATAATGGGAGTTATTAGTAGAGGAGGGGAGTATAATGGGTATTATTAGTGGAGGAGGGGAGTATAATGGGAGTTATTAGTAGAGGAGGGGAGTATAATGGGTATAATTAGTGGAGGAGGGGGTATAATGGGTGTTATTAGTGGAGGAGGGGAGTATAATGGGTATTATTAGTGGAGGAGGGGAGTATAATGGGAGTTATTAGTAGAGGAGGGGAGTATAATGGGTATAATTAGTGGAGGAGGGGGTATAATGGGTGTTATTAGTGGAGGAGGGGAGTATAATGGGAGTTATTAGTGGAGGAGGGGAGTATAATGGGTATTATTAGTGGAGGAGGGAGTATAATGGGTGTTATTAGTGGAGGAGGGGAGGATAATGGAAGTTATTAGTGGAGGAGGTATAATAGGTGTTGTTAGTAGAGGAGGGGAGTATAATGGGTATTATTAGTGGAGGAGGGGGTATAATGGGTGTTATAGTTGAGGAGGGAAGTATAATGGGAGTTATTAGTGGAGGAGGGGAGTATAATGGGTATTAATAGTGGAGGAGGGAGTACAATGGGTATTATTAGTGGAGGAGGGGAGTGTAATGGGAGTTATTAGTGGAGGAGGGGAGTATAATGGGTATTATTAGTGAGGAGGGAGTATAATGGGAGTTATTAGTAGAGGAGGGGGGTATAATGGGTATTATTAGTGGAGGAGGGAGTATTTTGGGAGTTATTAGTGGAGGAGGGGAGTATAATCGGTATTATTAGTGGAGGAGAGGGTATAATGGGTGTTATTAGTGGAGGAGGGGAGTATAATGGGAGTTATTAGTGGAGGAGGGGAGTATAATGGGAGTTATTAGTGGAGGAGGGGAGTATAATGGGATTACTAGTGGAGGAGGGAGTATAATGGGAGTTATTAGTAGAGGAGGAGGGTATAATGGGTATTATTAGTGGAGGAGGGAGTATTTTGGGAGTTATTAGTGGAGGAGGGGAGTATAATGGGTATTATTAGTGGAGGAGGGGGTATAATGGGTGTTATTAGTGGAGGAGGGGAGCATAATGGGAGTTATTAGTGAAGGAGGGGAGTATAATGGGAGTTATTAGTGGAGTAGGGTTGTATAATGGGTATTATTAGTGGAGGAGGGAGTATAATGGGTGTTATTAGTGGAGGAGGGGAGTATAATGGAAGTTATTAGTGGAGGAGGTATAATAGGTGTTGTTAGTAGAGGAGGGGAGTATAATGGGTATTATTAGTGGAGGAGGGGGTATAATGGGTGTTATAGTTGAGGAGGGAAGTATAATGGGAGTTATTAGTGGAGGAGGGGAGTATAATGGGTATTAATAGTGGAGGAGGGAGTACAATGGGTATTATTAGTGGAGGAGGGGAGTGTAATGGGAGTTATTAGTGGAGGAGGGGAGTATAATGGGTATTATTAGTGAGGAGGGAGTATAATGGGAGTTATTAGTAGAGGAGGGGGGTATAATGGGTATTATTAGTGGAGGAGGGGAGTATAATGGGAGTTATTAGTGGAGGAGGGGAGTATAATGGGTATTATTAGTGGAGGAGGGAGTATAATGTGTATTATTAGTGGAGGAGGGGAGTATAATGGGAGTTATTAGTGGAGGAGGGGAGTATAATGGGTATTATTAGTGGAGGAGGGGAGTATAATGGGAGTTATTAGTGGAGGAAGGGAGTATAATGGGAGTTATTAGTAGAGGAGGGGAGTATAATGGGTATTATTAGTGGAGGAGGGGAGTATAATGGGAGTTATTAGTAGAGGAGGGGAGTATAATGGGTATAATTAGTGGAGGAGGGGGTATAATGGGTGTTATTAGTGGAGGAGGGGAGTATAATGGGTATTATTAGTGGAGGAGGGGAGTATAATGGGAGTTATTAGTAGAGGAGGGGAGTATAATGGGTATAATTAGTGGAGGAGGGGGTATAATGGGTGTTATTAGTGGAGGAGGGGAGTATAATGGGAGTTATTAGTGGAGGAGGGGAGTATAATGGGTATTATTAGTGGAGGAGGGGAGTATAATGGGAGTTATTAGTGGAGGAGGGGAGTATAATGGGAGTTATTAGTGGAGTAGGGTTGTATAATGGGTATTATTAGTGGAGGAGGGAGTATAATGGGTGTTATTAGTGGAGGAGGGGAGTATAATGGAAGTTATTAGTGGAGGAGGTATAATAGGTGTTGTTAGTAGAGGAGGGGAGTATAATGGGTATTATTAGTGGAGGAGGGTGTATAATGGGTGTTATAGTTGAGGAGGGAAGTATAATGGGAGTTATTAGTGGAGGAGGGGAGTATAATGGGTATTAATAGTGGAGGAGGGAGTACAATGGGTATTATTAGTGGAGGAGGGGAGTGTAATGGGAGTTATTAGTGGAGGAGGGGAGTATAATGGGTATTATTAGTGAGGAGGGAGTATAATGGGAGTTATTAGTAGAGGAGGGGGGTATAATGGGTATTATTAGTGGAGGAGGGAGTATTTTGGGAGTTATTAGTGGAGGAGGGGAGTATAATGGGTATTATTAGTGGAGGAGGGGGTATAATGGGTGTTATTAGTGGAGGAGGGGAGTATAATGGGAGTTATTAGTGGAGGAGGGGAGTATAATGGGAGTTATTAGTGGAGGAGGGGAGTATAATGGGAATTACTAGTGGAGGAGGGAGTATAATGGGAGTTATTAGTAGAGGAGGAGGGTATAATGGGTATTATTAGTGGAGGAGGGAGTATTTTGGGAGTTATTAGTGGAGGAGGGGAGTATAATGGGTATTATTAGTGGAGGAGGGGGTATAATGGGTGTTATTAGTGGAGGAGGGGAGCATAATGGGAGTTATTAGTGAAGGAGGGGAGTATAATGGGAGTTATTAGTGGAGTAGGGGGGTATAATGGGTGTTATTAGTGGAGGAGGGGAGTATAATGGGAGTTATTAGTGGAGGAGGGGAGTATAATGGGAGTTATTAGTGGAGGAGGGGAGTATAATGGGAGTTATTAGTGGAGGATGGGAGTATAATGGGAGTTATTAGTGGAGGATGGGAGTATAATGGGAGTTATTAGTGGAGGAGGGGAGTATAATGGGAGTTATTAGTGGAGCCGGGGAGTATAATGGGAGTTATTAGTGGAGGATGGGAGTATAATGGGAGTTATTAGTGGAGGAGGGGAGTATAATGGGAGTTATTAGTGGAGTAGGGGGGTATAATGGGTATTATTAGTGGAGGAGGGGAGTATAATGGGAGTTATTAGTGGAGGAGGGGAGTATAATGGGTATTATTAGTGGAGGAGGGGAGTATAATGGGAGTTATTAGTGGAGGAAGGGAGTATAATGGGAGTTATTAGTGGAGGAGGGGAGTATAATGGGTATTATTAGTGGAGGAGGGGAGTATAATGGTTAAGTAGGGGGGTATAATGGGTAATAATAGTGGAGGAGGGAGTTTAATGGGAGTTATTAGTGGAGTAGGGGGGTATAATGGGAGTTATTAGTGGAGGAGGGGAGTATAATGGAAGTTATTAGTGGAGGAGGGGAGTATAATGGGAGTTATTAGTGGAGGAGGGGAGTATAATTGGTATTATTAGTGGAGGAGGGAGTATAATGGGAGTTATTAGTGGAGGAGGGGAGTATAATGGGTGTTATTAGTGGAGGAGGGGAGTATAATGGGTATTATTAGTGGAGGAGGGGGTATAATGGGAGTTATTAGTAGAGGAGCGGAGAATAATGGGTGTTATTAGTGGAGGAGGGGAGTATAACGGGAGTTATTAGTGGAGGAGGGGAGTATAATGGGTATTATTAGTGGAGGAGGGGGTATAATGGGTGTTATTAGTGGAGGAGGGGAGTATAATGGGAGTTATTAGTGGAGGAAGGGGGTATAATGGGTGTTATTAGTGGAAGAGGGGAGTATAATGGGAGTTATTAGTGGAGGAGGGGAGTATAATTGGTATTATTAGTGGAGGATGGGGTATAATGGGTGTTATTAGTGGAGGAGGGGAGTATAATGGGAGTTATTAGTGGAGGAGGGGAGTATAATGGGAGTTATTAGTGGAGGAGGGGAGTATAATGGGTATTATTAGTGGAGGAGGGAGTATAATGTGTATTATTAGCGGAGGAGGGGAGTATAATGGGAGTTATTAGTGGAAGAGGGGAGTATAATGGGTATTATTAGTGGAGGAGGGGAGTATAATGGGAGTTATTAGTGGAGGAAGGGAGTATAATGTGTATTATTAGTGAAGGAGGGGAGTATAATGGGTATTATTAGTGGAGGAGGGGAGTATAATGGGAGTTATTAGTGGAGGAGGGGAGTATAATGGGTATTATTAGTGGAGGAGGTAGTATAATGTGAGTTATTAGTGGAGGAGGGGAGTACAATGGGTATTATTAGTGGAGGAGGGGAGTATAATGGGAGTTATTAGTGGAGGAAGGGAGTATAATGTGTATTATTAGTGAAAGAGGGGAGTGTAATGGGAGTTATTAGTGGAGGAGGGGAGTATAATGGGTATTATTAGTGGAGGAGGGGAGTATAATGGGAGTTATTAGTGGAGGAGGGAAGTATAATGGGTATTATTAGTGGAGGAGGGGAGTATAATGGGAGTTATTAGTGGAGGAGGGGAGTATAATGGGAGTTATTAGTGGAGGAGGGGAGTATAATGGGTATTATTAGTGGAGGAGGGGAGTATAATGGGAGTTATTAGTGGAGGAGGGGAGTATAATGGGTATTATTAGTGGAGGAGGGGAGTATAATGGGAGTTATTAGTGGAGGAGGGGAGTTTAATGGTAGTTATTAGTGGAGGAGGAGAGTATAATGTGTATTATTAGTGGAGGAGGGGAGTATAATGGGAGTTATTAGTGGAGGAGGGGAGTATAATAGGAGTTATTAGTGGAGTAGGGGGGTATAATGGGTATTATTAGTGGAATAGGGGGGTATAATGGGAGTTATTAGTGGAGGAGGGGAGTATAATGGGAGTTATTAGTGGAGGAGGGGGGTATAATGGGTATTATTAGTGGAATAGGGGGGTATAATGGGAGTTATTAGTGGAGGAGGGGAGTATAATGGGAGTTATTAGTGGAGGAGGGGGGTATAATGGGTATTATTAGTGGAGGAGGGGAGTATAATGGGTGTTATTAGTGGAGGAGGGGAGTATAATGGGAGTTATTAGTGGAGGTGGGGAGTATAATGGGAGTTATTAGTGGAGGAGGGGGGTATAATGGGTGTTATTAGTGGAGGAGGTGGTATAATGGGTGTTATTAGTGGAGGAGGGGAGTATAATGGGAGTTATTAGTGGAGGAGGGGAGTGTAATGGGTATTATTAGTGGAGGAGGGGAGTATAATGGGTGTTATTAGTGGAGGAGGGGAGTATAATGGGAGTTATTAGTGGAGGAGGGGAGTATAATGGGTATTATTAGTGGAGGAGGGGAGTATAATGGGAGTTATTAGTGGAGGAGGGGAGTATAATGGGTATTATTAGTGGAGGAGGGGAGTATAATGGGAGTTATCAGTGGAGGAGGGGGTATAATGGGTGTTATTAGTGGAGGATGGGAGTATAATGGGAGTTATTAGTGGAGGAGGGGAGTATAATGGGTGTTATTAGTGGAGGAGGGGAGTATAATGGGTGTTATTAGTGGAGGAGGGGAGTATAATGGGAGTTATTAGTGGAGGAGGGGAGTATAATGGGTGTTATTAGTGGAGGAGGGGAGTATAATGGGAGTTATTAGTGGAGGAGGGGAGTATAATGTGTATTATTAGTGGAGGAGGGGAGTATAATGGGAGTTATTAGTGGAGGAGGGGAGTATAATGGGAGTTATTAGTGGAGTAGGGGGGTATAATGGGTATTATTAGTAGAATAGGGGGGTATAATGGGTGTTATTAGTGGAGGAGGGGAGTATAATGGGTGTTATTAGTGGAGGAGGGGAGTATAATGGGAGTTATTAGTGGAGGAGGGGAGTATAATGGGTGTTATTAGTGGAGGAGGGGAGTATAATGGGTGTTATTAGTGGAGGAGGGGGTATAATGGGAGTTATTAGTGGAGGAGGGAGTATAATGGGAGTTATTAGTGGAGGAGGGGGTATAATGGTAGTTATTAGTGGAGGAGGGAGTATAATGTGTATTATTAGTGGAGGAGGGGAGTATAATGGGTATTATTAGTGGAGGAGGGGAGTATAATGGGTGTTATTAGTGGAGGAGGGGAGTATAATGGGTATTATTAGTGGAGGAGGGGAGTATAATGGGAGTTATTAGTGGAGGAAGGGAGTATAATGGGAGTTATTAGTGGAGGAAGGGAGTATAATGGGTGTTATTAGTAGAGGAGTGGAGTATAATGGGTGTTATTAGTGGAGGAGGGGAGTATAATGGGTGTTATTAGTGGAGGAGGGGAGTATAATGGGAGTTATTAGTGGAGGAAGGGAGTATAATGGGAGTTATTAGTGGAGGAAGGGAGTATAATGGGTGTTATTAGTAGAGGAGTGGAGTATAATGGGAGTTATTAGTGGAGGAGGGGAGTATAATGGGTGTTATTAGTGGAGGAGGGGAGTATAATGGGTGTTATTAGTGGAGGAGGGGGTATAATGGGAGTTATTAGTGGAGGAGGGAGTATAATGGGAGTTATTAGTGGAGGAGGGGAGTATAATGGGTGTTATTAGTGGAGGAGGGGAGTATAATGGGAGTTATTAGTGGAGGAGGGAGTATAATGGGTATTATTAGTGGAGGAGGGGAGTATAATGGGTATTATTAGTGGAGGGGAGTATAATGGGAGTTATTAGTGGAGGAGGGGAGTATAATGGGTGTTATTAGTGGAGGAGGGGAGTATAATGGGAGTTATTAGTGGAGGAGGGGAGTATAATGGGAGTTATTAGTGGAGGAGGGAGTATAATGGGAGTTATTAGTGGAGGAGGGAGTATAATGGGTGTTATTAGTGGAGGAGGGGAGTATAATGGGTATTATTAGTGGAGGAGGGGAGTATAATGGGAGTTATTAGTGGAGGAGGGAGTATAATGGGTATTATTAGTGGAGGAGGGGAGTATAATGGGTATTATTAGTGGAGGAGGGGAGTATAATGGGAGTTATTAGTGGAGGAGGGGAGTATAATGGGAGTTATTAGTGGAGGAGGGGAGTATACTGGGTATTATTAGTGGAGGAGGGAGTATAATGGGAGTTATTAGTGGAGGAGGGGAGTATAATGGGAGTTATTAGTGGAGGAGGGAGTATAATGGGAGTTATTAGTGGAGGAGGGAGTATAATGGGAGTTATTAGTGGAGGAGGGGAGTATAATGGGTGTTATTAGTGGAGGAGGGGAGTATAATGGGAGTTATTAGTGGAGGAGGGAGTATAATGGGAGTTATTAGTGGAGGAGGGGGGTATAATGGGTGTTATTAGTGGAGGAGGGGAGTATAATGGGAGTTATTAGTGGAGGAGGGGAGTATAATGGGAGTTATTAGTGGAGGAGGGGAGTATAATGGGTATTATTAGTGGAGGGGAGTATAATGGGAGTTATTAGTGGAGGAGGGGAGTATAATGGGAGTTATTAGTGGAGGAGGGGAGTATAATGGGAGTTATTAGTGGAGGAGGGGAGTATAATGGGAGTTATTAGTGGAGGAGGGGAGTATAATGGGAGTTATTAGTGGAGGAGGGAGTATAATGGGAGTTATTAGTGGAGGAGGGGAGTATAATGGGTATTATTAGTGGAGGAGGGGAGTATAATGGGAGTTATTAGTGGAGGAGGGGAGTATAATGGGAGTTATTAGTGGAGGAGGGGAGTATAATGGGAGTTATTAGTGGAGGAGGGGAGTATAATGGGAGTTATTAGTGGAGGAGGGGAGTATAATGGGAGTTATTAGTGGAGGAGGGGAGTATAATGGGTATTATTAGTGGAGGAGGGGAGTATAATGGGAGTTATTAGTGGAGGAGGGAGTATAATGGGTATTATTAGTGGAGGAGGGGAGTATAATGGGTGTTATTAGTGGAGGAGGGGAGTATAATGGGAGTTATTAGTGGAGGAGGGGAGTATAATGGGTATTATTAGTGGAGGAGGGGGTATAATGTGAGTTATTAGTGGAGGAGGGGAGTATAATGGAAGTTATTAGTGGAGGAGGGGAGTATAATGGGTATTATTAGTGGAGGAGGGAGTATAATGGGAGTTATTAGTGGAGTACGGGGGTATAATGGGTATTATTAGTGGAGGAGGGGAGTATAATGGGTATTATTAGTGGAGGAGGGGGTATAATGGGAGTTATTAGTGGAGGAGGGGAGTATAATGGGAGTTATTAGTGGAGGAGGGAGTATAATGGGTATTATTAGTGGAGGAGGGGAGTATAATGGGTATTGTGGCCGGAGAGACTAACCAGCCACACATGTAATGGCGGCCGCAGCACTGAAGGGGGTTAACCCCTAGTGCCCGGCGCCATTAGGAGGACAATGGGCGCTTTGCGCCACTTTTAAACTGTGCAATGACGCTAGTCGCCATCTTTAAATGTATTGTGGGTGCAAGGCACCGGGTATTTAAAGTATGTTTAGTGATGTGTTTTAGCATGTCATATGTAGGGGTGGTCTTCAGTATGCCGGCGGTCGGGCTCCCGGCGACCAGCATATCGGCGCCGGGAGCCCGACAGCCGGCATACCGACACTTATTCTACCTCGTGGGGCTCCACGACCCCCCTGGAGGGAGAACAATATAGTGTGGCGCGCGTAGCGCGCCACCGTGCCCGTAGTGTGGCGAGCGCAGCAAGCCCGCAAGGGGCTCATTTGCGCTCACCACACTGTCGGTAAGCCGGCAGTCGGGCTCCCGGCGCCGGTATGCTGGTCGCCGAGAGCCCGACCGCCGGCATATAGTAGTGATCCCATATGTAGTGCTCTGTGCACAATTGCAGGAATGCATGTTTTTTTGTTTTTTTTTAAAGAACTAATTTTTATTGAGGTTTTTCATAAAAGAAATATACGTTTGACAACATGACACCGGTATCGAGAGATTGCGACCCTCAGAACATAGGGAACGCACCAAAAAATGAATCAGAGTAGGTATACATAAGTCAAACAACAATATGCAACAAGAAAAATACAGTCAAACGCGGGGGGGGAGACAGAGAGGGGGGGGGGTCTAGGATGGAGAAAAGCAGGGGGGGGGAGGAAAAGAGAGAGGGTAGAGCGCTGTCAGCTCATCAAAGGAGGAATCATCACACGAGGGTGGGGTCATGAACATAAAACCATATATCATTATACATAGTCACTGATCAAATTACTGCAGTTGAGATAAAATAATAGCATTTTTATAAAGGAGAGACAGGCTAGGCATGGAGAAGATATGTATAGAGAAATAAAGAAGATGGTATCCAGGAGGGAGACGAGGAGAAAAAAGGAGGGAAAAAGAAACCAAGTTATTTGGACAACTTCCAATGGGGATTTCCAAAGGCTGCAATTATCGTGGATTGAGTGGCCTGGTCTAGGGTAGCCATATAGGGACCCCATTTTTTGTAACCCAGCAAGGCCAGAGGAGCCCGTCAGGAGAGTGGACCTACGATCAAAATACAAGTATTGTAACATAGTTTTTAGAACTTCAGCTAAGGAGGGGGTCGATCTGACGACCCAATGTTTCAGAATTGCTTTTTTGGAGATGGTAAACAGCATGGTCAGCATGGGTAAAAGTGGGTTAATCCCTCTCACCGAGCTCCAAAAGGAAAAATTGATGCAGAGACAGGCCAGCGGGTCAGGTCTTAGAGACGTATGAAAATGGGTATTTATGAACACAAACAATTTGTTCCAGAAGCGTTGAATCCTGGTACAGCTCCAGAGGCAGTGGTAGAAAGAGGCTCTAGCCCCTTTACATTTAGGGCACCTATTAGGGACCACAGGATCTATGGAGATCTGGTCATAGGGGGGCAGGTATGCTCTGTGGATGGATTTAATGTGTACCTCCTGTAAATATGCAGAGCTTAGGACTGACATGGTGCGATGGTGATGGTCTAAGAGAAGGTCATAAGAGGTCACACTCGAAATGTCTGCTTGCCAGGAGGCAACCAGTCTGGGGATGAATGGCTTGGAGGGGATATTCACGATGAGGGAGTAAATTTGTTTTAATTTGTAGGGATGGGATTCCCAGCGCTTTAGAACTTTGGCTAGTGGGGAGGTGGGGGTCGGGAGAAAAAAGTCAAGGCGCAATGATAGTAATGTCTCACTTGGAGATACATAAAGAAGTGGGAAGACGGAATGGAGTACCTGTCTCTTAGCGTCGCAAATTGAACAATATGGCCGCCCGGGTCAAATACTTGGGAAGCAGCGCACAGCCCCCTCTCCCGCCATAGAATAAAGAGAGCATTGTGAAGGGAAGGAGAAAGAGATGGGTTGCCCCAAAGAGATACATAAGAGGAAGCAGTATGGTCAGATTTAAGCTTCTTGTGTAGTTTCACCCAGCTAAAGTAAGTGTCCCGAAATAAGGGGTGTTCCAGGATTGATGGGGGTATGTCAGCTTTCTTGGCATGGAGAAGGGCACAAGGGGAGTAGGGTCGAAAAGCGTCAGTGTCGAGAGCTAAATCAGTATAGGTGCTTTTACCTAAGAGCCAGTCAGCAGCATATCGGAGAAAGATTGTGAGAGAATAGGAAAGAAAGTCCGGGACTCCAAACCCACCCATTGACTTGTCCATTACAAGCTTAGCAAAGGCCACTTTTGGTTTCTTCCCGTGCCATATAAATCGAGTCATAGCCTTGCGTAGTGCGACGCCATCCGCATCTCTGAGGCTGATTGGAAGAGATTGCATAATATAAAATGTTTTGGGGAAAATCACAGATTTGAGAACTGCAATCTTCCCTAGCAAGGAGAGCGGTAGGGTAGCCCAACCATCCAATTTAGAAAGCACAGCCTTAATGGCCGAGGAGAAATTTAGCTCATAGATCCGCAAAATATCTCGTGGAATGTTTACCCCTAAGTACTTAAAGTGTGACTGAGTGATCGTGAAGGGTGATGTCTGTGTAAGTGAGGACAGTGAGGAAGGGGGAATGTGTATAGGAAGCAGTTCTAATTTTGTGACATTGATCTTATAACCAGCCGTCTCACCAAAGTCCGAAATCAAACGCAGGATTTCCGGGACTGACGTGAGAGGATTCGAGACAAATAACAGCATGTCATCTGCGAATAGGGCGACTTTAAGCTCAATGTTACCGATATAGATGCCAGTGAAGGAAGAGGAGAGTCTGAGAGCTAAAGCTAGAGGTTCTAGGGCGATGGCAAAAAGGAGGGGGGAGAGGGGGCAGCCCTGTCTAGTACCTTTTTCTATGTAAAAGGGGTCGGAAAGAAAACCGTTGCAAGAAATTTGAGTGGCCGGGGACGAATATAATGCGCGGATAGCCTGAATGAACGCGTCAGAAAAGTTAAAACGTTTCAAGGTTATGTATAGGTGTGGCCATTCGACAAGGTCGAAGGCCTTTTCCGCGTCCAATGATATGATGGCATACTCCGAAGAGGGCAAGCTACCATGGCAGGAGTGTAAAGCCGCTATCACCTTCCTCACATTGACCGCCGAGTGTCTACCTGCAATAAAACCCATCTGGTCAGGGTGGATGATGTGGGTTGGTATGAGTTTCAGGCGATCGGCCAATATCTTGACGAACAATTTATAATCCAAGTTTAACAAAGATATTGGTCGGTAGGAGCCTGGGAGGGATAAATCTCTGCCCGGTTTAGGGAGCAGTTTGAGGAGTGCCGAATTTAAGTGGAGCGGGGGGGGGGTCTTGGCTAGCATTAAGGAGTTGAAAATGTCTACCAGGATGAAGTCAAATTTGTGAGAGAGGAGTCTATAAAACTCTCCATTATAGCCATCAGGGCCTGGGGCCTTGTTGGGTTTCAACTGTTTGATCGCTAAGCGGACTTCAGCGAGAGTGATCGGGGATAAAAGTTGAGAAGCCATATTATCGGAGAGAGCAGGGTAAGGAAGAGCTTCCCAGGAGAGAGGAGTGTTGGGAGAAGTGTCAGCGGGGGTAGGGGGAGGGTATGGTGGTTGAGAGCAGGGTGTCGGGGAATGCGAAGCTGGCGAGGATGGGTGCAAGGTGCTTGGAAGAGTGGATGAGTATAATTGGGAAAAGTAAGACTGCATGATGTGAGCAATCTGCTTGTTTGTGGAAGTCAGTGTGCCGTGTTGTGTGCGAAGGGGATGAACCACTGCAGGTGAAAATGTGTCACGAAGCAAGTTGGAGAGTAAACACCAGACTTGTTCCCGAATTTCTGAAATTTGTAGTGGACAGAAAAAAGGTATCTATCCCCCACTTCGGAAACGTGTTTGTCAAAGTGGGTTTTAGTGAGCAGATATGCTTGCTTAGTGACCGGTGAAGGTGCCTGTTTGTACGCCTGAAAGGCCTTAGTGAGAGCGTCCTGGAGCCCCAGGTATTGCTTTGATAATTTCTTGTTGGAAGCTGCGGAGAAAGACATAATCGCTCCTCTGAGAACGGCTTTCGCCGACATCCAAAACAGAAAAGGATCCGTCTGGAGATGTTCAGAGTTGGTAGTGCAATAATCGTCCCAAGTAGCTTCCAAGAAGGACTTGAAAGTAGAAGAGCGACAAAATCTAGAGGGGAATTTCCATAACCTAGTCGAGTCTCTGTCGTCAGGAAAGTGGATAGTCATAGAAATCAAAGCATGGTCTGACAGGAAGATGGGGGCAATAGAACAGTCCGTTACCTGAGGAAAAAGAGCATGAGAGATGAAGAAATAATCAATGCGGGAGAGAGAGCCGTGCGCCGCCGAGAGACAGGTGTATTCTCGCTCCGTTGGATACAGGGCTCGCTGCAGGTCTATAACCTGTAGGGTGGAAGTGAGGAGGGAGATGCCTACTTTAGGAAGAGGAGGGGGGGTCCCTCGCGTATTCGATCTATCAAGTAGGGAGGAAGAGATCAGGTTAAAATCTCCGCCAATAATCAAATTGTCTCCCATGAAGGGGGTCAGAAGGGTAATCAAGCACTGGAAGTATGACTTGGAATAGGGAGGGGGAATATATACATTAGCCAGTGTGAGCCTCTTGCCCAGCAAATCCACTGAGACCACCACATATCTACCCGTATCGTCAGTAACGACGCGGTGAATTTTTTTTTGTGTAAACTGTTTTTATTAGTTATTAGTTAAAGCAGCAGTCAAAACATTACAGAAATATTTTCAAAAACAAAAGGAGGGCATACAAAAATATCGCGTGACATATATTCGGCAGTACGCTACACATAAAGTGCCCTTAGTAGAAAAATATCTGTCTGCATTACTGACAACATTAAAAACTTATAAAAGAGAGGGGGCGTGGCTTCGGTGGACATGGAGTAGCACACAGGCTGTGTGTCTCTCCAGCTATATTATCCTGATCTCCTATCCTGTGTCCCCCCCTGGGCCTGCAAAGCACCCCAATACCTGCTGGACTGTGTGGAGGTGCCCCTGTGCTGCTCTGGGACCAGTCTGCACTTTATCCGTTGCAGTAGAGAGACTCCAGTGTGCGGGGGTCCGGGGCCTGCTGGGCCACGTGAGACGCCGCCATCCCCGCGCTCAGCACTTTTACATAGTTTCTGCCTGAGCGCTGCCTGTGCCGGAGTCCGCGGCTTCCCCTCTGCCGTTGCCAGGGAGATCGTGGCAGCCGCTTCTCCCTGTCTGTGCTGTGAGCGTCTCCGAGCGTCTCCGAGCGGTCCCCGGCCGAGGCGCTATCACGTGACCCGCTGCCGCTCTCCCTGCTCGTTCCGGCGGCTTCACTCGGCCAGTACACTCCCGCACTGACCTCCTGCACTCTGCTGCTGGGGGAAGAGGTACACGGCACAACTGTGTTATATAAGTGCCTGTGCCCTCCCCACAATATAGCTGCTGTCCTGCCCTGCTCGGTTCCCCATAGGGACAGGGAAGAATATAAGTGCTGCCCTGCCCTGCTCTGCTCTGCATGGGGACTGGGAGAGGTGCAAAATTAACCCCTGGAGGACCTACTTGTTGCTCTGTCTCAGCATATCTGGCCTAGTTCCACGCTGCATGCGTCCCTCATGCTGAGGAATATCCTGTTGTGATTCATCATTTTGGGCTAGCAGAGGCTGATTATTCTGACACTATAAGCTCACTGGACAGTTTTGATATACTACACTTGCCCGCAGGCAGCGACTGGGCAATTCGGATATACTGCACTATATTATTCTTTGCCCGCCCCTGGACAGTTTGTGATATACTATTTACTATACTTTCTTGCCATCTGCCATCCGCTCGGCTATAATGGTCAAACCGCATCAGTCTGCCGCGGCCGCGGCGAAGTTAGAGAAGTTTGCCAGAAACCCTCCAACACGGTCCCAACAGGCGGGGGAGATGCGGTCGACCTCGGCACCGCCTTCTCCGTCGGCTAGCTCCTCATCTGTGGAGGCCACCGATACTGCTTTGCAAAAGGTGCTGGATGCGGTCACGGCCAGTGAAGCCCGCTTGGCCGACAGGATTGGTCAGGTCCAGGCGGACTTATCCATTATACACCACGACCTCCAGCGGGTGCGAGAGAGGGTCGGTGAGGTGGAAACGCGCACCTCCACGCTGGAAGATACGGTTACGCCTCTCGATAGACGCACCTCTGCTCTGGAGTCTCAGATGACGGAGGTACATAAAAAGATGACAGATATGGAGGGGAGATTGCGACGAAATAATGTCCGTTTCGTCGGACTTCCGGAGAAAGAGGAGGGTGCTTCCCCTGAAAAATTTCTTGAACGTTGGCTGTTGGAAGCATTCGGAGCGGAGGAGTTCACCTCACACTTTGCAGTGGAGCGCGCCCATAGGGTCCCGATGCGTCCATTACCTCCAGGGGCACCTCCCCGTACGTTTATTGCCAAACTCCTTCATTATCGGGATAGAGATGTGATTCTGAGACTGGCCCGCACTAAGGGTCCTCTTAAGTGGAACGGTTCCCCAGTTTCAGTTTTTCCGGATTTTGCCGTCGACGTCCAAAAGGAAAGAGCTCAGTTTGTCCCTGTGAAACGCAGGCTGCGTGAACTGAATATCCCCTATGCCATGCTCTTTCCGTCTAGACTGCGGGTAGTTTCAGATGGAGAAACAAAATTCTTTATGACCCCTCGTGAAGCATCAGTGTGGTTGGACAGACGCTTTCCGGCACGGCGGGCGTTAGCCGCTGATTGAACTTATACATTTGATTTCTATACTTGCAAGTATACGGTTTCTTTTATGTCTGTTATGTTATTGTTGTACTGAATCGGAAGGGTTGTATAGTTGATTGCTATGTGCTCACGCAGGGGTTCTCTGTGGCTCTTATAGGCCTTCACTGGGAATGGGTAGCTCTGTGGAGACGGGAGACTGTTAGACGCTAATTATACACTGTTCTTAGGCCTCATACTCTGTGTTTATTTTGCCATAAAGTCTTTAAGGGGTAAACGGTTATTTAATTGGGGTGGGTGTAGTGGTTCAGGGGGGGATTTGATTTGAGTTTAGCTGGGAGATTCTCCTGTCTCAAGGTCATTATATTCTTGGCTCCCCTATCGGTTATAGGAACTTGGCCTTATTTGGTACTGGCGGGGTATGTTAAGGTGTTCTCTGCCTTAGCTGTTACGATTAGTATTTAGGGTACTTTGTTGTTAGGGAACCGGGTATGCTGCTAGTTTTAGGTGGTATACGGGGTGGGGGTGGGGGTTGTTTTAGACTGTTACTATTGCTGAGTTTTTACTTTTTGCTGTGCAATGTGCTTATTTCCGCTATGTCTATGTCGCAACTAACTGCGGGCATATCTTTTTTGGTATTCACTGGGGGTGGCTGGCCGCGGGTACTCGGCAATATTACAGTAATGCTTTGCCATGGCTTTGGTTAAGTTTCTGTCATGGAACGTGCGAGGGATCAATGACAAAATTAAGCGCTCCCTGGTGCTTCGACAGATCAAGCATTATGCCTCGGATATAATTTGCCTGATGGAAACCCACTTACTGGGTACTAAGATTATGTCCCTCAAAAAACCATGGGTGGGCTGGGCTTACCACTCCATGCATACTGCAGCGTCCCGGGGAGTGTCGATCCTCATTAGGAAGTCTGTTCCCTTTGCGCTTGATTCTGTGCAAACGGATAAGTGGGGTAGATATGTATTTCTCAAGTGCAAAATTAACTCCGTCCCCCTACTATTGCTGGCTATGTATGTTCCTCCTCCATACTCGCATGAAGTCCTTAAAAAAGCATCTGCCTTTATGGCTGTATCCCCTGAGGTAGCAGTTATCTGTATGGGGGACTTCAACAACGTTTTGAACCACGAGTTGGATAGGTTGTCCACGGCATCCTCCAACCCACAGCCCAAGCGTTCCCCATTTGCAGACACTGTTTCGGAGTTGGGTCTGGTTGACCCCTGGAGATTGAAGTATCCCGATTTGAGGCAGTACTCCTGTTTTTCAAGCTCTCACTCTTCCTTCTCAAGGATAGATTTGGCTCTTTTGTCCCGGGAGCTTTTGCCCAAGGTTCAAAATGTCAGATATGAGACTAGAGGTATTTCGGATCACTCCCCTATATCGTTACATATTGATTTGAACTGTCAGCGAGGCCAAGCAATGTGGAAATTTAATCCCTTTTGGCTGACGCATATGGGTGAGGGATCCGACTTGGAGGCAAGCTGGTTAGAATTCTTTGTTATGCATGACGAAACCTCGGATGTGTCTCTGCTGTGGGACACTTTCAAGGCTTTTCTGAGAGGAACATTGATTAAACGGGTAGGGAGTCTTAAATCCTCCTTTAGAAAACGTGAATATGAATTGGAGGCCCGGGTGGCTGCTTCAGAGACGATGTACGTGCGCGATGGCTTGGACGCCTCTAGGTTGGTGTGGCTCCATGCACAGGGTGAGTGGAGGGAATACCTGTGGGGGAAAACCCAGCACAGACTTCTCTTCTCCTCGCATGTCCAATATGCTACTGGGGATAGACCAGGTTCTTATTTGGCCAATCTTGCAAGGGGTGACCGCTCCTCTTATACTGTGGTGGAGATTTTGGACTCGGCTGGGTCTGTATTGGACCGTACCCCTCAGATCGTGGCGGAATTTGTTTCATTCTATCAGGCACTCTATAGTTCCAAATTGACCTGTTCCTCACTAGAACTGTGTGACTACTTTGATGGAGTTGACTTGCCCCGTATATCCAGTGATGCCAGGGCTCTCCTCGATGCTCCTTTGTCGTTGGAGGAGATTGAGATTGCGATCTCTGCCTCCCCCGATGGTAAGGCCCCTGGCCTTGATGGCATCCCACCAGAACTGTATAAGAAGCACACTAAATTTTTTGCCCCTCAATTGCTTAAGTTATTCAATGAAATTTTTGCCCAGGGCGCGCTTCCCCCGTCTATGTCGGAGGCTTTGATTATAGTGATTCCCAAGCCAGATAAGGACCCCAGGAGGGTTGAATCCTACCGTCCTATTTCCCTGTTGCCCACGGATATTAAAATTTTAGCCAAGGTCCTGTCTTCCAGACTTAACCAGGTTATCACCCAAATTATTCACCCTGACCAAACGGGCTTCATGCCTGGCAAATCCACCGCTGTGAATTTGAGGCGCCTGTTTACTCATTTCCAGGTTTCTCGGGGGGAGGACTGCTCTGCCGTTATAGCCTCCTTAGATGCCGCAAAGGCCTTTGACTCGGTGGAGTGGGCCTTCCTCTGGGAGGCTATGGGTAGGTTTGGCGTGGGCCCCAACTTTATCAGTTATGTTAAATTATTGTATTTTCTGCCCAGGGCCAGAGTCTCAGTGAATGGGTTTGTTTCGGACTCCTTCCCCCTATCCAGGGGAATGAGGCAGGGCTGCCCTCTGTCCCCGACTTTGTTTGCCATTGCTATTGAGCCACTGGCATGTTTGATTAGAGCAACTCAAGATATTGTGGGTATTAGGGTGGGCGCAAGAGAGGACAGGATAGCGCTATACGCTGATGACCTATTGCTTTTTGTGGATGATTACGTTTCCTCCCTACCTAAACTCCTTGACTTAATAACTGACTACGGTCGCTTCTCCGGGCTCAAAATTAACTGGGATAAATCCACCATTACTCCCCTTAGAGGCCCGGTCTCGGGGGTCCCAGTGATTCATACCCCCCTTAAATGGGTAGATTCTTTTAAGTACCTGGGTATATGGGTATCAAATGACCCTTGTTCCTACGTTTCCCTTAATGTCTTGCCGCAGATGGTATATCTTCGTTCGAAGGTCAAGATTTGGGGGACTCTGCCCCTGACTGTTACTGGTAGGGTCAATTTGGTCAAAATGATATACTTACCTAAACTCCTATATGTCCTCCAGCAATCCCCTATATATATTAACTTGAAGACATTTAGACAGATTGACGGTTTGCTCTCTTCTTTAATATGGGCCAGCAGGAGAGCGCGGTTGAGACTTGACGTTCTGTCCAGGCCAAAAGTACTGGGAGGCTTAGCTCTCCCTATATTTCGATTTTACTATTATGCTGCACAGTTGGCACATATATGGGAGTGGGTGAATGCCCCAGATGATCTCACTATACACTCCCAAATGCTTTTACAGGTCTACCCTGACGGCACTCCATTACAGTTGCTTCTCTGTGGGAACCCTAACTTGTCCAAGATCCCTATACTAAAACAGGCTGTTCTTGTGTGGAAACAGGTACATGTTATCCTATTAGGCCAAGGTATTGACCCGGATACTCCTCTGGACAATGCCTTTGGCTTCCCAGAATTGGCTTTGCTGTGGGTTGGGGCGGTGTGGGGGAGGTGGGGGGTGACATCCCTAGGCCACCTGTATAACGATGGTATACTGAAATCCTTCTTGCTGATTCAACAGGACTATAGTGTACCTTCTTCTCATTTTTACCGATACCTGCAGCTGAGACATGCACTTAACGCTAGAGATGAGCGCCTGAAATTTTTCGGGTTTTGTGTTTTGGTTTTGGGTTCGGTTCCGCGGCCGTGTTTTGGGTTCGAACGCGTTTTGGCAAAACCTCACCGAATTTTTTTTGTCGGATTCGGGTGTGTTTTGGATTCGGGTGTTTTTTTCAAAAAACACTAAAAAACAGCTTAAATCATAGAATTTGGGGGTCATTTTGATCCCAAAGTATTATTAACCTCAAAAACCATAATTTACACTCATTTTCAGTCTATTCTGAATACCTCACACCTCACAATATTATTTTTAGTCCTAAAATTTGCACCGAGGTCGCTGTGTGAGTAAGATAAGCGACCCTAGTGGCCGACACAAACACCGGGCCCATCTAGGAGTGGCACTGCAGTGTCACGCAGGATGTCCCTTCCAAAAAACCCTCCCCAAACAGCACATGACGCAAAGAAAAAAAGAGGCGCAATGAGGTAGCTGTGTGAGTAAGATTAGCGACCCTAGTGGCCGACACAAACACCGGGCCCATCTAGGAGTGGCACTGCAGTGTCACGCAGGATGGCCCTTCCAAAAAACCCTCCCCAAACAGCACATGACGCAAAGAAAAAAAGAGGCGCAATGAGGTAGCTGTGTGAGTAAGATTAGCGACCCTAGTGGCCGACACAAACACCGGGCCCATCTAGGAGTGGCACTGCAGTGTCACGCAGGATGTCCCTTCCAAAAAACCCTCCCCAAACAGCACATGACGCAAAGAAAAAAAGAGGCGCAATGAGGTAGCTGTGTGAGTAAGATTAGCGACCCTAGTGGCCGACACAAACACCGGGCCCATCTAGGAGTGGCACTGCAGTGTCACGCAGGATGTCCCTTCCAAAAAACCCTCCCCAAACAGCACATGACGCAAAGAAAAAAAGAGGCGCAATGAGGTAGCTGACTGTGTGAGTAAGATTAGCGACCCTAGTGGCCGACACAAACACCGGGCCCATCTAGGAGTGGCACTGCAGTGTCACGCAGGATGTCCCTTCCAAAAAACCCTCCCCAATCAGCACATGATGCAAAGAAAAAGAAAAGAAAAAAGAGGTGCAAGATGGAATTGTCCTTGGGCCCTCCCACCCACCCTTATGTTGTATAAACAAAACAGGACATGCACACTTTAACCAACCCATCATTTCAGTGACAGGGTCTGCCACACGACTGTGACTGATATGACGGGTTGGTTTGGACCCCCCCCAAAAAAGAAGCAATTAATCTCTCCTTGCACAAACTGGCTCTACAGAGGCAAGATGTCCACCTCATCTTCACCCTCCGATATATCACCGTGTACATCCCCCTCCTCACAGATTATCAATTCGTCCCCACTGGAATCCACCATCTCAGCTCCCTGTGTACTTTGTGGAGGCAATTGCTGCTGGTCAATGTCTCCGCGGAGGAATTGATTATAATTCATTTTAATGAACATCATCTTCTCCACATTTTCTGGATGTAACCTCGTACGCCGATTGCTGACAAGGTGAGCGGCGGCACTAAACACTCTTTCGGAGTACACACTTGTGGGAGGGCAACTTAGGTAGAATAAAGCCAGTTTGTGCAAGGGCCTCCAAATTGCCTCTTTTTCCTGCCAGTATAAGTACGGACTGTCTGACGTGCCTACTTGGATGCGGTCACTCATATAATCCTCCACCATTCTATCAATGTTGAGAGAATCATATGCAGTGACAGTAGACGACATGTCCGTAATCGTTGTCAGGTCCTTCAGTCCGGACCAGATGTCAGCATCAGCAGTCGCTCCAGACTGCCCTGCATCACCGCCAGCGGGTGGGCTCGGAATTCTGAGCCTTTTCCTCGCACCCCCAGTTGCGGGAGAATGTGAAGGAGGAGATGTTGACAGGTCGCGTTCCGCTTGACTTGACAATTTTGTCACCAGCAGGTCTTTCAACCCCAGCAGACTTGTGTCTGCCGGAAAGAGAGATCCAAGGTAGGCTTTAAATCTAGGATCGAGCACGGTGGCCAAAATGTAGTGCTCTGATTTCAACAGATTGACCACCCGTGAATCCTTGTTAAGCGAATTAAGGGCTGCATCCACAAGTCCCACATGCCTAGCGGAATCGCTCCCTTTTAGCTCCTTCTTCAATGCCTCCAGCTTCTTCTGCAAAAGCCTGATGAGGGGAATGACCTGACTCAGGCTGGCAGTGTCTGAACTGACTTCACGTGTGGCAAGTTCAAAGGGCATCAGAACCTTGCACAACGTTGAAATCATTCTCCACTGCACTTGAGACAGGTGCATTCCACCTCCTATATCGTGCTCAATTGTATAGGCTTGAATGGCCTTTTGCTGCTCCTCCAACCTCTGAAGCATATAGAGGGTTGAATTCCACCTCGTTACCACTTCTTGCTTCAGATGATGGCAGGGCAGGTTCAGTAGTTTTTGGTGGTGCTCCAGTCTTCTGTACGTGGTGCCTGTACGCCGAAAGTGTCCCGCAATTCTTCTGGCCACCGACAGCATCTCTTGCACGCCCCTGTCGTTTTTTAAAAAATTCTGCACCACCAAATTCAAGGTATGTGCAAAACATGGGACGTGCTGGAATTTGCCCATATTTAATGCACACACAATATTGCTGGCGTTGTCCGATGCCACAAATCCACAGGAGAGTCCAATTGGGGTAAGCCATTCCGCGATGATCTTCCTCAGTTGCCGTAAGAGGTTTTCAGCTGTGTGCGTATTCTGGAAAGCGGTGATACAAAGCGTAGCCTGCCTAGGAAAGAGTTGGCGTTTGCGAGATGCTGCTACTGGTGCCGCCGCTGCTGTTCTTGCGGCGGGAGTCCATACATCTACCCAGTGGGCTGTCACAGTCATATAGTCCTGACCCTGCCCTGCTCCACTTGTCCACATGTCCGTGGTTAAGTGGACATTGGGTACAACTGCATTTTTTAGGACACTGGTGAGTCTTTTTCTGACGTCCGTGTACATTCTCGGTATCGCCTGCCTAGAGAAGTGGAACCTAGATGGTATTTGGTAACGGGGGCACACTGCCTCAATAAATTGTCTAGTTCCCTGTGAACTAACGGCGGATACCGGACGCACGTCTAACACCAACATAGTTGTCAAGGCCTCAGTTATCCGCTTTGCAGTAGGATGACTGCTGTGATATTTCATCTTCCTCGCAAAGGACTGTTGAACAGTCAATTGCTTACTGGAAGTAGTACAAGTGGGCTTACGACTTCCCCTCTGGGATGACCATCGACTCCCAGCGGCAACAACAGCAGCGCCAGCAGCAGTAGGCGTTACACGCAAGGATGCATCGGAGGAATCCCAGGCAGGAGAGGACTCGTCAGAATTGCCAGTGACATGGCCTGCAGGACTATTGGCATTCCTGGGGAAGGAGGAAATTGACACTGAGGGAGTTGGTGGGGTGGTTTGCGTGAGCTTGGTTACAAGAGGAAGGGATTTACTGGTCAGTGGACTGCTTCCGCTGTCACCCAAAGTTTTTGAACTTGTCACTGACTTATTATGAATGCGCTGCAGGTGACGTATAAGGGAGGATGTTCCGAGGTGGTTAACGTCCTTACCCCTACTTATTACAGCTTGACAAAGGGAACACACGGCTTGACACCTGTTGTCCGCATTTCTGGTGAAATACCTCCACACCGAAGAGCTGATTTTTTTGGTATTTTCACCTGGCATGTCAACGGCCATATTCCTCCCACGGACAACAGGTGTCTCCCCGGGTGCCTGACTTAAACAAACCACCTCACCATCAGAATCCTCCTGGTCAATTTCCTCCCCAGCGCCAGCAACACCCATATCCTCCTCATCCTGGTGTACTTCAACACTGACATCTTCAATCTGACTATCAGGAACTGGACTGCGGGTGCTCCTTCCAGCACTTGCAGGGGGCGTGCAAATGGTGGAAGGCGCATGCTCTTCACGTCCAGTGTTGGGAAGGTCAGGCATCGCAACCGACACAATTGGACTCTCCTTGTGGATTTGGGATTTCGAAGAATGCACAGTTCTTTGCTGTGCTGCTTTTGCCAGCTTGAGTCTTTTCATTTTTCTAGCGAGAGGCTGAGTGCTTCCATCCTCATGTGAAGCTGAACCACTAGCCATGAACATAGGCCAGGGCCTCAGCCGTTCCTTGCCACTCCGTGTGGTAAATGGCATATTGGCAAGTTTACGCTTCTCCTCCGACAATTTTATTTTAGGTTTTGGAGTCCTTTTTTTTCTGATATTTGGTGTTTTGGATTTGACATGCTCTGTACTATGACATTGGGCATCGGCCTTGGCAGACGACGTTGCTGGCATTTCATCGTCTCGGCCATGACTAGTGGCAGCAGCTTCAGCACGAGGTGGAAGTGGATCTTGATCTTTCCCTAATTTTGGAACCTCAACATTTTTGTTCTCCATATTTTAATAGGCACAACTAAAAGGCACCTCAGGTAAACAATGGAGATGGATACTAGTATACAATTATGGACTGCCTGCCGACTGCAGACACAGAGGTAGCCACAGCCGTGAACTACCGTACTGTACTGTGTCTGCAGCTAATATAGACTGGTTGATAAAGAGAAGATGTCTATGTAACTATGTATGTATAAAGAAGACTGAAAAAAATCCACGGTTAGGTGGTATACAATTATGGACGGACTGCCTGCCGAGTGCAGACACAGAGGTAGCCACAGCCGTGAACTACCGTACTGTACTGTGTCTGCAGCTAATATAGACTGGTTGATAAAGAGAAGATGTCTATGTAACTATGTATGTATAAAGAAGAATGAAAAAAAACCACGGTTAGGTGGTATACAATTATGGACGGACTGCCTGCCGAGTGCAGACACAGAGGTAGCCACAGCCGTGAACTACCGTACTGTACTGTGTCTGCAGCTAATATAGACTGGTTGATAAAGAGAAGATGTCTATGTAACTATGTATGTATAAAGAAGAATGAAAAAAATCCACGGTTAGGTGGTATTACAATTATGGACGGACTGCCTGCCGAGTGCAGAGACACAGAGGTAGCCACAGCCGTGAACTACCGTACTGTGTCTGCTGCGACTGGATGATAAATGATATAAAAAATATATATATATCACTACTGCAGCCGGACAGGTATATATTATATATTATATAATGACGGACCTGCTGGACACTGTCTGTCAGCAGAATGAGTTTTATTTTTATAGAATAAAAAAAAAAAAACACACAAGTGAAGTCACACGACGAGTGTTTAACTTTTTCAGGCAATCACAATATAAGTATACTACTAACTATACTGGTGGTCAGTGTGGTCAGGTCACTGGTCAGTCACACTGGCAGTGGCACTCCTGCAGCAAAAGTGTGCACTGTTTAATTTTAATATAATATGTACTCCTGGCTCCTGCTATAACCTATAACTGGCACTGCAGTAGTGCTCCCCAGTCTCCCCCACAATTATAAGCTGTGTGAGCTGAGCAGTCAGACAGATATATATAATATTATATATAGATAATAGATGATGCAGCACACTGGCCTGAGCCTGAGCAGTGCACACAGATATGGTATGTGACTGAGTCACTGTGTGCTGTGTATCGCTTTTTTCAGGCAGAGAACGGATTATAAAGTAAACTGCACTGTCCTCACTAGTAAACTCTCTCCACTCAGTCTCTACACTTTTACAGTAACAGTACTCCTCCTAGTCAGCTCCAGTAAATCTCTCTCAGTCTCTTATAATCTAAATGGAGAGGACGCCAGCCACGTCCTCTCCCTATCAATCTCAATGCACGTGTGAAAATGGCGGCGACGCGCGGCTCCTTATATAGAATCCGAGTCTCGCGATAGAATCCGAGCCTCGCGAGAATCCGACCGCGTCATGATGACGTTCGGGCGCGCTCGGGTTAACCGAGCAAGGCGGGAAGATCCGAGTCGCTCGGACCCGTGAAAAAAAACATGAAGTTCTGGCGGGTTCGGATTCAGAGAAACCGAACCCGCTCATCTCTACTTAACGCACAATTTCCCGAAACTCCTCCAATGATTGCTGACTCCCCGGTCAAGTCTCTCCTGCAGTCCCTGGGAAGTGGACATCTGGTGTCCAACATTTATACAAGCATGCTTCGATCTCACTATTCTGACCCGTTGTCCCTTCTCAGGGACAAGTGGGAATCTGACTTGGGTGCCATCTCTGATGAGATCTGGGAGGGTGCTTTATGTTCTCCCCGATTATCCACTACCACCACTAGATATCAACAAATCCAACTGTTCATCATACACAGAGTTTACATGACACCAGTGCGCTTGCGACATATGGGGGGTACCCACTCCTCCAGGTGTCCTAAGTGCGATAGCCTGGACGCAGACTTTTGGCACATTATCTGGCTATGCCCCAAGGTAGCCGTATTCTGGTCGGGTGTTATTGACGCCCTGGTGTCAACGGGTATTCCCTCGTCAATATGCTCCCCGACGACATGTGTGTTATCTGCTGTGGAGGAGGATGCCCTGGACCCCCCTGCCAAAAGATATATAATCAATCTGTGCGGCCTGGCCAAGGTGTGTATCGCCAGGCTCTGGCTGGCCAAAGATGCGCCCACAATGCGATCTTGGGTCTCACTTGTAAATGATACGGCCTCTCATGAGAAATATGTATACTTAGCTAGAAAAGCGGGGGAAAAATATCAGGACCTGTGGGGTAGATGGCTTGAGTCTCCGCGCTCTGGAATCCACAATGTCTGAGCACCCGCTTCTGAGGGCTCCGTGTCTGACTGAGTGGAAATTGTGACATGCATCGGGGGGTTAGACTGGGTGTGTGATTCTAGATCTACATCGGGTGAGCTGCCTCTCTTTGTATATGTGGTCCCCTGGCGCCCGTGGTCGGCCATTCCTTTGCCAATGTTACTGCTGTGTGATTTGATTATGTTGTGTTGCCATAGACGACTATGTACAATACACATTGCTCTGTAAGATCCATGCTAACGTGCGATATTAATTCTAATTTATAATCTATGTCTCGGAATTTAGGCCTGCACTTGTTTTACTGTGTTAGTTAAACCCTAATTGAACTGGGAATCTGCGTATTCCCTGAATCGGGGTTGTGTTTTAGTTTGTTTTGTTTATGTTTGCTGTATGTTTTTGGTTTTGTTTTTTCGTATTTGTGTTTAGTGAAAATCTGAAAACCAATAAAAAAGTATTGAATTTAAAAAAAAAAAAAAACTTATAAAAGAAAACATATTATCAAAACAGCATTGATGAATGGGAAAGAGAAACAAGAGAGAGAAGAGAAGAGGAAGAGAGGAGAAGTAAGGGAAAATTAGGGTAGGCAGAGTCAGGTGTAAGAGTCTGCACAGTAAGGGCAGACCAATTGGGGGTCAGAGGGGCCTCCCCCACCAATTATGAGTCTGGACCATATTATAGAGACATCATTGTCGGAATATGAGTATGGATATGAATAATAATACAAGCATGAATATGAGCATGTTTATAAATATGAAGGGGGTTATATCGTAATATAGGACCGATACATCGGTGTGTCCTTGAAGTCATACCAGGGAAACCAGATAGCTATGAAGTCAACTGTTTTCCCAGATGAGAAGGAGACAAGGTCTTCCATGTCTAAAAAGTGATCAATCTTTGTGAACCACATTTTAATCGAGGGTGGGGAGGTGGATCTCCAAAGGATTGGGACAACCGCTTTAGCTGCGTTGCTAAGGTGTCTTAACAGGGAATGTTTGTAGGAGTGTGACCCTGCGGAGGTGTGATTAAGGAGCCAGAAATCTGGGTCTTTCGGAATCTCATCTCCCAATATCTGTTCGGTGCATTTAAATACTCCTGTCCAGAATGAAGTTATAAGAGGGCAATCCCACCAAATATGTATAAAACTCCCTGGGGCATTTTTGCATCTCCAACATAGATTCGAAAGGGAGGGGAACATTTTATTGAGAACACGAGGGGTCCTGTACCACCTATAAATAAGTTTATAAAGGGTCTCTAATGTCGAGATGCATAAAGAACTCGCCTGAGCGTTCTTAAACACAGAATCCCAGTTAATCTGTGTAGGTAGCCCTTGCAATTCCTTCTCCCAGGAAGTCAGGAAGGTAGGAGGTTGTGGGAAAAAGTTTTCCATAATCATCGTATAGATTTGTGAAATAGTATGCGTAGGTGATTTGGGGGAGGTGCATAGTTTCTCAAACCCGGTGAGCTCCCTAGTTACATCAGAGAAGTTCTTAGGAGATGATATGAAATGATGGACCTGCAAGAACTCCAAAACTCAGCACTGTGTAGGTTCCAAGAGGATTGAACATCTGAGAAGGAGCGCACCCTACCCGAGCTCACCAGCTGACCGACTCTAAAGATCCCGGCTTCTGCCCATGGGGCGAAAGCAGTCCCTTGTAAGCCAGGGGCAAATTCGGAGTTATAGAGAAAGGAGGTTAAGGGGGACCATTTGGAGGATATGTGACTCTGGGATCTCAGTTTGGTCCATAATTTCAGCGTGGGGGAGACCGTGGGGTGAGATACCTTCGGGAGGGTAGGGAGCCAAGGTGCAATTTCAATATAATGCGGGAGACAACCCTCCTCTAGGAGGACCCATTGTTTGCGGTCTTTGGCACGCGTCCATTCCAGAATCCTATTCAGGTGTACCGCGTGGTAGTAGTTAGGGATGTGTGGGAGTTGTTGCCCCCCTTGATGTTTTCTCCTGAACAAAATGTCGTGTTTAAACCTGGGTGTATTACTACCCCATACAAATGTACGGATAAGCCTCTGGACGTCACGAAGCCAGAGCAGGGGGATGTGTATCGGAAGGGACTGGAGAAAGAATAAAATCCTAGGGAGGGCGTTCATTTTAACTACATTGATCCTCCCGAACCAGGACAGTCTCAATTTCTTCCATTTCAGGAAGTCTAGGCGAAGCCTAGTCAATAAGGGTTTAAAGTTTAGGGAGAACACTTTGGATAAATCGTTGGTCAGTAACACCCCCAAATATTTTAATCTGTGATCGTGCCAGGTGAAGGGGAAGGCTTGTTTCAGGCTTTCTACTATAGCAGGAGGAGTAGTTAAATTCATGGCAATGGATTTGGAATAATTTATTTTGAAGTTAGAGAGGGCTCCAAACTTCTCAAACTCTGCCATTAAGTTTGGTAAAGAGGTGACCGGGTTCGTGATTATTGCGAGTAGATCATCGGCATATAATGCCAGTTTGTATTCGGACCCCTTTACCAGCAGGCCCGAAATACATGGGTTAGCCCTAATACTTCGGGCTAATGTTTCCATGCAAAGGACGAAGAGCAATGGAGATAGCGGGCATCCCTGTCGCGTACCGTTGAGAATTGGAAAGGGGTCAGAAAGGGAGCCATTAAGCCTAATTTTGGCGGACGGGGAGGCATAGAGGGACAAGATTCTGTGAAGACAGACATTACCAAGTCCTAGATGCCTCAATATACCGGTCAAAAAATCCCAGTCAACTCTGTCAAAAGCTTTTTCTACATCAGTCGACAGTAGGATTGATGGGGATGAAAGCTGGCCGGCATAGTGAATCATGCTGAGCACTTTAGTAGTATTGTCCCTAGCCTCTCGGCCTAAAACAAATCCAGTTTGATCTCCATGTATCAAGCCAGGTAACAATAGTTTAAGGCGATTTGCAATCAATTTGGCGAAAAGTTTTATATCTATATTTAATAATGAGATTGGCCGGTAACTGGAGCAAAGGCTGGGATCCTTACCCTCTTTGGGTAGAACTGCAATATGGGCTTCGAGAGATTGTGGGGAGAAGGGCGATTGATCTGATATGGTGTTAAAGGCTCTTGTGAGTATAGGAATTAATTTCTCTTTAAAAGCTTTGTAGTAGGCAATAGTATATCCATCAGGGCCGGGACTCTTGCCATTAGGAGAGGATTCAATAACTTGCTGAACCTCCTCAGTAGAAAACGGGGCATCTAGACCTTCCAATTCTGTTGTGGTTAATGTGGGGAAATGTAAGGACCGTAAGTAGTCAGCTATGGCTTTTTGATGGGACGACCTGTCAATTCTTCCGGTTGGGCCGGAGAGGTTATACAGAGTGGAATAATATGTCCTGAAGGCCCTGGCTATGTGGGGTGTCTGGTGTTGGGGTTGGCCATGCTCGTTTTTAATTGTATGAATAAAAGTAAGGGCACGTTGTTCTCTAAGTGCTTTGGCCAATAGTTTTCCAGGCTTATTGCCCCATTGATAGTATCTGCTACGGCATTTCCGATAGGAAAACTTGACTCTATCAGAGAGTAACTTATTCAGAGCCGCCCTGGCAGTTTCGAGATCAGCGTAGTGTTGTGGGGTTTGGGATTTCTTATGTAGAAGCTCGAGAGATTGTATCTTGGACAGTAATTCCTCTCGAAGTTTCTCTCTCTGCTTTTTGCGGAAGGATCCTATTTGAACACAAACCCCCCTAATGACACATTTATGTGCTTCCCATACTGAGACTTTGGAAATGTCATCTAAGTCGTTGGTACTAATGTAAGAGTCCAAAGCGTTGTCAATTCGGGACTTACAGTCTGCGTCTTGTAGGAAAGTGTCGTTAAAACGCCAGGACCATTCGCGATGTGTGTTGGGAGGTAAGCGTAGGGTGAGGTTAACTGGGGCATGATCGGACCATACAATCTGTCCTATAGAGGCATCAGACAGAAGGTGCAAGTGTCGGTGACTCAAAAATAAGTAATCAATCCTGGAATAAGTCTGGTGTGGGTGTGAGAAATAGGTGTAATCTATATCAGAAGGGTGTGTCAATCTCCATGTGTCGATCAGCTGGTGGTCGAGCAGGGCACGTCTCATCCCCCTATGCTCCCCCTCCGACCTGTAGGAAATCTTTTTAGAATTGTCCTGGCGGGGATCCAGGGTCCAATTCAGATCACCTCCCATCACGACCACCCCTTCCAAAAGAGGTTACGCGTCTTCTAGAACTGAGGATATAAAGGAAGGTTGTTTAGCGTTAGGAGCATATATATTTAAAAAAGAGAAACGTTGGCCGTATATGTCGCATTTCACCAGCAACCCCCTACCCTCAGCTATTCTGTGGGAGGCAACATTGAGGACAGGCAGGTGGCGCGCAAGCATTATGGCTACGCCTAATGTCTTGCCAGCAGAATTGTTAGATAGGAAAACGTGCGGGTAATAGTGACATTTTAGGGACGGCACATGCCCTATCTTGAAGTGTGTTTCCTGAATAAAAGCAACGTCAATTTTCTCATCCCTAAGCCATTTGAGAAGTTTAGACCTTTTTTCAGGAACATTCAGCCCTTTAACGTTAAGGGTAGTTACGTGTAGATCACTCACCCCCATTATCATACACACCTAATCGCTTCACATTAGTCTTCTCTTCGGTAGACTCTGGAAAAGGTGAGGGAAGAATAGCAGGGGGGGGAGATAGGAAAGAAGGAAAAGCAAGGAAAGAGAAAAAGAAAGCTGTGGCGTGGGAATCCCCGCCAAAAAATACTTTGATATTAACCAGAAGTGGTATTACTACCAAAAGAGCTGCTGCAAAAAGGACAGGAGCGGAATCCTGCCGACTCCCGATCCAAAGAAACAGGGGATGCAGCATAGTGGGGTCTTGCGGGGGGCTCAGGACAACGACCACTCCCAAGATAGAAACTAGATTAATATACAATATTACCGAGGTGTGCACTAGGCACATGTGGAACATGAAAAATAAAAGTATGTAGATATATAAGTATATCAATTTGTATAAGAGTGTACAGACAATCCTCAAATTATCAAACCGGGTTCCATGGAACTATAACATCTGCACACTATCATCCATCTATAAAAAAGCAAAAAACAAAACAAAAAACAAACCGATCTCACTCGTGAGCAACTCATAGAACTATTAAGAGAGAAAAAGTCTCAATGTATAACATAAGTAACAGGCAAATTTACGTCCACTCGGGACGAGGCTTCTCATTCAGGGAGGCTTCGAAGGACGTGGGCCAGGAGTGGATCCCCGCATCCGTGGGGAACGAACTTGCTGCCACGCGTCGTCTGGAGGGAGTACAACAGGCAGGTCTGGAAGGTGGTGAAAGGCGTCCCAGTCTGGCACCGGAACCTGAGAGATTCCCAGGATCGTGAAGAAAGCCTGTAAGTCCGACGGTCTAGAGAGACTTGCGATTTTTCCGCCATGAGAGACCTGGAGGGAGAAAGGAAAACCCCATCTGTATTTCAGCTCGAGTTTCCTGAGAGAGTCTGTAAGAGGTTTCAAGGCGCGACGTTGTTGTAAGGTCGACCAGGCAAGGTCGGGAAATATCTGAATCTTGTCGCCTTGAAAGTCAATGCTGACCAGTTGACGGGCCGACCTCATTATTTCCTCTTTTTTGGCATAATAATGGAGCCTACAAATCACGTCCCGTGGTCTGTCGGAGGGTAAGCCTCAAGGACGGAGGGCTCTGTGAGCTCTATCGAATATAATGTCCTTGTTCGGATCCAGGTCAATAAGTTCCCCAAATATCTTAGATAACGCGGCTACAAGGTCTGTTTGCTGGACGCTCTCAGGCAGGCCCCGGACTCTAATATTATTTCGCCGGCCGCGATTATCCATGTCCTCAATGCGTGATTTTAGGAAGGAGATATCATCCCGTTGGTGAGATAGCACTTCCCGGAATTTGATCAGAGAGTCCACTGTAGATGATTCGTGGCGTTCCAGGACATCCACTCTTGTCGCGATTTGAGACATATCTTGTCGGAGCGCTGTCACCTCCTGAGTAATGGTGGAAAGTAGGCGAGTCTCCAAGGCTGAGAAATCTTGTTTCGTAGGAAGTGTCCGTACATGAGACAATATCTCGCTTATCTCCGCGGACAGAGAGAGGGCCTGTGGGGGCACCGAAGTCCCAGGAGAGGCCATGTTGTCCACCGGATCGTGTAAACTCGGGGAGGTCGGAACAGTAGAAGAAGCAGCGGGGGATGAGGTTGGGGAAGTTAGGAATTGGCGTAGATCTGATGAGCGTCGGTTCGCGGGGAGCGGTATCGCGTCCGGCTTGGTCTTGGCCTTTTTTTTCTTTATCCCTCTCACCATGAGATCGGTCTTTAAATAAAGCGGTGTATAATTATCCTTTCACATATCCTCGGCACTGTGAAGCATGAGGGTCGTCGCCGTGCAAAAGCCCCCACGTGGTTCTAGGGTGGCATCAGGCAAACATGTACAAGGTTAGGGACCCATTCGTTCGCTTGCAGAGGTAGTATATCTGATATGGCCCGATGGGGGTATAACTGCGTGACCCCAGGCTGCCAAGCAAGTTATCAGCCAGCACAGATTTGATATGTGGATGGATGGATGGATGGCTGTATTGATGGATGGGTGAAGGGAGTGCTACAATTAATTGTATTGTACCTCAAGCCTCATGAGCCTCCCCACCCTCCCTCACAATTAGGTGCTTCAGAGTGCAGCCTAGGGACCGCAGCCCCGTTCAACAGTCTGGCCGCAGTGAGGTCTCAGTGTCTCAGTGGATCCAATATGGCCGCCGGGCGTCTGCTGGCACTGCCTCTCTTGCCGGGTTTATGAGGCTCCGTCGGGCGGGTATGTGTCTGTCGGGGCCGGGGACAGGGGGACACCTCTAATCGCGGCCGGCGGCTAGCGGCCGCGGAAAGAACAAAGCTCCAGCTGATGTCGGCGGCCCGTGCAGCGGGTCCCGGAGCCGCTTCCGGCCTAAGGCCTGACTCGAGGTCCCGGCTTCTTCTAGCCCCGTAGGCCGCAATCCGCGGGAGCGGTTAAAACCGCTCCCCGATTCCGCGGCACTTCAGGGGTCACAGCCGGGGGTGCACGGAGGGCAGCAGTGTGGATAGGGTGGGTTGAAAGTTGCAGGAGGCTGTAGGATAAGTAGTTTGGGCTATGGTGCTCAGGAGCTCATACCAGGCACGTCAGTCTCCTTCAGCACCCAGACCACGCCCCCCGACGCGGTGAATTTCATAGGTCAATGAGCGTCTTACCAGGATAACCACTCCACGTGCCCTGGAACTGTAGGAGGAAGATGCCAATACAGACCAACCCAACATTCCCAGTTTCGCAGACTCAGAGGGAGTCAAATGAGTTTCCTGGAGGAATGCCACATCCACGCCAGATTTTTGTAAGAAAATCAGAATCTTGCTGCGTTTCGCTGGAGAGTTAATGCCTCCAACGTTCCAGGTTGCGTAGCGTAGACTAGGCATCCCCCGAGGAAACAGGGAAAAAAAGAAACATTGGTTTAAAACAGAAAAAGACAAAAAGGGGAACTTTCAGTACAAGGATGCCAAAGGACATCAGAAAAACTGACCCATTTAGACAGTGCAGGACAGCGCTCAAAGGAGTAAGAGGAGGACACCACACAGTAAGGGGGGGAGGGAGTATACGGGAGGGGGAAAAAGGAGCACAGATGAAAAGAGGCATACAAACGCTAGCATTTGAAGCCAAACTTCCGAGCAAATGCACACAAAATAACATAACAAAAAGGATAAACATCCAGCAAGGAGGGGCATATCCCTCCCCGATCCTCAAAGTGCAGCAACGTACAACTGTAAACTGGGGCCCGGAGGTCCCTGCAGCGCATTGCGCAAAAGGACATTAAAATAACATGCAGTGTACAGAAAATGAGCCACGAACTGTGGAAAAAAAAATGGCAGTGTTATAAACTTAGAAATCACTAAACAGACATGAAAACATGCAAGGCAGGTAGAACGTAATGAGACAATTTAGAACATGGAGCACAATCCCTCATTCTGTGGAATCAGAGATGTCTGCATCCTTGGCCTGGGACAGCTCCTGGTGGTAGGCCAAAGCGTCAGGTGGGGTGGAGAAGTCCTTAAATGAAGTCCCATCATAAATGCGAAGCCTGGCAGGGTACAGTAGGCCAAATTTGCGCCCTTCAGCGACTAATCGAGAACAAACAGGGGAAAAGGATTTCCTGGCCCGTGATAACTCAGCGGAGTAGTCTTGAAAAATATGGAGCTTATGTCCTTCCCACGACAAGGATTTAGCTTTACGAGAGGCCGACCATATCTCCATCTTGTGTAGATAATTTAAGCAGCGGAACAGGGTAACGCGGGGTCTCGGCCTGTTAGGGGTCTGTGTCGGGCCCACCCTATGGACCCTTTCTATAACCATGTCCTGGCAAACCGCCTCTATGCCTAAGAGCAAGGGTAGAGTGTTGCGGACAAAATGGGCCAAAGCGGGCCCCTTGATAGACTCAGGGAGGCCGACCAGCCTAATATTATTCCAACGCGATCTGTTCTCAATGTCGTCGATCTTATTCCACAGCTGATAGGAATCATTAGTACGGCGCTTCACAGTGTGCTGTAAATCTCCTATGTCATGGGAGGCTACACTGAGCTGTTGTTCTGTCGTAGAAACCCTGTGTGTCAAATGTTGCAGCTGACTGGTGATAACAGCCACTGCTTTAGATAGAAGGGGAGTCATAGTGGCTGTAATGGCCGCCACCACCTCAGCATCGCAGCCCACACTCACGTGTCCCCCAGATGCAGGTCCCTCGGCCGCAGCTTTCTTGTGCAGGGGGGGAGCGCTCTCCACGGCAGAGTCTGCCTGCATGGTCCCCGCAGCCCGCCGCTTCTCCTGGCGTGGAGGCTGCGGCTGTTGCTGCTGCTGGTCCGGCTGGGGCTGCGGCGCCAGCGGCGCTAGAAAGCGGTCCATGTGAGCGGCGGGAGGTGTAGGTGCACTGCGGGCTGGCTCCGGGGGTCAAACGAGGCTTTAGAAGCCTATTAAACAGTGTCTGCAGAGGAGCAGGCGACGGAGCTCAAAACGGAGCTCAGGTCTTAATGAAGCCGGAACCGGAAGATGGAATGCATGTTTAAATGTATTTGTATTTGAGATGTGGTCACCTGTATTTTAAAGGGACAAATGCACTTACAATAGCTGTCTGAATAATCATCTCTTATCCTCTGGAAATAGGAAGTGGCATGCTAATGGCCCTGTCCTAGCAGAGAGGTGTGAATGACAATACCTTTTGATGTGTAAGTTTCTTTAGAGAAAGATGCTAATCACGGGGGATCTCCTTATCCCATAGATAAAGTCTATGGGCTTGGAACCTGTTTGTTTCATGTAGCTGATTTAATTGATATACGAACCCTGAATGGTAGATGCAGGAAGGAAGAATATTTGCTTGGTAAATCCAATACAAACCGTATTTAAAGCTATGTGTTAAATGTATCAATGGTGAAGTGTAACCTCCCAGGTGGTAGGAATTGGAGTTTAAATTATACAAAACTTTGTCTGTGTGTGGCAGGAAAAAGGAAATAGCTTTTTTGCACTTACTGACATCCTTGTAAAATGTAATTTATTTATATTTTGTGCGATAACCTGATTGGTTGGAGAAGACAGGGAGGGCTTACCCCCCTGTGGTACTGTGTGGAAAATTGACATAAAAAGGAGGCCTGCGTGCCTCCAGATAGTATTTGGACCATCTTTATTCTGCTGGAACATCTTGCTGTATGCTGTTGCCCCTAGCAATAGGGAAGAGTCTTTTTTAAGGCTATTAATGAGCAAATAAACATCTGCCTCAAGAAGATTGCTTCATCTTGTGACCTACAGGGTTATGCCAAACATAACCCCGTGCTCCGGCTGTCCAGGGAAGCACCTAACGTCTCCAAGTTCCGCCTTCCGCCAGCTACCGGTAGAGGCCTAGCAAGGATTCGTCAACACCACAAAGGTGTGGTAATGCAGTGTGTCGGCACATACAGAGCAGAACCGTGGTTCCAAACGCCACGGCAGGTTAGGAGTTTGGTGGTGGCAGCATAAACCCGCCCACAGCGCAGTGGGTGGAGTAAGTAACAGGCGGTTACTGATGGTAAGCGGGAATCCCCTATGTGTTCAGGTCCCGTGTGACCTAACCTTTCATTCTGTGCACAGGGGGCGGGACGCGAGAGCGGTGAGTGCTTTCGTACGGAACCGTCCTGTCACAGGTATTATTAGTGGAGGAGGGGAGTATAATGGGTATTATTAGTGGAGGAGGGGAGTATAATGGGAGTTATTAGTGGAGGAGGGGAGTATAATGGGAGTTATTAGTGGAGCAGGGGGGTATAATGGGTATTATTAGTGGAGGAGGGAGTATAATGGAAGTTATTAGTGGAGGAGGGGAGTATAATGGGAGTTATTAGTGGAGTAGGGGGGTATAATGGGTATTATTAGTGGAGGAGGGAGTATAATGGGAGTTATTAGTGGAGGAGGGGAGTATAATGGGAGTTATTAGTGGAGGAGGGGAGTATAATGGGTGTTATTAGTGGATGAGGGGGTATAATGGGTATTATTAGTGGAGGAGGGGAGTATAATAGGAGTTATTAGTGGAGGAGGGGAGTATAGTGGGAGTTATTAGTGGAGGAGGGGAGTATAATGGGTATTATTAGTGGAGGAGGGGGTATAATGGGTGTTATTAGTGGAGGAGGGGAGTATAATGGGTATTATTAGTGGAGATGGGGAGTATAATGGGAGTTATTAGTGGAGGAGGGGAGTATAATGGGAGTTATTAGTGGAGGAGGGGAGTATAATGGGTATTATTAGTGGAGGAGGGGGTATAATGGGTGTTATTAGTGGAGGAGGGGAGTATAATGGGAGTTATTAGTGGAGGAGGGGAGTATAATGGGAGTTATTAGTGGAGTAGGGGGGTATAATGGGTGTTGTTAGTGGAGGAGGGGGTATAATGGGAGTTATTAGTGGAGGGGGTATAATGGGTATTATTAGTAGAGGAGGGAGTATAATGGGAGTTATTAGTGGAGGAGGGGAGCATAATGGGTATTATTAGTGGAGGAGGGGAGTGTAATGGGAGTTATTAGTAGAGGAGGGGAGTATAATGGGTATTATTAGTGGAGGAGGGGAGTATAATGGGAGTTATTAGTGGAGGAGGGGAGTATAATGGAAGTTATTAGTGGAGGAGGGGTGTATAATGGGTGTTATTAGTGGAGGAGGGGAGTATAATGGGAGTTATTAGTGGAGGAGGGGAGTATAATGGGAGTTATTAGTGGAGGAGGGGAGTATAATGGAAGTTATTAGTGGAGGAGGGGAGTATAATGGGTATTATTTGTTAGGTTCCTGGTGCTCAGAACAAGGGAGATGTTGCGTAGTGAGTCCAGAGCACCAGAACGTGACGCTGAAATAAGGTGTGGTTTGGAAATAGCCCCTAGCAGCCTACCTCCATTGTCTCACCCGTGTGGTCAGTTCATGCCTGCGTGACTATGGTTTCTTGGGCCCACGGCAGCCGTGTTTGAAGGGCGGATTAGGTCTGCCCAACTCCGATGCCCCCAGGTCTTAGAATGAGACAAGGCGTGAACCGAGACAGGATAATAACAAGGGGACCTCTAACTAAAGCAAACAGAAGGCTAGGGGCTACTAACAACCCTAAAACTAAGTATATGTGCGGCACGCCCCCAAAGGAAAAGAACTACAAAGGAAATGCTGTCCACACGCCGACACAATACTGTTGTGTATCGGCGGTGACAGCATATGCAGAACCCTCTGCAAAACACTAGTAACAAATAAAACCAAAGAATACAGCGGCCTAGGCCGACGGACGTGGCAAAGCCGCTACTCACGGAACCGGTACAAATACTGGCAAACGGACAGGAACCCCCAATGTAGCCGACACAGGCTCTCAGAACTGGAGGACAGGCAGAATCCCGAACGACAGACCGGTGGACACCAAGAAGGCAGATACTCGACCAGGCACAGACAAAGCCACAGGACTTCTGGACACGAACGCTTCACGGCAGGACACATGATCAGACACTGGAACCGACACTGGAACCGACACTGGAACCGACACTGGAAGCAGCTAGACAGACACTGCTAGACAGGAGCTCAGGAACTGGCAAGAACTAGCTCAGAACTCAAGAACTATCACCAGCGTCTGTGTATTGCACTGAGCCAGAATATAACAGAGAGTCCTAATTAATTATGTCGTGCAGCTGCCCTGCTGCACAACTGAGAGGTGCAATTAACAGACAGGTGAGGCTGAACACATGGGAACAAGCTGCAATTACACAGACTCACCACCGGCAGCAAACAAGAGTCTTCTTAAACCAGAGCAACGGGAAATCCTGGCCTGCAAGACAACTATAAACATAAAATAGGAATGAACCACTACCTGTGGTTCATAACAGTACCCTCTCCTTAAGGGTGGGCTCCGAACACCCCATGACACCCACGGGGAACAGAAACAGAAGTACAACATAAAATACATAACCAAAATGCAAAACAGGAATGAGCCACAGCCGTGGCTCATAACAGTACCCCCCCCCCTTGAGGAGGGGTCAACGGACCCCAAAATTCAGACTTACCAAAACAAGGGATACAAAAAAACAAACCTGACAAAATGGTCTAACAGGCAAGAAAACCGAAACAAGCTGTGGCAACAGCTTGTAACAGTGCCCCCCCCCCCTTGACGGTGGCAACTGGACACAAGACAAGGGGAAAAAAATCTTTTTTTTTTTTTTTAATAACAAGGCAAGAGTCAATAATTATTTATTTTTCTTCTTATTTTTACAATGTTCTTGAGGTCTGACCAAGGTAATTCCCCAAACATTGTCTGAACTGATGGTACCTCCCAGCAAGGCTGGGTTCAAATCAGAGATTGGTTTCTTAACCGTGGGAGCTGAACTTTCAGGCAAAGTACTACTATTAGAAGAAGACAGAAAAGCACATCCTGCAGTCAAAACAACGGGCTGAGACTCTTGTGCCGAGTTTACAGTATTTGGTGGACTCTCAGCAGATAAGACGGGTGACCTAGAGGAACCTGAACCAATTTCTTTGGAACCATATCTCTTAATAACTGCATCACTGAATGCCGGGGGATCCTGAAGGATGGGATCTTCAGTTTTCATTAAATTGGATGCCCACTCAAAAGGCTCCCCTCTAAAGGAATATATCAGATAGAGCACAAGGTTATCTGAAGTGATGCCCAGAAATGGTCTAGACAACATAATGATGTAATAGTGTTTGTAAAGCGCCAGAAATTGGACTAAGTACCCATCAAAGACTATAGATGTTGAGATATCAACAGAGTCAGGATCTGCTTCCTTCCCATCTGACTGACTAGAGTGCTTTGCTAGGACCTGGTCACTACTGACCTTACTCGAGGCTGAGACTTTCTGAACCCCACCTGGGGCAGTGACTTTCTGAACCCCACCTGGGGCAGTGGCCCTCGGAATCCCACCTGGGGCAGTGGCCCTTGGAACCCCACCCGGGGTAGTGACTTTCTGAACCCCACCTGGGGCAGTGACTTTCTGAACCCCACTCGGGGCAGTGACTTTCTGAACCCCACGCGGGGCAGTTGCCTTCGGGAACCCCGCTGGGGCAGTGGCCTTCGAGAACCCCGCTGGGGCAGTGGCCTTCGGGAACCCCGCTGGGACCGGGCCGTCAGCCTCCTTCTCTGGGACCGGGCCGTCAGCCTCCCTCTCTGGGACCGGGCCGTCAGCCTCCCTCTCTGGGACCGGGCCGTCAGCCTCCCTTTCTGGGACCAGGCTGACCCTCCCTCTCTGGGACCGGGCCGTCAGCCTCCCTCTCTGGGACCGGGCCGTCAGCCTCCCTCTCTGGGACCGGGCCGTCAGCCTCCCTCTCTGGGACCGGGCCGTCAGCCTCCCTCTCTGAGTCGATAATTATCGAAAATTCTCCCGGGACTATAACTTCCGGGACTTTTGCTGAAGCTATAACCTTCAGAACCTCCACTAACGCTATGCCTCTTGAGTTCTTTCCTGGGAAAGCGACTTCTAGACCCTTCTCTGGGGCTGTGTCTCTCGAGACCCCACTTGGGGATATTACTTCAAAGATCCCATCTGGGGTTTTGCTTCTCGAGTTCCTTTCTAGAACTATGGTTTTAGACACCTTCTCTGGAGTTGAGCTTTTCAAGTCCCTACCTGGGGTAACAGCTTCTGAGACCCCTTCTGGTATTGACACCTGATCTATAATATTCAATGTCCCTCTATAACCCAGAGCATCGGGTACCGCTCCAGGACTCTGGGCATCGGGTACCGCTCCAGGACCCTGGGCATCGGGCACCACTCCAGGACCCTGGGCATTGGGCACCACTCCAGGACCCTGGGCATCGGGCACCACTACAGGGGTTTGCAACTCTGCTTCAACAGGAAAATCAAGAGAGGAGAGAAACATTCTCCTTTGGTTCCTGAATCTAAATGGGGCTCCCTAGCCCAAGGACCCCAATTATAGGACAGAGTGCCTTTTAGTGTGGGTTGTGTGTCAAGTACCTCTGCCACAGTAGAGACAGGAGTAGGTCTTGTATCCTGACTCAACTTGGCCAGAGGGCAGGACTTGTCGCCACACTTTGGCTTGCGCAACTCACAGGTCTGCAGATAGTGGCCTAAACCCCCACAATATAGGCATAAATCTAAGTTTCTGCGACGCAGACGCTCCTCTTCTGAGAGCCTGGGCCGCAGAAAACTTTTAAACTTTTTCTCTCCAACTGAACCTGAGGATTCTCTTGTCACCATATTGTGAGCAAGAGTCTCTTTAGAGGTAGATGAACTCTCAATGACTTCTGGCAAGATAAGCAAAATTTTAGTCAGAAGGCTTTGCAGTTGCTTTAAGGATTGCTGCAAATCTTCCAGTCACTCAGGTTTCAAAGCACTGAAAGCAGAGTTCAGGGCTGAGAGAGACACCTGCAGGGCTTGCATAGTTGACATAGGAGGATTTTAAACTAGACAAGACAAGACTAAACTAGACTAGACAAGACTGGACTGGATTTTTTTTTTTTTTAACTAGAGAAGACAAGACTGGATTCTGCACACCTGACTGGATTCTGCACACCTGACTGGATTCTGCACACTGAATTCTAGACAGGACTGGATTCTGCACACCGGACTGGATTCTGCACACTGAATTCTAGACAGGACTGGATTCTAGACAGGACTGGATTCTAAACACCAGACTGGATTCTGCACACTGAATTCTAGACAGGACTGGATTCTGGACAAGACACTGGACCAAAAAAGAAAAAACTACTATTTAGCTTTGTTTCTTTTTTGTTGTAGGGCTGGTGATAATGTTAGGTTCCTAGTGCTCAGAACAAGGGAGATGTTGCGTAGTGAGTCCAGAGCACCAGAACGTGACGCTGAAATAAGGTGTGGTATGGAAATAGCCCCTACCAGCCTACCTCCATTGTCTCACCCGTGTGGTCAGTTCATGCCTGCGTGACTATGGTTTTATGGGCCCACGGCAGCCGCGTTTGAAGGGCGGATTAGGTCTGCCCAACTCCGATGCCCCCAGGTCTTAGAATGAGACAAGGCGTAAACCGAGACAGGATAATAACAAGGGGACCTCTAACTAAAGCAAACAGAAGGCTAGGGGCTACTAACAACCCTAAAACTAAGTATATGTGCGGCACGCCCCCAAAGGAAAAGAACAACAAAGGAAATGCTGTCCACACGCCGACACAATACTGTTGTGTACCGGCGGTGACAGCATATGCAGAACCCTCTGCAAAACACCAGTAACAAATAAAACCAAATACAGCGGCCTAGGCCGACGGAAGCGGCAAAGCCGCTACTCATGGAACCGGTACAAATACTGGCAAACGGACAGGAACCCCCAATGTAGCCGACACAGGCTCTCAGAACCGGAGGACAGGCAGAATCCCGAACGACAGACCTGTGGACACCAAGAAGCCAGAAACTCGACCAGGCACAGACAAAGCCACAGGACTTCTGGACACGAACGCTTCACAGCAGGACACAGGATCAGACACTGGAACCGACACTGGAACCGACACTGGAAGCAGCTAGACAGGAGCTCAGGAACTAGTTCAGAACTCAAGAACTATCACCAGCGTCTGTGTATTGCACTGAGCCAGAATATAACAGAGAGTCCTAATTAATTATGCCGTGCAGCTGCCCTGCTGCACAACTGAGAGGTGCAATTAACAGACAGGTGAGGCTGAACACATGGGAACAAGCTGTAATTACACAGACTCACCACCGGCAGCAAACAAGAGTCTTCTTAAACCAGAGCAACGGGAAATCCTGGCCTGCAAGACAACTATAAACATAAAATAGGAATGAACCACTACCTGTGGTTCATAACATTATTAGTGGAGGAGGGGAGTATAATGGAAGTTATTAGTGGAGGAGGGGAGTATAATGGGTATTATTAGTGGAGGAGGGAGTATAATGGGAGTTTTTAGTGGAGAAGGGGAGCATAATGGGTATTATTAGTGGAGGATGGGAGTGTAATGGGAGTTATTAGTAGAGGAGGGGAGTATAATGTGTATTATTAGTGGAGTAGGGGGGTATAATGGGTGTTATTAGTGGAGGAGGGGAGTATAATGGGAGTTATTAGTGGAGGAGGGGGTATAATGGGAGTTATTAGTAGAGTAGGGGGTATAATGGGAGTTATTAGTGGAGGAGGGGAGTATAATGGAAGTTATTAGTGGAGGAGGGGAGTATAATGGGTATTATTAGTGGAGGAGGGAGTATAATGGGAGTTATTAGTGGAGGAGGGGAGTATAATGGGTGTTATTAGTGGAGGAGGGGAGTATAATGGAAGTTATTAGTGGAGGAGGGGAGTATAATGGAAGTTATTAGTGGAGGAGGGGAGTATAATGGGTATTATTAGTGGAGGAGGGGAGTATAATGGAAGTTATTAGTGGAGGAGGGAAGTATAATGGTAGTTATTAGTGGAGGAGGGGAGTATAATGGGTATTATTAGTGGAGGAGGGGAGTATAATGGAAGTTATTAGTGGAGGAGGGGAGTATAATGGGTGTTATTAGTGGAGGAGGGGAGTATAATGGGTATTATTAGTGGAGGAGGGGAGTATAATGGGTGTTATTAGTGAAGGAGGGGAGTATAATGGGTATTATTAGTGGAGGAGGGGAGTATAATGGAAATTATTAGTGGAGGAGGGGAGTATAATGGGTGTTATTAGTGGAGGAGGGGAGTATAATGGGAGTTATTAGTGGAGGGGGTATAATGGGAGTTATTAGTGGAGGAGGGGAGTGTAATGGTAGTTATTAGTGGAGGAGGGGAGTATAATGGGTATTATTAGTGGAGGAGGGGAGTATAATGGAAGTTATTAGTGGAGGAGGGGAGTATAATGGGTTTTATTAGTGGAGGAGGGGAGTATAATGGGTATTATTAGTGAAGGAGGGGAGTATAATGGGTGTTATTTGTGGAAGAGGGGAGTATAATGGGTGTTATTAGTGGAGGAAGGGCGTATAATGGAAGTTATTAGTGGAGGAGGGGAGTAAAATGGTAGTTATTAGTGGAGGAGGGGAGTATAATGGGTATTATTAGTGGAGGAGGGGAGTATAATGGAAGTTATTAGTGGAGGAGGGGAGTATAATGGGTGTTATTAGTGGAGGAGGGGAGTATAATGGGTATTATTAGTGGAGCAGGGGAGTATAATGGGTGTTATTAGTGGAGGAGGGGAGAATAATGGGTATTATTAGTGGAGGAGGGGAGTATAATGGAAGTTATTAGTGGAGGAGGGGGTATAATGGGAGTTATTAGTGGAGGAGGGGAGTATAATGGAAGTTATTAGTGGAGGAGGGGAGTATAATGGAAGTTATTAGTGGAGGAGGGAGTATAATGGGTATTATTAGTGGAGGAGGGGAGTATAATGGGTGTTATTAGTAGAGGAGGGGAGTATAATGGGAATTATTAGTGGAGGGGGGTATAATGGGAGTTATTAGTGGAGAAGGGGAGTATAATGGGAGTTATTAGTGGAGGAGGGGAGTATAATGGGTATTATTAGTGGAGGAGAAGAGTATAATGGGAGTTTTTAGTGGAGAAGGGGAGCATAATGGGTATTATTAGTGGAGGATGGGAGTGTAATGGGAGTTATTAGTAGAGCAGGGGAGTATAATGTGTATTATTAGTGGAGTAGGGGGGTATAATGGGTGTTATTAGTGGAGGAGGGGAGTATAATGGGAGTTATTAGTGGAGGAGGGGGTATAATGGGAGTTATTAGTGGAGGAGGGGGTATAATGGGAGTTATTAGTGGAGGAGGGGGTATAATGGGAGTTATTAGTGGAGGAGGGGAGTATAATGGAAGTTATTAGTGGAAGAGGGGAGTATAATGGGAGTTATTAGTGGAGGAGGGGAGTATAATGGGTGTTATTAGTGGAGGAGGGGAGTATAATGGGTATAATTAGTGGAGGAGGGGAGTATAATGGGTGTTATTAGTGGAGGAGGGGAGTATAATGGGTATTATTAGTGGAGGAGGGGAGTATAATGGAAGTTATTAGTGGAGTAGGGGAGTATAATGGGTGTTATTAGTGGAGGAGGGGAGTATAATGGAAGTTATTAGTAGAGGAGGAGAGTATAATGGGTGTTATTAGTGGAGGAGGGGAGTATAATGGGAGTTATTAGTGGAGGGGGTATAATGGGAGTTATTAGTGGAGGAGGGGAGTGTAATGGTAGTTATTAGTGGAGGAGGGGCGTATAATGGGTATTATTAGTTGAGGAAGGGAGTATAATGGGAGTTATTAGTGGAGGAAGGGAGTATAATGGGTGTTATTAGTAGAGGAAGGGAGTATAATGGGTATTATTAGTGGAGGGGGGTATAATGGGTGTTATTAGTGGAGGAGGGGAGTATAATGGGTATTATTAGTGAAGGAGGGGAGTATAATTGGTGTTATTAGTGGAGGAGGGGAGTATAATGGGTATTATTAGTGGAGGAGGGGAGTATAATGAAAGTTATTAGTGGAGGAGGGGGTATAATGGGAGTTATTAGTGGAGGAGGGGAGTATAATGGAAGTTATTAGTGGAGGAGGGGAGTATAATGGAAGTTATTAGTGGAGGAGGGAGTATAATGGGTATTATTAGTGGAGGAGGGGAGTATAATGGGTGTTATTAGTGGAAGAGGGGAGTATAATGGGAGTTATTAGTGGAGGGGGGTATAATGGGAGTTATTAGTGGAGGAGGGGAGTGTAATGGTAGTTATTAGTGGAGGAGGGGAGAATAATGGGTATTATTAGTGGAGGAGGGGAGTATAATGGGAGTTTTTAGTGGAGAAGGGGAGCATAATGGGTATTATTAGTGGAGGATGGGAGTGTAATGGGAGTTATTAGTAGAGGAGGGGAGTATAATGTGTATTATTAGTGGAGTAGGGGGGTATAATGGGTGTTATTAGTGGAGGAGGGGAGTATAATGGGAGTTATTAGTGGAGAAGGGGAGAATAATGGGTATTATTAGTGGAGGAGGGGAGTATAATGGAAGTTATTAGTGGAGTAGGGGAGTATAATGGGTGTTATTAGTGGAGGAGGGGAGTATAATGGAAGTTATTAGAAGAGGAGGAGAGTATAATGGGTGTTATTAGTGGAGGAGGGGAGTATAATGGGAGTTATTAGTGGAGGGGGTATAATGGGAGTTATTGGTGGAGGAGGGGAGTATAATGGGAGTTTTTAGTGGAGAAGGGGAGCATAATGGGTATTATTAGTGGAGGATGGGAGTGTAATGGGAGTTATTAGTAGAGGAGGGGAGTATAATGTGTATTATTAGTGGAGTAGGGGGGTATAATGGGTGTTATTAGTGGAGGAGGGGAGTATAATGGGAGTTATTAGTGGAGGAGGGGAGTATAATGGGTATTATTAGAGGAGGAGGGGAGTATAATGGAAGTTATTAGTGGAGGAGGGGAGTATAATGGGTTTTATTAGTGGAGGAGGGGAGTATAATGGGTATTATTAGTGAAGGAGGGGAGTATAATGGGTGTTATTTGTGGAAGAGGGGAGTATAATGGGTGTTATTAGTGGAGGAGGGGAGTATAATGGAAGTTATTAGTGGAGGAGGGGAGTATAATGGTAGTTATTAGTGGAGGAGGGGAGTATAATGGGTATTATTAGTGGAGGAGGGGAGTATAATGGAAGTTATTAGTGGAGGAGGGGAGTATAATGGAAGTTATTAGTGGAGGAGGGGAGTATAATGGGAGTTATTAGTGGAGGAGGGGAGTATAATGGAAGTTATTAGTGGAGGAGGGGAGTATAATGGGTGTTATTAGTGGAGGAGGGGAGTATAATGGGTATTATTAGTGGAGGAAGGGAGTATAATGGGTGTTATTAGTGGAGGAGGGGAGTATAATGGGTATTATTAGTGGAGGAGGTGAGTATAATGGCTGTTATTAGTGGAGGAGGGGAGTATAATGGGAGTTATTAGTGGAGGAGGGGAGTATAATGGAAGTTATTAGTGGAGGAGGGGAGTATAATGGGTATTATTAGTGGAGGAGGGGAGTATAATGGAAGTTATTAGTGGAGTAGGGGAGTATAATGGGTGTTATTAGTGGAGGAGGGGAGTATAATGGAAGTTATTAGTAGAGGAGGAGAGTATAATGGGTGTTATTAGTGGAGGAGGGGAGTATAATGGGAGTTATTAGTGGAGGGGGTATAATGGGAGTTATTAGTGGAGGAGGGGAGTGTAATGGTAGTTATTAGTGGAGGAGGGGAGTATAATGGGTATTATTAGTGGAGGAGGGGAGTATAATGGAAGTTATTAGTGGAGGAGGGGAGTATAATGGGTTTTATTAGTGGAGGAGGGGAGTATAATGGGTATTATTAGTGAAGGAGGGGAGTATAATTGGTGTTACTTGTGGAAGAGGGGAGTATAATGGGTGTTATTAGTGGAGGAGGGGAGTATAATGGAAGTTATTAGTGGAGGAGGGGAGTATAATGGTAGTTATTAGTGGAGGAGGGGAGTATAATGGGTATTATTAGTGGAGGAGGGGAGTATAATGGAAGTTATTAGTGGAGGAGGGGAGTATAATGGGTGTTATTAGTGGAGGAGGGGAGTATAATGGGTATTATTAGTGGAGAAGGGGAGTATAATGGGTGTTATTAGTGGAGGAGGGGAGTATAATGGGTATTATTAGTGGAGGAGGGGAGTATAATAGAAGTTATTAGTGGAGGAGGGGGTATAATGGGAGTTATTAGTGGAGGAGGGGGTATAATAGGAGTTATTAGTGGAGGAGGGGAGTATAATGGAAGTTATTAGTGGAGGAGGGGAGTATAATGGGTATTATTAGTGGAGGAGGGAGTATAATGGGAGTTATTAGTGGAGGAGGGGAGTATAATGGGTGTTATTAGTGGAGGAGGGGAGTATAATGGAAGTTATTAGTGGAGGGGGGTATAATGGGAGTTATTAGTGGAGGAGGGGAGTGTAATGGTAGTTATTAGTGGAAGAGGGGAGTATAATGGGTATTATTAGTGGAGGAGGGGAGTATAATGGGAGTTTTTAGTGGAGAAGGGGAGCATAATGGGTATTATTAGTGGAGGATGGGAGTGTAATGGGAGTTATTAGTAGAGGAGGGGAGTATAATGTGTATTATTAGTGGAGTAGGGAGGTATAATGGGTGTTATTAGTGGAGGAGGGGAGTATAATGGGAGTTATTAGTGGAGGAGGGGGTATAATGGGAGTTATTAGTGGAGGAGGGGGTATAATGGGAGTTATTAGTGGAGGAGGGGAGTATAATGGAAGTTATTAGTGGAGGAGGGGAGTATAATGGGTATTATTAGTGGAGGAGTGAGTATAATGGGAGTTATTAGTGGAGGAGGGGAGTATAATGGATGTTATTAGTGGAGGAGGGGAGTATAATGGAAGTTATTAGTGGAGGAGGGGAGTATAATGGAAGTTATTAGTGGAGGAGGGGAGTATAATGGAAGTTATTAGTGGAGGAGGGGAGTATAATGGTAGTTATTAGTGGAGGAGGGGAGTATAGTGGGTATTATTAGTGGAGGAGGGGAGTATAATAGAAGTTATTAGTGGAGGAGGGGAGTATAATGGGTGTTATTAGTGGAGGAGGGTAGTATAATGTAAGTTATTAGTGGAGGAGGGGAGTATAATGGTAGTTATTAGTGGAGGAGGGGAGTATAATGGGTATTATTAGTGGAGGAGGGGAGTATAATGGAAGTTATTAGTGGAGGAGGGGAGTATAATGGGTGTTACTAGTGGAGGAGGGGAGTATAATGGGTATTATTAGTGGAGGAGGGGAGTATAATGGGTGTTATTAGTGGAGGAGGGGAGTATAATGGGTATTATTAGTGGAGGAGGGGAGTATAATGGTAGTTATTAGTGGAGTAGGGGAGTATAATGGGTGTTATTAGTGGAGGAGGGGAGTATAATGGAAGTTATTAGTAGAGGAGGAGAGTATAATGGGTGTTATTAGTGGAGGAGGGGAGTATAATGGGAGTTATTAGTGGAGGGGGTATAATGGGAGTTATTAGTGGAGGAGGGGAGTGTAATGGTAGTTATTAGTGGAGGAGGGGAGTATAATGGGTATTATTAGTGGAGGAGGGGAGTATAATGGAAGTTATTAGTGGAGAAGGGGAGTATAATGGGTATTATTAGTGAAGGAGGGGAGTATAATGGGTGTTATTTGTGGAGGAGGGGAGTATAATGGGTGTTATTAGTGGAGGAGGGGAGTATAATGGAAGTTATTAGTGGAGGAGGGGAGTATAATGGTAGTTATTAGTGGAGGAGGGGAGTATAATGGGTATTATTAGTGGAGGAGGGGAGTATAATGGAAGTTATTAGTGGAGTAGGGGAGTATAATGGGTGTTATTAGTGGAGGAGGGGAGTATAATGGGTATTATTAGTGGAGGAGGGGAGTATAATGGGTATTATTAGTGGAGGATGGGAGTATAATGGAAGTTAATAGTGGAGGAGGGGAGTATAGTGGGTGTTATAAGTGGAGGAGGGGAGTATAATGGAAGTTATTAGTGGAGGAGGAGAGTATAATGGGTGTTATTAGTGGAGGAGGGGAGTATAATGGGAGTTATTAGTGGAGGGGGGTATAATGGGAGTTATTAGTGGAGGAGGGGAGTGTAATGGTAGTTATTAGTGGAGAGGGGAGTATAATGGGTATTATTAGTGGAGGAGGGGAGTATAATGGGAGTTTTTAGTGGAGAAGGGGAGCATGATGGGTATTATTAGTGGAGGATGGGAGTGTAATGGGAGTTATTAGTAGAGGAGGGGAGTTTAATGTGTATTATTAGTGGAGTGGGGGGGTATAATGGGTGTTATTAGTGGAGGAGGGGAGTATAATGGAAGTTAAGAGTGGAGGAGGGGGTATAATGGGAGTTATTAGTGGAGGAGGGGAGTATAATGGGTATTATTAGTGGAGGAGGGAGTATAATGGGAGTTATTAGTGGAGGAGGGGAGTATAATGGGTGTTTTTAGTGGAGTAGGGGAGTATAATGGAAGTTATTAGTGGAGGAGGGGAGTATAATGGTAGTTATTAGTGGAGGAGGGGAGTGAAATGGGAGTTATTAGTAGAGGAGGGGAGTATAATGGGTGTTATTAGTGGAGGAGGGGAGTATAATGGGTATTATTAATGAAGGAGAGTAGTATAATGGGTGTTATTAGTGGAGGAGGGGAGTATAATGGGAGTTATTAGTAGAGGAGGGGAGTATAATGGGTGTTATTAGTGGAGGAGGGGAGTATAATGGGTATTATTAGTGGAGGAGGGGAGTATAATGGGTGTTATTAGTGGAGGAGGGGAGTATAATGGGAGTTATTAGTGGAGGAGGGGAGTGTAATGGGAGTTATTAGTAGAGGAGTGGAGTATAATGGTAGTTATTAGTGGAGGAGGGGAGTATAATGGGTGTTATTAGTGGAAGAGGGGAGTATAATGGGAGTTATTAGTGGAGGAGGGGAGTATAATGGGTGTTATTAGTGGAGGAGGGGAATATAATGGGTGTTATTAGTAGAGGAGGGGAGTATAATTGGTATTATTAGTGGAGTGGGGTATAATGGGAGTTATTAGTGGAGGAGGGGAGTATAATGGGTGTTATGAGTGGAGTGGGGTATAATGGGAGTTATTAGTAGAGGATGGGGTATAATGGGAGTTATTAGTGGAGGAGAGGAGTATAATGGGTGTTATTAGTGGAGGAGGGGAGTATAATGGGTATTATTAGTGGAGGAGGGAGTATAATGGGAGTTATTAGTGGAGGAGGGGAGTATAATGGGTGTTATTAGTGGAGGAGGGGAGTATAATGGGAGTTATTAGTGGAGGGGGGTATAATGGGAGTTATTAGTGGAGGAGGGGAGTGTAATGGTAGTTATTAGTGGAGGAGGGGAGTATAATGGGTATTATTAGTGGAGGAGGGCAGTATAATGGGAGTTTTTAGTGGAGAAGGGGAGCATAATGGGTATTATTAGTGGAGGATGGGAGTGTAATGGGAGTTATTAGTAGAGGAGGGGAGTATAATGTGTATTATTAGTGGAGTAGGGAGGTATAATGGGTGTTATTAGTGGAGGAGGGGAGTATAATGGGAGTTATTAGTGGAGGAGGGGGTATAATGGGAGTTATTAGTGGAGGAGGGGGTATAATGGGAGTTATTAGTGGAGGAGGGGAGTATAATGGAAGTTATTAGTGGAGGAGGGGAGTATAATGGGTATTATTAGTGGAGGAGAGAGTATAATGGGAGTTATTAGTGGAGGAGGGGAGTATAATGGATGTTATTAGTGGAGGAGGGGAGTATAATGGAAGTTATTAGTGGAGGAGGGGAGTATAATGGAAGTTATTAGTGGAGGAGGGGAGTATAATGGAAGTTATTAGTGGAGGAGGGGAGTATAATGGTAGTTATTAGTGGAGGAGGGGAGTATAGTGGGTATTATTAGTGGAGGAGGGGAGTATAATAGAAGTTATTAGTGGAGGAGGGGAGTATAATGGGTGTTATTAGTGGAGGAGGGTAGTATAATGTAAGTTATTAGTGGAGGAGGGGAGTATAATGGTAGTTATTAGTGGAGGAGGGGAGTATAATGGGTATTATTAGTGGAGGAGGGGAGTATAATGGAAGTTATTAGTGGAGGAGGGGAGTATAATGGGTGTTATTAGTGGAGGAGGGGAGTATAATGGGTATTATTAGTGGAGGAGGGGAGTATAATGGGTGTTATTAGTGGAGGAGGGGAGTATAATGGGTATTATTAGTGGAGGAGGGGAGTATAATGGTAGTTATTAGTGGAGTAGGGGAGTATAATGGGTGTTATTAGTGGAGGAGGGGAGTATAATGGAAGTTATTAGTAGAGGAGGAGAGTATAATGGGTGTTATTAGTGGAGGAGGGGAGTATAATGGGAGTTATTAGTGGAGGGGGTATAATGGGAGTTATTAGTGGAGGAGGGGAGTGTAATGGTAGTTATTAGTGGAGGAGGGGAGTATAATGGGTATTATTAGTGGAGGAGGGGAGTATAATGGAAGTTATTAGTGGAGGAGGGGAGTATAATGGGTATTATTAGTGAAGGAGGGGAGTATAATGGGTGTTATTTGTGGAGGAGGGGAGTATAATGGGTGTTATTAGTGGAGGAGGGGAGTATAATGGAAGTTATTAGTGGAGGAGGGGAGTATAATGGTAGTTATTAGTGGAGGAGGGGAGTATAATGGGTATTATTAGTGGAGGAGGGGAGTATAATGGAAGTTATTAGTGGAGTAGGGGAGTATAATGGGTGTTAGTGGAGGAGGGGAGTATAATGGGTATTATTAGTGGAGGAGGGGAGTATAATGGGTATTATTAGTGGAGGATGGGAGTATAATGGAAGTTAATAGTGGAGGAGGGGAGTATAGTGGGTGTTATAAGTGGAGGAGGGGAGTATAATGGAAGTTATTAGTGGAGGAGGAGAGTATAATGGGTGTTATTAGTGGAGGAGGGGAGTATAATGGGAGTTATTAGTGGAGGGGGGTATAATGGGAGTTATTAGTGGAGGAGGGGAGTGTAATGGTAGTTATTAGTGGAGAGGGGAGTATAATGGGTATTATTAGTGGAGGAGGGGAGTATAATGGGAGTTTTTAGTGGAGAAGGGGAGCATGATGGGTATTATTAGTGGAGGATGGGAGTGTAATGGGAGTTATTAGTAGAGAAGGGGAGTTTAATGTGTATTATTAGTGGAGTGGGGGGGTATAATGGGTGTTATTAGTGGAGGAGGGGAGTATAATGGAAGTTATTAGTGGAGGAGGGGGTATAATGGGAGTTATTAGTGGAGGAGGGGAGTATAATGGGTATTATTAGTGGAGGAGGGAGTATAATGGGAGTTATTAGTGGAGGAGGGGAGTATAATGGGTGTTTTTAGTGGAGTAGGGGAGTATAATGGAAGTTATTAGTGGAGGAGGGGAGTATAATGGTAGTTATTAGTGGAGGAGGGGAGTGAAATGGGAGTTATTAGTAGAGGAGGGGAGTATAATGGGTGTTATTAGTGGAGGAGGGGAGTATAATGGGTATTATTAATGAAGGAGAGTAGTATAATGGGTGTTATTAGTGGAGGAGGGGAGTATAATGGGAGTTATTAGTAGAGGAGGGGAGTATAATGGGTGTTATTAGTGGAGGAGGGGAGTATAATGGGTATTATTAGTGGAGGAGGGGAGTATAATGGGTGTTATTAGTGGAGGAGGGGAGTATAATGGGAGTTATTAGTGGAGGAGGGGAGTGTAATGGGAGTTATTAGTAGAGGAGGGGAGTATAATGGTAGTTATTAGTGGAGGAGGGGAGTATAATGGGTGTTATTAGTGGAAGAGGGGAGTATAATGGGAGTTATTAGTGGAGGAGGGGAGTATAATGGGTGTTATTAGTGGAGGAGGGGAATATAATGGGTGTTATTAGTAGAGGAGGGGAGTATAATGGTTATTATTAGTGGAGTGGGGTATAATGGGAGTTATTAGTGGAGGAGGGGAGTATAATGGGTGTTATGAGTGGAGTGGGGTATAATGGGAGTTATTAGTAGAGGAGGGGGTATAATGGGAGTTATTAGTGGAGGAGAGGAGTATAATGGGTGTTATTAGTGGAGGAGGGGAGTATAATGGGTATTATTAGTGGAGGAGGGGAGTATAATAGAAGTTAATAGTGGAGGAGGGGAGTATAATGGGTGTTATTAATGGAGAAGGGGAGTATAATGGAAGTTATTAGTGGAGGAGGAGAGTATAATGGGTGTTATTAGTGGAGGAGGGGAATATAATGGGTGTTATTAGTAGAGGAGGGGAGTATAATGGGTATTATTAGTGGAGTGTGGTATAATGGGAGTTATTAGTGGAGGAGGGGAGTATAATGGGTGTTATTAGTGGAGTGGGGTATAATGGGAGTTATTAGTAGAGGATGGGGTATAATGGGAGTTATTAGTGGAGGAGAGGAGTATAATGGGTGTTATTAGTGGAGGAGGGGAGTATAATGGGTATTATTAGTGGAGGAGGGGAGTATAATGGAAGTTAATAGTGGAGGAGGGGAGTATAATGGGTGTTATTAGTGGAGAAGGGGAGTATAATGGAAGTTATTAGTGGAGGAGGAGAGTATAATGGGTGTTATTAGTGGAGGAGGGGAGTATAATGGGTGTTATTAGTGGAGGGGGATATAATGGGAGTTATTAGCGGAGGAGGGGAGTATAATGGTTATTATTAGTGGAGGAGGGGAGTATAATGGGAGTTTTTAGTGGAGAAGGGGAGCATGATGGGTATTATTAGTGGAGGATGGGAGTGTAATGGGAGTTAGTAGAGGAGTGGAGTATAATGTGTATTATTAGTGGAGTAGGGGGGTATAATGGGTGTTATTAGTGGAGGAGGGGAGTATAATGGGAGTTATTAGTGGAGGAGGGGGTATAATGGGAGTTATTAGTGGAGGAGGGGAGTATAATGGGTGTTATTAGAGGAGGAGGGGAGTATAATGGGTATTATTAGTGGAGGAGGGGAGTATAATGGGTGTTATTAGTGGAGGAGGGGAGTATAATGGGTATTATTAGTGGAGGAGGGGAGTATAATGGAAGTTATTAGTGGAGGAGGGGGTATAATGGGAGTTATTAGTGGAGGAGGGGGTATAATGGGAGTTATTAGTGGAGGAGGGGAGTATAATGGAAGTTATTAGTGGAGGAGGGGAGTATAATGGGTATTATTAGTGGAGGAGGGAGTATAATGGGAGTTATTAGTGGAGGAGGGGAGTATAATGGGTGTTATTAGTGGAGGAGGGGAGTATAATGGAAGTTATTAGTGGAGGAGGGGAGTATAATGGAAGTTATTAGTGGAGGAGGGGAGTATAATGGGTATTATTAGTGGAGGAGGGGAGTATAATGGAAGTTATTAGTGGAGGAGGGGAGTATAATGGGTGTTATTAGTGGAGGAGGGGAGTATAATGGAAGTTATTAGTGGAGGAGGGGAGTATAATGGTAGTTATTAGTGGAGGAGGGGAGTATAATGGGTATTATTAGTGGAGGAGGGGAGTATAATGGAAGTTATTAGTGGAGGAGGGGAGTATAATGGGTGTTATTAGTGGAGGAGGGGAGTATAATGGGTATTATTAGTGGAGGAGGGGAGTATAATGGGTGTTATTAGTGGAGGAGGGGAGTATAATGGGTATTATTAGTGGAGGAGAGGAGTATAATGGAAGTCATTAGTGGAGTAGGGGAGTAAAATGGGTGTTATTAGTGGAGGAGGGGAGTATAATGGAAGTTATTAGTAGAGGAGGAGAGTATAATGGGTGTTATTAGTGGAGGAGGGGAGTATAATGGGAGTTATTAGTGGAGGGGGGTATAATGGGAGTTATTAGTGGCGGAGGGGAGTGTAATGGTAGTTATTAGTGGAGGAGGGGAGTATAATGGGTATTATTAGTGGAGGAGGGGAGTATAATGGAAGTTATTAGTGGAGGAGGGGAGTATAATGGGTGTTATTAGTGGAGGAGGGGAGTATAATGGGTATTATTAGTGAAGGAGGGGAGTATAATGGGTGTTATTAGTGGAGGAGGGGAGTATAATGGGTATTATTAGTGAAGGAGGGGAGTATAATGGGTGTTATTTGTGGAGGAGGGGAGTATAATGGGTGTTATTAGTGGAGGAGGGGAGTATAATGGAAGTTATTAGTGGAGGAGGGGAGTATAATGGTAGTTATTAGTGGAGGAGGGGAGTGTAATGGGTATTATTTGTGGAGGAGGGGAGTATAATGGAAGTTATTAGTGGAGTAGGGGAGTATAATGGGTGTTATTAGTGGAGTAGGGGAGTATAATGGGTATTATTAGTGGAGGAGGGGAGTATAATGGGTATTATTAGTGGAGGATGGGAGTATAATGGAAGTTAATAGGGGAGGAGGGGAGTATAGTGGGTGTTATAAGTGGAGGAGGGGAGTATAATGGAAGTTATTAGTGGAGGAGGAGAGTATAATGGGTGTTATTAGTGGAGGAGGGGAGTATAATGGGAGTTATTAGTGGAGGGGGGTATAATGGGAGTTATTAGTGGAGGAGGGGAGTGTAATGGTAGTTATTAGTGGAGGAGGGGAGTATAATGGGTATTATTAGTGGAGGAGGGGAGTATAATGGGAGTTTTTAGTGGAGAAGGGGAGCATGATGGGTATTATTAGTGGAGGATGGGAGTGTAATGGGAGTTATTAGTAGAGGAGGGGAGTATAATGTGTATTATTAGTGGAGTAGGGGGGTATAATGGGTGTTATTAGTGGAGGAGGGGAGTATAATGGAAGTTATTAGTGGAGGAGGGGGTATAATGGTAGTTATTAGTGGAGGAGGGGAGTATAATGGAAGTTATTAGTGGAGGAGGGGAGTATAATGGGTATTATTAGTGGAGGAGGGAGTATAATGGGAGTTATTAGTGGAGGAGGGGAGTATAATGGGTGTTTTTAGTGGAGTAGGGGAGTATAATGGAAGTTATTAGTGGAGGAGGGGAGTATAATGGTAGTTATTAGTGGAGGAGGGGAGTATAAAGGGTATTATTAGTGGAGGAGGGAGTATAATGGGAGTTATTGGTGGAGGAGGGGAGTATAATGGGTGTTATTAGTGGAGAAGGGGAGTATAATGGGTATTATTAGTGGAGGAGGGGAGTATAATGGGTGTTATTAGTGGAGGAGGGGAGTATAATGGGTATTATTAGTGGTGGAGGGGAGTATAATGGAAGTTATTAGTGGAGGAGGGGAGTATAATGGGTGTTATTAGTGGAGGAGGGGAGTATAATGGAAGTTATTAGTGGAGGAGGAGAGTATAATGGGTGTTATTAGTGGAGAAGGGGAGTATAATGGGAGTTATTAGTGGAGGGGGGTATAATGGGAGTTATTAGTGGAGGAGGGGAGTGTAATGGTAGTTATTAGTGGAGGAGGGAAGTATAATGGGAGTTATTAGTGGAGGAGGGGAGTGTAATGGGAGTTATTAGTAGAGGAGGGGAGTATAATGGGTGTTATTAGTGGAGGAGGGGAGTATAATGGGTATTATTAATGGAGGAGAGTAGTATAATGGGTGTTATTAGTAGAGGAGGGGAGTATAATGGGAGTTATTAGTAGAGGAGGGGAGTATAATGGGTGTTATTAGTGGAGAAGGGGAGTATAATGGGTATTATTAGTGGGGGAGGGGAGTATAATGGGTGTTATTAGTGGAGGAGGGGAGTATAATGGGAGTTATTAGTGGAGGAGGGGAGTGTAATGGGAGTTATTAGTAGAGGAGGGGAGTATAATGGTAGTTATTAGTGGAGGAGGGGAGTATAATGGGTGTTATTAGTGGAAGAGGGGAGTATAATGGGAGTTATTAGTGGAGGAGGGGAGTATAATGGGTGTTATTAGTGGAGGAGGGGAATATAATGGGTGTTATTAGTAGAGGAGGGGAGTATAATGGGTATTATTAGTGGAGTGGGGTATAATGGGAGTTATTAGTGGAGGAGGGGAGTATAATGGGTGTTATTAGTGGAGTGGGGTATAATTGGAGTTATTAGTAGAGGAGGGGGTATAATGGGAGTTATTAGTGGAGGAGATGAGTATAATGGGTGTTATTAGTGGAGGAGGGGAGTATAATGGGTATTATTAGTGGAGGAGGGGAGTATAATGGAAGTTAATAGTGGAGGAGGGGAGTATAATGGGTGTTATTAATGGAGAAGGGGAGTATAATGGAAGTTATTAGTGGAGGAGGAGAGTATAATGGGTGTTATTAGTGGAGGAGGGGAGTATAATGGGAGTTATTAGTGGAGGGGGGTATAATGGGAGTTAATAGTGGAGGAGGGGAGTGTAATGGTAGTTATTAGTGGAGGAGGGGAGTATAATGGGTATTATTAGTGGAGGAGGGGAGTATAATGGGAGTTTTTAGTGGAGAAGGGGAGCATGATGGGTATTATTAGTGGAGGATGGGAGTGTAATGGGAGTTATTAGTAGAGGAGGGGAGTATAATGTGTATTATTAGTGGAGTAGGGGGGTATAATGGGTGTTATTAGTGGAGGAGGGGAGTATAATGGGAGTTATTAGTGGAGGAGGGGGTATAATGGGAGTTATTAGTGGAGGAGGGGAGTATAATGGAAGTTATTAGTGGAGAAGGTGAGTATAATGGGTATTATTAGTGGAGGAGGGAGTATAATGGGAGTTATTAGTGGAGGAGGGGAGTATAATGGGTGTTATTAGTGGAGGAGGGGAGTATAATGGAAGTTATTAGTGGGGGAGGGGAGTATAATGGAAGTTATTAGTGGAGGAGGGGAGTATAATGGGTGTTTTTAGTGGAGGAGGGGAGTATAATGGAAGTTATTAGTGGAGGAGGGGAGTATAATGGTAGTTATTAGTGGAGGAGGGGAGTATAAAGGGTATTATTAGTGGAGGAGGGGAGTATAATGGAAGTTATTAGTGGAGGAGGGAAGTATAATGGGTGTTATTAGTGGAGGAGGGGAGTATAATGGGTATTATTAGTGGAGGAGGGGAGTATAATAGGTGTTATTAGTAGAGGAGGGGAGTATAATGGGTATTATTAGTGGTGGAGGGGAGTATAATGGAAGTTATTAGTGGAGGAGGGGAGTATAATGGCTGTTATTAGTGGAGAAGGGGAGTATAATGGAAGTTGTTAGTGGAGGAGGAGGGTATAATGGGTGTTATTAGTGGAGGAGGGGAGTATAATAGGAGTTATTAGTGAAGGGGGGTATAATGGGAGTTATTAGTGGAGGAGGGGAATGTAATGGTAGTTATTAGTGGAGGAGGGAAGTATAATGGGAGTTATTAGTGGAGGAGGGGAGTGTAATGGGAGTTATTAGTAGAGGAGGGGAGTATAATGGGTGTTATTAGTGGAGGAGGGGAGTATAATGGGTGTTATTAGTGGAGGAGGGGAGTATAATGGGAGTTGTTTGTAGAGGAGGGGAGTATAATGGGTGTTATTAGTGGAGGAGGGGAGTATAATGGGTATTATTAGTGGAGGAGGAGAGTATAATGGGTGTTATTAGTGGATGAGGGGAGTATAATGGGAGTTATTAGTGGAGGAGGGGAGTGTAATGGGAGTTATTAGTAGAGGAGGGGAGTATAATGGTAGTTATTAGTGGAGGAGGGGAGTATAATGGGTGTTATTAGTGGAAGAGGGGAGTATAATGGGAGTTATTAGTGGAGGAGGGGAGTATAATGGTAGTTATTAGTGGAGGAGGGGAGTATAATGGGTGTTATTAGTGGAAGAGGGGAGGATAATGGGTATTATTAGTGGAGTGGGGTATAATGGGAGTTATTAGTGGAGGAGTGGAGTATAATGGGTGTTATTGGTGGAGTGGGGTATAATGGGAGTTATCAGTAGAGGAGGGGTATAATGGGAGTTATTAGTGGAGGAGAGGAGTATAATGGGTGTTATTAGTGGAGGAGGGGAGTATAATGGGAGTTAATAGTGGAGGAGGGGAGTATAATGGAAGTAATTAGTGGAGGAGGGGAGTATAATGGGTATTATTAGAGTAGGAGGGAGTATAATTGGAGTTATTAGTGGAGTAGGGGGGTATAATGGGTATTATTAGAGGAGGAGGGAGTATAATGGGAGTTATTAGTGGAGGAGGGGAGTATAATGGGTATTATTAGTGGAGGAGGGGAGTATAATGGGTATTATGAGGAGGAGGGGAGTATAATGGGTATTATTAGTGGAGGAGGGGAGTATAATGGGAGTTATTAGTGGAGAAGGGGAGTATAATGGATATTATTAGTGGAGGAGGGGAGTATAATGGGAGTTATTAGTGGAGGAGGGGAGTATAATGGGTATTATTAGTGGAGGAGAGGAGTATAATGGAAGTTATTAGTGGAGAAGGGGAGTATAATGGAAGTTATTAGTGGAGGAGGAGAGTATAATGGGTGTTATTAGTGGAGGAGGGGAGTATAATGGGAGTTATTAGTGGAGGGGGGTATAATGGGAGTTATTAGTGGAGGAGGGGAGTGTATTGGTAGTTATTAGTGGAGGAGGGGAGTATAAAGGGTATTATTAGTGGAGGAGGGGAGTATAATGGAAGTTATTAGTGGAGGAGGGGAGTATAATGGAAGTTATTAGTGGAGGAGGGGAGTATAATGGGTGTTATTAGTGGAGGAGGGGAGTATAATGGGTGTTATTTGTGGAGGAGGGGAGTATAATGGGTGTTATTTGTGGAGGAGGGGAGTATAATGGAAGTTATTAGTGGGGGAGGGGGGTATAATGGGTATTATTAGAGGAGGAGGGGAATATAATGGGAGTTAGTGGAGGAGGGGAGTGTAATGGGAGTTATTAGTAGAGGAGGGGAGTATAATGGGTGTTATTAGTGGAGGAGGGGAGTATAATGGGTATTATTAGTGGAGGAGGGGAGTATAATGGGTGTTATTAGTGGAGGAGGGGAGTATAATGGGAGTTATTAGTGAGGAGGGGAGTAATGTATTAGTGGAGAGGGGATATAATGGTGTATTAGTGAGGAGGGAGTATAATGGGTGTTATTAGTGGAGAGGGGTATAATGGGAGTTATTAGTGGAGGAGGGGAGTATAATGGGTGTTATTAGTGGAGGAGGGGAGTATAATGGGTGTTATTAGTAGAGGAGGGGAGTATAATGGGAGTTATTAGTGGAGGAGGGGTATAATGGGAGTTATTAGTGGAGGAGGGGAGTATAATGGGTGTTATTAGTGGAGGGGGTATAATGGGAGTTATTAGAGAGTGGGGTGAGTAATGGGAGTATTATGGGTGTATTATGGGAGTTATTGGGAGTAGGGAGGAGTTATTAGTGGAGGAGGGGAGTATAATGGGTATTATTAGTGGAGGAGGGGAGTATAATGGGTATTATTAGTGGAGGAGGGGAGTATAATGGGAGTTATTAGTGGAGGAGGGGAGTATAATGGGTATTATTAGTGGAGAGGAGTATAATGGAAGTTATTAGTGGAGGAGGGGAGTATAATGGGTGTTATTAGTGGAGAAGGGGAGTATAATGGAAGTTATTAGTGGAGGAGGGGAATATAATGGGTGTTATTTGTGGAGGAGGGGAGTATAATGGGTATTATTAGTGGAGGAGGGGAGTATAATGGAAGTTATTAGTGGAGGAGGGGGGTATAATGGGTATTATTAGAGGAGGAGGGGAATATAATGGGAGTTATTAGTGGAGGAGGGGAGTGTAATGGGAGTTATTAGTAGAGGAGAGGAGTATAATGGGTGTTATTAGTGGAGGAGGGGAGCATAATGGGTATTATTAGTGGAGGAGGGGAGTTTAATGGGTGTTATTAGTGGAGGAGGGGAGTATAATGGGAGTTATTAGTAGAGGAGGGGAGTATAATGGGAGTTATTAGTAGAGGAGGGAAGTATAATGGGAGTTATTAGTGGAGGAGGGGAGTGTAATGGGAGTTTTCTCTAACGTCCTAAGTGGATGCTGGGACTCCGTAAGGACCATGGGGAATAGCGGCTCCGCAGGAGACAGGGCACAAAATAAAAGCTTGAGATATCAGGTGGTGTGCACTGGCTCCTCCCCCTATGACCCTCCTCCAAGCCAGTTAGATTTTTGTGCCCGGCCGAGAAGGGTGCAAACTAGGTAGCTCTCCAGAGCTGCTTAGAATAAAAGTTTAGTTAGGTTTTTTTATTTTCAGTGAGTCCTGCTGGCAACAGGCTCACTGCATCGTGGGACTAAGGGGAGAAGAAGCGAACTCACCTGAGTGCAGAGTGGATTGGGCTTCTTAGGCTACTGGACGTTAGCTCCAGAGGGACGATCACAGGTTCAGCCTGGATGGGTCACCGGAGCCGCGCCGCCGTCCCCCTTACAGAGCCAGAAGAGACGAAGGTCCGGTGAAAGCGGCGGCAGAAGACATCCTGTCTTCAAGACTAAGGTAGCGCACAGCACCGCAGCTGTGCGCCATTGCTCTCAGCACACTTCACACTCCGGTCACTGAGGGTGCAGGGCGCTGGGGGGGAGCGCCCTGAGACGCAATATAACACACATATACCTTAGCTGGCAAAAGGAATACATCACATATAGCTCCAGGGCTATATGGATGTATTTTTTCCCCTGCCATTTTACACAAAAAAGCGGGAGTTAAGGACGTCGTGAAGGGGCGGGGCCTATCTCCTCAGCACACTGGCGCCATTATTCCCTCACAGCTCCGCTGGAAGGACGGCTCCCTGATTCTCCCCTGCAGTACTGCATCTGATTCAGGGTAAAAAAGAGAAGGGGGGGCATTTTGGCAGCAAATAACTAGATTAACAGCAGCTATAAGGGATTAACACTTATATAAGGTTATCCCTGTATATATATAGCGCTGGGTGTGTGCTGGCAGACTCTCCCTCTGTCTCTCCAAAGGGCTAAGTGGGGTCCTGTCCTCTATCAGAGCATTCCCGGTGTGTGTGCTGTGTGTCGGTACGCGTGTGTCGACATGTATGAGGAGGAAAATGAGGTGGAGGCGGAGCAGTTGCCTGTGTTAGTGATGTCACCCCCTAGGGAGTCGACACCTGACTGGATGATTGTGTTTAAGCAATTAAGTGATAATGTCAGCAATTTACAAAAAACTGTTGACGACATGAGAAAGCCGGCAAATCAATTAGTGCCTGTTCAGGCGTCTCAGACACCCTCAGGGGCCCTAAAACGGCCGCTACCTCAGTGGGTCGACACGGATCCAGATACAGATACTGAATCTAGTGTCGACGGTGACGAGACAAACGTAATGTCCAGTAGGGCCACACGTTACATGATCACGGCAATGAAAGAGGCATTGAACCTTTCTGACACTACAAATACCTCAAAGGCGGGTATTATGTGGGGTGTGAAAAAACTGCCAATAGTTTTTCCTGAGTCAGAGGAAATAAATGAGGTGTGTGATAAAGCGTGGGTTTCCCCCGATAAAAAACAGCTAATTTCTAATAAGTTATTAGCACTATACCCTTTCCCGCCAGAGGTTAGGGCACGGTGGGAAACACCCCCTAGGGTAGATAAGGCGCTCACACGTTTATCTAAACAAGTAGCGTTACCGTCCCCTGATACGGCCACCCTCAAAGAACCAGCTGATAGAAGGCTGGAAAATATCCTGAAAAGTATATACACACATACTGGTGTTATACTGCTACCAGCAATCGCATCAGCCTGGATGTGCAGTGCTGGAGTCGCATGGGCGGATTCCCTGACCGAGAATATTGATACCCTGGATAGGGACAATATTCTGTTAACTATAGAACATTTAAAGGATGCATTGCTATATATGCGTGATGCGCAGAGGGATATTTGTACCCTGGCATCAAGAGTAAGCGCAATGTCCATCTCTGCCAGAAGAGCATTATGGACCAGACAGTGGTCAGGGGACGCAGATTCCAAACGGCACATGGAAGTATTGCCGTATAAGGGGGAGGAGTTATTTGGGGCTGGTCTAACAGACCTGGTGGCCACGGCAACGGCTGGAAAATCCACCTTTTTACCCCAGGTTACTTCACATCAACAGAAAAAGACACAGTCTTTTCAAACTCAGTCCTTTCGTTCCCATAAGTACAAGCGAGCAAAAGGTCACTCTTTTCTGCCCAAGGGCAGAGGAAGAGGAAAAAGGCAGCACCATGCAGCCGCTTCCCAGGAGCAGAAGCCCTCCCCTGCTTCTGCCAAGTCTTCAGCATGACGCTGGGGCTTTACAAGCAGACTCAGACATGGTGGGGGCCCGTCTCAAGTATTTCAACGCGCAGTGGGCTCACTCGCAAGTGGATCCCTGGATTCTACAGGTAGTATCACAGGGGTACAAACTGGAATTCGAGGCGTTTCCTCCTCATCGGTTCCTGAAGTCTGCTTTACCAAAGTCTCCCTCCGACAGGGAGGCAGTTCTGGAAGCCATTCACAAGCTGTACTCCCAGCAGGTGATAATCAAGGTACCCCTCTTACAACAGGGGAAGGGGTATTATTCCACACTATTTGTGGTACCGAAGCCGGACGGCTCGGTGAGACCAATATTAAATCTAAAATCTTTGAACACTTACATAAAAAGGTTCAAATTCAAGATGGAGTCACTCAGAGCGGTGATAGCGAACCTGGAAGAGGGGGACTATATGGTGTCGCTGGACATCAAGGATGCTTATCTCCACGTCCCAATATATCCTTCTCACCAAGGGTACCTCAGGTTTGTAGTACAAAACTGTCATTATCAGTTTCAGACGCTGCCGTTTGGATTGTCCACGGCGCCTCGGGTCTTTACCAAGGTAATGGCCGAAATGATGATTCTTCTACGAAGAAAAGGCATCTTAATTATCCCTTACTTGGACGATCTCCTGATAAGGGCAAGAACCAAGGAACAGTTAGAAGTCGGAGTGGCACTATCTCAGGTAGTGCTAAGTCAGCACGGATGGATTCTAAATATTCCAAAATCGCAGCTGATTCCAACGACACGTCTACTGTTCTTAGGAATGATTCTGGACACAGTCCAGAAGAAGGTGTTTCTCCCGGAGGAGAAGGCCAGGGAGTTATCCGAGCTAGTCAGGAACCTCCTAAAACCAGGACAGGTCTCAGTGCATCAGTGCACAAGGGTCCTGGGAAAAATGGTGGCTTCTTACGAAGCGATTCCATTCGGAAGATTCCATGCAAGAACTTTTCAGTGGGATCTACTGGGAAAATGGTCCGGATCGCATCTTCAGATGCATCAACGGATAACCCTGTCGCCAAGGACAAGGGTGTCTCTCCTGTGGTGGCTTCAGAGGGCTCATCTACCAGAGGGCCGCAGATTGGCATTCAGGATTGGATCCTGGTAACCACGGATGCCAGACTGAGAGGCTGGGGAGCAGTCACACAGGGAAGGAATTTCCAGGGCTTGTGGTCAAGCATGGAAACATCTCTTCATATAAACATTCTAGAACTAAGGGCCATTTACAATGCCTTAATTCAAGCAAAACCTCTGCTTCAGGGTCAGGCGGTGTTGATCCAGTCGGACAACATCACGTCAGTCGCCCACATAAACAGACAGGGCGGCACGAGAAGCAGGAGGGCAATGGCAGAAACTGCAAGGATTCTTCGCTGGGCGGAAAATCATGTGATAGCACTGTCAGCAGTGTTCATTCCGGGAGTGGACAACTGGGAAGCAGACTTCCTCAGCAGACACGACCTTCACCCGGGAGAGTGGGGACTTCACCCAGAAGTCTTCCACCAAATTGTAAACCGTTGGGAAAGACCAAAGGTGGACATGATGGCGTCACGTCTAAACAAAAAACTGGACAGATATTGCGCCAGGTCAAGGGACCCTCAGGCAATAGCAGTGGACGCTCTGGTAACGCCGTGGGTGTACCAGTCAGTGTATGTATTCCCTCCTCTGCCCCTCATACCGAAAGTATTGAGAATCATAAGAAGGAGAGGAGTAAGAACTATACTCGTGGTTCCGGATTGGCCAAGAAGGTCTTGGTACCCGGAACTTCAAGAGATGCTCACGGACGAACCGTGGCCTCTACCTCTAAGACAGGACCTGCTACTGCAGGGACCTTGTCTGTTCCAAGACTTACCGCGGCTGCGTTTGACGGCATGGCGGTTGAACGCCGGATCCTGAAGGACAAGGGCATTCCAGAAGAAGTCATCCCTACTCTGGTAAAAGCCAGAAAGGAAGTAACCGCAAAACATTATCACCGCATTTGGCGTAAATATGTTGCGTGGTGTGAGGCCAAGAAGGCCCCTACACAGGAATTTCAACTGGGTCGTTTCTTGCATTTCCTGCAAACAGGACTGTCTATGGGCCTAAAATTAGGGTCCATTAAGGTTCAAATTTCGGCCCTGTCGATATTCTTCCAGAAAGAACTGGCTTAAGTACCTGAAGTTCAGACATTTGTGAAAGGGGTGCTGCACATACAGCCTCCTTTTGTGCCTCCAGTGGCACCTTGGGATCTCAATGTTGTGTTGAGATTTCTAAAATCACACTGGTTTGAACCATTGTCTACGGTAGATTTAAAATATCTCACGTGGAAGGTGTCGATGCTGTTGGCCTTGGCTTCAGCTAGGCGTGTGTCAGAATTGGCGGCTTTATCATGTAAAAGCCCTTACCTAAATTTTCATTCTGACAGGGCGGAATTGAGGACTCGTCCTCAATTTCTACCTAAGGTGGTTTCTGCATTTCACATGAACCAACCTATTGTGGTACCTGCGGCTACTAGGGACTTAGAGGACTCTAAGTTGCTGGACGTTGTCAGGGCCTTGAAAATATATGTTTCCAGGACGGCTGGAGTCAGGAAAACTGACTCGCTGTTTATCCTGTATGCACCCAACAAGCTGGGTGCTCCTGCTTCAAAGCAGACGATTGCTCGTTGGATTTGTAGTACAATTCAGCTTGCACATTCCGTGGCAGGATTGCCACAGCCAAAATCAGTAAAAGCCCATTCCACAAGGAAAGTGGGCTCATCTTGGGCGGCTGCCCGAGGGGTCTCGGCTTTACAACTTTGCCGAGCAGCTACTTGGTCAGGGGCAAACACGTTTGCTAAATTCTACAGATTTGATACCCTGGCTGAGGAGGACCTGGAGTTCTCTCATTCGGTGCTGCAGAGTCATCCGCACTCTCCCGCCCGTTTGGGAGCTTTGGTATAATCCCCATGGTCCTTACGGAGTCCCAGCATCCACTTAGGACGTTAGAGAAAATAAGATTTTACTTACCGATAAATCTATTTCTCGTAGTCCGTAGTGGATGCTGGGCGCCCATCCCTAGTGCGGATTGTCTGCAATACTTGTATATAGTTATTGTTACAAAAAATTCGGGTTATTATTGTTGAGCCATCCTTTCAGAGGCTCCTTTAAATTTATCATACTGTTAACTGGGTTCAGATCACGAGTTGTACGGTGTGATTGGTGTGGCTGGTATGAGTCTTACCCGGGATTCAATATCCTTCCTTATTATGTACGCTCGTCCGGGCACAGTATCCTAACTGGCTTGGAGGAGGGTCATAGGGGGAGGAGCCAGTGCACACCACCTGATATCTCAAGCTTTTATTTTGTGCCCTGTCTCCTGCGGAGCCGCTATTCCCCATGGTCCTTACGGAGTCCCAGCATCCACTAAGGACTACGAGAAATAGATTTATCGGTAAGTAAAATCTTATTATTAGTAGAGGAGGGGAGTATAAAGGGTGTTATTAGTGGAGGAGGGGAATATAATGGGTATTAGTGGAGGAGGGGAGTATAATGGGTGTTATTAGTGGAGGAGGGGAGTATAATGGGAGTTATTAGTAGAGGAGGGGAGTATAATGGGTGTTATTAGTGAAGGAGGGGAGTATACTGGGTATTATTAGTGGAGGAGGGGACTATAATGGGTGTTATTAGTGGAGGAGGGGAGTATAATGGGAGTTATTAGTGGAGGAGGGGAGTGTAATGGGAGTTATTAGTAGAGGAGGGGAGTATAATGGTAGTTATTAGTGGAGGAGGGGAGTATAATGGGTGTTATTAGTGGAAGAGGGGAGTATAATGGGAGTTATTAGTGGAGGAGGGGAGTATAATGGGTGTTATTAGTAGAGGAGGAAAGTATAATGGGTATTATTAGTGGAGTGGGGTAAAATGGGAGTTATTAGTGGAGGAGGGGAGTATAATGGGTGTTATTAGTGGAGTGGGGTATAATGGGAGTTATTAGTAGAGGAGGGGGTATAATAGGAGTTATTAGTGGAGGAGGGGAGTATAATGGGTGTTATTAGTGGAGGAGGGGAGTATAATGGGAGTTATTAGTGGAGGAGGGGAGTATAATGGAAGTTATTAGTGGAGGAGGGGAGTATAATGGGTATTATTAGTGGAGGAGGAAGTATAATTGGAGTTATTAGTGGAGTAGGGGGGTATAATGGGTATTATTAGAGGAGGATGGAGTATAATTGGAGTTATTAGTGGAGGAGGGGAGTATAATGGGTATTATTAGTGGAGGAGGGGAGTATAATGGGTATTATTAGTGGAGGAGGGGAGTATAATGGGTATTATTAGTGGAGGAGGGGAGTATAATGGGTGTTATTAGTAGAGGAGGGGAGTATAATGGGTGTTATTAGTAGAGGAGGGGAGTATAATGGGTATTATTAGTGGAGTGGGGTATAATGGGAGTTATTAGTGGAGGAGTGGAGTATAATGGGTGTTATTAGTGGAGTGGGGTATAATGGGAGTTATCAGTAGAGGAGGGGGTATAATGGGAGTTATTAGTGGAGGAGAGGAGTATAATGGGTGTTATTAGTGGAGGAGGGGAGTATAATGGGAGTTAATAGTGGAGGAGGGGAGTATAATGGAAGTAATTAGTGGAGGAGGGGAGTATAATGGGTATTATTAGAGTAGGAGGGAGTATAATTGGAGTTATTAGTGGAGTAGGGGGGGTATAATGGGTATTATTAGAGGAGGAGGGAGTATTATGGGAGTTATTAGTGGAGGAGGGGAGTATAATGGGTATTATTAGTGGAGGAGGGGAGTATAATGGGTATTATGTGGAGGAGGGGAGTATAATGGGTATTATTAGTGGAGGAGGGGAGTATAATGGGTGTTATTAGTGGAGGAGGGGGGTATAATGGGTATTATTAGAGGAGGAGGAAGTATAATTGGAGTTATTAGTGGAGTAGGGGGGTATAATGGGTATTATTAGAGGAGGATGGAGTATAATTGGAGTTATTAGTGGAGGAGGGGAGTATAATGGGTATTATTAGTGGAGGAGGGGAGTATAATGGGTATTATTAGTGGAGGAGGGGAGTATAATGGGTGTTATTAGTAGAGGAGGGGAGTATAATGGGTATTATTAGTGGAGTGGGGTATAATGGGAGTTATTAGTGGAGGAGTGGAGTATAATGGGTGTTATTAGTGGAGTGGGGTATAATGGGAGTTATCAGTAGAGGAGGGGGTATAATGGGAGTTATTAGTGGAGGAGAGGAGTATAATGGGTGTTATTAGTGGAGGAGGGGAGTATAATGGGAGTTAATAGTGGAGGAGGGGAGTATAATGGAAGTAATTAGTGGAGGAGGGGAGTATAATGGGTATTATTAGAGTAGGAGGGAGTATAATTGGAGTTATTAGTGGAGTAGGGGGGGTATAATGGGTATTATTAGAGGAGGAGGGAGTATAATGGGGGTTATTAGTGGAGGAGGGGAGTATAATGGGTATTATTAGTGGAGGAGGGGAGTATAATGGGTATTATGTGGAGGAGGGTAGTATAATGGGTATTATTAGTGGAGGAGGGGAGTATAATGGGTGTTATTAGTGGAGGAGGGGGGTATAATGGGTATTATTAGAGGAGGAGGGGAATATAATGGGAGTTATTAGTGGAGGAGGGGAGTGTAATGGGAGTTATTAGTAGAGGAGAGGAGTATAATGGGTGTTATTAGTAGAGGAGGGGAGCATAATGGGTATTATTAGTGGAGGAGGGGAGTTTAATGGGTGTTATAAGGGGAGGAGGGGAGTATAATGGGAGTTATTAATAGAGGAGGGGAGTATAATGGGTGTTATTAGTAGAGGAGGGGAGTATAATGGGAGTTATTAGTAGAGGAGGGAAGTATAATGGGAGTTATTAGTGGAGGAGGGGAGTGTAATGGGAGTTATTAGTAGAGGAGGGGAGTATAAAGGGTGTTATTAGTGGAGGAGGGGAATATAATGGGTATTATTAGTGGAGGAGGGGAGTATAATGGGTGTTATTAGTGGAGGAGGGGAGTATAATGGGAGTTATTAGTAGAGGAGGGGAGTATAATGGGTGTTATTAGTGAAGGAGGGGAGTATACTGGGTATTATTAGTGGAGAAGGGGACTATAATGGGTGTTATTAGTGGAGGAGGGGAGTATAATGGGAGTTATTAGTGGAGGAGGTGAGTGTAATGGGAGTTATTAGTAGAGGAGGGGAGTATAATGGTAGTTATTAGTGGAGGAGGGGAGTATAATGGATGTTATTAGTGGAAGAGGGGAGTATAATGGGAGTTATTAGTGGAGGAGGGGAGTATAATGGGTGTTATTAGTGGAGGAGGGGAATATAATGGGTGTTATTAGTAGAGGAGGGGAGTATAATGGGTATTATTAGTGGAGTGGGGTATAATGGGAGTTATTAGTGGAGGAGGGGAGTATAATGGGTGTTATTAGTGGAGTGGGGTATAATGGGAGTTATTAGTGGAGGAGGGGAGTATAATGGAAGTTATTAGTGGAGGGGAGTATAATGGGTATTATTAGTGGAGGAGGAAGTATAATTGGAGTTATTAGTGGAGTAGGGGGTATAATGGGTATTATTAGAGGAGGATGGAGTATAATTGGAGTTATTAGTGGAGGAGGGGAGTATAATGGGTATTATTAGTGGAGGAGGGGAGTATAATGGGTATTATTAGTGGAGGAGGGGAGTATAATGGGTGTTATTAGTAGAGGAGGGGAGTATAATGGGTATTATTAGTGGAGTGGGGTATAATGGGAGTTATTAGTGGAGGAGTGGAGTATAATGGGTGTTATTAGTGGAGTGGGGTATAATGGGAGTTATCAGTAAAGGAGGGGGTATAATGGGAGTTATTAGTGGAGGAGAGGAGTATAATGGGTGTTATTAGTGGAGGAGGGGAGTATAATGGGAGTTAATAGTGGAGGAGGGGAGTATAATGGAAGTAATTAGTGGAGGAGGGGAGTATAATGGGTATTATTAGAGTAGGAGGGAGTATAATTGGAGTTATTAGTGGAGGAGGGGAGTATAATGGATGTTATTAGTGGAGGAGGGGAGTATAATGGAAGTTATTAGTGGAGGAGGGGAGTATAATGGAAGTTATTAGTGGAGGAGGGGAGTATAATGGAAGTTATTAGTGGAGGAGGGGAGTATAATGGTAGTTATTAGTGGAGGAGGGGAGTATAGTGGGTATTATTAGTGGAGGAGGGGAGTATAATAGAAGTTATTAGTGGAGGAGGGGAGTATAATGGGTGTTATTAGTGGAGGAGGGTAGTATAATGTAAGTTATTAGTGGAGGAGGGGAGTATAATGGGTGTTATTAGTGGAGGAGGGGAGTATAATGGGTATTATTAGTGGAGGAGGGGAGTATAATGGAAGTTATTAGTGGAGGAGGGAGTATAATGGGTGTTATTAGTGGAGGAGGGGAGTATAATGGGTATTATTAGTGGAGGAGGGGAGTATAATGGGTGTTATTAGTGGAGGAGGGGAGTATAATGGGTATTATTAGTGGAGGAGGGGAGTATAATGGTAGTTATTAGTGGAGTAGGGGAGTATAATGGGTGTTATTAGTGGAGGAGGGGAGTATAATGGAAGTTATTAGTAGAGGAGGAGAGTATAATGGGTGTTATTAGTGGAGGAGGGGAGTATAATGGGAGTTATTAGTGGAGGGGGTATAATGGGAGTTATTAGTGGAGGAGGGGAGTGTAATGGTAGTTATTAGTGGAGGAGGGGAGTATAATGGGTATTATTAGTGGAGGAGGGGAGTATAATGGAAGTTATTAGTGGAGGAGGGGAGTATAATGGGTATTATTAGTGAAGGAGGGGAGTATAATGGGTGTTATTTGTGGAGGAGGGGAGTATAATGGGTGTTATTAGTGGAGGAGGGGAGTATAATGGAAGTTATTAGTGGAGGAGGGGAGTATAATGGTAGTTATTAGTGGAGGAGGGGAGTATAATGGGTATTATTAGTGGAGGAGGGGAGTATAATGGAAGTTATTAGTGGAGTAGGGGAGTATAATGGGTGTTATTAGTGGAGGAGGGGAGTATAATGGGTATTATTAGTGGAGGAGGGGAGTATAATGGGTATTATTAGTGGAGGATGGGAGTATAATGGAAGTTAATAGTGGAGGAGGGGAGTATAGTGGGTGTTATAAGTGGAGGAGGGGAGTATAATGGAAGTTATTAGTGGAGGAGGAGAGTATAATGGGTGTTATTAGTGGAGGAGGGGAGTATAATGGGAGTTATTAGTGGAGGGGGGTATAATGGGAGTTATTAGTGGAGGAGGGGAGTGTAATGGTAGTTATTAGTGGAGAGGGGAGTATAATGGGTATTATTAGTGGAGGAGGGGAGTATAATGGGAGTTTTTAGTGGAGAAGGGGAGCATGATGGGTATTATTAGTGGAGGATGGGAGTGTAATGGGAGTTATTAGTAGAGGAGGGGAGTTTAATGTGTATTATTAGTGGAGTGGGGGGGTATAATGGGTGTTATTAGTGGAGGAGGGGAGTATAATGGAAGTTATTAGTGGAGGAGGGGGTATAATGGGAGTTATTAGTGGAGGAGGGGAGTATAATGGGTATTATTAGTGGAGGAGGGAGTATAATGGGAGTTATTAGTGGAGGAGGGGAGTATAATGGGTGTTTTTAGTGGAGTAGGGGAGTATAAAGGAAGTTATTAGTGGAGGAGGGGAGTATAATGGTAGTTATTAGTGGAGGAGGGGAGTGAAATGGGAGTTATTAGTAGAGGAGGGGAGTATAATGGGTGTTATTAGTGGAGGAGGGGAGTATAATGGGTATTATTAATGAAGGAGAGTAGTATAATGGGTGTTATTAGTGGAGGAGGGGAGTATAATGGGAGTTATTAGTAGAGGAGGGGAGTATAATGGGTGTTATTAGTGGAGGAGGGGAGTATAATGGGTATTATTAGTGGAGGAGGGGAGTATAATGGGTGTTATTAGTGGAGGAGGGGAGTATAATGGGAGTTATTAGTGGAGGAGGGGAGTGTAATGGGAGTTATTAGTAGAGGAGGGGAGTATAATGGTAGTTATTAGTGGAGGAGGGGAGTATAATGGGTGTTATTAGTGGAAGAGGGGAGTATAATGGGAGTTATTAGTGGAGGAGGGGAGTATAATGGGTGTTATTAGTGGAGGAGGGGAATATAATGGGTGTTATTAGTAGAGGAGGGGAGTATAATGGGTATTATTAGTGGAGTGGGGTATAATGGGAGTTATTAGTGGAGGAGGGGAGTATAATGGGTGTTATGAGTGGAGTGGGGTATAATGGGAGTTATTAGTAGAGGAGGGGGTATAATAGGAGTTATTAGTGGAGGAGAGGAGTATAATGGGTGTTATTAGTGGAGGAGGGGAGTATAATGGGTATTATTAGTGGAGGAGGGGAGTATAATGGAAGTTAATAGTGGAGGAGGGGAGTATAATGGGTGTTATTAATGGAGAAGGGGAGTATAATGGAAGTTATTAGTGGAGGAGGAGAGTATAATGGGTGTTATTAGTGGAGGAGGGGAATATAATGGGTGTTATTAGTAGAGGAGGGGAGTATAATGGGTATTATTAGTGGAGTGTGGTATAATGGGAGTTATTAGTGGTGGAGGGGAGTATAATGGGTGTTATTAGTGGAGTGGGGTATAATGGGAGTTATTAGTAGAGGATGGGGTATAATGGGAGTTATTAGTGGAGGAGAGGAGTATAATGGGTGTTATTAGTGGAGGAGGGGAGTATAATGGGTATTATTAGTGGAGGAGGGGAGTATAATGGAAGTTAATAGTGGAGGAGGGGAGTATAATGGGTGTTATTAGTGGAGAAGGGGAGTATAATGGAAGTTATTAGTGGAGGAGGAGAGTATAATGGGTGTTATTAGTGGAGGAGGGGAGTATAATGGGTGTTATTAGTGGAGGGGGGTATAATGGGAGTTATTAGTGGAGGAGGGGAGTATAATGGTTATTATTAGTGGAGGAGGGGAGTATAATGGGAGTTTTTAGTGGAGAAGGGGAGCATGATGGGTATTATTAGTGGAGGATGGGAGTGTAATGGGAGTTAGTAGAGGAGTGGAGTATAATGTGTATTATTAGTGGAGTAGGGGGGTATAATGGGTGTTATTAGTGGAGGAGGGGAGTATAATGGGAGTTATTAGTGGAGGAGGGGGTATAATGGGAGTTATTAGTGGAGGAGGGGAGTATAATGGGTGTTATTAGTGGAGGAGGGGAGTATAATGGGTATTATTAGTGGAGGAGGGGAGTATAATGGGTGTTATTAGTGGAGGAGGGGAGTATAATGGGTATTATTAGTGGAGGAGGGGAGTATAATGGAAGTTATTAGTGGAGGAGGGGGTATAATGGGAGTTATTAGTGGAGGAGGGGGTATAATGGAAGTTATTAGTGGAGGAGGGGAGTATAATGGGTATTATTAGTGGAGGAGGGGAGTATAATGGAAGTTATTAGTGGAGGAGGGGAGTATAATGGAAGTTATTAGTGGAGGAGGGGAGTATAATGGGTATTATTAGTGGAGGAGGGGAGTATAATGGAAGTTATTAGTGGAGGAGGGGAGTATAATGGGTGTTATTAGTGGAGGAGGGGAGTATAATGGAAGTTATTAGTGGAGGAGGGGAGTATAATGGTAGTTATTAGTGGAGGAGGGGAGTATAATGGGTATTATTAGTGGAGGAGGGGAGTATAATGGAAGTTATTAGTGGAGGAGGGGAGTATAATGGGTGTTATTAGTGGAGGAGGGGAGTATAATGGGTATTATTAGTGGAGGAGGGGAGTATAATGGGTGTTATTAGTGGAGGAGGGGAGTATAATGGGTATTATTAGTGGAGGATGGGAGTATAATGGAAGTTATTAGTGGAGTAGGGGAGTAAAATGGGTGTTATTAGTGGAGGAGGGGAGTATAATGGAAGTTATTAGTAGAGGAGGAGAGTATAATGGGTGTTATTAGCGGAGGAGGGGAGTATAATGGGAGTTATTAGTGGAGGGGGGTATAATGGGAGTTATTAGTGGCGGAGGGGAGTGTAATGGTAGTTATTAGTGGAGGAGGGGAGTATAATGGGATTATTAGTGGAGGAGGGGAGTATAATGGAAGTTATTAGTGGAGGAGGGGAGTATATTGGGTGTTATTAGTGGAGGAGGGGAGTATAATGGGTATTATTAGTGAAGGAGGGGAGTATAATGGGTGTTATTAGTGGAGTAGGGGAGTATAATGGGTGTTATTAGTGGAGTAGGGGAGTATAATGGGTATTATTAGTGGAGGAGGGGAGTATAATGGGTATTATTAGTGGAGGATGGGAGTGTAATGGGAGTTATTAGTGGAGGAGGGGAGTATAATGGGTGTTATTAGTGGAAGAGGGGAGTATAATGGGAGTTATTAGTGGAGGAGGGGAGTATAATGGGTGTTTTTAGTGGAGGAGGGGAGTATAATGGGTATTATTAATGGAGGAGAGTAGTATAATGGGTGTTATTAGTGGAGGAGGGAAGTATAATGGGAGTTATTAGTGGAGGAGGGGAGTGTAATGGGAGTTATTAGTAGAGGAGGGGAGTATAATGGGTGTTATTAGTGGAGGAGGGGAGTATAATGGGTATTATTAATGGAGGAGAGTAGTATAATGGGTGTTATTAGTGGAGGAGGGGAGTATAATGGGAGTTATTAGTAGAGGAGGGGAGTATAATGGGTGTTATTAGTGGAGAAGGGGAGTATAATGGGTATTATTAGTGGAGGAGGGGAGTATAATGGGTGTTATTAGTGGAGGAGGGGAGTATAATGGGAGTTATTAGTGGAGGAGGGGAGTGTAATGGGAGTTATTAGTAGAGGAGGGGAGTATAATGGTAGTTATTAGTGGAGGAGGGGAGTATAATGGGTGTTATTAGTGGAAGAGGGGAGTATAATGGGAGTTATTAGTGGAGGAGGGGAGTATAATGGGTGTTATTAGTGGAGGAGGGAAGTATAATGGGAGTTATTAGTGGAGGAGGGGAGTGTAATGGGAGTTATTAGTAGAGGAGGGGAGTATAATGGGTGTTATTAGTGGAGGAGGGGAGTATAATGGGTATTATTAATGGAGGAGAGTAGTATAATGGGTGTTATTAGTGGAGGAGGGGAGTATAATGGGAGTTATTAGTAGAGGAGGGGAGTATAATGGGTGTTATTAGTGGAGAAGGGGAGTATAATGGGTATTATTAGTGGAGGAGGGGAGTATAATGGGTGTTATTAGTGGAGGAGGGGAGTATAATGGGAGTTATTAGTGGAGGAGGGGAGTGTAATGGGAGTTATTAGTAGAGGAGGGGAGTATAATGGTAGTTATTAGTGGAGGAGGGGAGTATAATGGGTGTTATTAGTGGAAGAGGGGAGTATAATGGGAGTTATTAGTGGAGGAGGGGAGTATAATGGGTGTTATTAGTGGAGGAGGGGAATATAATGGGTGTTATTAGTAGAGGAGGGGAGTATAATGGGTATTATTAGTGGAGTGGGGTATAATGGGAGTTATTAGTGGAGGAGGGGAGTATAATGGGTGTTATTAGTGGAGTGGGGTATAATGGGAGTTATTAGTAGAGGAGGGGGTATAATGGGAGTTATTAGTGGAGGAGAGGAGTATAATGGGTGTTATTAGTGGAGGAGGGGAGTATAATGGGTATTATTAGTGGAGGAGGGGAGTATAATGGAAGTTAATAGTGGAGGAGGGGAGTATAATGGGTGTTATTAATGGAGAAGGGGAGTATAATGGAAGTTATTAGTGGAGGAGGAGAGTATAATGGGTGTTATTAGTGGAGGAGGGGAGTATAATGGGAGTTATTAGTGGAGGGGGGTATAATGGGAGTTAATAGTGGAGGAGGGGAGTGTAATGGTAGTTATTAGTGGAGGAGGGGAGTATAATGGGTATTATTAGTGGAGGAGGGGAGTATAATGGGAGTTTTTAGTGGAGAAGGGGAGCATGATGGGTATTATTAGTGGAGGATGGGAGTGTAATGGGAGTAATTAGTAGAGGAGGGGAGTATAATGTGTATTATTAGTGGAGTAGGGGGGTATAATGGGTGTTATTAGTGGAGGAGGGGAGTATAATGGGAGTTATTAGTGGAGGAGGGGGTATAATGGGAGTTATTAGTGGAGGAGGGGAGTATAATGGAAGTTATTAGTGGAGAAGGGGAGTATAATGGGTATTATTAGTGGAGGAGGGAGTATAATGGGAGTTATTAGTGGAGGAGGGGAGTATAATGGGTGTTATTAGTGGAGGAGGGGAGTATAATGGAAGTTATTAGTGGAGGAGGGGAGTATAATGGAAGTTATTAGTGGAGGAGGGGAGTATAATGGGTGTTTTTAGTGGAGGAGGGGAGTATAATGGGAGTTATTAGTGGAGGAGGGGAGTATAATGGTAGTTATTAGTGGAGGAGGGGAGTATAAAGGGTATTATTAGTGGAGGAGGGGAGTATAATGGAAGTTATTAGTGGAGGAGGGAAGTATAATGGGTGTTATTAGTGGAGGAGGGGAGTATAATGGGTATTATTAGTGGAGGAGGGGAGTATAATGGGTGTTATTAGTAGAGGAGGGGAGTATAATGGGTATTATTAGTGGTGGAGGGGAGTATAATGGAAGTTATTAGTGGAGGAGGGGAGTATAATGGCTGTTATTAGTGGAGAAGGGGAGTATAATGGAAGTTATTAGTGGAGGAGGAGGGTATAATGGGTGTTATTAGTGGAGGAGGGGAGTATAATGGGAGTTATTAGTAGAGGAGGGAAGTATAATGGGAGTTATTAGTGGAGGAGGGGAGTGTAATGGGAGTTATTAGTAGAGGAGGGGAGTATAAAGGGTGTTATTAGTGGAGGAGGGGAATATAATGGGTATTATTAGTGGAGGAGGGGAGTATAATGGGTGTTATTAGTGGAGGAGGGGAGTATAATGGGAGTTATTAGTAGAGGAGGGGAGTATAATGGGTGTTATTAGTGAAGGAGGGGAGTATACTGGGTATTATTAGTGGAGGAGGGGACTATAATGGGTGTTATTAGTGGAGGAGGGGAGTATAATGGGAGTTATTAGTGGAGGAGGGGAGTGTAATGGGAGTTATTAGTAGAGGAGGGGAGTATAATGGTAGTTATTAGTGGAGGAGGGGAGTATAATGGTAGTTATTAGTGGAGGAGGGGAGTATAATGGGTGTTATTAGTGGAAGAGGGGAGTATAATGGGAGTTATTAGTGGAGGAGGGGAGTATAATGGGTGTTATTAGTAGAGGAGGGGAGTATAATGGGTATTAATAGTAGAGATGAGCGCCTGAAATTTTTCGGGTTTTGGGTTCGGTTCCGCGGCCGTGTTTTGGGTTCGAACGCGTTTTGGCAAAACCTCACCGAATTTTTTTTGTCGGATTCGGGTGTGTTTTGGATTCGGGTGTTTTTTTCAAAAAACACTAAAAACAGCTTAAATCATAGAATTTGGGGGTCATTTTGATCCCAAAGTATTATTAACCTCAAAAACCATAATTTACACTCATTTTCAGTCTATTCTGAATACCTCACACATCACAATATTATTTTTAGTCCTAAAATTTGCACCGAGGTCGCTGTGTGAGTAAGATAAGCGACCCTAGTGGCCGACACAAACACCGGGCCCATCTAGGAGTGGCACTGCAGTGTCACGCAGGATGTGCCTTCCAAAAAACCCTCCCCAAACAGCACATGACGCAAAGAAAAAAAGAGGCGCAATGAGGTAGCTGTGTGAGTAAGATTAGCGACCCTAGTGGCCGACACAAACACCGGGCCCATCTAGGAGTGGCACTGCAGTGTCACGCAGGATGGCCCTTCCAAAAAACCCTCCCCAAACAGCACATGACGCAAAGAAAAAAAGAGGCGCAATGAGGTAGCTGTGTGAGTAAGATTAGCGACCCTAGTGGCCGACACAAACACCGGGCCCATCTAGGAGTGGCACTGCAGTGTCACGCAGGATGTCCCTTCCAAAAAACCCTCCCCAAACAGCACATGACGCAAAGAAAAAAAGAGGCGCAATGAGGTAGCTGACTGTGTGAGTAAGATTAGCGACCCTAGTGGCCGACACAAACACCGGGCCCATTTAGGAGTGGCACTGCAGTGTCACGCAGGATGTCCCTTCCAAAAAACCCTCCCCAATCAGCACATGATGCAAAGAAAAAGAAAAGAAAAAAGAGGTGCAAGATGGAATTGTCCTTGGGCCCTCCCACCCACCCTTATGTTGTATAAACAAAACAGGACATGCACACTTTAACCAACCCATCATTTCAGTGACAGGGTCTGCCACACGACTGTGACTGATATGACGGGTTGGTTTGGACCCCCCCCCAAAAAAGAAGCAATTAATCTCTCCTTGCACAAACTGGCTCTACAGAGGCAAGATGTCCACCTCATCATCACCCTCCGATGTGTACATCCCCCTCCTCACAGATTATCAATTCGTCCCCACTGGAATCCACCATCTCAGCTCCCTGTGTACTTTGTGGAGGCAATTGCTGCTGGTCAATGTCTCCGCGGAGGAATTGATTATAATTCATTTTAATGAACATCATCTTCTCCACATTTTCTGGATGTAACCTCGTACGCCGATTGCTGACAAGGTGAGCGGCGGCACTAAACACTCTTTCGGAGTACACACTTGTGGGAGGGCAACTTAGGTAGAATAAAGCCAGTTTGTGCAAGGGCCTCCAAATTGCCTCTTTTTCCTGCCAGTATAAGTACGGACTGTGTGACATGCCTACTTGGATGCGGTCACTCATATAATCCTCCACCATTCTATCAATGTTGAGAGAATCATATGCAGTGACAGTAGACGACATGTCCGTAATCGTTGTCAGGTCCTTCAGTCCGGACCAGATGTCAGCATCAGCAGTCGCTCCAGACTGCCCTGCATCACCGCCAGCGGGTGGGCTCGGAATTCTGAGCCTTTTCCTCGCACCCCCAGTTGCGGGAGAATGTGAAGGAGGAGATGTTGACAGGTCGCGTTCCGCTTGACTTGACAATTTTGTCACCAGCAGGTCTTTCAACCCCAGCAGACTTGTGTCTGCCGGAAAGAGAGATCCAAGGTAGGCTTTAAATCTAGGATCGAGCACGGTGGCCAAAATGTAGTGCTCTGATTTCAACAGATTGACCACCCGTGAATCCTTGTTAAGCGAATTAAGGGCTCCATCCACAAGTCCCACATGCCTAGCGGAATCGCTCCGTGTTAGCTCCTCCTTCAATGTCTCCAGCTTCTTCTGCAAAAGCCTGATGAGGGGAATGACCTGACTCAGGCTGGCAGTGTCTGAACTGACTTCACGTGTGGCAAGTTCAAAGGGCATCAGAACCTTGCACAACGTTGAAATCATTCTCCACTGCGCCTGAGACAGGTGCATTCCACCTACTATATCGTGCTCAATTGTATAGGCTTGAATGGCCTTTTGCTGCTCCTCCAACCTCTGAAGCATATAGAGGGTTGAATTCCACCTCGTTACCACTTCTTGCTTCAGATGATGGCAGGGCAGGTTCAGTAGTTTTTGGTGGTGCTCCAGTCTTCTGTACGTGGTGCCTGTACGCCGAAAGTGTCCCGCAATTCTTCTGGCCACCGACAGCATCTCTTGCACGCCCCTGTCGTTTTTTAAAAAATTCTGCACCACCAAATTCAAGGTATGTGCAAAACATGGGACGTGCTGGAATTTGCCCATATTTAATGCACACACAATATTGCTGGCGTTGTCCGATGCCACAAATCCACAGGAGAGTCCAATTGGGGTAAGCCATTCCGCGATGATCTTCCTCAGTTGCCGTAAGAGGTTTTCAGCTGTGTGCGTATTCTGGAAAGCGGTGATACAAAGCGTAGCCTGCCTAGGAAAGAGTTGGCGTTTGCGAGATGCTGCTACTGGTGCCGCCGCTGCTGTTCTTGCGGCGGGAGTCCATACATCTACCCAGTGGGCTGTCACAGTCATATAGTCCTGACCCTGCCCTGCTCCACTTGTCCACATGTCCGTGGTTAAGTGGACATTGGGTACAACTGCATTTTTTAGGACACTGGTGAGTCTTTTTCTGACGTCCGTGTACATTCTCGGTATCGCCTGCCTAGAGAAGTGGAACCTAGATGGTATTTGGTAACGGGGGCACACTGCCTCAATAAATTGTCTAGTTCCCTGTGAACTAACGGCGGATACCGGACGCACGTCTAACACCAACATAGTTGTCAAGGCCTCAGTTATCCGCTTTGCAGCAGGATGACTGCTGTGATATTTCATCTTCCTCGCAAAGGACTGTTGAACAGTCAATTGCTTACTGGAAGTAGTACAAGTGGGCTTACGACTTCCCCTCTGGGATGACCATCGACTCCCAGCAGCAACAACAGCAGCGCCAGCAGCAGTAGGCGTTACACGCAAGGATGCATCGGAGGAATCCCAGGCAGGAGAGGAATCGTCAGAATTGCCAGTGACATGGCCTGCAGGACTATTGGCATTCCTGGGGAAGGAGGAAATTGACACTGAGGGAGTTGGTGGGGTGGTTTGCGTGAGCTTGGTTACAAGAGGAAGGGATTTACTGGTCAGTGGACTGCTTCCGCTGTCACCCAAAGTTTTTGAACTTGTCACTGACTTATTATGAATGTGCTGCAGGTGACGTATAAGGGAGGATGTTCCGAGGTGGTTAACGTCCTTACCCCTACTTATTACAGCTTGACAAAGGGAACACACGGCTTGACACCTGTTGTCCGCATTTCTGGTGAAATACCTCCACACCGAAGAGCTGATTTTTTTGGTATTTTCACCTGGCATGTCAACGGCCATATTCCTCCCACGGACAACAGGTGTCTCCCCGGGTGCCTGACTTAAACAAACCACCTCACCATCAGAATCCTCCTGGTCAATTTCCTCCCCAGCGCCAGCAACACCCATATCCTCCTCATCCTGGTGTACTTCAACACTGACATCTTCAATCTGACTATCAGGAACTGGACTGCGGGTGCTCCTTCCAGCACTTGCAGGGGGCGTGCAAATGGTGGAAGGCGCATGCTCTTCACGTCCAGTGTTGGGAAGGTCAGGCATCGCAACCGACACAATTGGACTCTCCTTGTGGATTTGGGATTTCGAAGAATGCACAGTTCTTTGCTGTGCTGCTTTTGCCAGCTTGAGTCTTTTCATTTTTCTAGCGAGAGGCTGAGTGCTTCCATCCTCATGTGAAGCTGAACCACTAGCCATGAACATAGGCCAGGGCCTCAGCCGTTCCTTGCCACTCCGTGTCGTAAATGGCATATTGGCAAGTTTACGCTTCTCCTCCGACAATTTTATTTTAGGTTTTGGAGTCCTTTTTTTTCTGATATTTGGTGTTTTGGATTTGACATGCTCTGTACTATGACATTGGGCATCGGCCTTGGCAGACGACGTTGCTGGCATTTCATCGTCTCGGCCATGACTAGTGGCAGCAGCTTCAGCACGAGGTGGAAGTGGATCTTGATCTTTCCCTAATTTTGGAACCTCAACATTTTTGTTCTCCATATTTTAATAGGCACAATTAAAAGGCACCTCAGGTAAACAATGGAGATGGATACTAGTATACAATTATGGACTGCCTGCCGAGTGCAGACACAGAGGTAGCCACAGCCGTGAACTACCGTACTGTACTGTGTCTGCTGCTAATATAGACTGGTTGATAAAGAGATGTCTATGTAACTATGTATGTATAAAGAAGAAAGAAAAAAAAACCACGGTTAGGTGGTATACAATTATGGACGGACTGCCTGCCGAGTGCAGACACAGAGGTAGCCACAGCCGTGAACTACCGTACTGTACTGTGTCTGCTGCTAATATAGACTGGTTGATAAAGAGATGTCTATGTAACTATGTATGTATAAAGAAGAAAGAAAAAAAAACCACGGTTAGGTGGTATACAATTATGGACGGACTGCCTGCCGAGTGCAGACACAGAGGTAGCCACAGCCGTGAACTACCGTACTGTACTGTGTCTGCTGCTAATATAGACTGGTTGATAAAGAGATGTCGTAGTAGTATGTATGTATAAAGAAGAAAAAAAAACCACGGTTAGGTGGTATATACAATTATGGACGGGCTGCCGAGTGCCGACACAGAGGTAGCCACAGCCGTGAACTACCGCACTGTACTGTGTCTGCTGCTAATATATAGACTGGTTGATAAAGAGATAGTATACTCGTAACTAGTATGTATGTATAAAGAAAGAAAAAAAAAACACGGTTAGGTGGTATATACAATTATGGACGGGCTGCCGAGTGCCGACACAGAGGTAGCCACAGCCGTGAACTATCGCACTGTACTGTGTCTGCTGCTAATATAGACTGTTTGATAAAGAGATAGTATACTCGTAACTAGTATGTATGTATAAAGAAAGAAAAAAAAACCACGGTTAGGTGGTATATACAATTATGGACGGGCTGCCGAGTGCCGACACAGAGGTAGCCACAGCCGTGAACTACCGCACTGTACTGTGTCTGCTGCTAATATAGACTGGTTGATAAAGAGATAGTATACTCGTAACTAGTATGACTATAAAGAAAGAAAAAAAAACCACGGTTAGGTGGTATATACAATTATGGACGGGCTGCCGAGTGCCGACACAGAGGTAGCCACAGCCGTGAACTACCGCACTGTACTGTGTCTGCTGCTAATATATAGACTGGTTGATAAAGAGATAGTATACTCGTAACTAGTATGTATGTATAAAGAAAGAAAAAAAAACCACGGTTAGGTGGTATATACAATTATGGACGGGCTGCCGAGTGCCGACACAGAGGTAGCCACAGCCGTGAACTACCGCACTGTACTGTGTCTGCTGCTAATATAGACTGGTTGAAAAAGAGATAGTATACTCGTAACTAGTATGTATGTATAAAGAAAGAAAAAAAAACCACGGTTAGGTGGTATATACAATTATGGACGGGCTGCCGAGTGCCGACACAGAGGTAGCCACAGCCGTGAACTACCGCACTGTACTGTGTCTGCTGCTAATATATAGACTGGTTGATAAAGAGATAGTATACTCGTAACTAGTATGTATGTATAAAGAAAGAAAGAAAAACCACGGTTAGGTGGTATATACAATTATGGACGGGCTGCCGAGTGCCGACACAGAGGTAGCCACAGCCGTGAACTACCGCACTGTACTGTGTCTGCTGCTAATATATAGACTGGTTGATAAAGAGATAGTATACTCGTAACTAGTATGTATGTATAAAGAAAGAAAAAAAAACCACGGTTAGGTGGTATATACAATTATGGACGGGCTGCCGAGTGCCGACACAGAGGTAGCCACAGCCGTGAACTACCGCACTGTACTGTGTCTGCTGCTAATATATAGACTGGTTGATAAAGAGATAGTATACTCGTAACTAGTATGTATGTATAAAGAAAGAAAAAAAAAACCACGGTTAGGTGGTATATACAATTATGGACGGGCTGCCGAGTGCTGACACAGAGGTAGCCACAGCCGTGAACTACCGCACTGTACTGTGTCTGCTGCTAATATATAGACTGGTTGATAAAGAGATAGTATACTCGTAACTAGTATGTATGTATAAAGAAAGAAAAAAAAACCACGGTTAGGTGGTATATACAATTATGGACGGGCTGCCGAGTGCCGACACAGAGGTAGCCACAGCCGTGAACTACCGCACTGTACTGTGTCTGCTGCTAATATATAGACTGGTTGATAAAGAGATAGTATACTCGTAACTAGTATGTATGTATAAAGAAAGAAAAAAAAACCACGGTTAGGTGGTATATACAATTATGGACGGGCTGCCGAGTGCCGACACAGAGGTAGCCACAGCCGTGAACTACCGCACTGTACTGTGTCTGCTGCTAATATAGACTGGTTGATAAAGAGATAGTATACTCGTAACTAGTATGTATGTATAAAGAAAGAAAAAAAAACCACGGTTAGGTGGTATATACAATTATGGACGGGCTGCCGAGTGCCGACACAGAGGTAGCCACAGCCGTGAACTACCGCACTGTACTGTGTCTGCTGCTAATATAGACTGGTTGATAAAGAGATAGTATACTCGTAACTAGTATGACTATAAAGAAAGAAAAAAAAACCACGGTTAGGTGGTATATACAATTATGGACGGGCTGCCGAGTGCCGACACAGAGGTAGCCACAGCCGTGAACTACCGCACTGTACTGTGTCTGCTGCTAATATAGACTGGTTGATAAAGAGATAGTATACTACTAATATTATATATACTGGTGGTCAGGTCACTGGTCACTAGTCACACTGGCAGTGGCACTCCTGCAGCAAAAGTGTGCACTGTTTAATTTTAATATAATATTATGTACTCCTGGCTCCTGCTATAACCTATAACTGGCACTGCAGTGCTCCCCAGTCTCCCCCACAATTATAAGCTGTGTGAGCTGAGCACAGTCAGATATATATATACATTGATGCAGCACACTGGGCTGAGCAGTGCACACAGATATGGTATGTGACTGAGTCACTGTGTGTATCGTTTTTTTCAGGCAGAGAACGGATATATTAAATAAAACAAACAACTGCACTGTCTGGTGGTCACTGTGGTCGTCAGTCACTAAACTCTGCACTCTCTTCTACAGTATCACAGCCTCAGGTCAATCTCTCTCTCTCTCTCTCAACCCTAATCTAAATGGAGAGGACGCCAGCCACGTTCTCTCCCTATCAATCTCAATGCACGTGTGAAAATGGCGGCTACGCGCGGCTCCTTATATAGAATCCGAGTCTCGCGATAGAATCCGAGCCTCGCGAGAATCCGACAGCGTCATGATGACGTTCGGGCGCGCTCGGGTTAACCGAGCAAGGCGGGAAGATCCGAGTCGCTCGGACCCGTGAAAAAAAACATGAAGTTCGGGCGGGTTCGGATTCAGAGAAACCGAACCCGCTCATCTCTAATTATTAGTGGAGTGGGGTATAATGGGAGTTATTAGTGGAGGAGGGGAGTATAATGGGTGTTATTAGTGGAGTGGGGTATAATGGGAGTTATTAGTAGAGGAGGGGGTATAATGGGAGTTATTAGTGGAGGAGGGGAGTATAATGGGTGTTATTAGTGGAGGAGGGGAGTATAATGGGAGTTATTAGTGGAGGAGGAAGTATAATTGGAGTTATTAGTGGAGTAGGGGGGTATAATGGGTATTATTAGAGGAGGATGGAGTATAATTGGAGTTATTAGTGGAGGAGGGGAGTATAATGGGTATTATTAGTGGAGGAGGGGAGTATAATGGGTATTATTAGTGGAGGAGGGGAGTATAATGGGTATTATTAGTGGAGGAGGGGAGTATAATGGGTGTTATTAGTAGAGGAGGGGAGTATAATGGGTGTTATTAGTAGAGGAGGGGAGTATAATGGGTGTTATTAGTAGAGGAGGGGAGTATAATGGGTATTATTAGTGGAGTGGGGTATAATGGGAGTTATTAGTGGAGGAGTGGAGTATAATGGGTGTTATTAGTGGAGTGGGGTATAATGGGAGTTATCAGTAGAGGAGGGGGTATAATGGGAGTTATTAGTGGAGGAGAGGAGTATAATGGGTGTTATTAGTGGAGGAGGGGAGTATAATGGGAGTTAATAGTGGAGGAGGGGAGTATAATGGAAGTAATTAGTGGAGGAGGGGAGTATAATGGGTATTATTAGAGTAGGAGGGAGTATAATTGGAGTTATTAGTGGAGTAGGGGGGGTATAATGGGTATTATTAGAGGAGGAGGGAGTATAATGGGAGTTATTAGTGGAGGAGGGGAGTATAATGGGTATTATTAGTGGAGGAGGGGAGTATAATGGGTATTATGTGGAGGGGAGTATAATGGGTATTATTAGTGGAGGAGGGGAGTATAATGGGTGTTATTAGTGGAGGAGGGGGGTATAATGGGTATTATTAGAGGAGGAGGAAGTATAATTGGAGTTATTAGTGGAGTAGGGGGGTATAATGGGTATTATTAGAGGAGGATGGAGTATAATTGGAGTTATTAGTGGAGGAGGGGAGTATAATGGGTATTATTAGTGGAGGAGGGGAGTATAATGGGTATTATTAGTGGAGGAGGGGAGTATAATGGGTATTATTAGTGGAGGAGGGGAGTATAATGGGTGTTATTAGTAGAGGAGGGGAGTATAATGGGTATTATTAGTGGAGTGGGGTATAATGGGAGTTATTAGTGGAGGAGTGGAGTATAATGGGTGTTATTAGTGGAGTGGGGTATAATGGGAGTTATCAGTAGAGGAGGAGGTATAATGGGAGTTATTAGTGGAGGAGAGGAGTATAATGGGTGTTATTAGTGGAGGAGGGGAGTATAATGGGAGTTAATAGTGGAGGAGGGGAGTATAATGGAAGTAATTAGTGGAGGAGGGGAGTATAATGGGTATTATTAGAGTAGGAGGGAGTATAATTGGAGTTATTAGTGGAGTAGGGGGGGTATAATGGGTATTATTAGAGGAGGAGGGAGTATAATGGGGGTTATTAGTGGAGGAGGGGAGTATAATGGGTATTATTAGTGGAGGAGGGGAGTATAATGGGTATTATGTGGAGGAGGGGAGTATAATGGGTATTATTAGTGGAGGAGGGGAGTATAATGGGTGTTATTAGTGGAGGAGGGGGGTATAATGGGTATTATTAGAGGAGGAGGGGAATATAATGGGAGTTATTAGTGGAGGAGGGGAGTGTAATGGGAGTTATTAGTAGAGGAGAGGAGTATAATGGGTGTTATTAGTGGAGGAGGGGAGCATAATGGGTATTATTAGTGGAGGAGGGGAGTTTAATGGGTGTTATTAGTGGAGGAGGGGAGTATAATGGGAGTTATTAGTAGAGGAGGGGAGTATAATGGGTGTTATTAGTAGAGGAGGGGAGTATAATGGGAGTTATTAGTAGAGGAGGGAAGAATAATGGGAGTTATTAGTGGAGGAGGGGAGTGTAATGGGAGTTATTAGTAGAGGAGGGGAGTATAAAGGGTGTTATTAGTGGAGGAGGGGAATATAATGGGTATTATTAGTGGAGGAGGGGAGTATAATGGGTGTTATTAGTGGAGGAGGGGAGTATAATGGGAGTTATTAGTAGAGGAGGGGAGTATAATGGGTGTTATTAGTGAAGGAGGGGAGTATACTGGGTATTATTAGTGGAGAAGGGGACTATAATGGGTGTTATTAGTGGAGGAGGGGAGTATAATGGGAGTTATTAGTGGAGGAGGGGAGTGTAATGGGAGTTATTAGTAGAGGAGGGGAGTATAATGGTAGTTATTAGTGGAGGAGGGGAGTATAATGGATGTTATTAGTGGAAGAGGGGAGTATAATGGGAGTTATTAGTGGAGGAGGGGAGTATAATGGGTGTTATTAGTGGAGGAGGGGAATATAATGGGTGTTATTAGTAGAGGAGGGGAGTATAATGGGTATTATTAGTGGAGTGGGGTATAATGGGAGTTATTAGTGGAGGAGGGGAGTATAATGGGTGTTATTAGTGGAGTGGGGTATAATGGGAGTTATTAGTAGAGGAGGGGGGTATAATGGGAGTTATTAGTGGAGGAGGGGAGTATAATGGGAGTTATTAGTGGAGGAGGGGAGTATAATGGAAGTTATTAGTGGAGGAGGGGAGTATAATGGGTATTATTAGTGGAGGAGGAAGTATAATTGGAGTTATTAGTGGAGTAGGGGGGTATAATGGGTATTATTAGAGGAGGATGGAGTATAATTGGAGTTATTAGTGGAGGAGGGGAGTATAATGGGTATTATTAGTGGAGGAGGGGAGTATAATGGGTATTATTAGTGAAGGAGGGGAGTATAATGGGTGTTATTAGTAGAGGAGGGGAGTATAATGGGTATTATTAGTGGAGTGGGGTATAATGGGAGTTATTAGTGGAGGAGTGGAGTATAATGGGTGTTATTAGTGGAGTGGGGTATAATGGGAGTTATCAGTAGAGGAGGGGGTATAATGGGAGTTATTAGTGGAGGAGAGGAGTATAATGGGTGTTATTAGTGGAGGAGGGGAGTATAATGGGAGTTAATAGTGGAGGAGGGGAGTATAATGGAAGTAATTAGTGGAGGAGGGGAGTATAATGGGTATTATTAGAGTAGGAGGGAGTATAATTGGAGTTATTAGTGGAGTAGGGGGGTATAATGGGTATTATTAGAGGAGGAGGGAGTATAATGGGAGTTATTAGTGGAGGAGGGGAGTATAATGGGTATTATTAGTGGAGGAGGGGAGTATAATGGGTATTATGTGGAGGAGGGGAGTATAATGGGTATTATTAGTGGAGGAGGGGAGTATAATGGGAGTTATTAGTGGAGGAGGGGAGTATAATGGATATTATTAGTGGAGGAGGGGAGTATAATGGGTGTTATTAGTGGAGGAGGGAAGTATAATGGGAGTTATTAGTGGAGGAGGGGAGTATAATGGGTATTATTAGTGGAGGAGAGGAGTATAATGGAAGTTATTAGTGGAGGAGGGGAGTATAATGGGAGTTATTAGTGGAGAAGGGGAGTATAATGGAAGTTATTAGTGGAGGAGGAGAGTATAATGGGTGTTATTAGTGGAGGAGGGGAGTATAATGGGAGTTATTAGTGGAGGGGGGTATAATGGGAGTTATTAGTGGAGGAGGGGAGTGTATTGGTAGTTATTAGTGGAGGAGGGGAGTATAATGGGTGTTATTAGTGGAGGAGGGGAGTATAATGGGTATTATTAGTGGAGGAGGGGAGTATAATGGGTGTTACTAGTGGAGGAGGGGAGTATAATGGGAGTTATTAGTGGAGGAGGGGAGTGTAATGGAAGTTATTAGTGGAGGAGGGGAGTATAATGGCTGTTATTAGTGGAGGGGGGAGTATAATGGGTGTTATTAGTGGAGGAGGGGAGTATAATGGGTATTATTAGTGGAGGAGGGGAGTATAATGGGTGTTATTTGTGGAGGAGGGGAGTATAATGGGTATTATTAGTGGAGGAGGGGAGTATAATGGAAGTTATTAGTGGAGGAGGGGGGTATAATGGGTATTATTAGAGGAGGAGGGGAATATAAAGGGAGTTAGTGGAGGAGGGGAGTGTAATGGGAGTTATTAGTAGAGGAGGGGAGTATAATAGGTGTTATTAGTGGAGGAGGGGAGTATAATGGGTATTATTAGTGGAGGAGGGGAGTATAATGGGTGTTACTAGTGGAGGAGGGGAGTATAATGGGAGTTATTAGTGGAGGAGGGGAGTGTAATGGGAGTTATTAGTAGAGGAGGGGAGTATAATGGTAGTTATTAGTGGAGGAGGGGAGTATAATGGTGTTATTAGTGGAAGATGGGAGTATAATGGGAGTTATTAGTGGAGGAGGGGAGTATAATGGGTGTTATTAGTGGAGGAGGGGAATATAATGGGTGTTATTAGTAGAGGAGGGGAGTATAATGGGTATTATTAGTGGAGTGGGGTATAATGGGAGTTATTAGTGGAGGAGGGGAGTATAATGGGTGTTATTAGTGGAGTGGGGTATAATGGGAGTTATTAGTAGAGGAGGGGGTATAATGGGAGTTATTAGTGGAGGAGAGGAGTATAATGGGTGTTATTAGTGGAGGAGGGGAGTATAATGGGAGTTAATAGTGGAGGAGGGGAGTATAATGGAAGTTATTAGTGGAGGAGGGGAGTATAATGGGTATTATTAGTGGAGGAGGGAGTATAATTGGAGTTATTAGTGGAGTAGGGGAGTATAATGGGAGTTATTAGTGGAGGAGGGGAGTATAATGGGTATTACTAGTGGAGGAGGGGAGTATAATGGGTATTATTAGTGGAGGAGGGGAGTATAATGGGTATTATTAGTGGAGGAGGAGAGTATAATGGGAGTTATTAGTGGAGGAGGGGAGTATAATGGATATTATTAGTGGAAGAGGGGAGTATAATGGGTGTTATTAGTGGAGGAGGGAAGTATAATGGGAGTTATTAGTGGAGGAGGGGAGTATAATGGGTATTATTAGTGGAGAGGAGTATAATGGAAGTTATTAGTGGAGGAGGGGAGTATAATGGGTGCTATTAGTGGAGAAGGGGGGTATAATGGAAGTTATTAGTGGAGGAGGGGAATATAATGGGTGTTATTTGTGGAGGAGGGGAGTATAATGGGTATTATTAGTGGAGGAGGGGAGTATAATGGAAGTTATTAGTGGAGGAGGGGGGTATAATGGGTATTATTAGAGGAGGAGGGGAATATAATGGGAGTTATTAGTGGAGGAGGGGAGTGTAATGGGAGTTATTAGTAGAGGAGAGGAGTATAATGGGTGTTATTAGTGGAGAAGGGGAGCATAATGGGTATTATTAGTGGAGGAGGGGAGTTTAATGGGTGTTATTAGTGGAGGAGGGGAGTATAATGGGAGTTATTAGTAGAGGAGGGGAGTATAATGGGTGTTATTAGTAGAGGAGGGGAGTATAATGGGAGTTATTAGTAGAGGAGGGAAGTATAATGGGAGTTATTAGTGGAGGAGGGGAGTGTAATGGGAGTTATTAGTAGAGGAGGGGAGTATAATGGGAGTTATTAGTGGAGGAGGGGAGTGTAATGGGAGTTATTAGTGGAGGAGGGGAGTATAATGGGAGTTATTAGTGGAGGAGGGGAGTATAATGGGTATTATTAGTGGAGGAGGGGAGTATAATGGGAGTTATTAGTGGAGGAGGGGAGTATAATGGATATTATTAGTGGAGGAGGGGAGTATAATGGGTGTTATTAGTGGAGGAGGGGAGTATAATGGGAGTTATTAGTAGAGGAGGGGAGTATAATGGGTGTTATTAGTGAAGGAGGGGAGTATACTGGGTATTATTAGTGGAGGAGGGGACTATAATGGGTGTTATTAGTGGAGGAGGGGAGTATAATGGGAGTTATTAGTGGAGGAGGGGAGTGTAATGGGAGTTATTAGTAGAGGAGGGGAGTATAATGGTAGTTATTAGTGGAGGAGGGGAGTATAATGGGAGTTATTAGTGGAGGGAGTATAATGGGTGTTATTAGTGGAGGAGGGGAGTATAATGGGAGTTATTAGTGGAGGAGGGGAGTATAATGGGAGTTATTAGTGGAGGAGGGGAGTATAATGGGTGTTATTAGTGGAGGAGGGGAATATAATGGGTGTTATTAGTAGAGGAGGGGAGTATAATGGGTATTATTAGTGGAGTGGGGTATAATGGGAGTTATTAGTGGAGGAGGGGAGTATAATGGGTGTTATTAGTGGAATGGGGTATAATGGGAGTTATTAGTAGAGGAGGGGGTATAATGGGAGTTATTAGTGGAGGAGGGGAGTATAATGGGTGTTATTAGTGGAGGAGGGGAGTATAATGGGAGTTATTAGTGGAGGAGGGGAGTATAATGGAAGTTATTAGTGGAGGAGGGGAGTATAATGGGTATTATTAGTGGAGGAGGAAGTATAATTGGAGTTATTAGTGGAGTAGGGGGGTATAATGGGTATTATTAGAGGAGGATGGAGTATAATTGGAGTTATTAATGGAGGAGGGGAGTATAATGGGTATTATTAGTGGAGGAGGGGAGTATAATGGGTATTATTAGTGGAGGAGGGGAGTATAATGGGAGTTATTAGTGGAGGAGGGGAGTATAATGGATATTATTAGTGGAGGAGGGGAGTATAATGGGTGTTATTAGTGGAGGAGGGGAGTATAATGGGAGTTATTAGTAGAGGAGGGGAGTATAATGGGTGTTATTAGTGGATGAGGGGAGTATAATGGGAGTTATTAGTGGAGGAGGGGGTATAATGGGTATTATTAGTAGAGGAGTGGAGTATAATGGGTGTTATTAGTGGAGGAGGGGGTATAATGGGAGTTATTAGTGGAGATGGGGAGTATAATGGGAGTTATTAGTGGAGGAGGGGGTATAATGGGTATTATTAGTAGAGGAGCAGAGTATAATGGGTGTTATTAGTGGAGGAGGGGGTATAATGGGTGTTATTAGTGGAGGAGGGGAATATAATGGGAGTTATTAGTGGGGGAGGGGAGTATAATGGGAGTTATTAGTGGAGGAGGGAGTATAATGGGAGTTATTAGTGGAGGATGGGGTATAATGGGTATTATTAGTGGAGGAGGGGGGTATAATGGGAGTTATTAGTGGAGGAGGGGAGTATAATGGGTGTTATTAGTGGAGGAGGGGGTATAATGGGTATTATTAGTGGAGGAGGGGAGTATAATGGGAGTTATTAGTGGAGGAGGGGAGTATAATGGGAGTTATTCGTGGAGGGGGGGAGTATAATGGGTATTATTAGTGGAGGAGGGGGTATAATGGGTGTTATTAGTGGAGGAGGGGGTATAATGGGTGTTATTAGTGGAGGAGGGGAGTATAATGGGTATTATTAGTGGAGGAGGGGAGTATAATGGGTATTATTAGTGGAGGAGGGGAGTATAATGGGAGTTATTAGTGGAGGAGGGGAGTATAATGGGATTTTTTAGTGGAGGAGGGGAGTATAATGGGTATTATTAGTGGAGGAGGGGGTATAATGGGAGTTATTAGTGGAGGAGGGGAGTATAATGGGAGTTATTAGTGGAGGAGTGGAGTATAATGGGTATTATTAGTGGAGGAGGGGAATATAATGGGAGTTATTAGTGGAAAGGGGGAGTATAATGGGATTTTTTAGTGGAGGAGGGGAGTATAATGGGAGTTATTAGTGGAGGAGGGGAGTATAATGGGAGTTATTAGTGGAGGAGGGGAGTATAATGGGAGTTATTAGTGGAGGAGTGGAGTATAATGGGTATTATTAGTGGAGGAGGGGAATATAATGGGAGTTATTAGTGGAAAGGGGGAGTATAATGGGATTTTTTAGTGGAGGAGGGGAGTATAATGGGAGTTATTAGTGGAGGAGGGGAGTATAATGGGAGTTATTAGTGGAGGAGGGGAGTATAATGGGAGTTATTAGTGGAGGAGGGGAGTATAATGGGTATTATTAGTGGAGGAGGGGAATATAATGGGAGTTATTAGTGGAAAGGGGGAGTATAATGGGATTTTTTAGTGGAGGAGGGGAGTATAATGGGAGTTATTAGTGGAGGAGGGGAGTATAATGGGAGTTATTAGTGGAGGAGGGGAGTGTAATGGGAGTTATTAGTGGAGGAGGGAGTATAATGGGTATTATTAGTGGAGGGGGGGAGTATAATGGGAGTTATTAGTGGAGGAGGGGAGTATAATGGGAGTTATTAGTGGAGGAGGGAGTATAATGGGAGTTATTAGTGGAGGAGGGGGTATAATGGGTGTTATCACTAAAGTGATGGATAAAGGTGGAGCCATGGATATAGCTTATCTAGACTTTAGTAAGGCTTTTGACACAGTTCCACATCGCAGACTGCTAAATAAACTTGAAAGTTTGGGATTGGATATTAGGATTATTGAATGGATAAGATCTTGGTTGAAGGATAGAAAACAGAGAGTTGTGGTAAATGGAGTGCATTCACAGGAGGGAAATGTTACCAGTGGAGTACCCCAGGGATCTGTACTTGGACCAGTTCTTTTTAATATCTTTATTGGTGACATTGCAAATGGCATTAAAGGGAAAGTATGCCTTTTTGCAGATGACACAAAGGTATGCAACAGGGTAGACACACCAGGAGGGGTAAAACAAATGATTGAGGATCTAGGTAGATTAGAGGAATGGTCAAGAGTCTGGCAATTACAGTTTAATGCCAAAAAATGCAAAATCATGCACTTGGGTCTCAAAAATCCTAAAGCTAAATACAGTATTAATGGCACTATACTGGAAACTACTGAGGAGGAAAGGGATCTAGGAGTCACTATTTCCGATGACTTAAAGGCAGGTAAGCAATGTAACAAGGCAATGAGGATGGCTAGTCAGATGCTTAGCTGCATTGGGAGAGGAATCAGCAGCAGAAAGAAAGAAGTAATAATGCCACTGTATAGGTCATTGGTACGGCCTCATCTAGAATACTGTATTCAGTTCTGGAGGCCATATCTTCAAAAGGATATTAATACATTAGAAACTGTACAAAGGAGGGCAACTAAAATGGTGCATGGCCTACATCACAAAACATACCCAGAAAGACTAAGAAATCTCAATATGTATAGTTTGGAGCAGAGAAGGGAAAGGGGGGACATGATAGAAACTTTCAAATATATCAAGGGTTTTAACAAAGTCCAGGAGGGAAACATTCTCCAAATGAAGAGAAGCAATAGGACACGAGGACATGCACTGAGACTGGAGGGGGGGAGGTTCAGGGGAAATTTGCGGAAAAATTATTTCACAGAAAGGGTAGTGGACAAGTGGAATAGCCTCCCATCAGAGGTGGTAGAGGCTAAGACAGTAGAGCAATTTAAACATGCTTGGGACAGGCATATGAATATCCTTACAAAGAAATAAGGATCAAATAAGGTTAGAGATAAAAATAATATAAAAAAAAAAAAAAAAAAAAAAAAGGGGCAGACTAGATGGGCCAAGTGGTTCTTATCTGCCGACAAATTCTATGTTTCTATGAGGAGGAAGTATAATGGGAGTTATTAGTGGAGTAGGGGGGTATAATGGGTATTATTAGTGGAGGAGGGAGTATAATGGGTATTATTAGTGGAGGAGGGGGTATAATGGGTGTTATTAGAGGAGGAGGGGAGTATAATGGGTATTATTAGTGGAGGAGGGGAGTATAATGGGAGTTATTAGTGGAGAGGGGGAGTATAATGGGAGTTATTAGTGGAGGAGGGGAGTATAATGGAAGTTATTAGTGGAGGAGGGGAGTATAATGGGAGTTATTAGTGGAGGAGTTATTAGTGGAGGAGGGAGTATAATGGGAGTTATTAGTGGAGGAGGGGAGTATAATGGGAGTTATTAGTGGAGGGGGGGGAGTATAATGGGTATTATTAGTGGAGGAGGGAGTATAATGGGAGTTATTAGTGGAGGAGGGGAGTATAATGGGTGTTATTAGTGGAGGAGGGGAGTATAACGGGTGTTATTAGTGGAGGAGGGGAGTATAATGGGAGTTATTAGTGGAGAGGGGGAGTATAATGGGAGTTATTAATGGAGGAGGGGAGTATAATGGGAGTTATTAGTGGAGGAGGGAGTATAATGGGAGTTATTAGTGGAGGAGGGAGTATAATGGGAGTTATTAGTGGAGTAGGGGGGTATAATGGGTATTATTAGTGGAGGAGGGAGTATAATGGGTATTATTAGTGGAGGAAGGGGTATAATGGGTGTTATTAGTGGAATAGGGGAGTATAATGGGTATTATTAGTGGAGGAGGGGAGTATAATGGGAGTTATTAGTGGAGGGGAGTATAATGGGAGTTATTAGTGGAGGAGGGAGTATAATGGGAGTTATTAGTGGAGGAGGGGAGTATAATGGGAGTTATTAGTGGAGGGGGGGAGTATAATGGGTATTATTAGTGGAGGGGGGTATAATGGGTGTTATTAGTGGAGGAGGGGAGTATAATGGGTATTATTAGTGAAGGAGGGGAGTATAATGGGTGTTATTAGTGGAGGAGGGGAGTATAATGGGAGTTATTAGTGGAGGAGGGGAGTATAATGGGTGTTATTAGTGGAGGAGGGAGTATAATGGGTGTTATTAGTGGAGGAGGGGAGTATAATGGGAGTTATTAGTGGAGGAGGGGAGTATAATGGGAGTTATTAGTGGAGGAGGGGAGTATAATGGGTATTATTAGTGGAGGAGGGGAGTATAATGGGAGTTATTAGTGGAGGAAGGGAGTATAATGGGTATTATTAGTGGAAGAGTGGAGTATAATGGGATTTATTAGTGGAGGAGGGGAGTATAATGGGTATTATTAGTGGAGGAGGGGAGTATAATGGGAGTTATTAGTGGAGGAAGGGAGTATAATGGGAGTTATTAGTGGAGGAGGGGAGTATAATGGGAGTTATTAGTGGAGTAGGGGGGTATAATGGGTATTATGAGTGGAGGAGGGGAGTATAATGGGAGTTATTAGTGGAGGAAGGGAGTATAATGGGAGTTATTAGTGGTGGAGTGGAGTATAATGGGAGTTATTAGTGGAGGAGGGGAGTATAATGGGTATTATTAGTGGAGGAGGGGAGTATAATGGGAGTTATTAGTGGAGAAAGGGAGTATAATGGGAGTTATTAGTGGAGGAGGGGAGTATAATGGGAGTTATTAGTGGAGGAAGGGAGTATAATGGGAGTTATTAGTGGAGGAAGGGAGTATAATGGGAGTTATTAGTGGAGGAGGGGAGTATAATGGGAGTTATTAGTGGAGGAAGGGAGTATAATGGGAGTTATTAGTGGAGGAAAGGAGTATAATAGGTGTTATTAGTAGAGGAAGGGAGTATAATGGGTATTATTAGTGGAGGGGGGTATAATGGGTGTTATTAGTGGAGGAGGGGAGTATAATGGGTATTATTAGTGAAGGAGGGGAGTATAATGGGTGTTATTAGTGGAGGAGGGGAGTATAATGGGAGTTATTAGTGGAGGAGGGGAGTATAATGGGTATTATTAGTGGAGGAGGGAGTATAATGGGTGTTATTAGTGGAGGAGGGGAGTATAATGGGAGTTATTAGTGGAGGAGGGGAGTATAATGGGTATTATTAGTGGAGGAGGGGAGTATAATGGGAGTTATTATTGGAGGAAGGGAGTATAATGGGTATTATTAGTGGAGGAGTGGAGTATAATGGGAGTTATTAGTGGAGGAGGGGAGTATAATGGGTATTATTAGTGGAGGAGGGGAGTATAATGGGAGTTATTAGTGGAGGAAGGGAGTATAATGGGAGTTATTAGTGGAGGAGGGGAGTATAATGGGAGTTATTAGTGGAGTAGGGGGGTATAATGGGTATTATTAGTGGAGGAGGGGAGTATAATGGGTGTTATTAGTGGAGGAAGTGAGTATAATGGGAGTTATTAGTGGAGGAGTGGAGTATAATGGGAGTTATTAGTGGAGGAGGGGAGTATAATGGGAGTTATTAGTGGAGGAAGGGAGTATAATGGGAGTTATTAGTGGAGGAAGGGAGTATAATGGGAGTTATTAGTGGAGGAGGGGAGTATAATGGGAGTTATTAGTGGAGGAGGGGAGTATAATGGGAGTTATTAGTGGAGTAGGGGGGTATAATGGGAGTTATTAGTGGAGGAGGGGAGTATAATGGGAGTTATTAGTGGAGGAAGGGAGTATAATGGGAGTTATTAGTGGAGGAAGGGAGTATAATGGGAGTTATTAGTGGAGGAGGGGAGTATAATGGGAGTTATTAGTGGAGTAGGGGGGTATAATGGGAGTTATTAGTGGAGGAGGGGAGTATAATGGGAGTTATTAGTGGAGGAGGGGAGTATAATGGGTGTTATTCGTAGAGGGGAGGGGGAGGTATAATGGGCGTGTCCCCGGCTCGCTGCTCTCCTCACTGTCCGGCTGCTCGGCTCTGGGCGCTGCCGATAAAGTTGAGCGGAGGCCGCGCATGCGCAGTGTCAGTGCGGCCTGGTCGCTGTTAGAAAGCCTCGGTGTGGAGTGATTGGTGCCGGTATGAGAGTGCCGGGTGTTCGGGCGTGGACGCGGGGGAGGAGGGTGAGACGGGATGCCAGGTGAGTGGCAGCGGCACGTTCTGTGATGTGCTCCAGCATCCTGTGCTGGGACTACAAGTCCCAGCATGTGCTAAAATGTGTGGCTCTGTCTAGTTACAGTACATACAGTCACCTACTACCTCCCATACATGTCACCTGTGTAATACCTTACATACATGTCACCTGTGTAATACCTCACATACATGTCACCTACTACCTCACTTACATGTCACCTGTGTAATACCTCACATACATGTCACCTGTGTAATACCTCACATACATGTCACCTACTACCTCGCATACATGTCACCTACTACCTCCCATACATGTCACCTACTACCTCACATACATGTCACCTGTGTAATACCTCACATACATGTCACCTGTGTAATACCTCACATACATGTCACCTGTGTAATACCTTACATACATGTCACCTGTGTAATACCTTACATACATGTCACATGTGTAATACCTTATATACATGTCACCTGTGTAATACCTCACATACATGTCACCTGTGTAATACCTCACATACATGTCACCTACTACCTCGCATACATGTCACCTACTACCTCCCATACATGTCACCTACTACCTCACATACATGTCACCTGTGTAATACCTCACATACATGTCACCTGTGTAATACCGCACATACATGTCACCTGTGTAATACCGCACATACATGTCACCTACTACCTCATATACATGTCACCTGTGTAATACCTCACATACATGTCACCTTCTACCTCACATACATGTCACCTGTGTAATACCTCACGTACATGTCACCTACTACCTCCCGTACATGTCACCTGTGTAATACCTCACGTACATGTCACCTGTGTAATACCTCACATACATGTCACCTACTACCTCCCATACATGTCACCTGTGTAATACCTCACATACATGTCACCTGTGTAATACCTCACATACATGTCACCTGTGTAATACCTCACATACATGTCACCTACTACCTCGCATACATGTCACCTACTACCTCCCATACATGTCACCTACTACCTCACATACATGTCACCTGTGTAATACCTCACATACATGTCACCTGTGTAATACCTCACATACATGTCACCTGTGTAATACCTTACATACATGTCACCTGTGTAATACCTTACATACATGTCACATGTGTAATACCTTATATACATGTCACCTGTGTAATACCTCCCATACATGTCACCTGTGTAATACCGCACATACATGTCACCTGTGTAATACCTTACATACATGTCGCCTACTACCTCATATACATGTCACCTGTGTAATACCTCACATACATGTCACCTTCTACCTCACATACATGTCACCTGTGTAATACCTCACGTACATGTCACCTACTACCTCCCGTACATGTCACCTGTGTAATACCTCACGTACATGTCACCTGTGTAATACCTCACATACATGTCACCTGTGTAATACCTCACATACATGTCACCTGTGTAATACCTCACATACATGTCACCTGTGTAATACCGCACATACATGTTACCTGTGTAATACCTTACATACATGTCACCTACTACCTCATATACATGTCACCTGTGTAATACCTCACATACATGTCACCTACTACCTCATATACATGTCACCTGTGTAATACCTCACATACATGTCACCTGTGTAATACCTTACATACATGTCACCTGCTACCTCCCATACATGTCACCTGTGTAATACCTCCCATACATGTCACCTGTGTAATACCTCCCATACATGTCACCTGTGTAATACCTCCCATACATGTCACCTGTGTAAGACCTCCCATACATGTCACCTGTGTAATACCTCCCATACATGTCACCTGTGTATTATACACAGGTGCAGCAGTATATATACATATGGGCATTATACACAGGTGCAGCAGTATATATATATATATATATATATATATATATATATATATATATATATATATATATATATATATTTATTTCTCTGACGTCCTAAGTGGATGCTGGGGACTCCGTCAGGACCATGGGGATTAGCGGCTCCGCAGGAGACAGGGCACAAAAGTAAAAGCTTTAGGATCAGGTGGTGTGCACTGGCTCCTCCCCCTATGACCCTCCTCCAAGCCTCAGTTAGATTTTTGTGCCCGGCCGAGAAGGGTGCAATCCAGGTGGCTCTCCTAAAGAGCTGCTTAGAGTAAAAGTTTGTTAGGTTTTTTATTTTCAGTGAGTCCTGCTGGCAACAGGCTCACTGCTACGAGGGACTTAGGGGAGAGAAGTGAACTCACCTGCGTGCAGGATGGATTGGCTTCTTAGGCTACTGGACACCATTAGCTCCAGAGGGAGTCGGAACACAGGTCTCACCCTGGGGTTCGTCCCGGAGCCGCGCCGCCGACCCCCCTTGCAGATGCCGAAAAGTGAAGGTCCAGAAACGGCGGCAGAAGACTCTTCAGTCTTCATAAGGTAGCGCACAGCACTGCAGCTGTGCGCCATTGTTGTCAGCACACTTCATAGCAGCGGTCACTGAGGGGGGGGGGCGCCCTGGGCAGCAATGATAGTACCTTATTCTGGCTAAAAATACATCACATATAGCCCCTGGGGGCTATATGGATGTATTTAACCCCTGCCAGGTCTCAGAAAAACGGGAGAAGAAGCCCGCCGAAAAGGGGGCGGGGCCTATTCTCCTCAGCACACAGCGCCATTTTCCCTCACAGAAATGCTGGTGGGAAGGCTCCCAGGCTCTCCCCTGCACTGCACTACAGAAACAGGGTTAAAACAGAGAGGGGGGGGGGGGCACTTATTTGGCGATATGTATATATATATATTAAAATGCTATAAGGGAAAAACACTTATATAAAGGTTGTCCCTGTATAATTATAGCGTTTTTGGTGTGTGCTGGCAAACTCTCCCTCTGTCTCCCCAAAGGGCTAGTGGGGTCCTGTCCTCTATCAGAGCATTCCCTGTGTGTGTGCTGTGTGTCGGTACGTGTGTGTCGACATGTATGAGGACGATGTTGGTGAGGAGGCGGAGCAATTGCCTGAAATGGTGATGTCACTCTCTAGGGAGTCGACACCGGAATGGATGGCTTATTTAAGGAATTACGTGATAATGTCAACACGCTGCAAGGTCGGTTGACGACATGAGACGGCCGGCAAACAAATTAGTACCTGTCCAGGCGTCTCAAACACCGTCAGGGGCTGTAAAACGCTCATTTACCTCAGTCGGTCGACACAGACACTGACACTGACTCCAGTGTCGACGGTGAAGAAACAAACGTATTTTCCTTTAGGGCCCGACGTTACATGTTAAGGGCAATGAAGGAGGTGTTACATATTTCTGATACTACAAGTACCACAAGAAGGGTATTATGTGGGGTGTGAAAAAACTACCTGTAGTTTTTCCTGAATCAGATAAATTAAATGAAGTGTGTGATGATGCGTGGGTTTCCCCCGATAGAAAATTATTGGCGGTATACCCTTTCCCGCCAGAAGTTAGGGCGCGTTGGGAAACACCCTTTAGGGTGGATAAGGCGCTCACACGCTTATCAAAACAAGTGGCGGTACCGTCTCCAGATAGGGCCGCCCTCAAGGAGCCAGCTGAGAGGCTGAAAAATATCCTAAAAAGGTATATACACACATACTGGTGTTATACTGCGACCAGCGATCGCCTCAGCCTGGATGTGCAGCGCTGGGGTGGCTTGGTCGGATTCCCTGACTGAAAATATTGATACCCTTGACAGGGACAGTATTTTATTGACTATAGAGCATTTAAAGAATGCATTTCTATATATGCGAGATGCACAGAGGGATATTTGCACTCTGGCATCAAGAGTAAGTGCGATGTCCATATCTGCCAGAAGATGTTTATGGACACGACAGTGGTCAGGTGATGCAGATTCCAAACGGCACATGGAAGTATTGCCGTATAAAGGGGAGGAGTTATTTGGGGTCGGTCCATCGGACCTGGTGGCCTCGGCAACAGCTGGAAAATCCACCTTTTTTACCCCAAATCACATCTCAGCAGAAAAAGACACCGTCTTTTCAGCCTCAGTCCTTTTGTCCCCATAAGGGCAAGCGGGCAAAAGGCCAGTCATATCTGCCCAGGGATAGAGGAAAGGGAAGAAGACTGCAGCAGGCAGCCCATTCCCAGGAACAGAAGCCCTCCACAGCTTCTGCCAAGTCCTCAGCATGACGCTGGGGCCGTACAAGCGGACTCAAGTGCGGTGGGGGGTCGTCTCAAGAGTTTCAGCGCGTAGTGGACTCACTCGCAAGTGGACCCCTGGATCCTACAAGTAGTATCCCAGGGGTACAGACTGGAGATTCGAGACGTCTCCCCCTCGCAGGCTCCTGATGTCTGCTTTACCAACGTCTTCCTCCGACAGGGAGGCAGTATTGGAAACAATTCACAAGCTGTATTCCCAGCAGGTGATAATCAAAGTACCCCTCCTACAACAAGGAAAGGGGTATTATTCCACACTATATTGTGGTACTGAAGCCAGACGGCTCGGTGAGACCTATTCTAAATGGGAAATCTTTGAACACTTACATACAAAGGTTCAAATCAAGATGGAGTCACTCAGAGCAGTGATAGCGAACCAGGAAGAAGGGGACTACATGGTGTCCCTGGACATCAAGGATGCTTACCTCCATGTCCCAAATTGCCCTTCTCACCAAGGGTACCTCAGGTTCGTGGTACGGAACTGTCACTATCAGTTTCAGACGCTGCCGTTTGGATTGTCCACGGCACCCCGGGTCTTTACCAAAGTAATGGCCGAAATGATGATTCTTCTTCAAAGAAAAGGCGTCTTAATTATCCCTTACTTGGACGATCTCCTGATAAGGGCAAGGTCCAGAGAACAGTTGGAAGTCGGAGTAGCACTATCTCAAGTAGTTCTACGACAGCACGGGTGGATTCTAAATATCCAAAATCGCAGCCGTTTCCGACGACACGTCTGCTGTTCCTAGGGATGGTTCTGGACACAGTCCAGAAAAAGGTGTTTCTCCCGGAGGAGAAAGCCAGGGAGTTATCCGAGCTAGTCAGGAACCTCCTAAAACCAGGAACAGTGTCAGTGCATCATTGCACAAGAGTCCTGGGAAAAATGGTGGCTTATTACGAAGCGATTCCATTCGGCAGATTCCACGCAAGAACTTTTCAGTGGGATCTGCTGGACAAATGGTCCGGATCGCATTTTCAGATGCATCAGCGGATAACCCTATCTCCAAGGACAAGGGTGTCTCTCCTGTGGTGGTTACAGAGTGCTCATCTTCTAGAGGGCCGCAGATTCGGCATTCAGGATTGGATGCTGGTGACCACGAAGGCCAGCCTGAGAGGCTGGGGAGCAGTCACACAGGGAAAAAATTTCCTGGGAGTGTGATCAAGTCTGGAGATTTTTCTCCACATAAATATACTGGAGCTAAGGGCAATTTACAATGCTCTAAGCTTAGCAAGACCTCTGCTTCAAGGTCAGCCGGTATTGATCCAGTGGGACAACATCACGGCAGTCGCCCACGTAAACAGACAGGGCGGCACAAGAAGCAGGAGGGCAATGGCAGAAACTGCAAGGATTTTTCGCTGGGCGGAAAATCATGTGATAGCACTGTCAGCAGTGTTCATTCCGGGAGTGGACAACTGGGAAGCAGACTTCCTCAGCAGGCACAACCTCCACCCGGGAGAGTGGGGACTTCATCGGGAAGTCTTCCACATGATTGTGAACCGTTGGAAACCAAAGGTGGACATGATGGCGTCCCGCCTGAACAAAAAACTGGACAAGTATTGCGCCAGGTCAAAAGACCCTCAGGCAATAGCTGTGGACGTTCTGGTAACACCGTGGGTGTACCAGTCGGTGTATGTCTTCCCTCCTCTGCTTCTCATACCCAAGGTATTGAGAATTATAAGACGTAGAGGAGTAAGAACTATACTCGTGGCTCCGGATTGGCAAGAAGGACTTGATACCCGGAACTTCAAGAGATGCTCACAGAGGACTCATGGCCTCTGCCGCTAAGAAGGGACTTGCTTCAGCAAGTACCATGTCTGTTCCAAGACTTACCGCGGCTGCGTTTGACGGCATGGCGGTTGAACGCCGGATCTTAAGGGAAAAAGGCATTCCGGAAGAGGTCATTCCTACCCTGGTCAAAGCCAGGAAGGAGGTGACCGCACAACATTATCACCACAGGTGGCGAAAATATGTTGCGTGGTGTGAGGCCAGGAAGGCCCCATGAAGAAATTTCAACTCGGTCGTTTCCTGCATTTCCTGCAAACAGGAGTGTCTATGGGCCTCAAATTGGGGTCCATTAAGGTTCAAATTTCGGCCCTGTCGATTTTCTTCCAGAAAGAATTGGATTCAGTTCCTGAAGTCCAGAAGTTTGTCAAGGGAGTACTGCATATACAACCCCCTTTTGTGCCTCCAGTGGCACTGTGGGATCTCAACGTAGTTCTGGGATTCCTAAAATCACATTGGTTTAAACCGCTCAAATCTGTGGATTTGAAATATCTCACAGGGAAAGTGACCATGCTGTTGGCCCTGGCCTCGGCCAGGCGAGTGTCAGAATTGGCGGCGTTTGTCTCAAAAAAGCCCATATCTGATTGTCCATTCGGACAGGGCAGAGCTGCGGACTCGTCCCCAGTTTCTCCCTAGGGTGGTGTCAGTGTTTCACCCGAACCAGCTTATTGTGGTACCTGCGGCTACTAGGGACTTGGAGGACTCCAAGTTGCTAGATGTTGTCAGGGCCCTGAAAATATAGTTTCCAGGACGGCTGGAGTCAGGAAAACTGACTTGCTGTTATCCTGTATGCACCCAACAAACTGGGTGCTCTTGCTTCTAAGAAGACGATTGCTAGTTGGATGTGTAGTACAATTCAGCTTGCACATTCTGTGGCAGGCCTGCCACAGCCAAAATATGTAAATGCCCATTCCACAAGGAAGGTGGGCTCATCTTGGGCGGCTGCCCGAGGGGTCTCGGCTTTACAACTTTGCCGAGCTGATACTTGGTCAGGGGCACACCCTGACTGAGGAGGACCTGGAGTTCTCTCATTCGGTGCTGCAGAGTCATCCGCACTCTCCCGCCCGTTTGGGAGCTTTGGTATAATCCCCATGGTCCTGACGGAGTCCCCAGCATCCACTTAGGACGTCAGAGAAAATAAGAATTTACTTACCGATAATTCTATTTCTCGTAGTCCGTAGTGGATGCTGGGCGCCCATCCCAAGTGCGGATTGTCTGCAATACTTGTACATAGTTATTGTTACAAAAATCGGGTTATTATTGTTGTGAGCCATCTTTTCAGATGCTCCGCTGTTATCATGCTGTTAACTGGGTTCAGATCACAGGTTGTACAGTGTGATTGGTGTGGCTGGTATGAGTCTTACCCGGGATTCAAAATCCTTCCTTATTGTGTACGCTCGTCCGGGCACAGTATCCTAACTGAGGCTTGGAGGAGGGTCATAGGGGGAGGAGCCAGTGCACACCACCTGATCCTAAAGCTTTTACTTTTGTGCCCTGTCTCCTGCGGAGCCGCTAATCCCCATGGTCCTGACGGAGTCCCCAGCATCCACTACGGACTACGAGAAATAGAATTATCGGTAAGTAAATTCTTATTATATATAATGTGGGATTTATACACAGATGCAGCAGTATATACATGTGGGCATTATACACAGGTGCAGCAGTATATACATGTGGGTATTATACACAGGTGCAGCGGTATATACATGTGGCCATTATACACAGGTGCAGCAGTATATACATGTGGGCGTTATACACAGGTGCAGCAGTATATACATGTGGGCATTATACACAGGTGCAGCGGTGTATACATGTGGGCGTTATACACAGGTACAGCGGTGTATACATGTGGGCGTTATACACAGGTGAAGCGTCCTCCTCCTCCCGTCTCCTTCAGTCCTCCTCCTCCCGTCTCCTTCAGTCCTCCTCCTCCCGTCTCCTTCAGTCCTCCTCCTCCCGTCTCTTCTAGTCCTCCTCCTCCAGACTCCTCCAGTCCTCCTCCTCCCGTCTCCTCCAGTCCTCCTCCTCCAGACTCCTCCAGTCCTCCTCCTCCAGACTCCTCCAGTCTTCCTCCTCCCGTCTCCTCTAGTCCTCCTCCCGTCTCCTCTAGTCCTCCTCCTCCTCCCGTCTCCTCTAGTCCTCCTCCCGTCTCCTCCAGTGGTCCTCCTCCTCCCGTCTCCTCCAGTCGTCGTCCTCCTCCTCCAGTCGTCCTCCTCCTCCAGTCGTCCTCCTCCTCCTCCTCCCGTCTCCTCCAGTCGTCGTCGTCGTCCTCCTCCTCCCGTCTCCTCCAGTCGTCGTTCTCCTCCTCCTCCTACTCCTCCCGTCTCCTCCAGTTGTCTTCCTCCTCCTCCTCCTCCAGTTGTCTTCCTCCTCCTCCTCCTCCTGTCGTCTTCCTCCTCCTCCTCCTCCAGTCGTCTTCCTCCTCCTCCAGTCGTCTTCCTCCTCCTCCTCCTCCTCCTCCAGTCGTCTTCCTCCTCCTCCAGTCGTCTTCCTCCTCCTCCTCCTCCTCCTCCAGTCGTCTTCCTCCTCCTCCAGTCGTCTTCCTCCTCCTCCTCCTCCAGTCGTCTTCCTCCTCCTCCTCCTCCAGTCGTCTTCCTCCTCCTCCAGTCGTCTTCCTCCTCCTCCTCCTCCAGTCGTCTTCCTCCTCCTCCTCCTCCAGTCGTCTTCCTCCTCCTCCTCCTCCAGTCGTCTTCCTCCTCCTCCTCCTCCAGTCGTCTTCCTCCTCCTCCTCCTCCAGTCGTCTTCCTCCTCCAGTCGTCTTCCTCCTCCTCCTCCAGTCGTCTTCCTCCTCCTCCTCCTCCTCCAGTCGTCTTCCTCCTCCTCCTCCAGTCGTCTTCCTCCTCCTCCTCCAGTCGTCTTCCTCCTCCTCCTCCAGTTGTCTTCCTCCTCCTCCTCCAGTTGTCTTCCTCCTCCTCCTCCAGTCGTCTTCCTCCTCCTCCAGTCGTCTTCCTCCTCCTCCAGTCGTCTTCCTCCTCCTCCTCCTCCTCCTCCAGTCGTCTTCCTCCTCCTCCTCCAGTCGTCTTCCTCCTCCCGTCTCCTCCAGTTGTCGTCGTCCTCCTCCTCCCGTCTCCTCCATTTGTCGTCGTCCTCCTCCTCCCGTCTCCTCCATTTGTCGTCGTCCTCCTCCTCCCGTCTCCTCCAGTTGTCGTCGTCGTCCTCCTCCTCCCGTCTCCTCCAGTTGTCGTCGTCGTCCTCCTCCTCCCGTCTCCTCCAGTTGTCGTCGTCCTCCTCCTCCAGTTGTCGTCGTCCTCCTCCTCCCGTCTCCTCCAGTTGTCGTCGTCCTCCTCCTCCAGTTGTCGTCGTCGTCCTCCTCCTCCAGTTGTCGTCGTCGTCGTCGTCCTCCTCCTCCAGTTGTCGTCGTCGTCGTCGTCGTCCTCCTCCTCCTCCCGTCTCCTCCAGTTGTCGTCGTCGTCCTCCTCCTCCCGTCTCCTCCAGTTGTCGTCGTCGTCCTCCTCCTCCAGTCGTCGTCGTCGTCCTCCTCCTCCAGTCGTCGTCGTCGTCCTCCTCCTCCCGTCTCCTCCAGTCCTCCTCCTCCTCCCGTCTCCTCCAGTCCTCCTCCTCCTCCCGTCTCCTCCAGTCCTCCTCCTCCTCCCGTCTCCTCCAGTCCTCCTCCTCCTCCCGTCTCCTCCAGTCCTCCTCCTCCTCCCGTCTCCTCCAGTCCTCCTCCTCCTCCCGTCTCCTCCAGTCCTCCTCCTCCTCCCGTCTCCTCCAGTCCTTCTCCTCCAGTCCTCTTCCTCCTCCCGTCTCCTCCAGTCCTCCTCGTCCTCCTCCTCCTCCCGTCTCCTCCAGTCCTCCTCCAGTCTTCCTCCTCCTCCCGTCTCCTCCAGTCCTCTGTCTCCTCCAGTCCTCCTCCAGTCCTCCTACCGTCTCCTCCAGTCCTCCTCCTCCTCCCGTCTCCTCCAGTCCTCCTCCTCCTCCCGTCTACTCCAGTCCTCCTCCTCCTCCTCCTGTCTACTCCAGTCCTCCTCCAGTCCTCCTCCTCCTCCTCCTCCTCCTCCAGTCCTCCTCCTCCTCCCGTCTCCTCCAGTCCTCCCGTCTCCTCCAGTCCTCCTCCTCCTCCCGTCTCCTCTAGTTCTCCTCCAGTGGTCCTCCTCCTCCCGTCTCCTCCAGTCGTCGTCCTCCTCCTCCAGTCGTCCTCCTCCTCCAGTCGTCCTCCTCCTCCAGTCGTCCTCCTCCTCCAGTCGTCCTCCTCCTCCTCCTCCAGTCGTCCTCCTCCTCCAGTCGTCCTCCTCCTCTTCCTCCAGTCGTCCTCCTCCTCTTCCTCCAGTCGTCCTCCTCCTCTTCCTCCAGTCGTCCTCCTCCTCCTCCAGTCGTCCTCCTCCTCCAGTCGTCCTCCTCGTCCTCCTCCTCCAGTCGTCCTCCTCCTCCTCCTCCAGTCGTCCTTCTCCTCCTCCTCCAGTCGTCCTTCTCCTCCTCCTCCTCCTCCTCCTCCAGTCGTCCTTCTCCTCCTCCTCCTCCTCCAGTCGTCCTTCTCCTCCTCCTCCTCCTCCTCCAGTCGTCCTCCTCCTCCTCCAGTCGTCGTCGTCCTCCTCCTCCTCCCGTCTCCTCCAGTCATTCTTCCTCCACCTCCTCCAGTCGTCTTCCTCCTCCTCCTACTCCTCCCGTCTCCTCCAGTCGTCTTCCTCCTCCTCCTACTCCTCCCGTCTCCTCCAGTTGTCTTCCTCCTCCTCCTCCTCCAGTTGTCTTCCTCCTCCTCCTCCAGTTGTCTTCCTCCTCCTCCTCCTCCAGTCGTCTTCCTCCTCCTCCAGTCGTCTTCCTCCTCCTCCAGTCGTCTTCCTCCTCCTCCAGTCGTCTTGCTCCTCCTCCTCCTCCAGTCGTCTTCCTCCTCCAGTCGTCTTCCTCCTCCTCCTCCTCCAGTCGTCTTCCTCCTCCTCCTCCTCCTCCAGTCGTCTTCCTCCTCCTCCTCCTCCTCCAGTAGTCTTCCTCCTCCTCCTCCTCCAGTAGTCTTCCTCCTCCTCCTCCTCCAGTAGTCTTCCTCCTCCTCCTCCTCCAGTCGTCTTCCTCCTCCTCCTCCTCCAGTCGTCTTCCTCCTCCTCCTCCTCCAGTCGTCTTCCTCCTCCTCCTCCTCCAGTCGTCTTCCTCCTCCTCCTCCAGTCGTCTTCCTCCTCCTCCCGTCTCCTCCAGTTGTCGTCGTCGTCCTCCTCCTCCCGTCTCCTCCAGTTGTCGTCGTCGTCCTCCTCCTCCCGTCTCCTCCAGTTGTCGTCGTCGTCGTCGTCGTCGTCCTCCTCCTCCCGTCTCCAGTTGTCGTCGTCGTCGTCGTCGTCCTCCTCCTCCCGTCTCCTCCAGTTGTCGTCGTCCTCCTCCTCCCGTCTCCTCCAGTTGTCGTCGTCGTCCTCCTCCTCCCGTCTCCTCCAGTTGTTGTCGTCGTCGTCGTCCTCCTCCTCCCGTCTCCTCCAGTTGTCGTCGTCGTCGTCGTCGTCCTCCTCCTCCCGTCTCCTCCAGTTGTCGTCGTCGTCCTCCTCCTCCCGTCTCCTCCAGTTGTCGTCGTCCTCCTCCTCCCGTCTCCTCCAGTTGTCGTCGTCGTCCTCCTCCTCCTCCCGTCTCCTCCAGTTGTCGTCGTCGTCGTCCTCCTCCTCCCGTCTCCTCCAGTTGTCGTCGTCGTCGTCCTCCTCCTCCCGTCTCCTCCAGTTGTCGTCGTCCTCCTCCTCCCGTCTCCTCCAGTTGTCGTCGTCCTCCTCCTCCCGTCTCCTCCAGTTGTCGTCCTCGTCCTCCTCCTCCCGTCTCCTCCAGTTGTCGTCGTCGTCCTCCTCCTCCCGTCTCCTCCAGTTGTCGTCGTCCTCCTCCTCCAGTCGTTGTCGTCGTCGTCGTCGTCGTCGTCGTCCTCCTCCTCCCGTCTCCTCCAGTCCTCCTCCTCCTCCCGTCTCCTCCAGTCCTCCTCCTCCTCCCGTCTCCTCCAGTCCTCTTCCTCCTCCCGTCTCCTCCAGTCCTCTTCCTCCTCCCGTCTCCTCCAGTCCTCTTCCTCCTCCCGTCTCCTCCAGTCCTCTTCCTCCTCCCGTCTCCTCCAGTCCTCCTCCTCCTCCTCCAGTCCTCCTCCTCCTCCCTCCTCCTCCAGTCTTCCTCCTCCTCCCGTCTCCTCCAGTCCTCCGTCTCCTCCAGTCCTCCTCCAGTCCTCCTCCCGTCTCCTCCAGTCCTCCTCCTCCTCCCGTCTCCTCCAGTCCTCCTCCTCCTCCCGTCTCCTCCAGTCCTCTTCCTCCTCCCGTCTCCTCCAGTCCTCTTCCTCCTCCCGTCTCCTCCAGTCCTCTTCCTCCTCCCGTCTCCTCCAGTCCTCTTCCTCCTCCCGTCTCCTCCAGTCCTCCTCCTCCTCCTCCAGTCCTCCTCCTCCTCCTCCTCCAGTCCTCCTCCTCCTCCTCCCGTCTCCTCCAGTCCTTCTCCTCCTCCCGTCTCCTCCAGTCCTCCGTCTCCTCCAGTCCTCCTCCTCCTCCCGTCTCCTCCAGTCCTCCGTCTCCTCCAGTCCTCCTCCAGTCCTCCTCCTCCTCCCGTCTCCTCCAGTCCTCCTCCTCCTCCCGTCTCCTCCAGTCCTCCTCCTCCTCCCGTCTCCTCCAGTCCTCCTCCTCCTCCCGTCTCCTCCTCCTCCCGTCTCCTACAGTCCTCGTCCTCCTCCCGTCTCCTCCAGTCCTCCTCCTTTTCCCGTCTCCTCCAGTCCTCCTCCTTTTCCCGTCTCCTCCAGTCCTCCTCCTCCTCCTCCCGTCTCCTCCAGTCCTCCTCCTCCCGTCTCCTCCAGTCCTCCTCCTCCCGTCTCCTCCAGTCCTCCTCCTCCCGTCTCCTCCAGTCCTCCTCCTCCCGTCTCCTCCAGTCCTCCTCCTCCCGTCTCCTCCAGTCCTCCTCCCGTCTCCTCCAGTCCTCCTCCCGTCTTGTGTTTGTCCCATCTGCCGCTCACCCCTGTGCCACCCTTTTCCTCTGTTACTGGTCTCCCTTAGTCCTTCCACCCTTTGCCACCTGTCTCCCCCAATCCTCTCCTCCCCGCCTGTTCTTCCTCTCCTCCCCCCAGTCCTTACGTTTCCTCCCATACTCTCTGTCTGTGACTACAGTAAGCGCATATGATATTGCGGAGAAATGATCCTGATTGGTGAATCCCTAGCGCCTATCACATTGAGTCTTGGTTACATGCGAGATGAATAATACTGCCAAGCTGTCTGCACTTGTAGTTCTCCTATGTTCTAGACGCTCTCTCTGTCTGATCCTTGTACGCAGGTGTCTCCCGAGTCCCCGTCCGGACCCTGCATGCAGCAAGCGCAGAATCCAGGAGGAAGATGAGTGAGTGATGCTCTTCTCGCTGCGTGTACGCTGTGTCAGCGCTGTGTGTAAGACATTATTTGTCAGTGTCCGCTCTGCGTACAGCGGCCTAGTGAGGGTACAGCATTCTGGGGGATCAGAGTCATGTGCAGTGTCACCGGACACCACCCATGCCTGTATGAAATAGTCCACAGATTGGTAGGTCACCCAGAGCCATCCCTCGTACAGCAGAGCTCACACTCGGCTGTTTTGTCACCCGAACTCTGCCCATTATGTTAAAGTTGAGGCGCGGCCTTCCCCCGGAGCATGGCATTGCTACACGCAGACATACCGGATATGGGAGCCTCCATGGAGCAACTGGAGATGGGCTGAGCAGAGGTCCTGACGCCCGGTCATAAACCAGTCCCCCTGGTGCCATTTAACCAGAGGGGCTCCCACTCAGTGTTGCCGGGGGTCAGTCTGTGGCCAGTGAGAGTAGGAAAGGACTGGGTATTAGCTGTGGAGTGCGGTGCCATGTTGGATAAGTTATTATACAGGAGGTCCAGGGAATAGTGCTGGACACAGCGACTGACCTGTATCCATAGTACAGTGCAAGTGATGTGTCCGGCATCATGCATGCGTCCAGTGATCAGTGATGGACAGAGGGGGCTTCTATATGACATGGGTGCACTATTGTGTGGTCCCGTATGAACTGACGGTACTGTTGTGCACGAGGCCTCCATAATCTTGCCCTTCAGAAGTCTAATGTGCTGGCCTCAGTGATCAGCACCCTGAGCACTGACACAGCGTTCTCTGGCACTAGGTGCCTGTTACCTTACAACACTCATGTTATTTTCTCCGGCAGGGTCCACAGGTTATCCACAGCGGATTTGCACCAAACGGTTAAAGCTTTCGGCCTCCCAGCATGCAACGGGCCTATCCATATATCCCCGCCTCCTGGCTCAGGCAAATCAGTTGTTTTTTGTTTGGTGCGGCAGGAGCCGGACCATGATCAGAGGGTTGCTGGTTTTTAGCAGCCATAAGCTTTTTTTTATTTCTCATGCGTGCTAGAGCAGGGGTGGCCAACCAGTCAGAGTCAAAGAGCCAGAAAAGATCTGTAGTCAAGGGCAAGAGCCAGAATCATGTGCGCGCTCAAAAATGGGGGCATGGCCTAGTTTTCACAAAGCCACACCCCATTTTGTGCGCACACCTTTCGTTATGACATTTGTAGGAGTATGACCTTGTGTCATAACTCCGCTTTTAGTCATGTTGTACAGTGCCAAATACATATAATGCCCCAGTACAGTGCCACATACATATAAAAATTTCAAAAAATGGGTGCCTCCACACTCCCAGAAACATGTCCCCACAGTGCCACATACACATATGTGCCCACAGCACCAGATACATATATGCCTCACAGTGCCAGATACACATTTCCCCACAGTGCCAGCTATGCCCCTAGTGCCAGATATATATGTCCCCAAAGTGCCAGCTATGCCCCCAATGCAGTGTCCCCACAGTGCCAGATATGCCCCCAGTGCCAGATTTACTTGTCCCCACAGTGCCAGCTATGCCCCTAGTGCCAGATATGCCCCCAATGCCAGTGTCCCCACAGTGCCAGCTATGCCCCTAGTGCCAGATATACATGTCCCCACAGTGCCAGATATGCCCCCAATGCCAGTGTCCCCACAGTGCCAGCTATGCCCCTAGTGCCAGATATACATGTCCCCACAGTGCCAGATATGCCCCCAATGCCAGTGTCCCCACAGTGCCAGATATATATGTCCCCACAGTGCCAGCAATGCCCTCAGTGCCAGTGTCCCCACAGTGCCAGATATGTCCCCCAAGTGCCAGATATATATGCCAGATATATATGTCCCCACAGTGCCACCAGAACTCTGCCCATTATGTTAAAGTTGAGGCGCGGCCTTCCCCCGGAGCATGGCATTGCTACACGCAGACAGACCGGATATGGGAGCCTCCATGGAGCAACTGGAGATGGGCTGAGCAGAGGTCCTGACGCCCGGTCATAAACCAGTCCCCCTGGTGCCATTTAACCAGAGGGGCTCCCACTCAGTGTTGCCGGGGGTCAGTCTGTGGCCAGTGAGAGTAGGAACTTTAAGACTTTGAGTGTGACCTGGCTCCTCCCTCTATGCCCCTCCTCCAGACTCCAGTTTAGAATTGTGCCCATGCAGACTGGATGCACTCTGAGGAGCTCTACTGAGTTTCTCGGGAAAAGGCTTTTGTTAGGTTTTTTATTTTCAGGGAGAACTGCTGGCAACAGTCTCCCTGCATTGTGGGACTGAGGGGGCAGAAGTCAGACCTACAGTACTTCTGGTGAGTTTAAAGGATCTACTTCTTGGCTACAGGACACCATTAGCTCCTGAGGGTCTGATCGCTAGGTACGCCTAGATGCTCGTTCCCGGAGCCCGCCGTCACCCCCCTTGCAGAGCCAGAAGTCAGAAGACAGGTGAGTAGAAGAAGTAAAGAAGACTTCAGTGACAGCTTCTGAGGTACCGCACACCGACCGCGCTGCGCACCATGCTCCCACTCACAGAGGCATTGCAGGGTGCGGCGGGGGGGGGGGGGCCCTGGGCAGCATATTTTTTATATATATATATATATATATATATATATATATATATATATATATATATATATATATATATATAATATATAATACATATATATATATATATATATATATATATATATTTATATATATATATATATCTCTCAAAACAGACTGGCAAGAGGGGACATAGGTGTGGAGACACTGTCCTACTCCCTCCAGTGTAAACATTTACTGAAAAAACGCGTGTCTGAAGCGCGCCATTGCGGGGGCGGAGCTTAGTCCTCTCAGCTCAAACACCTCTGAGCCATTTTCTCTACACAGGCTGCAGAGACGCTGGTCCTTCCACACACTGCTATACAAGTAACAGGGTGCAAAACGGGGGGACAGTTATTCTGGTGCATATTATTATTATTATAATAGCGCTGCAGGGTCTGAGGCATTTATTTGGATTTCAGAACCGTTGGTGAAGCGCTGGGGTGTGAGCTGGCAAACTCCCTCTGTGTCTCTCTGACAGACTTTACTGTGGGTCTGTCCCCTATATGCCCAGTGTGTCTGTGAGTGTTGGGTACACGTGTGTCGGCATGTCTGAGGCGGAGTGCTCTTCCCAGGAGGAGACTCTGTTGGGGACACAAACATCTGTGGGAGTGACCCTGTCGGCACCGCCGACTCCTGATTGGGCTAATGTGTTGAATGCCTTGAATGCAAATGTGGCTCTTATTAGTAAGAGATTGGATAAATCTGAGTCTCAGAACCAGGCATGGAAGAAGTCTGTGGAGGATGCGTTGTTGCAAGTCCAGACCCCTTCGGGATCACAAAAAAGATTGTTTGCCCAGTTGGCAGACAAGGATACCGACACGAACTATGACTCCAGTGTCGACTATAGTGATGCCAGATTAGACCCAAAATTGTCAAAGAGCATTCAGTACATGATTGTGGCGATAAAAGACGTGTTACATATCACTGAGGACCCTGCTGTTCCTGATATTAGGGTCTGTATGTACAAGGGAAAGAAGCCTGATATAACGTTTCCTCCCTCTCATGAACTGAATACTCTATTTGATAAGGTTTGGGAAAGTCCTGACAAAAAGTTTCAGATTCCCAAAAGGATTCAGTTGGCGTACCCCTTTCCTTCTGGGGATAGGGATAAGTTGGACCCCCATTGTGGACAAGGCTCTATCCCGGCTGTCCAAAAAGGTGGCTCTTCCGTCCCCGAACACGGCAGCCCTTAAGGATCCTGCGTATCGGAGGCAGGAAAGTACATTGAAATCCATTTATATCACCACAGGTACGCTGCTCAGGCCAGCTATTGCATCTGCGTGGGTGAGTAGTGCAATCGAAAACTGGGCAGATAACTTGTCATCTGATATAGAGGCCCTAGATAGGGATAGCGTTCTCTTGACTCTAGGTCATATCAGGGACGCCGCAGCATATCTAAAGGAAGCTGCGAGAGATATTGGCCTTTTGGGATCAAAGGCAAATGCCATGGCTGTCTCAGCTAGGCGTGTTTTGTGGATTCACCAATGGAATGCTGATGCTGACTCCCAAGAAAAGTATGGAAGCTTTACCATATAAAGGTATGGCCTTATTTGGAGACGGCCTTGATGATTTGGTGTCTACGGCTACCGCGGGTAAGTCATCCTTTTTACCTTATGTTCCCCCACAACAAAAGAAAACGCACCACTATCAGATGCAGTCCTTTCGGCCCAATAAATTCAGAAAGGGCTGGGGTTCTTCCTTCCTTGCTACTAGAGGAAGGGGAAGAGGTAAAAGATTTCCAGCCTTGTCAAGCTCCAAGGAGCAGAAGTCCTCCCAGGCTTCTGCCACCTCCACCGCATGACGTTGGGATTCCTATGCAGGAGTCCGCACCGGTGGGGGCCCGTCTGAAACTCTTCAGTCGGTTTTGGGTTTGTTCGAACCTAGACCCTTGGATATTACAAATAGTATCCCAAGGGTGCAAGCTGGAGTTTCAGGACGCCCCTCCTCGCCGGTTTTTCCAATCGGCCTTACCAGTTTCTCTTCCCGACAGGGAGATAGTTTGCGCCGCAATACAAAAATTGTGTTTAAATCAGGTTATCATCAGGGTTCCCCAGTCACAACAGGGAGAAGGGTTTTTCTCCTTCATCCACTAGGGGCCACTGGAGCGTAGTTACAATGGGGAAATAGTAGGCAGTAATTGGGAGCTGGCACTTTAAAATTCTCACACTGTGGCTAGCTCCTCCCCTACTATCTCCCCTCCAAGCCAGTCTTAGTTTAGTGCCCGAGGGAGCTGGTTCACTTGGGTTTAGCTGAAGAATTTTTTCCTTTTTCTTTATTATTTTATTTTTCTATCACACACGCACAGACTGGCAGCTCTGCCACTGCCAGTCTGCACCGCGGGAGCTGCCGGCGGGGTCCCATCGCAGCTGCGTGCGGCTCGGGATGGGCCCCGGCTGAGGGAGACATTGAGCTCTCCTGAGTTGGCCGGACACCGCTGCGTGCGGCGCGTGTCGGGGCCGCTCCACCAGCAGAAGATTCCGGCAGCATGGCAGCGGTGAGTATACGTGGTCGGACACCGCTGCGTGCGGCGCGTGTCGGGACCGCTCCACCACAAGAAGATTCCGGCCGGACACCGCTGCGTGCGGCGCGTGTTGGGGCCGCTGGGTCGAAACGCCTGACGGAAGGAAGCGGTGAGTACAATCCCCCCCCCCCCTCCAGACTGATGTATGTTTTTACATTTTTCAGTGTTTTAATACAAGGCTCTCCAATACTTTCCAGTCATAGCCAGGCTGGAGTGCATAAAAGGCGCACTTACTAATTTGAAATTGGCGCCATTATGTGGGGGGCGGAGCTTCAGCCCGCTCTGTAAGCGGGCTCAGCGCTCTTCACTCCCCGGCTGCAGCATATAGGCAGCCGGGTGATACATTTACACTCCCCGGCTGCAACATACACACTTACAAGCAGCCGGGGGATAATGTGGTTTTTAATTTGATAAGTGACCGGGGCAGGGGGGCGGAGCTAACTCCCGCTCTGTTCGGCGGGCTCAGATCTCCGCTCCCCGGCCGCAGCATTCAGGCGGCTGGGGGATGCAGGTAGAAAGCACAGCAGCGTCCGCCAAGAACTAGGACGAGGGGGCGGAGCTAACTCCCGCTCTGTTCGGCGGGCTCAGGCTCTCCGCTCCCCGGCCGCACACCGCTCCCCGGCCGCAGCATACAGGCGGCCGGGGGATGCACTGAGAAAGCACAGCAGCGGCCACCAACAACTAGGACGAGGGGGCGGAGCTAACTCTCGTTCTGTACGGCGGGCTTTCTCCGCTCCCCGGCCGCTGCATGGCGAGACGCCGCTCCACAGTCCCCCGCTCCCCGGCCCGCTGAAAGCTCCTTTCCTCTCCTGGCTGCGCAGGGAGGATTCTTAACATTCTTAACATGTATGAAGGATGGGGGTGAAGCTTATTCCCCCCGGCGGCGGCTCCCAGCTCTCATTGTCTCTAGACAACACATCCAGTCTCTGGGGTTTTTAGCTTTTCTGTGCAGTATGCTACAGAAATATTTGTTACATCTTGCTTTGGCTACATTCTTCCCTGCAGGGGAGTCCTCTGCCCCATTTCAGACATTTAGATCAGGAAACCTGCTCTATTACAGGAGCTGGGACTCAGCTCATTAATAATTAAAAATCTACTGTGCACTATTTCTTTACCCTACAAATACACAGTATTTATCTACCCTATTAGGTGCACAGTATTTATCTACCCGGTTGGGTTCACTGTGGTGTGTGTATATAGATATAAGTAGATATATATATTTAAGTGTGTGTGGGTATGTATATAGATATATCCATACAATACCATATATAGGGGATAAAACAGACACTTCCGCAATGTTTTCTAATAACAAGATACCCCACCTTGCCACATAACTTTTTCCCCCATCTTTTCTCACAGGCTGGTCACCATTTTGAAAAGCCAGCGGAACCTCCGAGAAACATCTGGTGCACCTTAATTAGCGGTACACTACATACAGGGCGGGGTGTTGCCTTCCCTTTATTATTCCTTGGTGTCACTAGTTACTAATGCTATTTGTAATTGGGGAATGTGTGTAAAGCATCAGACAAATAGCGCTGTGGCTCAGTACGCTAGTAGCGGGTATCTGAACAGGGGTTTGAATCCAAACAAAACTTTAAGGAGAACTCCTATAGCCTAGGGCTAAGACTCCTGTCCCACAGCGCAGCGTTACTGGTTCAGGTCTCCGCTGCTCCAGAAAGTTTAGTTGAATCGTGTCGGTCACACATTATAGCGCAGACCTTACATAGGGCTGTGTTTGTTTAACCCACCTTTTCTCCTTTCGTTTGTCTCACCTGGGATAGTCAAAGAATTCCCTCTTAGGTGTGAAGTATGCGGTGGAGCCATCTGCTTAGCCCTCCACGCACCTGCAGGACGCTCCTGTTTGAACAGCTCAGATTATACAGGTAATGTCACTGGTAACCAGAGACCTTGTACGTCATTTCACCTCTCCAGGTTTCTAAAGGAACCTTGCTAACATTCCAGGTTACATTACTGATGTCTGTTTTCTGTGGATCTGAACCAGTGTCTCAGAATATCCAGGTGCATTATACAGCAGTTCATCTGATACTGCAGGTAAAGGAGGCGGACACGTCAAGTCCATCAGGGTTCGACGCCGATGACGAAATGACAGAGGCTGGTCCAGTTTCGGATGAGCTGGGCAGGCTCCGGTAGATGGCCGGCAGACACCCGAATACACAATTTCAGGTATCAAACAATGTTTGTTTTCCTATCCTTTCCCCGCAGACGGCAGGAAATGGTATCAGTACCTCTCCAGGGTATACCCCTCGATGTATCGCCGATCCAACAAGCTGCCGTTTTCCTGAGGCAACCTTGCTCAGGGACCCATCGAAGACATATACGGCAGCAGGGTTCTACCTTGTCCGGAGCAGGTAGGTTGTGGAACAATTGTCCTCTAGGTTACAGGATGTTTCGCATCAGGATCAATTGATACTTTGGTACGGGTCAGAATCACGATTCTGCTTTATGTTCTTTGGAGGTCTCCACGTCTACAGACTCGGAACCTGCATTTTTGCTTGGGCTGTCTTAACCCGACGACCTCTGGGGCTGCGACAGTGACAGGTGAACATGAAATCCTACGGGGCAGATGGTTCAGGGGAAGGAACTTTCTGCAGGATTTCTTGAACCAGTGGAGGTAAGTCCACTTTGCTTTCTCCTACTTCTGCTCCAGCTCCAAGACAGACCTTTACCGGTCTTTCCTTTAGATTTTTACCGTGCCCTTTCAAGCTTTCGACTCCACACGGGCGATATCTCCGTCGCCAGGGGATCTCAAAAAAAAAAAAAAAAAAAAAAAAAAAAAAAAAAAAGCTGAAGCATAGGTTCAACAACCTTGGTCCAGTCTGATTTTACATCATCCTATACACACACTACAGGTCAGAGGGTCCCAGGGTGGGCGCAGGTCGGTGGAAGAAGGCTTGGCCGGTTACAGACTAGATTTGGAGTACAACCGTCTCGGGAGTCCCTCGACAGGGGTCGGCTGATTTACGATGACAAGAGAGTCATACTGCAGGCGGCGCTCCATATGCTTCTAACCGCAAAGGGTGTTGATCTCTGTTTTTTACATATCATTTGAATCGAGACAGTTCTCAGGCCTTTGGTTTTTTCACGTTCCGAAGCCAGTTGGCTCGGCCAGGCCTATTCTGGCCTTAGAATCCTTCCAGTCTGTGATTGCTAGTTTGAACAAGAAAGGGAGTTTTACGCGTCCCTTGTCTTCAGGGATGCCTGTTTACTGATTTCCCTTGGGTTTCCTCATCGGGCTTTACTCAGAGTCGCATTACAGGATTCTCATTTTCACTGTAAGTCCTTTCCTTTCGGTCTCTCTTCCGCTCCCACAGGGTTCAGGAAGATCACAGAATAACTCTTTTTCAAGGGGGTGACGTTGGTTCCCTAATGGGACAATCTACTGCTACTATCCCATTCTGTACATTACGTGTCTTCTGAAGATCCGGAGGATCCAGGAGCTTCTGGTTCGACATAGATCCAATTTATGCTCCTCGTAGACGTTTTCTCAACACAAGTTGCGACGCAATGAGTGGTCGCCTACATTCCCCTCTGAGTGGGGGACAACAATCTTCTTCCCAGGTCAGGCCACCAGGTCAGACTCCTGGGTGAGGGAACATTCCCCGGAGTTTTGTCAGCTAGTCTGCTGTGGGCGGAGATTTCGAATCTACCTCAGGGCGTTCTGACTGACTCTTTAACTCTTTACTACTCACGGACGTGAGCTCTGGTGGCAGTAGCCGAGGATGCCCTCAGGGCTCCTGGGAGTTTCTGGTTATTCTATCCTGCCTCCTTTTCTATTTCTACCTCACTTTCGGTAACACAGGAGGGGAATATGCGTGCTAGTCCTCTCGGTGGCTCTGGTTGGGCCACCCATGACTTGAAGATACGGCTACACCTGTTGCCAGTAGAGGAGCCTTGGCTCCTACCTAGACTGGACTGTCTACTTCAACAGGGTCCTTTTCTTTGTTCAATCTTACACTGGTTTCATTTAACCGTGTGACTGTTCACGAGACCTCAGAAGGGAGGAGTTCCCTAGTTCGGTTAGGCCTACTAGGCCCCGATTTCAGAAGTCTGTTACCTCTTCTCGCTTTTGCCACTTTTGGAAAGCTGTATGGGACATAATAAGGATAAAAGGGGGTTTTCCCCTTCTTTCAGTTACCATTCAGCCGTCATCTTTGGTTTCTCTGGGAGGTTTTGCTCCACTGCGCTTCAAACCACATTAACCTGAATTTTAGGTCTCTGCCTTTTTCGTTTTTTTCCAAAAGAAATTAGCCTGGCGGCCGTAAGTCCGGGCTCTCTTTCAGGGAGTACTCTATTAGCTACTCCCCCCGGCTGAGCTTCGGCCTCAGCGGTCGTTTCTTCCAAAGGGGATGTCCGTTTTTCATATAAATCTGACACTAGTGTTTTTCAGTCCTCTTTGAATGTTGTCAGGGCTCGCCGACTCTCTACAGAGGTCTTAGGCTATTCGACGGAGGGTTTTTTCTTCTATATTCTGTACGATGCTCCCGTACTAAGTAGCCGGGGTCCCAACATATGCTGGGTTGTTGGATACATCTGACCATTTCAGCGCACTTTACGCGCGTGGTGGGACCTTCGGGGGCAGCTGCCCGTGGGGTCTCCATGAATACCTTATGTATTATGTATACCTACATTCGTTTTGTCAAATTCTACAAGTTTGACACTTTTGCGGCCTCTGCATCACAGTTTGCCCGAGCGGTTTTACAGGACTCTCAGCGCTCTCCCACCCGATTTGGGAGCTCTGGGACGTCCCCATTGTAACTACGCTCCAGTGGCCCCTAGTGGATGAAGGAGAAATCAGGATTTTGGTACTTACCGATAAATCCCTTTCTCCGATTCCACAAGGGCCACTGGACGCCCGCCCAGCGCTGTTCCTCCTTGTTTTTTGCTTAACGGTTTGCAGATCACCATATGACTGCTTGTTGAGTTCGGGCTAGCCGGTTGTTTGTTAGGTTCTGTTCCAGGTTGGTTTTGTGTTATCCTGGTTTACAGGGCTTCATTAACCTCCTCTACCTTACGGTTTGTTTATTCCAGCTCTCCTCGGGCACAGTTTTACGTAGACTGGCTTGGAGGGGAGATAGTAGGGGAGGAGCCACAGTGTGAGAATTTTAAAGTGCCAGCTCCCAATTACTGCCTACTATTTACCCATTGTAACTACGCTCCAGTGGCCCCTGTGGAATCGGAGAAAGGGATTTATCGGTAAGTACCAAAATCCTGATTTTTCGAGCCTGTTTGTGGTCCCGAAGCCGGACGGCTCGTCAGACCGATCCTAAACCTGAAATCCCTGAATTTCTACCTAAAGAGATTCAAATTCAAGATGGTCTCTCCGAGCAGTGATCTCCAGTCTGGAGGAAGGGGATTTTATGGTGTCGGTGGACATAAAAGATGCCTACTTACACGTCCCCATTTATCCTCCGCATCGGGCTTACCTGAGATTTGCAATTCAGGATTGTCATTACCAATTTCTAATATTGCCGTTTGGTCTTTCCACGGCTCCGAGGATTTTCACCAAAGTGATGGCAGAGATGATGATTCTCCTTCGCAAACAAGGAGTCACGATTATCCCATACTTGGACGATCTCCTGATAAAAGCGAGATCCAGGGGCCAGTTGGTCCAAAACGTTGCACTCTCCATGACGGTTCTCCAGCAACATGGTTGGCTCCTAAACTTGCCAAAATCACAGTTGATTCCGACGACGCGGTTGTCATTTTTGGGAATGATATTGGACACAGAACTACAGAGAGTCTTTCTTCCTGTGGAAAAGGCGCTGGAACTTCAGAGTCTGGTCAAACAAATTCTGAAACCAGCAAGTGTGTCAATCCATCAATGCATTCGGTTGCTGGGGAAAATGGTTGCGGTCTACGAGGCCATTTAGTTTGGCAGGTTCCATGCCAGAGTGTTCCAGTGGGACCTGTTGGACAAGTGGTCCCTGTCCCATCTACACATGCACCAGAGAATAATCCTGTCGTCCAAGGCCAGGCTATCACTCCTATGGTGGCTGCACAGCTCTCACCTCCTAGAGGGACGCAGGTTCGGGATACAGGATTAGATCCTGGTGACCACGGATGCAAGCCTCCGAGGTTGGGGGGCAGTCACACTGGGAGAAAGCTTCCAAGGAAGATGGTCAAGTCAGGAAATTTGTCTCCACATAAATGTTTTGGAGTTAAGGGCAATTTACAACGGCCTCCTACAAGCGGAACATCTTCTTCGAGATCTGCTGGTACTGATCCAATCAGACAATGTAACAGCAGTAGCGTACATTAACCATCAGGGAGGAACGAAAAGCAGAGCAGCAATGGCAGAAGCCACAAGGATATTCCGCTGGGCGGAAAAACATACAAGCGCTCTGTCAGCGATATTCATTCCAGGAGTGGACAACTGGGAAGCAGACTTCCTCAGCAGACACGATCTCCATCCAGGAGAGTGGGGCCTCCACCAAGAAGTCTTCGCAGAGATAACAAGTCGTTGGGGAGTTCCTCAAATAGACATGATGGCATCTCGTCTCAACAAGAAGCTTCAGAGATATTGTTCCAGGTCAAGGGACCCTTAAGCAATAGTAGTGGATGCACTGGTGACACCGTGGGTGTTTCAGTCGGTGTATGTATTCCCTCCACTTCCTCTAATTCCGAAAGTTCTAAAGATCATAAGAAGAACAAAGATCAGGGCGATCGTCATTGTTCCAGACTGGCCAAGGAGGGCTTGGTATCCAGATCTTCAGGAATTACTCATAGGCGATCCCTGGCCTCTTCCTCTGCGCGAGGACCTATTACCACAGGGGCCGTGCGTGTATCAGGACTTACCGCGGCTGCGTTTGACGGCATGGCGGTTGAACGCAGAATCCTAACCCATAAGGGTATTCCCAGCGAAGTCAATCCCAGACTTATTCAGGCCAGAAAAGGGGTAACGGCTAAACATTACCACCGTATTTGGAGAAAATATATCTCTTGGTGTGAAGCCAAAGGGGCTCCTACGGAAGAGTTTCGCCTGGGGTGTTTTCTCCATTTTCTACAAGCAGGTATGGATGCGGGCCTAAAATTAGGCTCAATTAAGGTACATATTTCAGCCTTATCGGTTTTCTTACAGAAACAATTGGCCTCCCTTCCAGAAGTTCAGACTTTCGTGAAAGGAGTGTTGCACATCCAACCTCCATTTGTGCCTCCGGTGGCACCTTGGGACCTTAATGTAGTGTTGCAGTTCCTTCAATCACATTGGTTTGAACCTTTGCGGAAGGTGGAGTTGAAATTCCTCACTTGGAAAGTGGTCATCCTGTTGGCCTTGGCATCTGCAAGGCGAGTGTCTGAGTTAGCGGCCTTGTCTCACAAGAGCCCTTATTTGATCTTCCATGAAGATAGAGCTGAGTTGAGGACACGTCAGCAATTTTTACCGAAGGTGGTTTCCTCTTTCCACATAAACCAACCTATCGTGGTTCCTGTGGCTACTGACTCCTTCGTTGAATCAAAATCTCTGGATGTCGTCAGAGCTTTGAAGATTTATGTCGCCAGAAGGGCTCAGATTAGGAAAACAGAGGCTCTGTTTGTCCTGTATGCTCCCAACAAGGTTGGGTGTTCTGCTTCCAAGCAGACCATTGCGCGCTGGATCTGTAACATGATTCAGCAGGCCCATTCCACGGCTGGACTGCCGTTACCGGAATCGGTGAAGGCCCATTCCACTAGGAAGGTGGGCTCGTCCTGGGCGGCTGCGCCGGGGGGTCTCGGCATTGCAACTTTGCTGAGCAGCTACTTGGTCAGGTTCAAACACTTTTGCAAAGTTCTTCAAGTTTGACACCTTGGCCAATGAAGACCTTAAGTTCGGTCAATCGATGCTGCAGAGTCATCCGCACTCTCCCGCCCGTTCTAGAGCTTTGGTATAACCTCATGGTTCTAATGGTGACCCCAGCATCCTCTAGGACGTATGAGAAAATAGGATTTTGATACCTACCGGTAAATCCTTTTCTCTTAGTCTGATGAGGATGCTAGGCGCCCGTCCCAGTGTGTGCTGTATCTGCAGTTAATAGTTATGGTTACACATATGTTGTGTTACCTGTTGCTGAAATTGTTCATGCCGTTGGCTTGTGTTCTGTTGAATGCCACGTTGTGAGGCATGCTTGAGGTGTGAGCTGGTATGAATCTCACCTTAGTTCACAATAAATCCTTTTTTCCTTGAAATGTCCGTCTCCCTGGGCACAGTTCCTATAACTGGAGTATGGAGGAGGGGCATAGAGGGAGGAGCCAGTTCACACCCATTCAAAGTCTTAAAGTGCCCATGTCTCCTGCGGATCCCGTCTATACCCCATGGTTCTAATGGTGACCCCAGCATCCTCTACGGACTAAGAGAAAAGGATTTACCGGTAGGTATTAAAATCCTATTTTCGTAGTCCGTAGAGGATGCTGGGCGCCCGCCCAGCGCTTCGTTTTCCTGCAGTGGTTATCTGGTTCAGTACAACTTTTGTTTTAGTTATGTACTGCTTTGTTACTTGGTAAGTAATGTTTCAGCGGTTGCTGAGTTTTTCAAGCTAGTTAGCTTGATGTGCCTTGTATGTGTGAGCTGGTATGAATCTCACCACTATCTGTGTAAAATCCTTCCATCGAAGTTGTCCGTCTCCTCGGGCACAGTTTCTAGACTGAGTCTGGTAGGAGGGGCATAGAGGGAGGAGCCAGCCCACACTCTCAAACTCTTAAAGTGCCAATGGCTCCTAGTGGACCCGTCTATACCCCCATGGTACTAATGTGGACCCCAGCATCCTCTACGGACTACGAGAAAAGGATTTACCGGAAGGTACCAAAATCCTATTATCCCTGCTGACACCCCATCCATATCACCAAGAGTACTCCAGTGACCCCTAGTGGATGATAAATAAAAAAGTTTATGGGTGGCTTCCTTTAGAGTGCAAGTGTCGGCATTAACTGTATGGTTCCAAAAGAAAATTGCTAACCTACAGGATGTGCGCACTTTTTTCCAGGGAATGCTGCGCATTCAACCTCCTTTTGTTCTGTTCCTCCTACAGTGCCTTTGGACTTAGGTTTAGTCCTAAAGGCCCTTCAGGTTGCCTCATTTGAACCACTTAAAAAGTGGATCTTAAATGGTTTACAGCTAAAGTTCTCTTTCTACTGGCCATTGCTTCAGCTAGAAGAGTTTCAGATTTAGGGGCATTGTTATGTCGTCCTCCATTTCTGACTTTTCTATCCAGATAGAGAGTTTCTCAGAACCAAATATGGGTATCTTCCTAAGGTGGTGTCTAAATTCCACCTTAACGAAGAAATTGTAGTCCTGACCTTCCAGGGGCCGGACCTTTCTGCGGGAGGCGCATCGCTGGACGTGCTCCATGCATTAAGGATCTGCGTGGATAATACCAGTGCCATCAGAAAGACAGATTCTCTCTTCATTCTCTATGGATTTCACATGAGAGGATGGCTTGCTGATAAGCAGTCACTGGCGGGGTGGCTTCGGATGACAATTTCAGAAGAATATTCTCATGCTGATCTCCCTGTTCCAGCTAATCTCTCTGCTCACTCTACACGTAAGGTAGGTCCTTCATGGGCAGCACAACATGGTGCTTCAGCAGAACAGATATGTAAGGCAGCCACATGGTCTTCCATTAACACATTCATTAGACATTATGCCTTTGATACATTTGCCTATCAGGACGCTGAATTCGGGCGAAGGATTCTCCTGTCCAATCAGGAGCGTCCCCACCACTAAATTGCTTTGGAACATCCCAATGTTTAACCTGTGGATAACCTGTGGTCCCTGCCAGAGAAATATACGTTATGGTAAGAACTTATCGTTGATAACGGTATTTCTCCTAAGTACACAGGGATCCCACCCTGACGCACCTGACTTGAGGATCCTTTCACTCACTAACCTCTTCCTTCTTGTACAGAAGGGTGTGCATGTGTGTTCTTCTCACTTGATTAGGGCTATCTATGATGCTCCTTCCTTGAGCTTTGGAAAAACAACTGATCTGCCTGAGCCAGGAGGCGGAGATATATGGACGAGCCCATTGCATGCTGGGAGGCTGAAAGCTTTGACCGTTTGGTGCAAATCCACTGTTGCGTCATCATATCCCAATGTTATCCTGTGGACTTAGGAGAAATAACGTTATTAATGGTAAGTTCTTACCGTAACGAATATATTGTATTTGTGCTGTAGGAAGAACTGTGTTCAGGGTGCAGGTGCCCCGATATGTTACTAGTTACATGAGCGCAGGTGACCAATAAATCGCTTGTTTCATGTTGCAGTTTGGTAAAGGAGGCGATATCCAAGTGACTGTGAGGGCAAAGGAATTCTCATTCAGATGCTCAGTGTCTGGCCACCTCTCAAATGAACAATAGATAAATGTCAGGGGTAGGCAAACCTAGCGTGCTGCATGTGTGTATGGGGGCTCCAGACAAGCCTCAGAGGTGCTGGCCGGGGATATGGATCTTTGGGCAAGACTCGATGGTGCTGCGTGAGGATATGGGTGGGGTTATGGACAAGCCTTGGGGTGTGCAACTTGGGGTTATAGGGTTTCAGTTAAGCCTCAGGGGGGGGTGCTACGTGAGGATATGGGGGGGGGGGGTCTATGGACAAACCTTTAGGTGTGCTACTCTGGGTTATGGGGCTTCAGTCAAGCCTCAGGGAGGTGTTGCGTGGGGATATAATGGGAAGATGGTTTGTCCTATTTCCTGCTTTTCAATTATTCTCCTTTTACCAACCAGGGGACCTGCTGTGAAACTCTATCTATCAGAGGACACCGTTTCTGCACGTCTTCAGCGACTTAGTCTGGAGAATGACCACAGCTATGGTGGAAACGGCTTTCCCAAGGTGTCCCCATTGCAGGAACCTCAGGCTTTGGAGACGGGGTAAGAAAGGATGGGCTCAGTTAATAATAATACTTCCTTTCATTCCTGTCTTACTCGGTACCCAACGTGTAGTCTGTCTGCATCTTCCTGTGTCTCCTCCTTTACCTCTTCCTCACCTCCCCATCTTTTTTTTTTTTAAACAATTTTTATTGACAGGTGGTTACAGAATATAATAACAGATGCATGCAGTACAAAACAGCTTGGTGATACATATAGATTTCTCTAACGTCCTAGTGGATGCTGGGGACTCCGTCAGGACCATGGGGAATAGCGGCTCCGCAGGAGACAAGGCACATCTAAAGAAAGCTTTTAGGATCACATGGTGTGTACTGGCTCCTCCCCCTATGACCCTCCTCCAAGCCTCTGTTAGGTTTTTGTGCCCGTCCGAGCAGGGTGCAATCTAGGTGGCTCTCCTAAAGAGCTGCTTAGAAAAAGTTTTTTTAGGTTTTAAATCTCAGTGAGTCCTGCTGGCAACAGGCTCACTGCATCGAGGGACTTAGGGGAGAGATTTTCAACTCACCTGCGTGCAGGATGGATTGGAGTCTTAGGCTACTGGACATAGCTTCAGAGGGAGTCGGAACACAGGTCATCCTGGGGTTCGTCCCGGAGCCGCGCCGCCGACCCCCCTTACAGATGCTGAAGATCGGAGGTCCGGAAACAGGCGGCAGAAGACTCTTCAGTCTTCATGAAGGTAGCGCACAGCACGGCAGCTGTGCGCCATTGTTGCTACACACTTCTCACTGACCAGTCACGGAGGGTGCAGGGCGCTGCTGGGGGCGCCCTGGGCAGCAATATTAAATACCTTTAGTGGCAAAGAATACATCACATATAGCCATTAAGGCTATATGTATGTATTTAACCCAGGCCAGATTTCTCAAAACCCGGGAGAAAAGCCCGCCGAAAAGGGGGCGGAGCTTATTCTCCTCAGCACTCAGCGCCATTTTCCTGCTCAGCTCCGCTGTGAGGAAGGCTCCCAGGACTCTCCCCTGCACTGCACTACAGAAACAGGGTAACAAAGAGAAGGGGGGCATAAATTGGCGATATTTATATATTAAAAGCGCTTATAACAAAAACAACACCTTTTAGGGTTGTTTATATACATTTATAGCGCTTTTGGTGTGTGCTGGCAAACTCTCCCTCTATCTCCCCAAAGGGCTAAGAGGGTCCTGTCTTCGATTAGAGCATTCCCTGTGTGGCTGCTGTGTGTCGGTACGTGTGTGTCGACATGTATGAGGACGATGTTGGTGTGGAGGCAGAGCAATTGCCGGTAATGGTGATGTCACCCCCTAGGGAGTCGACACCGGAATGGATGGCTTTAGTTATGGAATTACGTGATAATGTTAGTACATTACAAAAGTCAGTAGACGAAATGAGACGGCCGGAAAACCAGTCAGTACCGGCTCAGGCGTCTCAGACACCGTCAGGGGCTGTAAAACGTCCCTTACCTCAGTCAGTCGACACGGGTACCGACACAGATGAATCTAGTGTCGACGGTGAAGAAACAAACGTATTTTCCAACAGGGCCACACGTTATATGATCACGGCAATGAAGGAGGCTTTGCAGATCTCTGATACTGCTGGTACCTCAAAAAGGGGTATTATGTGGGGGGTGAAAAAACTACCTGTAGCTTTTCCAGAATCAGAGGAATTGAATGACGTGTGTGATGAAGCGTGGGTTAACCCAGATAGAAAACTGCTAATTTCTAAGAAGTTATTGGCATTATACCCTTTCCCACCAGAGGTTAGGACGCGCTGGGAAACACCCCCTAGGGTGGATAAGGCGCTCACACGTTTATCAAAGCAAGTGGCGTTGCCGTCTCCTGATACGGCCGCCCTCAAGGATCCAGCGGATAGGAGGCTGGAAACTACCCTGAAAAGTATATACACTCATACTGGTGTTATACTGCGACCGGCAATAGCCTCAGCCTGGATGTGCAGTGCTGGGGTAGTGTGGTTGGATTCCCTGACTGAAAATATTGATACCCTGGATAGGGACAGTATTTTATTGACTCTAGAGCAATTAAAGGATGCGTTTCTTTATATGCGAGATGCTCAGAGGGATATTTGTACTCTAGCATCAAGAGTAAGTGCGATGTCCATATCTGCCAGAAGAAGTTTATGGACGCGACAGTGGTCAGGTGATGCGGATTCCAAAAGGCATATGGAAGTATTGCCATATAAAGGAGAGGAATTATTTGGGGTCGGTCTATCGGATCTGGTGGCCACGGCAACTGCCGGCAAATCCACTTTTTTACCTCAGACCCCCTCCCAACAGAAAAAGACACCGTCTTTTCAGCCGCAGTCCTTTCGCTCCTATAAAAACAAGCGAGCAAAAGGACAGTCTTATCTGCCGCGAGGCAGAGGAAAGGGTAAGAGAGGGCAGCAAGCAGCCCCTGCCCAGGACCAGAAGCCCGCCCCGGGTTCTACAAAGCCATCAGCATGACGCTGGGGCTTTACAAGCGGACTCAGGAGCGGTGGGGGGTCGACTAAAGATTTTCAGCAATCAGTGGGCTCGCTCACAGGTGGACCCGTGGATCCTGCAGATAGTATCTCAGGGTTACATGTTGGAGTTCGAAAGGTCTCCCCCTCGCCGGTTCCTAAAGTCTGCTTTACCAACGTCTCCCTCAGAAAGGACGACGGTATTGGAAGCCATTCACAAGCTGTATTCTCAGCAGGTGATAGTCAAGGTACCCCTCCTACAACAGGGAAAGGGGTATTATTCCACACTATTTGTGGTACCGAAGCCGGACGGTTCGGTAAGACCTATTCTAAATCTGAAATCCTTGAACCTGTACATACAGAAATTCAAGTTCAAGATGGAGTCACTCAGAGCAGTGATAGCGAATCTGGAAGAAGGGGACTTCATGGTGTCCCTGGACATAAAAGATGCTTATCTGCATGTCCCAATTTACCCCTCACACCAAGGGTATCTCAGGTTCGTGATACAAGACTGTCATTATCAGTTTCAAACGCTGCCGTTTGGTTTGTCCACGGCCCCTCGGGTCTTTACCAAGGTAATGACCGAAATGATGGTTCTTCTACGAAGAAAAGGCGTATTAATTATCCCTTACTTGGACGATCTCCTGATAAGGGCAAAGTCCAGAGAACAGCTGGAAGTCGGTGTAGCACTAACCCAAGTAGTGCTTCAGCAACACGGGTGGATTCTGAATCTTCCAAAATCTCAATTGACCCCGACAACACGTCTGCTGTTCCTGGGAATGATTCTAGACACGGTTCAGAAAAAGGTGTTTCTCCCGGAGGAGAAAGCAAGGGAGTTATCCGAACTGGTCAGGAACCTCCTAAAACCAGGAACTGTGTCAGTACATCAATGCACAAGAGTCCTGGGAAAGATGGTGGCTTCTTACGAAGCAATTCCATTCGGCAGATTCCATGCACGAACATTTCAGTGGGATCTGCTGGACAAATGGTCCGGATCGCATCTGCACATGCATCAGCGGATAACACTGTCACCAAGAACAAGGTTGTCTCTCCTGTGGTGGTTGCAGAGTGCCCATCTGTTAGAGGGCCGCAGGTTCGGCATACAGGACTGGGTCCTGGTGACTACGGATGCCAGCCTACGGGGCTGGGGAGCAGTCACACAGGGAAGAAACTTCCAGGGTGTATGGTCAGACCTGGAGACGTCTCTTCACATAAATATACTGGAGCTAAGAGCGATATATAATGCTCTAAGCTTGGCAAAACCGCTGCTTTAGGGTCAGCCGGTGTTGATCCAGTCGGACAACATCACGGCAGTCGCCCACGTAAACAGACAAGGCGGCACGAGAAGCAGAAGAGCAATGACAGAAGCTGCAAGGATTCTTCGCTGGGCGGAAAATCATGTCATAGCACTGTCAGCAGTGTTCATCCCGGGAGTGGACAACTGGGAAGCAGACTTCCTCAGCAGACACGACCTTCACCCGGGAGAGTGGGGACTTCATCCGGAAGTTTTCCACATGATTGTGAACCGTTGGGAAAAACCAAAGGTGGATATGATGGCGTCTCGCCTCAACAAAAAACTGGACAGATATTGCGCCAGGTCAAGAGACCCTCAGGCAATAGCTGTGGACGCTCTGGTAACACCATGGGTGTACCAGTCAGTGTATGTGTTTCCTCCTCTGCCTCTCATACCAAAGGTACTGAGAATTATTCGGAAAAGGGGAGTAAGAACAATACTAGTGGCTCCGGATTGGCCAAGAAGAACTTGGTATCCGGAACTTCAAGAGATGCTCATGGAGGATCCGTGGCCTCTACCTCTAAGAAGGGATCTGCTTCAGCAGGGACCTTGTATGTTCCAAGACTTACCGCGACTACGTTTGACGGCATGGCGGTTGAACGCCGGATTCTAAAACAAAAGGGCATTCCAGAGGAAGTTATTCCTACCTTGATTAAGGCTAGAAAGGAAGTGACCGCACAACATTATCACCGCATTTGGAGAAAATATGTTGCGTGGTGTGAAGCCAGGAAGGCCCCAACGGAAGAATTTCAATTGGGTCGATTCTTACATTTCCTGCAGGCAGGATTGTCTATGGGCCTCAAATTGGGGTCTATTAAAGTTCAAATTTCGGCCTTATCAATCTTCTTCCAGAAGGAATTGGCTTCAGTGCCTGAAGTACAAACTTTTGTCAAGGGTGTACTACATATACAGCCCCCGATTGTGCCCCCAGTGGCACCGTGGGATCTAAACGTAGTTTTGGATTTTCTCAAATCTCATTGGTTTGAGCCTCTCAAATCTGTAGATTTGAAGTATCTTACATGGAAAGTAACCATGCTACTGGCCCTGGCTTCAGCCAGGAGAGTTTCAGAGTTGGCGGCTTTATCGTACAAAAGCCCATATCTGATTTTCCATTCGGACAGGGCAGAACTGCGGACACGTCCTCATTTTCTCCCTAAGGTGGTTTCGGCTTTTCACTTGAACCAGCCTATTGTGGTGCTTGCGGCTACTAGCGACTTGGAGGACTCCAAGTTACTGGACGTTGTCAGAGCATTAAAAATATATATTTCAAGGACAGCTGGAGTCAGAAAATCTGACTCGTTGTTTATATTGTATGCACCCAACAAGATGGGTGCTCCTGCGTCTAAGCAGACGATTGCGCGTTGGATCTGTAGCACAATCCAACTTGCACATTCTGTGGCAGGCCTGCCACAGCCTAAATCTGTAAAGGCCCACTCCACAAGGAAGGTGGGCTCATCTTGGGCGGCTGCCCGAGGGGTCTCGGCATTACAACTTTGCCGAGCAGCTACGTGGTCAGGGGAGAACACGTTTGTAAAATTTTACAAATTTGATACTCTGGCTAAGGAGGACCTGGAGTTCTCTCATTCGGTGCTGCAGAGTCATCCGCACTCTCCCGCCCGTTTGGGAGCTTTGGTATAATCCCCATGGTCCTGACGGAGTCCCCAGCATCCACTAGGACGTTAGAGAAAATAAGAATTTACTTACCGATAATTCTATTTCTCATAGTCCGTAGTGGATGCTGGGCGCCCATCCCAAGTGCGGATTGTCTGCAATACTTGTACATAGTTGTTGTTACAAAAATCGGGTTATTATTATTGTTGTGAGCCATCTTTTCAGAGGCTACTTCGTTTGTTATCATACTGTTAACTGGGTTCAGATCACAAGTTGTACAGTGTGATTGGTGTGGCTGGTATGAGTCTTACCCGGGATTCAAGATCCTTCCTTATTGTGTACGCTCGTCCGGGCACAGTACCTAACTGAGGCTTGGAGGAGGGTCATAGGGGGAGGAGCCAGTACACACCATGTGATCCTAAAAGCTTTCTTTAGATGTGCCTTGTCTCCTGCGGAGCCGCTATTCCCCATGGTCCTGACGGAGTCCCCAGCATCCACTACGGACTATGAGAAATAGAATTATCGGTAAGTAAATTCTTATTTTTTGATACTCCACCACCACACTTCACCAATACTATGATATGTATTTAAAACAAACAGGTATGCAAAAATATTAACATGAAGCCATAAAGCCATATCAGATCATATAGGAATCATGTAGAGACAGTTATGTAGGTGTAGACCAGAGTCAGAAAGGAGCAGCGGAATTAAGAGTCTCCAGCGTATACCATCTAGTATCTTGAAAGCATTTTCGCAAAGCGGTCTTTACTAATGGGGGGAGGGTTAGAACATATGGCAACCAAGTCTGGAAGTGTTTTTCAGTTAGCTTGTCTTTCTGTAGTGTGGTGTTGGTCCAATCTCTAGTTGGAAAAGGTGGGAGATTCTAGGGTGTAGCAGTGAGATAGAGATTGGGTCAGTGTAGATCCATTGAGAAAGGATTGTTTTCTTTGTTGCAGCAGCCAGTTTGATTAATTCACCTCCCCATCTTACTCCATGCCGTATCCTCCCCTCCTTATCTTCCCCCATTCCGTCTCCTCTGTCTGTTCTTCCCCTTCCATCTTCCTCTATTCCATCTCTTCTGTCTGTTCTTCCCCTTCCATCTTCCTCCATTCCGTCTCCTCTGTCTGTTCTTCCCCTTCCATCTTCCTCCATTCCGTGTCCTCTGTCTGTCTGTTCTTCCCCTTCCGTCTTCCTCCATTCCGTGTCCTCTGTCTGTTCTTCCCCTTCCATCTTCCTCCATTCCGTCTCCTCTGTCTGTTCTTCCCCTTCCATCTTCCTCTATTCCATCTCTTCTGTCTGTTCTTCCCCTTCCATCTTCCTCCATTCCGTCTCCTCTGTCTGTTCTTCCCCTTCCATCTTCCTCCATTCCGTCTCCTCTGTCTGTTCTTCCTCTTCCATCTTCCTCTATTCCATCTCTTCTGTCTGTTCTTCCCCTTCCACCTTCCCCCATTCCGTCTCTTCTGTCTGTTCTTCCCCTTCCGTCTTCCTCCATTCCGTGTCCTCTGTCTGTTCTTCCCCTTCCATCTTCCTCCATTCCGTCTCCTCTGTCTGTTCTTCCTCTTCCATCTTCCTCCATTCCATCTCTTCTGTCTGTTCTTCCTCTTCCATCTTCCCCCATTCCGTCTCTTCTGTCTGTTCTTCCCCTTCCATCTTCCTCCATTCCGTCTCCTCTGTCTGTTCTTCCCCTTCCATCTTCCTCCATTCCGTCTCCTCTGTCTGTTCTTCCCCTTCCATCTTCCTCCATTCCGTCTCCTCTGTCTGTTCTTCCCCTTCCATCTTCCTCCATTCCATCTCTTCTGTCTGTTCTTCCTCTTCCATCTTCCTCCATTCCGTCTCTTCTGTCTGTTCTTCCTCTTCCATCTTCCTCCATTCCGTCTCCTCTGTCTGTTCTTCCCCTTCCATCTTCCTCCATTCCGTCTCCTCTGTCTGTCTGTTCTTCCCCTTCCGTCTTCCTCCATTCCGTGTCCTCTGTCTGTTCTTCCCCTTCCATCTTCCTCCATTCCGTCTCCTCTGTCTGTTCTTCCCCTTCCATCTTCCTCTATTCCATCTCTTCTGTCTGTTCTTCCCCTTCCATCTTCCTCCATTCCGTGTCCTCTGTCTGTCTGTTCTTCCCCTTCCATCTTCCCCCATTCCGTCTCCTCTGTCTGTTCTTCCCCTTCCATCTTCCCCCATTCCGTCTCCTCTGTCTGTTCTTCCTCTTCCATCTTCCTCCATTCCGTCTCCTCTGTCTGTTCTTCCCCTTCCATCTTCCTCCATTCCGTCTCCTCTGTCTGTTCTTCCCCTTCCATCTTCCTCCATTCCGTCTCCTCTGTCTGTTCTTCCCCTTCCATCTTCCCCCATTCCGTCTCCTCTGTCTGTTCTTCCTCTTCCATCTTCCTCCATTCCGTCTCCTCTGTCTGTTCTTCCCCTTCCATCTTCCTCCATTCCGTCTCCTCTGTCTGTTCTTCCCCTTCCATCTTCCCCCATTCCGTCTCCTCTGTCTGTTCTTCCCCTTCCATCTTCCCCCATTCCGTCTCCTCTGTCTGTTCTTCCTCTTCCATCTTCCTCCATTCCGTCTCCTCTGTCTGTTCTTCCCCTTCCATCTTCCTCCATTCCGTCTCCTCTGTCTGTTCTTCCCCTTCCATCTTCCCCCATTCCGTCTCCTCTGTCTGTTCTTCCCCTTCCATCTTCCCCCATTCCGTCTCCTCTGTCTGTTCTTCCCCTTCCATCTTCCTCTGCCCTGCCTCCTCTCCCCACCACCCCATCTTTCTCCACCCCACCTCCTCTCCCTATGCCTCACCTGCCTATCTTCCTCTGTCTCATCACACGTTTCTATATGTCACATTACATGTGTCCTATGCAGGTCTGAAGACAGCGATCCAGAAGATGAGACTGTCCTTGTTGACTCTGGAGAATTCTGCATGAACAGCTCTCAGGTCCTAGTTGTCTGTCCTCTCCTGGAGGAGACGCTGCGGGAGACACGTCCGGGGAGTATTGTACCAGAAAGCCTTCTGCACGGCCTGTGAGACCATTTCCCTTCTACTACTGTGACAATGCCGCACCCTGTGTTGTCATGATGACTGTATAATGATATCATGGGGAGTGACGCGCGACGCGCCTGCTGCGTCTCCCTGATCCCCCGTGTAATGGTGGTATGATGAGAGAGGTGTGGTGCGCCTGCTGTTTCTCGCCAATCCCCTAATAATCGGGAGGGATGCGTTACACACCTGCTGCATCTGCCCCAACCTCCTGTATAATTATTGATAGAAACATGAGACGCGCCTGCTACATTCTCCTGTATTATGGGGAGAGATGCGTGACGATCCTGTGTTTCCAGGAGAGGGCAGTGTCCTAAAGTTGAGGATCTCAGTCACACCTGCTCTTGCAGGGAAAAGCTATTAGATTTATTTCTCGTAGTCCGTAGTGGATGCTGGGACTCCGTAAGGACCATGGGGAATAGCGGCTCCGCAGGAGACTGGGCACAACTAAAGAAAGCTTTAGGACTACCTGGTGTGCACTGGCTCCTCCCACTATGACCCTCCTCCAGACCTCAGTTAGAATCTTGTGCCCGGCTGAGCTGGATGCACACTAGGGGCTCTCCTGAGCTCCTAGAAAAGAAAGTATAATTTTAGGTTTTTTTATTTTCAGTGAGATCTGCTGGCAACAGACTCACTGCTACGAGGGACTAAGGGGAGAAGAAGCGAACCTACCTGACTGGAGATAGTTTGGGCTTCTTAGGCTACTGGACACCATTAGCTCCAGAGGGTTCGAACACAGGACCCGACCTCGATCGTTCGGTCCCGGAGCCGCGCCGCCGTCCCCCTTACAGAGCCAGAAGCATGAAGATGGTCCTGAAAATCGGCGGCAGAAGACTTCGGTCTTCAACAAGGTAGCGCACAGCACTGCAGCTGTGCGCCATTGCTCCTCATACACACCTCACACTCCGGTCACTGATGGGTGCAGGGCGCTGGGGGGGGCGCCCTGAGCAGCAATATTAAACACCTTGGCTGGCAAATCTACACAATATATAGTCATATAGGCTATATATGTGTAAAATACCCCTGCCAGAGATCCATAAAAAAGCGGGAGAAGTCAGCCGAAAAAGGGGCGGGGCTATCTCCCTCAGCACACTGGCGCCATTTTTTCTTCACAGTGCAGCTGGAAGACAGCTCCCCAGGCTCTCCCCTGTAGTTTTCAGGCTCAAAGGGTTAAAAAGAGAGGGGGGGCACTAAATTTAGGCGCAATATTGTGTATACAAGCAGCTATTGGGGAAAAATCACTCAGTTATAGTGTTAATCCCTGCATTATATATATAGCTCTGGTGTGTGCTGGCATACTCTCTCTCTGTCTCCCCAAAGGACTTTGTGGGGTCCTGTCCTCAGTCAGAGCATTCCCTGTGTGTGTGCGGTGTGTCAGTACGGCTGTGTCGACATGTTGGATGAGGAAGGTTACGTGGAGGCGGAGCAGAGGACGATAAATGTGATGTCGCCCCCTGTGGGGCCGACACCAGAGTGGATGGATAGGTGAAAGGTATTAACCGACAATGTCAACTCCTTACATAAAAGGCTGGATGATGTAACAGCTGTGGGACAGCCAGCTTCTCAGCCCGCGCCTGCCCAGGCGTCTCAAAGGCCATCAGGGGCTCAAAAACGCCCGCTCCCTCAGATGGCAGACACAGATGTCGACACGGAGTATGACTCCAGTGTCGACGAGGTTGAGACATATACACAATCCACTAGGAACATCCGTTGCATGATCTCGGCAATGAAAAATGTGTTACACATTTCTGACATTAACCCAGGTACCACAAAAAAAGGGGTTTTATGTTTGGGGAGAAAAAGCAGCCAGTGTTTTGTTCCCCCATCAAATGAGTGAATGAAGTGTGAAAAAGCGTGGGTTCCCCCGATAAGAAACTGGTAATTTCTAAAAAGTTACTGATGGCGTACCCTTTCCCGCCAGAGGATAGGTCACGTTGGGAGATATCCCCTAGGGTGGATAAGGCGCTCACACGTTTGTCAAAAAAGGTGGCACTGCCGTCTTAGAATACGGCCACTTTGAAGGAGCCTGCTGATAAAAAGCAGGAGGCTATCCTGAAGTCTGTATATACACACTCAGGTACTATACTGAGACCTGCAATTGCCTCAGCATGAATAGTGCTGCTGCAGCGTGGTCTATTACCCTGTCAGGACAGGGATACTATTTGCTAACCATAGAGCATATTAAAGTCTTCTATATGAGGGATGCACAGAGGGATATTTGCCGGCTGGCATCCAGAATTAATGCAATGTCCATTCTGCCAGGAGGGTATTAGGGACCCGGCAGTGGACAGGCGATGCTGACTTTAGAAGGCACATGAAGATTCTGCCTTATAAGGGTGAGGAATTGTTTGGGGATGGTCTCTGGGACCTCGTATCCACAGCAACTGCTGGGAAGGAAAAAATTGACCTCAAGTTTCCTCACAGCCTAAGAAGGCACCGTATTATAAGGTACAGTCCTTTCGGCTTCAGAAAAGCAAGCGAGTCAAAGGTGCTTCTTTTCTGCACAGAGACAAGGGAAGAGGGAAAAAGCTGCACCAGACAGCCAGTTCCCAGGATCAAAAATCTTCCCCCGCTTCCTCTGAGTCCACCGCATGACGCTGGGGCTCCACAGGTGGAGACAGGTGCGGTGGGGGCGCGTCTCGGGAACTTCTGCGACCAGTGGGCTCGCTCACAGGTGGATCCCTGGGTTCTGCAAATAGTATCACAGGGATACAAGCTGGAGTTCGAGGCGACTCCCCCTCACCTCAAATCGGCCTTGCCTGCTGCCCTCGAGGAGAGGTAGTACTGGCGGCAATTCACAAGCTGTACTTCCAGCAGGTGATAATCAAGGTACCCCTCCTTCAACAAGGCCGGGGTTACTATTCCACAATGTTTGTGGTACCGAAACCAGACGGTTCGGTGAGACCCATTCTAAAATTGAAATCCTTGAACACTTACATACGAAGGTTCAAGTTCAAAATGGAATCGCTCAGGGCGGTTATTGCAAGCCTGGACGAAGGGGATTACATGGTATCACTGGACATCAAGGATGCTTACCTGCATGTCCCCATTTACCCTCCTCATCAGGAGTACCTCAAAATGTGGTACAGGACTGTCATTACCAATTCCAGACGTTGCCGTTGGTCTGTCCCCGGCACCGAGGGTATTTACCAAGGTAATGGCCGAAATGATGATACTCCTTCGAAAAAAGGGAGTTATAATTATCCCGTACTTGGACGATCTCCTTATAAAGGCGAGGTCCAGGGAGCAGTTGTTCGTCGGAGTAGCACTATCTCGGGAAGTGCTACAACAGCACGGCTGGATTCTGAATAGTCCAAAGTCGCAGCTGGTTCCTACGACGCGTCTACTGTTCCTGGGTATGGTTCTGGACACAGAACAGGAAAAAGGTTTTCTCCCGGAGGAGAAGGCCAAGGAGTTGTCATCTCTAGTCAGAGACCTCCTAATACAAATACAGGTGTCGGTGCATCAATGCACGCGAGTCCTGGGAAAGATGGTAGCTTCTTACGAAGAAATTCCATTCGGCAGGTTCCATGCAAGGATCTTCCAGTGGGATCTGTTGGACAAGTGGTCCGGGTCGCATCTTCAGATGCATCGGCTGATAACCCTGTCTCCAAGGGCCAGGGTGTCGCTGTTGTGGTGGCTGCAGAGTGCTCATCTTCTAGAGGGCCGCAGATTCGGCATACAGGACTGGGTCCTGGTGACCACGAATGCCAGCCTTCGAGGCTGGGGGGCAGTCACACAGGGATGAAACTTCCAGGGACTGTGGTCAAGTCAGGAGACTTCCCTACACATAGATATTCTGGGACTAAGGGCCATTCACAATGCCCTAAGTCAGGCTAGACCCCTGCTTCAACACCAGCCGGTGCTGATCCAGTCAGACAACATCACGGCGGTCGCCCATGTAAACCAGCAGGGCGGCACAAGAAGCAGGATGGTGATGGCAGAAGCCACAAGGATTTTCCGATGGGCGGAAAATCATGTGTTTGCACTGTCAGCAGTGTTCATTCCCGGAGTGGACAACTGGGAAGCAGACTTCCTCAGCAGACACGACCTCCACCCGGGAGAGTGGGGACTTCATCCAGAAGTCTTCAAAATGATTGTACACCATTGGGAAAGGCCACAGGTGGACATGTCGGCGTCCCGCCTCAACAAAAAGCTAAAAAGATATTGCGCCAGGTCTAGGGACCCTCAGGCGATAGCTGTGGACGCTCTGGTAACACCGTGGGTGTACCAGTCGGTGTATGTGTTCCTTCCTTTGCCTCTCATACCTAAGGTACTGAGAATACTAAGAAGGAGAGGAGTAAGAACTATACTCGTGGTTCCGGATTGGCCAAGAAGAGCTTGGTACCCAGAACTTCAAGAAATTATCTCAGAGGACCATGGCCTCTGCCGCTCAGACAGGACCTGCTGCAGCAGGGGCCCTGCCTGTTCCAAGGCTTACCACGGCTGTGTTTGACGGCATGGCGGTTGAACACCGGATCCTAAAGGAAAAAGGCATTCCTACGCTGATTAAGGCTAGGAAAGATGTGATCGCAAAATATTATCACCGCATATGGCAAAAATATGTTGCTTAGTGTGAGGCCAGGAAGGCCCCAACGGAGGAATTTCAACTGGGTCGATTTCTGCGCTTCCTACAGTCAGGAGTGACTACGGGCCTAAAATTGGGTTCCATTAAGGTCCAGATTTCGGCTCTGTACATTTTCTTCCTAAAAGAACTGGCTTCACTGCCTGAAGTTCAGACTTTTGTTAAGGGAGTGCTGCATATTCAGCCCCCGTTTGTACCTCTAGTGGCATTGTGGGATCTCAACGTGGTGTTGGATTTCCTGAAGTCGCATTGGGTTGAGCCACTTAAATCCGTAGAGCTAAAATACCTCACGTGAAAAGTGGTCATGCTGTTGGCCTTGGCGTCGGCCAGGCGTGTATCAGAATTGGCGGCTTTGTCATGCAAAAGCCCTTATCTGATTTTCATGGATAGGGCGGAATTGAGGACTCGTTCCCAATTCCTTCCTAAGGTGGTATCAGCTTTTCATGTGAACCAACCTATTGTGTGGCCTGCGGCTACGTGGGACTTGGAGGACTCCAAGTTACTGGACGTAGTCAGGGCCCTGAAAATATATGTTTCCAGGACTGCTGGAGTCAGGAAAACTGACTCGCTGTTTATCCTGTATGCACCCAACAAGCTGGGTGCTCCTGCTTCTAAGCAGACTATTGCTCGCTGGATCTGTAGTACGATTCAGCTTGCACATTCTGCGGCTGGACTGCCGCATCCTAAATCAGTGAAAGCCCATTCCACGAGGAAGGTGGGCTCTTCTTGGGCGGCTGCCCGAGGGGTCTCTGCTCTACAACTTTGCCGAGCAGCTACTTGGTCGGGGTCAAACACATTTGCTATATCTACAAGTTGACACCCTGGCTGAGGAGGACCTAGAGTTTGCCCATTCGGTGCTGCAGAGTCATCCGCACTCTCCCGCCCGTTTGGGAGCTTTGGTATAATCCCCATGGTCCTTACGGAGTCCCAGCATCCACTTAGGACGTCAGAGAAAATAAGATTTTACTCACCGGTAAATCTATTTCTCGTAGTCCGTAGTGGATGCTGGGCGCCCATCGCAAGTGCGGATTGTCTGCAATACTTGTATATAGTTATTGCCTAACTAAAGGGTTATTGTTATGAGCCATCTGTAGTGAGGCTCAGTTATATTTCATACTGTTAACTGGGTATAATATCACGAGTTATACGGTGTGATTGGTGTGGCTGGTATGAGTCTTACCCGGGATTCAAAATCCTTTTCCTATTGTGTCAGCTCTTCCGGGCACAGTATCCTAACTGAGGTCTGGAGGAGGGTCATAGTGGGAGGAGCCAGTGCACACCAGGTAGTCCTAAAGCTTTCTTTAGTTGTGCCCAGTCTCCAGTCTCCTGCGGAGCCGCTATTCCCCATGGTCCTTACGGAGTCCCAGCATCCACTACGGACTACGAGAAATGGATTTACCGGTGAGTAAAATCTTATTTTCTCTAACGTCCTAAGTGGATGCTGGGGACTCCGTAAGGACCATGGGGAATAGCGGCTCCGCATGAGACTGGGCACATCTAAAGAAAGCTTTAGGACTATCTGGTGTGCACTGGCTCCTCCCCCCATGACCCTCCTCCAAGCCTCAGTTAGATCTCTGTGCCTGAACGAGAAGGGTGCACACTAGGGGCTCTCCTGAGCTTCTTAGTGAAAGTTTTAGTTTAGGTTTTTTATTTTCAGTGAGACCTGCTGGCAACAGGCTCACTGCATCGAGGGACTAAGGGGAGAAGAAGCGAACTCACCTGCGTGCAGAGTGGATTGGTGCAGCTGTGCGCCATTGCTCTCAGCACACTTCACACTTCGGTCACTGAGGGTGCAGGGCGCTGGGTGGGGGCGCCCTGAGACGCAATAAAAACACCTTGGATGGCAAAAAAAATGCATCACATATAGCTCCTGGGCTATATGGATGCATTTAACCCCTGCCAAAATACATAGAAAAACGGGGGATAAGGCCGCCGATAAGGGGGCGGAGCCTATCTCCTCAGCACACTGGCGCCATTTTCCCTCACAGCTCCGTTGGAGGGAAGCTCCCTGTCTCTCCCCTGCAGTCACTACACTACAGAAAGGGTTAAAAAAGAGAGGGGGGCACTAATTAGGCGCAGTATTAACTATACAGCAGCTATAAGGGGAAAAACACTTATATAAGGTTATCCCTGTATATATATAGCGCTCTGGTGTGTGCTGGCAAACTCTCCCTCTGTCTCCCCAAAGGGCTAGTGGGGTCCTGTCCTCTATCAGAGCATTCCCTGTGTGTGTGCTGTATGTCGGTACTTTTGTGTCGACATGTATGAGGAGAAAAATGATGTGGAGATGGAGCAGATTGCCTGTAATAGTGATGTCACCCCCTAGGGGGTCGACACCTGTGTGGATGAACTGTTGGAAGGAATTACGTGACAGTGTCAGCTCTGTATAAAAGACAGTGGTTGACATGAGACAGCCGGCTACTCAGCTTGTGCCTGTCCAGACGTCTCATAGGCCGTCAGGGGCTCTAAAGCGCCCGTTACCTCAGATGGCAGATATAGACGCCGACACGGATACTGACTCCAGTGTCGACGGTGAAGAGACGAATGTGACTTCCAGTAGGGCCACACGTTACATGATTGAGGCAATGAAAAATGTTTTACACATTTCTGATAATACGAGTACCACCAAAAAAAGGGGTATTATGTTCAGTGAGGAAAAACTACCTGTAGTTTTCCTGAATCTGAGAAATTAAATGAGGTGTGTGATGATGCGTGGGTTTCCCCCGATAACAACTGATAATTTCTAAATGTTATTGGCATTATATCCTTTCCCGCCAGAGGTTAGGATGCGTTGGGAAACACCCCCTAGGGTGGATAAAGCGCTCACACGCTTGTAAGGGCTCTACCTTCGCCTGAGATGGCCGCCCTTAAGGATCCTGCTGATAGAAAGCAGGAGGGTATCCTAAAAGGTATTTACACACATACTGGTGTTATACTGCGACCAGCAATCGCCTCAGCCTGGATGTGCAGTGCTGGGTTGGCGTGGTCGGATTCCCTGACTGAAAATATTGATACCCTAGATAGGGACAGTATATTTTTGCCTATAGAGCATTTAAAAGATGCATTTCTATATATGCGTGATGCACAGCGGAATAATTGCCGACTGGCATCAAGTCTAAACGCGTTGTCCATTTCTACCAGTAGAGGGTTATGGACACGTCAGTGGTCAGGTGATGCGTATTCCAAACGGCATTTGGAAGTATTGCTTTATTAAGAGGAGTTATTTGGAGTCGGTCTTTCAGACCTGGTGGCCACGGCAACAGCTGGGAATTCCACGTTTGTACCCCAGGTCGCCTCAACATGAGAAGACGCCGTATTATCAGGCGCAGTCTTTTCGTGGACAAGCGGGCAAAAGGTTCCTCATTTCTGCCCCGTGACAGAGGGAGAGGAAAAAGGCTGCAGAAATCAGCCAGTTCCCAGGAACAGAAACCCTCTCCCGCCTCTGCCAAGCCCTCAGTATACGCTGGGGCTTTACAAGCAGAATCAGGCACGGTGGGGGGCCCGTCTCAATGAATTTCAGCGCGCAGTGGGCTCACTCGCAAGTAGACCCCTGGATCCTTCAGGTGATATCTCAGGGGTACAAATTAGAATTCGAGACGTCTCCCCCTCGCCGTTTCCTAAAGTCGGCTTTACCGATGTCTCCTTCTGACAGGGAGACAGTTTTGGAAGCCATTTACAAGCTGTATTCCCAGCAGGTGATAATCAAGATACCCCTCCTGCAACAGGGAACGGGGTATTATTCCACACTGTTGTGGTACCGAAGCCAGACGGCTCGGTGAGACCGATTCTAAATCTAAAATCTTTGAACACTTACATACAGAGGTTCAAATTCAAGATTGAGTCACTCAGAGCAGTGATTGCGAACCTGGAAGAAGGGGACTACATGATGTCTCGGGACATCAAGGATGCTTACCTTCATGTCAATAATTTACCCTTCTCACCAAGGGTACCTCAGGTTTATGGTACAGAACTGTCACTATCAGTTCAGACGCTGCCGTATGGATGGTCCACGGCACCCCGGGTCTTTACCAAGGTATTGGCCGAAATAATGATATTCCTTCGAAGGAAGTGAATTTTAGTTATCCCTTACTTGGACAATTCCCTGATAAGGGTAAGATCCAGGGAACAGTTGGAGGTCGGTGGAGCACTATCTCAGGTAGTGTTGCGGCAGCACGATTGGATTCTCAATATTCCAAAATCGCACCTGGTTCCGACGACGTGTCTTCTGTTCCTAGGGATGATCCTGGACACAGTCCAGAAAAAGGTGTTTCTCCCGGAGGAGAAAGCCAGGGAGTTATCCGAGCTAGTCAGGAACCTCCTAAAACCGAGCCAAGTCTCAGTGCATCAATGCACAAGGGTTCTGAGTAAAATGGTGGCTTCCTACGAAGCAATCCCATTCGGCAGATTCCACGCAAGAACTTTCCAGTGGGACCTGCTGGACAATTGGTCCGGGTCGCATCTTCAGATGCATCAGCGGATAACCCTGTCACCAAGGACAAGGGTGTCCCTCCTGTGGTGGTTGCAGAGTGCTCATCTTCTAGAGGGCCGCAGATTAGGCATTCAGGACTGGGTCCTGGTGACCACGGATGCCAGCCTGCGAGGCTGGGGAGCAGTCACACAGGGAAGGAATATCCAGGGCTTATGGTCAAGCCTGGAGACATCACTTCACATAAATATCCTGAAGCTAAGGGACATTTACAATGCTCTAAGCTTAGCAAGACCTCTGCTTCAAGGTCAGCCGGTGTTGATCCAGTCGGACAACATCAAGGCAGTCACCCACGTAAACAGACAGGGTGGCACAAGAAGCAGGAGGGCAATGGCAGAAGCTGCAAGGATTCTTCGCTGGGCGGAAAATCATGTGATAGCACTGTCAGCAGTATTCATTCCGGGAGTGGACAACTGGGAAGCAGACTTCCTCAGCACGACCTCCACCCGGGAGAGTGGGGACTTCACCCAGAAGTCTTCCACATGATTAAAAACTCGACAGGTATTGCGCCAGGTCCAGGGACCCTCAGGCAATAAGCTGTAGACGCTCTGGTAACACCGTGGGTGTACCAGTCAGGGTATGTGTTCCCTCCTCTGCCTCTCATACCCAAGGTAATAAGATTGATAAGATGGAGAGGAGTAAACACTATATTCGTGGTTCCGGATTGGCCAAGAAGGACTTGGTAACCGGAACTTCAAGAGATGCTCACGGAGGATCCGTGGCCTCTACCTCTAAGAAGGGACCTGCTCCAGCAAGGACCCTGTCTGTTCCAAGACTTACCGCGGCTGCGTTTGACGGCATGGCGGTTGAACGCCGGATCCTGAAGGAAAAAAGGCATTCCGGATGAAGTCATCCCTATCCTGATCAAAGCCAGGAAGGATGTAACCGCAAAAACATTATCACCGCAATTGGCGAAAATATGTTGCGTGGTGCGAGGCCAGTAAGGCCCGACGGAGGAAATTCAACTGGGTCGATTCCTACATTTCCTGCAAACAGGAGTGTCTATGGGCCTGAAATTGGGGTCCATTAAGGTTCAAATTTCGGCCCTGTCAATTTTCTTCCAAAAAAGAACTAGCTTCAGTCCCTGAAGTTCAGACGTTTGTAAAAGGGGTACTGCATATACAGCCTCCTTTTGTGCCTCCAGTGGCACTTTGGGATCTCAATGTAGTTTTGGGTTCCAAAAGTCTACATTGGTTTGAACCACTTAAATCTGTGGAGTTAAAATATCTCACATGAAAAGTGGTCATGCTGTTGGCCCTGGCCTGGGCCAGGCGCGTGTCAGAATTGGCGGCTTTATCCTGAAAAAGCCCTTATCTGATTTTCCATTCGGATAGGGCGGAATTGAGGACTCGTCCTCAGTTTCTCCCCAAGGTGGTTTTCAGCGTTTCACCTGAACCAACCTATTTGTGGTGCCTGCGGCTACTAGGGACTTGGAGGCCTCCAAGTTGCTAGACGTTGTCAGTGCCCTGAAAATATATGTTTCCAGGACGGCTGGAGTCAGGAAATCTGCCTCGCTGTTTATCCTGTATGCACCCAACAAGCTGGGTGCTCCTGCTTCTAAGCAGACTATTGCTCGTTGGATTTGTAGTACAATTCAGCTTGCACATTCTGTGGCAGGCCTGCCACAGCCAAAAATCTGTAAATGCCCACTCCACAAGGAAGGTGGGCTCATCTTGGGCGGCTGCCCGAGGGGTCTCGGCTTTACAACTTTGCCGAGCAGCTACTTGGTCAGGAGCAAATACGTTTGAAAAATTCTACAAAATTGATATCCTGGCTGAGGAGGACCTGGAGTTCTCTCATTTGGTGCTGCAGAGTCATCCGCACTCTCCCGCCCGTTTGGGAGCTTTGGTATAATCCCCATGGTCCTTACGGAGTCCCCAGCATCCACTTAGGACGTTAGAGAAAATAAGAATTTACTTACCGATAATTCTATTTCTCATAGTCCGTAGTGGATGCTGGGCGCCCATCCCAAGTGCGGATTGTCTGCAATACTTGTACATAGTTATTGTTACAAAAATCGGGTTATTATTGTTGTGAGCCATCTTTCAGAGGCTCCTCTGTTATCATACTGTTAACTGGGTTCAGATCACAGGTTATACGGTGTGATTGGTGTGGCTGGTATGAGTCTTACCCGGGATTCAAAATCCTTCCTTATTGTGTACGCTCGTCCGGGCACAGTATCCTAACTGAGGCTTGGAGGAGGGTCATGGGGGGAGGAGCCAGTGCACACCAGATAGTCCTAAAGCTTTCTTTAGATGTGCCCAGTCTCCTGCGGAGCCGCTATTCCCCATGGTCCTTACGGAGTCCCCAGCATCCACTACGGACTATGAGAAATAGAATTATCGGTAAGTAAATTCTTATTTTTAGTTGGCACAGGCGTTAGAATCTGTATGCTACACAGTTCAGCAGCTCCTGGTGAGGATAGCTCCTACCTGTGTCCCTTCTATATCTTACTTTCACGTTTCCGCATGTCCCTTCCATTTCACTGCTCCTCTCCCATCTCCACCTGTGTCCCATCTGTCTACTGCTGCTCTCCCATCTTCACCTGTGTCCTTTCCATCTACTGCTCCTCTCCTATCTTCACCTGTGTCCCATCCATCTACTGCTCCTCTCCTATCTTCACCTGTGTCCCATCCATCTACTGCTCCTCTCCCATCTTCACCTGTGTCCTCTCCCATCTTCACCTGTGTCCCATCCATCTACTGCTCCTCTCCCATCTTCACCTGTGTCCCATCCATCTACTGCTTCTCTCCCATCTTCACCGGTGTCCCATCCATCTACTGCTCCTCTCTCATCTCCACCTGTGTCCCTTCCATCTACTGCTCCTCTTCCATCTTCACCTGTGTTCCATTTACTGCTCCTCTCCCATCGTCACCTGTGTCCCATCCATCTACTGCTCCTCTCCCATCTTCACCTGTGTCCCTTCCATCCACTGCTCCTTTCCCATCTCCACCTATGTTCCTTCCATCTACTGCTCCTCTCCCATCTTCACCTGTATCCCATCTGTCTACTGCTGCTCTCCCATCTTCACCTGTGTCCCATCCATCTACTGCTCCTCTCCCATCTTCACCTGTGTCCCTTCCATCTACTGCTCCTCTCCCATCTTCACCTGTGTCCCTTCCATCTACTGCTCCTCTCCCATCTTCACCTGTGTCCCTTCCATCTACTGCTCCTCTCCCATCTTCACCTGTGTCCCATCCATCTACTGCTCCTCTCCCATCTTCACCTGTGTCCCATCCATCTACTGCTTCTCTCCCATATTCACCGGTGTCCCATCCATCTACTGCTCCTCTCCCATCTCCACCTGTGTCCCTTCCATCTACTGCTCCTCTTCCATCTTCACCTGTGTTCCATCTACTGCTCCTCTCCCATCGTCACCTGTGTCCCATCCATCTACTGCTCCTCTCCCATCGTCACCTGTGTCCCATCCATTTACTGCTCCTCTCCCATCGTCACCTGTGTCCCTTCCATCTACTGCTCCTCTCCCATCTTCACCTGTGTCCCTTCCATCTACTGCTCCTCTCCCATCTCCACCTGTGTACCTTCCATCTACTGCTCCTCTCCCATCTTCACCTGTGTCCCATCCATCTACTGCTCCTCTCCCATCTTCACCTGTGTCCCTTCCATCTACTGCTCCTCTCCCATCTTCACCTGTGTCCCTTCCATCTACTGCTCCTCTTCCATCTCCACCTGTGTCCCTTCCATCTACTGCTCCTCTCCCATCTACACCTGTGTCCCATCCATCTACTGCTTCTCTCCCATCTTCACCTGTGTCCCATCCATCTACTGCTCCTCTCCCATCTTCACCTGTGTCCCTTCCATCTACTGCTCCTCTTCCATCTCCACCTGTGTCCCTTCCATCTACTGCTCCTCTCCCATCTTCACCTGTGTCCCATCCATCTACTGCTTCTCTCCCATCTTCACCTGTGTCCCATCCATCTACTGCTTCTCTCCCATATTCACCGGTGTCCCATCCATCTACTGCTCCTCTCCCATCTTCACCTGTGTCCCTTCCATCTACTGCTCCTCTCCCATCTCCACCTGTGTCCTATCCATCTACTGCTCCTCTCCCATCTTCACCTGTGTCCCATCCATCTACTGCTCCTCTTCCATCTCCACCTGTGTTCCATCCATCTACTGCTCCTCTTCCATCTTCACCTGTGTCCCTTCCATCTACTGCTCCTCTCCCATCTCCACCTGTGTCCTATCCATCTACTGCTCCTCTCCCATCTTCACCTGTGTCCCATCCATCTACTGCTCCTCTTCCATCTCCACCTGTGTTCCATCCATCTACTGCTCCTCTTCCATCTCCACCTGTGTTCCATCCATCTACTGCTCCTCTTCCATCTTCACCTGTGTCCCATCCATCTACTGCTCCTCTCCCATCTCCACCTGTGTCCCATCCATCTACTGCTCCTCTCCCATCTTCACCGGTGTCCCATCCATCTACTACTCCTCTCCCATCTCCACCTGTGTCCCTTCCATCTACTGCTTCTCTCCCATCTTCACCTGTGTCCCTTCCATCTACTGCTCATCTCCCATCTTCACCTGTGTCCCTTCCATCTACTGCTCCTCTCCCATCTCCACCTGTGTCCCATCCATCCACAGCTCCTCTCCCGTCTTACTCCTCTATACAATCCTCTGTGCCCTCTCGCTACCCCCTGTATCTGGTCAGGGTGACAGCCGCAGCTGCTGTGTAAGTGACGTCATGCTTCCCTCTACTTTCTCCTGTCACTTACAGTCTCTTTTTCCCCAGATCCTCCCCCTCTCTGGAGCTTGTTGTCTGGTCTCCTCCAATCAGCCCCATCCACGAACTTCTCCGCTCACTGGCCGGGCTCCAGGATCCTGCGTCAGAGCCGCGCTGTGGGAAGGAGCCGGACGAGGGAATGGAGCTCTGAGTGCCGGATGCCTGCAGCACGGAGGGCAGGCGTGGTGCATGTGGAGGATTCTGTGTCGCTGCATCTGTGGTTATCAGTGATTATCTTGTGTTATGTGACATGGAGCCTGCTCCTCCCACTGCAGGGTGACAGACAGGAGTTATGTGACATGGAGCCTGCTCCTCCCACTGCAGGGTGACAGACAGGAGTTATGTGACATGGAACCTGCTCCTCCCACTGCAGGGTGACAGACAGGAGTTATGTGACATGGAGCCTGCTCCTCCCACTGCAGGGTGACAGAGAGGAGTTATGTGACATGGAGCCTGCTCCTCCCACTGCAGGGTGACAGACAGGAGTTATGTGACATGGAGCCTGCTCCTCCCACTGCAGGGTGACAGACAGGAGTTATGTGACATGGAGCCTGCTCCTCCCACTGCAGGGTGACAGACAGGAGTTATGTGACATGGAGCCTGCTCCTCCCACTGCAGGGTGACAGACAGGAGTTATGTGACATGGAGCTTGCTCCTCCCACTGCAGGGTGACAGACAGGAGTTATGTGACATGGAGCCTGCTCCTCCCACTGCAGGGTGACAGACAGGAGTTATGTGACATGGAGCCTGCTCCTCCCACTGCAGGGTGACAGAAAGGAGTTATGTGACATGGTGCCTGCTCCTCCCACTGCAGGGTGACAGACAGGAGTTATGTGACATGGAACCTGCTCCTCCCACTGCAGGGTGACAGATAGGAGTTATGTGACATGGAGCCTGCTCCTCCCACTGCAGGGTGACAGAGAGGAGTTATGTGACATGGAGCCTGCTCCTCCCACTGCAGGGTGACAGACAGGAGTTATGTGACATGGAGCCTGCTCCTCCCACTGCAGGGTGATAGACAGGAGTTATGTGACATGGAACCTGCTCCTCCCACTGCAGGGTGACAGACAGGAGTTATGTGACATGGAGCCTGCTCCTCCCACTGCAGGGTGACAGAAAGGAGTTATGTGACATGGAACCTGCTCCTCCCACTGCAGGGTGACAGACAGGAGTTATGTGACATGGAGCCTGCTCCTCCCACTGCAGGGTGACCGAAAGGAGTTATGTGACATGGAACCTGCTCCTCCCACTGCAGGGTGACAGATAGGAGTTTTGTGACATGGAGCCTGCTCCTCCCACTGCAGGGTGACAGATAGGAGTTATGTGACATGGAGCCTGCTCCTCCTACTGCAGGGTGACAGAAAGGAGTTATGTGACATGGAACCTGCTCCTCCCACTGCAGGGTGACAGATAGGAGTTATGAGACATGGAGCCTGCTCCTCCCACTGCAGGGTGACAGAAAGGAGTTATGAGACATGGAGCCTGCTCCTCCCACTGCAGGGTGACAGAAAGGAGTTATGTGACATGGAACCTGCTCCTCCCACTGCAGGGTGACAGAAAGGAGTTATGAGACATGGTATTTGTTCCAGTGCAGGGTGACAGGCTGGAAAGTTCTATGAGGCATGGAGTTCATCACAGACAGCAGCTGTGAGTCATGGTGTCTGCCCTCCCACTGCAGGGTGATACGGGGGCGTTGCTATGAGATATTACATTGTTCCTCACGGTGATACAGACTGGTAGGTGCTATGAGACATGGAGTCTCCTCCTCCCACTGCAGGGTGGCAGACAAATGGGAGCTGTGACGAGTTGAGGCTGCCCCTCCCACTACAGGGTGACAGTCAAGGTGCTGAGACATGCAGTCCACTCCTCCCACTGCAGGGAGAGAGAATGGAGGGAGCTATGACGCATGGAACTTGTCCCTCCCACTGCAGGGTCACACATGCAGCAGCTATGAGTCATGGAGTCTGCCCCTCCCACTGCAGGGTGATACACGGGCTGCTATGAGGTGTGGCATTGTTCCCCTCACGGCATGGTGACACAGACTGGTAGGTGCTATAAGACATGGAGTCTGCCCCTCCCACTGCAGGGTGATACAGGGGGGTGTTAGCATGCACAGCGTTTGTCCCTCCCACCACAAGGTGACAGATACCGGACTCTAGTACATACATTAGATTGCAGCCATTGTCCATTAGACACTGTGACCGGGAGTGTGATAATTATGTACAGGTCTCGTCTTCCAGGAATCACAGTCACAGTACAACCCCCGGTGTGGAGATGACGCTGCTACCGGAGAGGTTGTGTTACATCATAATATTATAGATATGTAATGGTGGATGTGCTGTTACTGTGTGACTTGTTACTGTGCACATTCCTTCTCTGAGCCCTGGAATAGACACGTGTTGTCACCAGTCACCAATAAACTCTACTTACCGAGAGTTCTGTTCATTATGTATTACTCACATAAGTCACTGCATCAATTCCATCCAGTGCTGCGTACAGCGCCTCAGATAATGCAGGTGATATATAGTGTGTACAGCGCATCAGATAATGCAGGTGATATATAGTGTGTACAGCGCATCAGATAATGCAGGTGATATATAGTGTGTACAGCGCATCAGATAATGCAGGTGATATATAGTGTGTACAGCGCATCAGATAATGCAGGTGATATATAGTGTGTACAGCGCATCAGATAATGCAGGTGATATATAGTGTGTACAGTGCATCAGATAATGCAGGTGATATATAGTGTGTACAGCGCCTCAGATAATGCAGGTGATATATAGTGTGTACAGCGCATCAGATAATGCAGGTGATATATAGTGTGTACAGCACATCAGATAATGCAGGTGATATATAGTGTGTACAGCACATCAGATAATGCAGGTGATATATAGTGTGTACAGTGCATCAGATAATGCAGGTGATATATAGTGTGTACATAGCATCAGATAATGCAGGTGATATATAGTGTGTACAGCGCATCAGATAATGCAGGTGATATATAGTGTGTACAGCGCATCAGATAATGCAGGTGATATATAGTGTGTACAGCACATCAGATAATGCAGGTGATATATAGTGTGTACAGTGCATCAGATAATGCAGGTGATGTATAGTGTGTACAGCCCATCAGATAATGCAGGTGATATATAGTGTGTACAGTGCATCAGATAATGCAGGTGATATATAGTGTGTACAGCGCATCAGATAATGCAGGTGATATATAGTGTGTACAGCACATCAGATAATGCAGGTGATATATAGTGTGTACAGCACATCAGATAATGCAGGTGATATATAGTGTGTACAGCGCCTCAGATAATGCAGGTGATATATAGTGTGTACAGCGCATCAGATAATGCAGGTGATATATAGTGTGTACAGCGCATCAGATAATACAGGTGATATATAGTGTGTACAGCACATCAGATAATGCAGGTGATATATAGTGTGTACAGTGCATCAGATAATGCAGGTGATGTATAGTGTGTACAGCACATCAGATAATACAGGTGATGTATAGTGTGTACAGCACATCAGATAATACAGGTGATGTATAGTGTGTACAGCGCCTCAGATAATGCAGGTGATGTATAGTGTGTACAGCACATCAGATAATGCAGGTGATATATAGTGTGTACAGCGCATCAGATAATGCAGGTGATATATAGTGTGTACAGCACATCAGATAATGCAGGTGATATATAATGTGTACATAGCATCAGATAATGCAGGTGATATATAATGTGTACATAGCATCAGATAATGCAGGTGATATATAGTGTGTACATAGCATCAGATAATACAGGTGATATATAATGTGTACAGAGCATCAGATAATGCAGGTGATATATAGTGTGTACATAGCATCAGAGAATGCAGGTGATATATAGTGTGTACATAGCATCAGATAATGCAGGTGATATATAGTGTGTACATAGCATCAGATAATGCAGGTGATATATAGTGTGTACAGCACATCAGATAATGCAGGTGATATATAGTGTGTACAGCACATCAGATAATACAGGTGATATATAGTGTGTACAGCGCATCAGATAATGCAGGTGATATATAGTGTGTACAGCGCATCAGATAATGCAGGTGATATATAGTGTGTACAGCACATCAGATAATACAGGTGATATATAGTGTGTACAGCGCATCAGATAATGCAGGTGATATATAGTGTGTACAGCTACTCAGATAATGCAGGTGATATATAGTGTGTACAGCACATCAGATAATACAGGTGATATATAATGTGTACAGCGCATCAGATAATGCAGGTGATATATAGTGTGTACAGCGTATCAGATAATACAGGTGATATATAGTGTGTACAGCGCATCAGATAATGCAGGTGATATATAGTGTGTACAGCACATCAGATAATGCAGGTGATATATAGTGTGTACAGCGTATCAGATAATGCAGGTGATATATAGTGTGTACAGTGCCTCAGATAATGCAGGTGATATATAGTGTGTACAGTGCATCAGATAATGCAGGTGATATATAGTGTGTACAGCACATCAGATAATGCAGGTGATATATAGTGTGTACAGCGTATCAGATAATGCAGGTGATATATAGTGTGTACAGCGCATCAGATAATGCAGGTGATATATAGTGTGTACAGCGCATCAGATAATGCAGGTGATATATAGTGTGTACAGCGCATCAGATAATGCAGGTGATATATAGTGTGTACAGCGCATCAGATAATGCAGGTGATATATAGTGTGTACAGCGTATCAGATAATGCAGGTGATATATAGTGTGTACAGCGCATCAGATAATGCAGGTGATATATAGTGTGTACAGCACATCAGATAATGCAGGTGATATATAGTGTGTACAGCGTATCAGATAATGCAGGTAATATATAGTGTGTACAGTGCCTCAGATAATTCAGGTGATATATAGTGTGTACAGCTACTCAGATAATGCAGGTGATATATAGTGTGTACAGCACATCAGATAATGCAGGTGATATATAGTGTGTACAGCACATCAGATAATGCAGGTGATATATAGTGTGTACAGTGCATCAGATAATGCAGGTGATATATAGTGTGTACATAGCATCAGATAATGCAGGTGATATATAGTGTGTACAGTGCATCAGATAATGCAGGTGATATATAGTGTGTACAGCACATCAGATAATGCAGGTGATATATAGTGTGTACAGTGCATCAGATAATGCAGGTGATATATAGTGTGTACATAGCATCAGATAATGCAGGTGATGTATAGTGTGTACAGCACATCAGATAATGCAGGTGATATATAGTGTGTACAGCACATCAGATAATGCAGGTGATATATAGTGTGTACAGTGCATCAGATAATGCAGGTGATGTATAGTGTGTACAGCACATCAGATAATGCAGGTGATATATAGTGTGTACATAGCATCAGATAATGCAGGTGATATATAGTGTGTACAGCACATCAGATAATGCAGGTGATATATAGTGTGTACAGCACATCAGATAATGCAGGTGATATATAGTGTGTACAGCGCATCAGATAATGCAGGTGATATATAATGTGTACAGCACATCAGATAATGCAGGTTATATATAGTGTGTACAGCGCATCAGATAATACAGGTGATATATAGTGTGTACAGTGCATCAGATAATGCAGGTGATATATAGTGTGTACAGTGCATCAGATAATGCAGGTGATATATAGTGTGTACAGCACATCAGATAATGCAGGTGATATATAGTGTGTACATAGCATCAGATAATGCAGGTGATATATAGTGTGTACAGTGCATCAGATAATGCAGGTGATATATAGTGTGTACAGCACATCAGATAATGCAGGTGATATATAATGTGTACATAGCATCAGATAATGCAGGTGATATATAGTGTGTACAGCGCATCAGATAATGCAGGTGATATATAGTGTGTACAGCGCATCAGATAATGCAGGTGATATATAGTGTGTACAGCGCATCAGATAATGCAGGTGATATATAGTGTGTACAGTGCATCAGATAATGCAGGTGATATATAGTGTGTACAGCTACTCAGATAATGCAGGTGATATATAGTGTGTACAGCACATCAGATAATGCAGGTGATATATAGTGTGTACATAGCATCAGATAATGCAGGTGATATATAGTGTGTACAGCACATCAGATAATGCAGGTGATATATAGTGTGTACAGCACATCAGATAATGCAGGTGATATATAGTGTGTACAGTGCATCAGATAATGCAGGTGATATATAGTGTGTACAGCGCATCAGATAATGCAGGTGATATATAGTGTGTACAGCTACTCAGATAATGCAGGTGATATATAGTGTGTACATAGCATCAGATAATGCAGGTGATATATAGTGTGTACAGCACATCAGATAATGCAGGTGATATATAGTGTGTACATAGCATCAGATAATGCAGGTGATATATAGTGTGTACAGCGCATCAGATAATGCAGGTGATATATAGTGTGTACAGCGCCTCAGATAATGCAGGTGATATATAGTGTGTACAGCGCATCAGATAATGCAGGTGATATATAATGTGTACAGCACATCAGATAATGCAGGTGATATATAGTGTGTACAGCACATCAGATAATGCAGGTGATATATAGTGTGTACAGCGCATCAGATAATGCAGGGGATATATAGTGTGTACAGCACATCAGATAATGCAGGTGATATATAGTGTGTACAGCGCATCAGATAATGCAGGTGATATATAATGTGTACAGCGCCTCAGATAATGCAGGTGATATATAATGTGTACAGCACATCAGATAATACAGGTGATATATAGTGTGTACATAGCATCAGATAATGCAGGTGATATATAGTGTGTACAGCACATCAGATAATGCAGGTGATATATAGTGTGTACAGCACATCAGATAATGCAGGTGATATATAGTGTGTACATAGCATCAGATAATGCAGGTGATATATAGTGTGTACAGCGCCTCAGATAATGCAGGTGATATATAATGTGTACAGCACATCAGATAATGCAGGTGATATATAATGTGTACAGCGCATCAGATAATGCATGTATTAGGAGCTGAGTGCTGGGCACACTGGAGGCAGGCAGCAGATAGTATTGGGAGCTGAGCGCTGGGCACACTGGCGGCAGGCAGCAGATAGTATTGGGAGCTGAGCGCTGGGCACACTGGAGGCAGGCAGCAGATAGTATTGGGAGCTGAGTGCTGGGCACACTGGAGGCAGGCAGCAGATAGTATTGGGAGCTGAGTGCTGGGCACACTGGCGGCAGGCAGCAGATAGTATTGGGAGCTGAGTGCTGGGCACACTGGAGGCAGGCAGCAGATAGTATTGGGAGCTGAGTGCTGGGCACACTGGAGGCAGGCAGCAGATAGTATTGGGAGCTGAGTGCTGGGCACACTGGCGGCAGGCAGCAGATAGTATTGGATAGCTGAGCGCTGGGCACACTGGCGGCAGGCAGCAGATAGTATTGGGAGCTGAGTGCTGGGCACACTGGCGGCAGGCAGCAGATAGTATTGGGAGCTGAGTGCTGGGCACACTGGCGGCAGGCAGCAGATAGTATTGGGAGCTGAGTGCTGGGCACACTGGCGGCAGGCAGCAGATAGTATTGGGAGCTGAGTGCTGTGCACACTGGAGGCAGGCAGCAGATAGTATTGGAAGCTGAGTGCTGTGCACACTGGAGGCAGCAGAATGCAGATGGAACCAGGGTTAAATAAAGCACTCTGAGTACCGATAGGCTCAGTGGAGGAGGTGGTCAATGTTGCTGGACTCTGGTTGGTTGATTAGTCAGTGCAGTCAGCTAATTGCAACCAAGATGGCACCACTAATGCTCAGAACAGGTGGGGAATGAATAGCCTCAGTATAGGATAAAGTCATGCCGGCATCTCACATGCGTACATCAAAGGTGTCCCGGATATTATGGCAAGCCTAGGAATGAGTATGGCGAGAATGCCATCCACCATGTTGGCTGGCGAGTCCCCAGAGATGCGGCCAGCAGGAACACGGGCAGCTGTGATGTGACGGGGCTGGAACCCCGATGTGTGATGCACAGCTCTGCTGCCTATGGCAATCCTATGCGAGCGCAGAAGCTGACTACGGGTGTGCCGTTTCTAGGACTTCCCACTTCTGCCGGGTCACGGACTACCTCCTCCACCCCTTGCTCTGAGACATAGACTACTTACCTGGGCCGGCCAGGTAAGTGGTCTGTCCTGGAGGGGGGGGTCCCATAATGTTCCCTGTGTCGGCTCCCCGTGTCAGCACCTGCGCACGCCTTCCCTGTTCCACAACAGCACTTCCAGTGTCAACACCTGCGTCTTCCATATACCTGTGGCAGAATAGTCCTCACACCCAGCGTTTATAACCCCGGCGCGGCCCACGTACCCATCTACCATGTAATCGGGGGCCAGGCTGACAGAATACAGTACACCTTCTCCACCTCACTCTCTGCATTTAATAATGGTCAGAGACACCGTGTTACATACAGAAATATTCTATGTGCTACACAAGTCAGGGCACAGAGTAATGGATCTGGCGGTAGAGGAACCGTCTATTGGAACAGTCCGGGATACTGTGAGTACACGGGTGATGGTGCGGCTGTCTCTGGACAGAGGAACGGTCTATTGGAACAGTCCGGGATACTGTGAGTACACGGGTGATGGTGCGGCTGTCTCTGGACAGAGGAACAGTCTATTGGAACAGTCCGGGATACTGTGAGTACACGGGTGATGGTGCGGCTGTCTCTGGACAGAGGAACCGTCTATTGGAACAGTCCGGGATACTGTGAGTACACGGGTGATGGTGCGGCTGTCTCTGGACAGAGGAACAGTCTATTGGAACAGTCCGGGATACTGTGAGTACACGGGTGATGGCGCAGCTGTCTCTGGACAGAGGAACAGTCTATTGGAACAGTCTGGGATACTGTGAGTACACGGGTGATGGCGCAGCTGTCTCTGGACAGAGGAACCGTCTATTGGAACAGTCTGGGATACTGTGAGTACACGGGTGATGGCGCAGCTGTCTCTGGACAGAGGAACAGTCTATTGGAACAGTCTGGGATATTGTGAGTACACGGGTGATGGCGCAGCTGTCTCTGGACAGAGGAACCGTCTATTGGAACAGTCTGGGATACTGTGAGTACACGGGTGATGGCGCAGCTGTCTCTGGACAGAGGAACCGTCTATTGGAACAGTCCGGGATACTGTGAGTACACGGGTTATGGCGCGGCTGTCTCTGGACAGAGGAACAGTCTATTGGAACAGTCCGGGATACTGTGAGTACACGGGTGATGGCGCGGCTGTCTCTGGACAGAGGAACAGTCTATTGGAACAGTCCGGGATACTGTGAGTACACGAGTGATGGCGCGGCTGTCTCTGGACAGAGGAACCGTCTATTGGAACAGTCCGGGATACTGTGAGTACTCGGATTACGACGCGGCTGTCTCTGGATAGAGGAACAGTCTATTGGAACAGTCCGGGATACTGTGAGTACACGGGTGATGGCGCGGCTGTCTCTGGATAGAGGAACAGTCTATTGGAACAGTCCGGGATACTGTGAGTACACGGGTGATGGCGCGGCTGTCTCTGGACAGAGGAACAGTCTATTGGAACAGTCCGGGATACTGTGAGTACACGGGTGATGGCGCGGCTGTCTCTGGACAGAAGAACCGTCTATTGGAACAGTCCGGGATACTGTGAGTACACGGGTGATGGCGCGGCTGTCTCTGGACGGAGGAACCATCTATTGGAACAGTCCGGGATACTGTGAGTACACGGGTGATGGTGCGGCTGTCTCTGGACGGAGGAACCGTCTATTGGAACAGTCCGGGATACTGTGACTACACGGGTGATGGCGCGGCTGTCTCTGGACGGAGGAACCGTCTATTGGAACAGTCCGGGATACTGTGAGTACACGGGTGATGGCGCGGCTGTCTCTGGACAGAGGAACCGTCTATTGGAACAGTCCGGGATACTGTGAGTACTCGGATTACGACGCGGCTGTCTCTGGATAGAGGAACAGTCTATTGGAACAGTCCGGGATACTGTGAGTACACGGGTGATGGCGCGGCTGTCTCTGGACAGAGGAACCGTCTATTGGAACAGTCCGGGATACTGTGAGTACACGGGTGATGGCGCGGCTGTCTCTGGACAGAGGAACCGTCTATTGGAACAGTCTGGGATACTGTGAGTACACGGGTGATGGCGCGGCTGTCTCTGGACAGAGGAACCGTCTATTGGAACAGTCCGGGATACTGTGAGTACACGGGTGATGGCGCGGCTGTCTCTGGACAGAGGAACCGTCTATTGGAACAGTCCGGGATACTGTGAGTACACGGGTGACATCGCGGCTGTCTCTGGACAGAGGAACCGTCTATTGAAACAGTCCGGGATACTGTGAGTACACGGGTGATGGTGCGACTGTCTCTGGACAGAGGAACAGTCCGGGATACTGTGAGTACACGGGTGATGGCGCGGCTGTCTCTGGATAGAGGAACAGTCTATTGGAACAGTCCGGGATACTGTGAGTACACGGTTGACAGCGCGGCTGTCTCTGGACAGAGGAACCGTCTATTGGTACAGTCAGGGATACTGTGAGTACACGGGTGACGGTGCGGCTGTCTCTGGACGGAGGAACCGTCTATTGGAACAGTCTGGGATACTGTGAGTACACGGGTGACGCCTATGCAGCTGTCTCTGGACAGAGGAACCGTCTATTGGAACAGTCCGGGATACTGTGAGTACACGGGTGATGGCGCGGCTGTCTCTGTACAGAGGAACCGTCTATTGGAACAGTCCGGGATACTGTGAGTACACGGGTGATGGCGCGGCTGTCTCTGGATAGAGGAACAGTCTATTGGAACAGTCCGGGATACTGTGAGTACACGGGTGATGGCGCGGCTGTCTCTGGACAGAGGAACCGTCTATTGGAACAGTCCGGGATACTGTGAGTACACGGGTGATGGCGCGGCTGTCTCTGGATAGAGGAACAGTCTATTGGAACAGTCCGGGATACTGTGAGTACACGGGTGACGGTACGGCTGTCTCTGGACAGGAACCGTCTATTGGAACAGTCCGGGATACTGTGAGTACACGGGTGACGGTGCGGCTGTCTCTTGACGGAGGAACCGTCTATTGGAACAGTCTGGGATACTGTGAGTACACGGGTGATGGCGCGGCTGTCTCTGGACGGAGGAACCGTCTATTGGAACAGCCTGGGATACTGTGAGTACACGGTTGACAGCGCGGCTGTCTCTGGACAGAGGAACCGTCTATTGGAACAGTCTGGCATACTGTGAGTACACGGGTGATGGCGCGGCTGTCTCTGTACAGAGGAACCGTCTTTTGGAACAGTCCGGGATACTGTGAGTACACGGGTGATGGCGCGGCTGTCTCTGGATAGAGGAACAGTCTATTGGAACAGTCCGGGATACTGTGAGTACACGGGTGACGGTACGGCTGTCTCTGGACAGGAACCGTCTATTGGAACAGTCCGGGATACTGTGAGTACACGGGTGACGGTGCGGCTGTCTCTGGACGGAGGAACCGTCTATTGGAACAGTCTGGGATACTGTGAGTACACGGTTGATGCCTATGCGGCTGTCTCTGGACGGAGGAACCGTCTATTGGAACAGTCTGGGATACTGTGAGTACACGGTTGATGCCTATGCGGCTGTCTCTGGACGGAGGAACCGTCTATTGGAACAGTCTGGGATACTGTGAGTACACGGTTGATGCCTATGCGGCTGTCTCTGGACGGAGGAACCGTCTATTGGAACAGTCTGGGATACTGTGAGTACACGGTTGACAGCGCGGCTGTCTCTGGACAGAGGAACAGTCTATTGGAACAGTCCGGGATACTGTGAGTACACGAGTGATGCCTATGCAGCTGTCTCTGGACGGAGGAACCGTCTATTGGAACAGTCTGGGATACTGTGAGTACACGAGTGATGCCTATGCAGCTGTCTCTTGACGGAGGAACCGTCTATTGGAACAGTCTGGGATACTGTGAGTACACGAGTGATGGCGCGGCTGTCTCTGGACGGAGGAACCGTCTATTGGAACAGTCCGGGATACTGTGAGTACACGAGTGATGGCGCGGCTGTCTCTGGACAGGAACCGTCTATTGGAACAGTCCGGGATACTGTGAGTACACGAGTGATGGCGCGGCTGTCTCTGGACGGAGGAACCGTCTATTGGAACAGTCTGGGATACTGTGAGTACACGGGTGATGGCGCGGCTGTCTCTGGACGGAGGCACCGTCTATTGGAACAGTCTGGGATACTGTGAGTACACGGGTGATGGCGCGGCTGTCTCTGGACAGAGGAACAGTCTATTGGAACAGTCCGGGATACTGTGAGTACACGGGTGACATCGCGGCTGTCTCTGGACAGAGGAACCGTCTATTGGAACAGTCCGGGATACTGTGAGTACATGGGTGACGCCTATGCGGCTGTCTCTGGACAGAGGAACCGTCTATTGGAACAGTCCGGGATACTGTGAGTACACGGGTGATGGCGCGGCTGTCTCTGGACAGAGGAACCGTCTATTGGAACAGTCTGGCATACTGTGAGTACACGGGTGATGGCGCGGCTGTCTCTGGACAGAGGAACCGTCTATTGGAACAGTCTGGCATACTGTGAGTACACGGGTGATGGCGCGGCTGTCTCTGGACAGAGGAACCGTCTATTGGAACAGTCTGGGATACTGTGAGTACACGGGTGATGGCGCGGCTGTCTCTGGACGGAGGAACCGTCTATTGGAACAGTCTGGGATACTGTGAGTACACGGGTGACGCCTATGCGGCTGTCTCTGGACGGAGGCACCGTCTATTGGAACAGTCTGGCATACTGTGAGTACACGGGTGACAGCGCGGCTGTCTCTGGACAGAGGAACAGTCTATTGGAACAGTCCGGGATACTGTGAGTACACGGGTGACATCGCGGCTGTCTCTGGACAGAGGAACCGTCTATTGGAACAGTCCGGGATACTGTGAGTACACGGGTGATGGTACGGCTGTCTCTGGACAGAGGAACCGTCTATTGGAACAGTCCGGGATACTGTGAGTACACGGTTGACAGCGCGGCTGTCTCTGGACGGAGGAACCGTCTATTGGAACAGTCCGGGATACTGTGAGTACACGGGTGATGGCGCGGCTGTCTTTGGACGGAGGAACCGTCTATTGGAACAGTCTGGGATACTGTGAGTACACGGTTGACAGCGCGGCTGTCTCTGGACAGAGGAACCGTCTATTGGAACGGTCGGGATACTGTGAGTACACGGGTGACGGTACGGCTGTCTCTGGACAGAGGAACCGTCTATTGGAACAGTCCGGGATACTGTGAGTACACGGGTGACGCCTATGCGGCTGTCTCTGGATAGAGGAACCCTCTATTGGAACAGTCTGGGATACTGTGAGTACACGGGTGACATTGCGGCTGTCTCTGGACAGAGGAACCGTCTATTGGAACAGTCCGGGATACTGTGAGTACACGGGTGATGGCGCGGCTGTCTCTGGACAGAGGAACCGTCTATTGGAACAGTCTGGGATACTGTGAGTACACGGGTGATGGCGCGGCTGTCTCTGGACGGAGGAACCGTCTATTGGAACAGTCTGGGATACTGTGAGTACACGGGTGACATTGCGGCTGTCTCTGGACAGAGGAACAGTCTATTGGAACAGTCTGGGATACTGTGAGTACACGGGTGATGGTGCGGCTGTCTCTGGACGGAGGAACCGTCTATTGGAACAGTCTGGGATACTGTGAGTACACGGGTGATGGTGCGGCTGTCTCTGGACAGAGGAACCGTCTATTGGAACAGTCCGGGATACTGTGAGTACACGGGTGATGGCGCGGCTGTCTCTGGACAGAGGAACCGTCTATTGGAACGGTCGGGATACTGTGAGTACACGGGTGATGGCGCGGCTGTCTCTGGATAGAGGAACCGTCTATTGGAACGGTCGGGATACTGTGAGTACACGGGTGATGGCGCGGCTGTCTCTGGACGGAGGAACAGTCTATTGGAACAGTCCGGGATACTGTGAGTACACGGGTGATGGCGCGGCTGTCTCTGGACGGAGGAACCCTCTATTGCACAGGTTCTCAAACTCGGTCCTCAGGACCCCACACAGTGCATGTTTTGCAGGTCTCCTCACAAAATCACAAGTGAAATAATTAGCTCCACCTGTGGACCTTTTAAAAAGTGTCAGTGAGTAATTAATGCACCTGTGCACCTACTGGGTTACCTGCAAAACATGCACTGTGTGGGGTCCTGAGGACCGAGTTTGAGAACCCCTGCTCTATTGGAACAGTCTGGGATACTGTGAGTACTCGGGTGATGGCGCGGCTGTCTCTGGACGGAGGAACCGTCTATTGGAACAGTCTGGGATACTGTGAGTACACGGGTGACATTGCGGCTGTCTCTGGACAGAGGAACAGTCTATTGGAACAGTCCGGGATACTGTGAGTACACGGGTGATGGTGCGGCTGTCTCTGTACAGAGGAACCGTCTATTGGAACAGTCTGGGATACTGTGAGTACACGGGTGATGGCGCGGCTGTCTCTGGACAGAGGAACCGTCTATTGGAACGGTCGGGATACTGTGAGTACACGGGTGATGGCGCGGCTGTCTCTGGACAGAGGAACAGTCTATTGGAACAGTCCGGGATACTGTGAGTACACGGGTGATGGCGCGGCTGTCTCTGGACGGAGGAACCCTCTATTGGAACAGTCTGGGATACTGTGAGTACACGGGTGATGGCGCGGCTGTCTCTGGACGGAGGAACCGTCTATTGGAACAGTCCGGGATACTGTGAGTACACGGGTGATGGCGCGGCTGTCTCTGGACAGAGGAACCGTCTATTGGAACAGTCCGGGATACTGTGAGTACACGGGTGATGGCGCGGCTGTCTCTGGACAGAGGAACCGTCTATTGGAACAGTCCGGGATACTGTGAGTACACGGGTGATGGCGCGGCTGTCTCTGGACAGAGGAACCGTCTATTGGAACAGTCCGGGATACTGTGAGTACACGGGTGATGGCGCGGCTGTCTCTGGACAGAGGAACCGTCTATTGGAACAGTCCGGGATACTGTGAGTACACGGGTGATGGCGCGGCTGTCTCTGGACGGAGGAACCGTCTATTGGAACAGTCTGGGATACTGTGAGTACACGGGTGATGGCGCGGCTGTCTCTGGACAGAGTGATCTAAGTATGATTTGTCCTGGAATAGGTGACTGTCCAGGTAGCATGAGGGTGGAGTGTTACTTGCACTTAGCACCAGGAGGTTACTTTAGCACCGTGCACAGCATTCTGTAGGTAGATGCATTTACAACACTATTAAATTAACAGCCCCAACCTGAAAAAGAAATAATTCTTCTCACCCTCCCTGTGAGATACCCGTCACATATACATTGCCAAAATATTGACATCTCCGCGATTAGTGACTGGAGACGGCCATGATTACCAGTGGGCGGAGCTGTGCTGTGTATATATAGATAGGAAGCTGGTGAGCGGGGCCCTCAGACCCCTGTCTCACCTTATTGCTGCTTTGTTCCTCATAGTAAACCAAGACTGAGTATGCCGGCGCTGCACAGACCAATGCTAGTAATTGGGCTGGCCGCTGATGTCAGTGTGCACCATCTGCCTGTCCTTACTCTGACATCTTTCCCTATACGCTGTAGGTCCCTCGGCACTGACGGGGTGTATACTGCCAGCTTGTATCTCACGGCCCTGCTGATGTGTGCTAGCATCGTTCCAATCACCACAGAGTATCATAGGGTTCATCTTCCTAAGACGTCCTCTCCCATTCGTCCACCGACCCGGGCGCAGATGGCGGCGGCATACCCGGGATTGGTCACATCTCTGGTTTAGCTGGATCAATCCTGCGGGAAGCTGGACCCAGCTCTACTTTACAGACCCGCTGAGCAAAGTTCAGAGAGCAGACTGTTTCCCCGACATTACTTTCCAGCGGTGAAACCTGCAGCAGAAAAGAAGACACAGCGTCTGAGCCTGATCTCCTTCTCCAGCGTCAGTGATGGAGTCACTAGTAGTGTGTAACTGTGCACTATCCCAGCCTCACACACACTGTCTGAGCCTCATCTCCTTCTATGGAGTCACTAGTGTGTGTAACTGTATACTATCCCAGCCTCACACACAGGGTCTGAGCCTCATCTCCTTCTATGGAGTTACTAGCGTGTGTAACTGTGCACTATCCCAGCCTCACACACAGCGTCTGAGCCTCATCTTCTACAGCGTCAGTGATGGAGTCACTAGTAGTGTGTAACTGTGCACTATCCCAGCCTCACACACAGCGTCTGAGCCTCATTTCCTTCTATGGAGTCACTAGTGTGTAACTGTGCACTATCCCAGCCTCACACACAGCGTCTGAGCCTCATCTCCTTCTGCAGCGTCAGTGATGGAGTCACTAGTAGTGTGTAACTGTGCACTATCCCAGCCTCACACACAGCGTCTGAGCCTCATTTCCTTCTATGGAGTCACTAGTGTGTAACTGCACTATTCCAGCCTCACACACAGCGTCTGAGCCTCATCTCCTTCTACAGCGTCAGTGATGGAGTCACTAGTAGTGTGTAACTGTGCACTATCCCAGCCTCTCACACAGCGTCTGAGCCTCATTTCCTTCTATGGAGTCACTAGTGTGTAACTGTGCACTATCCCAGCCTCACACACAGCGTCTGAGCCTCATCTCCTTCTACAGCGTCAGTGATGGAGTCACTAGTAGTGTGTAACTGTGCACTATCCCAGCCTCACACACACAGCGTCTGAGCCTCATCTCCTTCTATGGAGTCACTAGTGTGTGTAACTGTGTACTTTCCCGGCCTCACACACAGTGATGAGGCTCATCTCCTTCTATGGAGTCACTAGTGTGTGTAACTGTGTACTATCCCGGCCTCACACACAGCGTCTGAGCCTCATCTCCTTCTATGGAGTCACTAGTGTGTGTAACTGTGCACTATCCCAGCCTCACACACAGCGTCTGAGCCTCATCTCCTTCTATGGAGTCACTAGTGTGTGTAACTGTGCACTATCCCAGCCTCGCACACAGCGTCTGAGCCTCATCTCCTTCTATGGAGTCACTAGTGTGTGTAACTGTGCACTATCCCAGCCTCACACACAGCGTCTGAGCCTCATTTCCTTCTATGGAGTCACTAGTGTGTGTAACTGTGCACTATCCCAGCCTCGCACACAGCGTCTGAGCCTCATCTCCTTCTATGGAGTCACTAGTGTGTGTAACTGTGCACTATCCCAGCCTCACACACAGCGTCTGAGCCTCATTTCCTTCTATGGAGTCACTAGTGTGTGTAACTGTGTACTATCCCCGCCTCACACACAGTGATGAGGCTCATCTCCTTCTATGGAGTCACTAGTGTGTGTAACTGTGTACTATCCCGGCCTCACACACAGCGTCTGAGCCTCATCTCCTTCTATGGAGTCACTAGTGTGTGTAACTGTGCACTATCCCAGCCTCACACACAGCGTCTGAGCCTCATCTCCTTCTATGGAGTTACTAGCGTGTGTAACTGGTGCACTATCCCAGCCTCACACACAGCGTCTGAGCCTCATCTCCTTCTACAGCATCAGTGATGGAGTCACTAGTAGTGTGTAACTGTGCACTATCCCAGCCTCACACACAGCGTCTGAGCCTCATTTCCTTCTATGGAGTCACTAGTGTGTGTAACTGTGTACTATCCCGGCCTCACACACAGTGATGAGGCTCATCTCCTTCTATGGAGTCACTAGTGTGTGTAACTGTGTACTATCCCGGCCTCACACACAGCGTCTGAGCCTCATCTCCTATGGAGTCACTAGTGTGTGTAACTGTGCACTATCCCAGCCTCACACACAGCGTCTGAGCCTCATCTCCTTCTACAGCGTCAGTGATGGAGTCACTAGTAGTGTGTAACTGTGCACTATCCCAGCCTCACACACAGCGTCTGAGCCTCATTTCCTTCTATGGAGTCACTAGTGTGTGTAACTGTGTACTATCCCGGCCTCACACACAGTGATGAGGCTCATCTCCTTCTATGGAGTCACTAGTGTGTGTAACTGTGTACTATCCCGGCCTCACACACAGCGTCTGAGCCTCATCTCCTTCTATGGAGTCACTAGTGTGTAACTGCACTATCCTAGCCTCACACATAGCGTCTGGGCCTCATCTCCTTCTATGGAGTCATTACTGTGTGTAACTGTGCACTATCCAAGCCTCGCACACACTGTCTGAGCCTCATCTCCTTCTATGGAGTCACTACTGTGTGTAACTGTGCACTATCCTAGCCTCACACATAGCGTCTGGGCCTCATCTCCTTCTATGGAGTCATTACTGTGTGTAACTGTGCACTATCCCAGCCTCGCACACACTGTCTGAGCCTCATCTCCTTCTATGGAGTCACTAGTGTGTGTAACTGTGCACTATCCCAGCCTCGCACACAGCGTCTGAGCCTCATCTCCTTCTATGGAGTCACTACTGTGTGTAACTGTGCACTATCCCAGCCTCACACACAGTGTCTGAGCCTCATCTCCTACAGCGTCAGTGATGGAGTCACCAGTAGTGTGTAACTGTGCACTATCCCAGATTCACACACACACTGTCTGAGCCTCATCTCCTTCTATGGAGTCACTCACTAGTGTGTGTAACTGTGTACTATCCCAGCCTCACACACAGTGTCTGAGCCTCATCCCCTTCTATGGAGTCACTAGTGTGTGTAACTGTGCACTATCCCAGCCTCACACACAGCGTTTGAGCCTCAGCCCCTTCTACAGCATCAGTGATGGAGTCACTAGTAGTGTGTAACTGTGCACTATCCCGGCCTCACACACAGCGTCTGAGCCTCATCCCCTTCTACAGCGTCAGTGATGGAGTCACTAGTAGTGTGTAACTGTGCACTATCCTGGCCACACACACACACACACACACACACACACACAGCGTCTGAGCCTCATCCCCTTCTACAGCATCAGTGGAGTCACTAGTAGTGTGTAACTGTGCACTATCCCAGCCTCACACACAGCGTCTGGGCCTCATCCCCTTCTACAGCGTCAGTGATGGAGTCACTAGTAGTGTGTTTAACTGTGCACTATCCCAGCCTCACACACAGCGTCTGGGCCTAATCCCTTTCTACAGCGTCCGTGATGGAGTTACTAGTAGTGTGTGTAACTGTGCACTATCCCGGCCTCACACACAGCATCTGAGCCTCATCCCCTTCTACAGCATCAGTGGAGTCACTAGTAGTGTGTAACTGTGCACTATCCCGGCCTCACACACAGCGTCTGGGCCTCATCCCCTTCTACAGTGTCAATGATGTAGTCACTAGTAGTGTGTGTAACTGTGCACTATCCCAGCCTCACACACAGCATCTGGGCCTCATCCCTTTCTACAGCGTCCGTGATGGAGTTACTAGTAGTGTGTGTAACTGCACTATCCCGGCCTCACACACAGCGTCTGGGCCTCATCCCCTTCTACAGCGTCAGTGATGGAGTCACTAGTAGTGTGTGTAACTGTGCACTATCCCAGCCTCACACACAGCGTCTGGGCCTCATCCCCTTCTACAGCGTCAGTGATGGAGTCACTAGTAGTGTGTAACTGTGCATTATCCTGGCCTCACACACAGCGTCTGAGCCTCATCCCCTTCTACAGCGTCAATGATGTAGTCACTAGTAGTGTGTAACTGCACTATCCCAGCCTCATACACAGCGTCTGGGCCTCATCCCCTTCTACAGCGTCAGTGATGGAGTCACTAGTAGTGTGTAACTGCACTATCCCGACCTCACACACAGCGTCTGGGCCTCATCCCCTTCTACAGCGTCAGTGATGGAGTCACTAGTAGTGTGTAACTGTGCACTATCCTGGCCTCACACACACACACAGCGTCTTAGCCTCATAACCTACAGCGTCAGTGATGGAGTCACTAGTAGTGTGTGTAACTGTGCACTATCCCGACCTCACACACAGCGTCTGGGCCTCATCCCCTTCTGCAGCGTCAGTGATGGAGTCACTAGTAGTGTGTGTAACTGTGCACTATCCTGGCCTCACACACACACACAGCGTCTTAGCCTCATAACCTACAGCGTCAGTGATGGAGTCACTAGTAGTGTGTGTAACTGTGCACTATCCTGGCCTCACACACAGCGTCTGGGCCTCATCCCCTTCTACAGCGTCAGTGATGGAGTCACTAGTAGTGTGTGTAACTGTGCACTATCCCAGCCTCACACACAGCGTCTGGGCCTCATCCCTTTCTACAGCGTCAGTGATGGAGTCACTAGTAGTGTGTAACTGTGCATTATCCTGGCCTCACACACAGCGTCTGAGCCTCATCCCCTTCTACAGCGTCAATGATGTAGTCACTAGTAGTGTGTAACTGCACTATCCCAGCCTCATACACAGCGTCTGGGCCTCATCCCCTTCTACAGCGTCAGTGATGGAGTCACTAGTAGTGTGTAACTGCACTATCCCGACCTCACACACAGCGTCTGGGCCTCATCCCCTTCTACAGCGTCAGTGATGGAGTCACTAGTAGTGTGTAACTGTGCACTATCCTGGCCTCACACACACACACAGCGTCTTAGCCTCATAACCTACAGCGTCAGTGATGGAGTCACTAGTAGTGTGTGTAACTGTGCACTATCCCGACCTCACACACAGCGTCTGGGCCTCATCCCCTTCTGCAGCGTCAGTGATGGAGTCACTAGTAGTGTGTGTAACTGTGCACTATCCTGGCCTCACACACACACAGCGTCTTAGCCTCATAACCTACAGCGTCAGTGATGGAGTCACTAGTAGTGTGTGTAACTGTGCACTATCCTGGCCTCACACACAGCGTCTGGGCCTCATCTCCTTCTACAGCATCAGTGATGGAGTCACTAGTAGTGTGTGTAACTGTGCACTATCCCAGCCTCACAAACAGCGTCTGGGCCTCATCCCCTTCTACAGCGTCCGTGATGGAGTCACTAGTAGTGTGTAACTGTGCACTATCCCGGCCTCACACACAGCGTCTGGGCCTCATCCCCTTCTGCAGCGTCAGTGATGGAGTCACTAGTAGTGTGTAACTGTGCACTATCCCAGCCTCACACACAGCGTCTGGGCCTCATCCCCTTCTACAGCGTCAGTGATGGAGTCACTAGTAGTGTGTGTAACTGTGCACTATCCCAGCCTCACACACAGCGTCTGAGCCTCATCCCCTTCTACAGCGTCAGTGATGGAGTCACTAGTAGTGTATAACTGTGCACTATCCCAGCCTCACACACAGGAAATTAGTGTCCCCCTCCCCCAGCTTTATGTCACATATATTACACTTTAAGGCATAATGTATTTCCTATATTTCCTAGAATCACTATGCACTGTGTCAGTCATTATCCCCAGCTGTATGGCCATTATTCCCAGCATGCAGTGTAGCAGCCATCATTCCCGGCATGCAGTGTAGCAGCCATCATTTCCGGCATGCAGTGTAGCAGCTATCATTCCCGGCATGCAGTGTAGCAGCCATCATTCCCGGCATGCAGTGTAGCAGCCATCATTCCCGGCATGCACTGTAGCAGTCATCATTCCCAGCATGCAGTGTAGCAGTCATCATTCCCGGCATGCAGTGTAGCAGTCATCATTCCCGGCATGCACTGGAGCAGTCATCATTCCCGGCATGCAGTGTAGCAGTCATCATTCCCGGCATGCAGTGTAGCAGTCATCATTCCCGGCATGCACTGGAGCAGTCATCATTCCCGGCATGCAGTGTAGCAGTCATCATTCCCGGCATGCACTGTAGCAGCCATCATTCCCGGCATGCACTGTAGCAGTCATCATTCCCGGCATGCAGTGTAGCAGTCATCATTCCCGGCATGCACTGTAGCAGTCATTATTCCCGGCATGCACTGGAGCAGTCATTATTCCCGGCATGCAGTGTAGCAGTCATTATCCCCAGCTGTATGGCCATTATTCCCTGCATGCACTGTAGCAGCCATCATTCCCGGCATGCAGTGTAGCAGTCATCATTCCCGGCATGCAGTGTAGCAGTCATCATTCCCAGCATGCACTGTAGCAGTCATTATCCCCAGCTGTATGGCCATTATTCCCAGCATGCAATGTAGCAGCCATCATTCCCGGCATGCAGTGTAGCAGCCATCATTCCCGGCATGCAGTGTAGCAGCCATCATTCCCGGCATGCACTGGAGCTGTCATTATTCCCGGCATGCAATGTAGCAGCCATCATTCCCGGCATGCAGTGTAGCAGTCCTCATTCCCGGCATGCAGTGTAGCAGTCATCATTCCCGGCATGCACTGTAGCAGTCATTATCCCCAGCTGTATGGCCATTATTCCCAGCATGCGGTGTAGCAGTCATTATTCCCGGCATTCAGTGTAGCAGTCATCATTCCCAGCATGCAGTGTAGCAGTCATCATTCCCAGCATGCACTGTAGCAGTCATCATCCCCGGCATGCACTGTAGCAGTCATTATTCCCGGCATGCACTGGAGCAGTCATTATTCCCGGCATGCAGTGTAGCAGTCATCATTCCCGGCATCCACTGGAGCAGTCATTCCCGGCATGCAGTGTAGCAGCCATCATTCCCGGCATGCAGTGTAGCAGCCATCGTTCCCGGCATGCACTGTGGCAGTCATCGTTCCCGGCATGTAGTGTAGCAGTCATCATTCCCGGCATGCAGTGTAGCAGTCATTATTCCCAGCATGCACTGTAGCAGTCATTATTCCCGGCATGCACTGTAGCAGTCATTATTCCCGGCATGCACTGTAGCAGTCATCATTCCCGGCATGCACTGTAGCAGTCATTATTCCCGGCATGCACTGTAGCAGTCATTATTCCGGTCTCATGGTGATAATCTGCATCGTGCCCTGGTGACTCGCACCTGAACCATCATGACCGTTTTGTTGCCCTTGCCCAGAGAGTCCTGCAGCAGGTAGGTGAGTTTGGAGTTTCTGAAGGGTATGTGGCCCTGCTTGGCCCTTAGTGCCTGAATCACTTCTCCCAGAGCCAGCAGAGACTTGTTTATATTCTGTGCTTCCTTCAGCCTCTCCCCCTCCGCCCCGGACTTCCACACTCGCTCCGAGCCGGCCAGATCCACCAAGTTCAGCTTTCCTGAAGAAAGAAGACATAACTGAGTGGAACACAGAGTTCCACATGTCCTACACTAGATACTAGTCGTGGTTCTGATACAGAATGATGGATATTAGGTGAGACACCTCTAGCCGCGGTTCTGACACCGAATGAGGGGTATTAAGTGGGACACCTCTAGCCGTGGTTCTGACACCGAATGAGGGGTATTAAGTGGGACACCTCTAGCCGTGGTTCTGACATTGATTGAGGGGTATTAAGTGGGACACCTCTAGCCGTGGTTCTGACATTGAATGAGGGGTATTAAGTGGGACACCTCTAGCCGTGGTTCTGACACCGATTGAGGGGTATTAAGTGGGACACCTCTAGCCGTGGTTCTGACACCGATTGAGGGGTATTAAGTGGGACACCTCTAGCCGTGGTTCTGACATTGAATGAGGGGTATTAAGTGGGACACCTCTAGCCGTGGTTCTGACACCGAATGAGGGGTATTAAGGGGGACACCTCTAGCCGTGGTTCTGACATTGAATGAGGGGTATTAAGTGGGACACCTCTAGCCGTGGTTCTGACATTGAATGAGGGGTATTAAGTGGGACACCTCTAGCCATGGTTCTGACACCGATTGAGGGGTATTAAGTGGGACACCTCTAGCCGTGGTTCTGACACCGATTGAGGGGTATTAAGTGGGACACCTCTAGCCGTGGTTCTGACACCGATTGAGGGGTATTAAGTGGGACACCTCTAGCCGTGGTTCTGACATTGAATGAGGGGTATTAAGTGGGACACCTCTAGCCATGGTTCTGACACCGAATGAGGGGTATTAAGTGGGACACCTCTAGCCGCGGTTCTGACACCGAATGAGGGGTATTAAGTGGGACACCTCTAGCCGTGGTTCTGACACCGATTGAGGGGTATTAAGTGGGACACCTCTAGCCGTGGTTCTGACATTGAATGAGGGGTATTAAGTGGGACACCTCTAGCCGTGGTTCTGACACCGAATGAGGGGTATTAAGTGGGACACCTCTAGCACCGAATGAGGGGTATTAAGTGGGACACCTCTAGCCGTGGTTCTGACATTGAATGAGGGGTATTAGGTGGGACACCTCTAGTCGCGGTTCTGACACTGAATGAGGGGTATTAGATGGGGCACCTCTAGTCGCGGTTCTGACACTGAATGAGGGGTATTAGATGGGGCACCTCTAGTCGCGGTTCTGACACCGAATGAGGGGGGTATTAGGGAGGGCACCTCTAGTCGTGGTTCTGACACCGAATGAGGAGTATTAGGTGGGACACCTCTAGTCGCGGTTCTGACACCGAATGATGGGTATTAGGGAGGACACCTCTAGTCGCGGTTCTGACACCGAATGAAGGGTATTAGGTGGGGCACCTCTAGTCACGGTTCTGACACCGAATGATGGGTATTAGGTGGGACACCTCTAGTTGCGGTTCTGACACCAAGTAAGGAGTATTAGGTAGGATACCTCTAGCTGCGGTTCTGACACCGAATGAGGGGTATTAGGGAGGGCACCTCTATCCATGGTTCTGGCACCAAATAAGAATTTAGAGTGCATTCACTGAAATATCCATTACCATGAGTGCTCTACCTAAAACTCTGCATTCAGTGAAAGAACCATTACTACAAGTATTATTGTATGTAGAGTACCTCTAGTAAAGATTATTACACTAAATGGAGACAATTAGGTAGAGTACCTGTAGTAATGGATATTATGTGGAATGTAGAGTACCTGTAGTAATGGCTGTTATGTGGAATGTAGAGTACCTGTAGCATCAGCTGTTATGCTGAATGTAGAGTACCTCTAGTAACGTATATTGGGGGTTCTGAGTTGATCGCAGCAGGAACTTTGTTAGCAACTGGGCAAAACCATGTGCACTGCAGGGGAGGCAGATATAACATGTGCAGAGAGAGTTAGATTTGGGTGTGGTGAGTTCAATCTGCAATCTAAATTGCAGTGTAAAAATAAAGCAGCCAGTATTTACCCTGCACAGAAATAAAATAACCCACCCAAATCTAACTCTCTCTGCAAATGTTATATCTGCCCCCCCCCCCCCCCTGCAGTGCACATGGTTTTGCCCAACTGCTAAAAAATTTCCTGCTGCGATCAACTTGGAATTACCCCCATTATGTGGAATGTAGAGTACCTGTAGTAATGGCTATAATGTGGAATGTAGAGTACCTGTAGTAATGGATATTATGCTGAATGTAGATTACCTGTAGTAACGGCTGTTATGTGGAATGTAGAGTACCTGTAGTAACGGCTGTTATGTGGAATGTAGAGTAACTGTAGTAACGGATATTATGTGGAATGTAGAGTACCTGTAGTAACGGATATTATGTGGAATGTAGAGTACCTGTAGTAACGGATATTATGTGGAATGTAGAGTACCTGTAGTAATGGATATTATGTGGAATGTAGAGTACCTGTAGTAGCGGCTGTTATGTGGAATGTAGAGTACCTGTAGTAATAGATATTATGTGGAATCTAGAGTACCTGTAGTAACGGATATTATGTGGAATGTAGAGTACCTGTAGTAATGGATATTATGTGGAATGTAGAGTACCTGTAGTAATGGATATTATGTGGAATGTAGAGTACCTGTAGTAATGGATATTATGTGGAATGTAGAGTACCTGTAGTAACGGCTGTTATGTGGAATGTAGAGTACCTGTAGTAATAGATATTATGCGGAATGTAGAGTACCTGTAGTAACGGCTGTTATGTGGAATGTAGAGTACCTGTAGTAACGGATGTTATGTGGAATGTAGAGTACCTGTAGTAACGGCTGTTATGTGGAATGTAGAGTACCTGTAGTAACGGCTGTTATGTGGAATGTGTAGTACCTGTAGTAATGGCTGTTATGTGGAATGTAGAGTACCTGTAGCAATAGATATTATGTGGAATGTAGAGTACCTGTAGTAACGGATATTATGTGGAATGTAGAGTACCTGTAGTAACGGATATGTGGAATGTAGAGTACCTGTAGTAACGGATATTGGTGGTCATTCCGAGTTGTTCGCTCTGTAATTTTTTTTTGCATTGCAGCGATTTTCCGCTAACTGCGCATGCGCAATATTCGCACTGCGACTGCGCCAAGTAAATTTGCTATGCAGTTAGGTATTTTACTCACGGCATTACGAGGTTTTTTCTTCGTTCTGGTGTTCGTAATGTGATTGACAGGAAGTGGGTGTTTCTGGGCGGAAACTGGCCGTTTTATGGGAGTGTGTGAAAAAACGCTACCGTTTCTGGGAAAAACGCGGGAGTGGCTGGAGAAACGGAGGACTGTCTGGGCGAACGCTGGGTGTGTTTGTGACGTCAAACCAGGAACGACAAGCACTGAACTGATCGCACTGGAAGAGTAAGTCTCGAGCTACTCAGAAACTGCAAAGAAATTTCTATTCGCAATTTTGAGTACCTTTCGTTCGCAATTTTGATAAGCTAAGATTCACTCCCAGTAGGCGACGGCTTAGCGTGTGCAATGCTGCTAAAAGCAGCTTGCGAGCGAACAACTCAGAATCACCCCCATTATGCGGAATGTAGAGTACCTGTAGTAACGGCTGTTATGTGGAATGTAGAGTACCTGTAGTAACGGCTGTTATGTGGAATGTAGAGTACCTGTAGTAACGGCTGTTATGTGGAATGTAGAGTACCTGTAGTTACGGCTGTTTGGTGGAATGTAGAGTACCTGTAGTTACGGCTGTTTTGTGGAATGTAAAGTACCCGTACTAAAGGCTGTTATGTGGAATGTAGAGTACCTGTAGTAACGGCTGTTATGTGGAATGTAGAGTACCTGTAGTAACGGCTGTTATGTGGAATGTAGAGTACCTGTAGTAACGGCTGTTATGTGGAATGTAGAGTACCTGTAGTTACGGCTGTTTGGTGGAATGTAGAGTACCTGTAGTTACGGCTGTTTTGTGGAATGTAGAGTACCCGTACTAAAGGCTGTTATGTGGAATGTAGAGTACCTGTAGTAACGGCTGTTATGTGGAATGTAGAGTACCTGTAGTTACGGCTGTTATGTGGAATGTAGAGTACCTGTAGTTACGGCTGTTATGTGGAATGTAGAGTACCTGTAGTTACGGCTGTTATGTGGAATGTAGAGTACCTGTAGTTACGGCTGTTATGTGGAATGTAGAGTACCTGTAGTTACGGCTGTTATGTGGAATGTAGAGTACCTGTAGTAACGGATATTATGTGAAATGTAGAGTACCTGTAGTAACGGATATTATGTGGAATGTAGAGTACCTGTAGTAATGGATATTATGTGGAATGTAGAGTACCTGTAGTAATGGCTGTTATGTGGAATGTAGAGTACCTGTAGCAACAGCTGTTATGCTGAATGTAGAGTACCTGTAGTAACGGATATTGGGGGTTCTGAGCTGATCGCAGCAGGAACTTTGTTAGCAACTGGGCAAAACCATGTGCCCTGCAGGGGAGGCAGATATAACATGTGCAGAGAGAGTTAGATTTGGGTGTGGTGAGTTCAATCTGCAATCTAAATTGCAGTGTAAAAATAAAGCAGCCAGTATTTACCCTGCACAGAAATAAAATAACCCACCCAAATCTAACTCTCTCTGCAAATGTTATATCTGCCCCCCCCCCTGCAGTGCACATAGTTTTGCCCAACTGCTAAAGAATTTCCTGCTGCGATCAACTTGGAATTACCCCCATTATGTGGAATGTAGAGTACCTGTAGTAACGGCTGTTATGTGGAATGTAGAGTACCTGTAGTAATGGATATTACGCTGAATGTAGATTACCTGTAGTAACGGCTGTTATGTGGAATGTAGAGTACCTGTAGTAATAGATATTATGTGGAATGTAGAGTACCTGTAGTAACGGATATTATGTGGAATGTAGAGTACCTGTAGTAACGGATATTATGTGGAATGTAGAGTACCTGTAGTAACGGATATTATGTGGAATGTAGAGTACCTGTAGTAATGGATATTATGTGGAATGCAGAGTACTTGTAATAACGGCTGTTATGTGGAATGTAGAGTACCTCTAGTAATGGATATATGTGGAATGTAGAGTACCTGTAGTAACGGCTGTTATGTGGAATGTGTAGTACCTGTAGTAACGGCTGTTATGTGGATTGTAGAGTACCTGAAGCAATAGATATTATGTGGAATGTAGAGTACCTGTAGTAACTGCTGTTATGTGGAATGTAGAGTACCTGTAGTAATGGATATTATGTGGAATGTAGAGTACTTGTAATAACGGCTGTTATGTGGAATGTAGAGTACCTGTAGTAATAGATATTATGTGGAATCTAGAGTACCTGTAGTAACGGATATTATGTGGAATGTAGAGTACCTGTAGTAACGGCTGTTATGTGGAATGTAGAGTACCTGTAGTAATAGATATTATGCGGAATGTAGAGTACCTGTAGTAACGGCTGTTATGTGGAATGTAGAGTACCTGTAGTAACGGCTGTTATGTGGAATGTAGAGTACCTGTAGTAAAGTCTGTTATGTGGAATGTAGAGTACCTGTAGTAACGACTGTTATGTGGAATGTAGAGTACCTCTAGTAATGGATATATGTGGAATGTAGAGTACCTGTAGTAACGGCTGTTATGTGGAATGTGTAGTACCTGTAGTAACGGCTGTTATGTGGATTGTAGAGTACCTGAAGCAATAGATATTATGTGGAATGTAGAGTACCTGTAGTAACGGATATTATGTGGAATGTAGAGTACCTGTAGTAATGGATATTATGTGGAATGTAGAGTACCTGTAGTAATGGATATTATGTGGAATGTAGAGTACCTGTAGTAACGGCTGTTATGTGGAATGTAGAGTACCTGTAGTATCGGCTGTTATGTGGAATGTAGAGTACCTGTAGTAACGACTGTTATGTGGAATGTACAGTACCTGTAGTAACGGCTGTTATGTGGAATGTAGAGTACCTGTAGTAATGGATATTATGTGGAATGTAGAGTACCTGTAGTAACGGCTGTTATGTGGAATGTAGAGTACCTGTAGTTACGGCTGTTATGTGGAATGTAGAGTACCTGTAGTTACGGCTGTTATGTGGAATGTAGAGTACCTGTAGTTACGGCTGTTATGTGGAATGTAGAGTACCTGTAGTTACGGCTGTTATGTGGAATGTAGAGTACCTGTAGTTACGGCTGTTATGTGGAATGTAGAGTACCTGTAGTAACGGATATTATGTGGAATGTAGAGTACCTGTAGTAACGGATATTATGTGGAATGTAGAGTACCTGTAGTAATGGATATTATGTGGAATGTAGAGTACCTGTAGTAATGGCTGTTATGTGGAATGTAGAGTACCTGTAGCATCAGCTGTTATGCTGAATGTAGAGTACCTGTAGTAACGGATATTGGGGGTTCTGAGCTGATCGCAGCAGGAACTTTGTTAGCAACTGGGCAAAACCATGTGCACTGCAGGGGAGGCAGATATAACATGTGCAGAGAGAGTTAGATTTGGGTGTGGTGAGTTCAATCTGCAATCTAAATTGCAGTGTAAAAATAAAGCAGCCAGTATTTACCCTGCACAGAAATAAAATAACCCACCCAAATCTAACTCTCTCTGCAAATGTTATATCTGCCCCCCCCCCCCTGCAGTGCACATGGTTTTGCCCAACTGCTAAAGAATTTCCTGCTGCGATCAACTTGGAATTACCCCCATTATGTGGAATGTAGAGTACCTGTAGTAACGGCTGTTATGTGGAATGTAGAGTACCTGTAGTAATGGATATTACGCTGAATGTAGATTACCTGTAGTAACGGCTGTTATGTGGAATGTAGAGTACCTGTAGTAATAGATATTATGTGGAATGTAGAGTACCTGTAGTAACGGATATTATGTGGAATGTAGAGTACCTGTAGTAACGGATATTATGTGGAATGTAGAGTACCTGTAGTAACGGATATTATGTGGAATGTAGAGTACCTGTAGTAATGGATATTATGTGGAATGTAGAGTACTTGTAATAACGGCTGTTATGTGGAATGTAGAGTACCTCTAGTAATGGATATATGTGGAATGTAGAGTACCTGTAGTAACGGCTGTTATGTGGAATGTGTAGTACCTGTAGTAACGGCTGTTATGTGGATTGTAGAGTACCTGAAGCAATAGATATTATGTGGAATGTAGAGTACCTGTAGTAACTGCTGTTATGTGGAATGTAGAGTACCTGTAGTAATGGATATTATGTGGAATGTAGAGTACTTGTAATAACGGCTGTTATGTGGAATGTAGAGTACCTGTAGTAATAGATATTATGTGGAATCTAGAGTACCTGTAGTAACGGATATTATGTGGAATGTAGAGTACCTGTAGTAACGGCTGTTATGTGGAATGTAGAGTACCTGTAGTAATAGATATTATGCGGAATGTAGAGTACCTGTAGTAACGGCTGTTATGTGGAATGTAGAGTACCTGTAGTAACGGCTGTTATGTGGAATGTAGAGTACCTGTAGTAACGGCTGTTATGTGGAATGTAGAGTACCTGTAGTAAAGTCTGTTATGTGGAATGTAGAGTACCTGTAGTAACGACTGTTATGTGGAATGTAGAGTACCTCTAGTAATGGATATATGTGGAATGTAGAGTACCTGTAGTAACGGCTGTTATGTGGAATGTGTAGTACCTGTAGTAACGGCTGTTATGTGGATTGTAGAGTACCTGAAGCAATAGATATTATGTGGAATGTAGAGTACCTGTAGTAACGGATATTATGTGGAATGTAGAGTACCTGTAGTAATGGATATTATGTGGAATGTAGAGTACCTGTAGTAATGGATATTATGTGGAATGTAGAGTACCTGTAGTAACGGCTGTTATGTGGAATGTAGAGTACCTGTAGTATCGGCTGTTATGTGGAATGTAGAGTACCTGTAGTAACGGCTGTTATGTGGAATGTAGAGTACCTGTAGTAACGGCTGTTATGTGCAATGTAGAGTACCTGTAGTAACGGCTGTTATGTGGAATGTAGAGTACCTCTAGTAATGGATATTATGTGGAATGTAGAGTACCTGTAGTAACGGCTGTTATGTGGAATGTAGAGTACCTGTAGTAACGGCTGTTATGTGGAATGTAGAGTACCTGTAGTAACGGCTGTTATGTGGAATGTAGAGTACCTGTGGTAACGGCTGTTATGTGGAATGTAGAGTACCTGTAGTAATGGATATTATGTGGAATGTAGAGTACCTGTAGTAATGGCTGTTATGTGGAATGTAGAGTACCTGTAGCATCAGCTGTTATGCTGAATGTAGAGTACCTGTAGTAACGGATATTGGGGATTCTGAGCTGATCGCAGCAGGAACTTTGTTAGCAACTGGGCAAAACCATGTGCACTGCAGGGGAGGCAGATATAACATGTGCAGAGAGAGTTAGATTTGGGTGTGGTGAGTTCAATCTGCAATCTAAATTGCAGTGTAAAAATAAAGCAGCCAGTATTTACCCTGCACAGAAATAAAATAACCCACCCAAATCTAACTCTCTCTGCAAATGTTATATCTGCCCCCCCCCCTGCATGGTTTTGCCCAACTGCTAAAGAATTTCCTGCTGCGATCAACTTGGAATTACCCCCATTATGTGGAATGTAGAGTACCTGTAGTAACGGCTGTTATGTGGAATGTAGAGTACCTGTAGTAATGGATATTACGCTGAATGTAGATTACCTGTAGTAACGGCTGTTATGTGGAATGTAGAGTACCTGTAGTAATAGATATTATGTGGAATGTAGAGTACCTGTAGTAACGGATATTATGTGGAATGTAGAGTACCTGTAGTAACGGATATTATGTGGAATGTAGAGTACCTGTAGTAACGGATATTATGTGGAATGTAGAGTACCTGTAGTAATGGATATTATGTGGAATGTAGAGTACTTGTAATAACGGCTGTTATGTGGAATGTAGAGTACCTCTAGTAATGGATATATGTGGAATGTAGAGTACCTGTAGTAACGGCTGTTATGTGGAATGTGTAGTACCTGTAGTAACGGCTGTTATGTGGATTGTAGAGTACCTAAAGCAATAGATATTATGTGGAATGTAGAGTACCTGTAGTAACTGCTGTTATGTGGAATGTAGAGTACCTGTAGTAATGGATATTATGTGGAATGTAGAGTACTTGTAATAACGGCTGTTATGTGGAATGTAGAGTACCTGTAGTAATAGATATTATGTGGAATCTAGAGTACCTGTAGTAACGGATATTATGTGGAATGTAGAGTACCTGTAGTAACGGCTGTTATGTGGAATGTAGAGTACCTGTAGTAATAGATATTATGCGGAATGTAGAGTACCTGTAGTAACGGCTGTTATGTGGAATGTAGAGTACCTGTAGTAACGGCTGTTATGTGGAATGTAGAGTACCTGTAGTAACGGCTGTTATGTGGAATGTAGAGTACCTGTAGTAAAGTCTGTTATGTGGAATGTAGAGTACCTGTAGTAACGACTGTTATGTGGAATGTAGAGTACCTCTAGTAATGGATATATGTGGAATGTAGAGTACCTGTAGTAACGGCTGTTATGTGGAATGTGTAGTACCTGTAGTAACGGCTGTTATGTGGATTGTAGAGTACCTGAAGCAATAGATATTATGTGGAATGTAGAGTACCTGTAGTAACGGATATTATGTGGAATGTAGAGTACCTGTAGTAATGGATATTATGTGGAATGTAGAGTACCTGTAGTAATGGATATTATGTGGAATGTAGAGTACCTGTAGTAACGGCTGTTATGTGGAATGTAGAGTACCTGTAGTATCAGCTGTTATGTGGAATGTAGAGTACCTGTAGTAACGGCTGTTATGTGGAATGTAGAGTACCTGTAGTAACGGCTGTTATGTGCAATGTAGAGTACCTGTAGTAACGGCTGTTATGTGGAATGTAGAGTACCTCTAGTAATGGATATTATGTGGAATGTAGAGTACCTGTAGTAACGGCTGTTATGTGGAATGTAGAGTACCTGTAGTAACGGCTGTTATGTGGAATGTAGAGTACCTGTAGTAACGGCTGTTATGTGGAATGTAGAGTACCTGTGGTAACGGCTGTTATGTGGAATGTAGAGTACCTGTAGTAACGGATATTATGTGGAATGTAGAGTACCTGTAGTAACGGCTGTTATGTGGAATGTAGAGTACCTGTAGTAATGGATATTATGTGGAATGTAGAGTACCTGTAGTAACGGCTGTTATGTGGAATGTAGAGTACCTGTAGTAATGGATATTATGTGGAATGTAGAGTACCTGTAGTAACGGCTGTTATGTGGAATGTAGAGTACCTGTAGTAACGGCTGTTATGTGGAATGTGTAGTACCTGTAGTAACGGCTGTTATGTGGATTGTAGAGTACCTGAAGCAATATATATTATGTGGAATGTAGAGTACCTGTAGTAACGGATATTATGTGGAATGTAGAGTACCTGTAGTAATGGATATTATGTGGAATGTAGAGTACCTGTAGTAATGGATATTATGTGGAATGTAGAGTACCTGTAGTAACGGCTGTTATGTGGAATGTAGAGTACCTGTAGTAACGGCTGTTATGTGGAATGTAGAGTACCTGTAGTAATGGATATTATGTGGAATGTAGAGTACCTGTAGTAACGGCTGTTATGTGGAATGTAGAGTACCTGTAGTAACGGCTGTTATGTGGAATGTAGAGTACCTGTAGTAACGGCTGTTATGTGGAATGTAGAGTACCTGTAGTAACGGCTGTTATGTGGAATGTAGAGTACCTGTAGTAACGGCTGTTATGTGGAATGTAGAGTACCTGTAGTAACGGCTGTTATGTGGAATGTAGAGTACCTGTAGTAACGGCTGTTATGTGGAATGTAGAGTACCTGTAGTAATGGATATATGTGGAATGTAGAGTACCTGTATTAACGGCTATTTTGTGGAATGTAGATTACCTGTAGTAACAGCTGTTATGTGGAATGTAGAGTACCTGTAGTAACGGCTGTTATGTGGAATGTAGAGTACCTGTAGTTACGGCTGTTGTGTAATGTAGAGTACCTGTAGTTACGGCTGTTATGTGGAATGTAGAGTACCTGTAGTAATAGATGTTATGTGGAATGTAGAGTACCTGTAGTAACGGCTGTTGTGTGGAATGTAGAGTACCTGTAGTAACGGCTGTTGTGTGGAATGTAGAGTACCTGTAGTAACGGCTGTTGTGTGGAATGTAGAGTACCTGTAGTAATGGCTGTTATGTGGAATGTAGAGTACCTGTAGTAATGGATATTATGTGGAATGTAGAGTACCTGTAGTAACGGCTGTTATGTGGAATGTAGAGTACCTCTAGTAATGGATATTATGTGGAATGTAGAGTACCTGTAGTAACGGCTGTTATGTGGAATGTAGAGTACCTGTAGTAACGGCTGTTATGTGGAATGTAGAGTACCTGTAGTAACGGCTGTTATGTGGAATGTAGAGTACCTGTAGTAACGGCTGTTATGTGGAATGTAGAGTACCTGTGGTAACGGCTGTTGTGTGGAATGTAGAGTACCTGTAGTAACGGCTGTTATGTGGAATGTAGAGTACCTGTAGTAACGGATATTATGTGGAATGTAGAGTACCTGTATTAATGGATATTATGTGGAATGTAGAGTACCTGTAGTAACGGCTGTTATGTGGAATGTAGAGTACCTGTAGTAATGGATATTATGTGGAATGTAGAGTACCTGTAGTAACGGCTGTTATGTGGAATGTAGAGTACCTGTAGTAACGGCTGTTATGTGGAATGTAGAGTACCTGTAGTAATGGCTGTTATGTGGAATGTAGAGTACCTGTAGCAATAGATATTATGTGGAATGTAGAGTACCTGTAGTAACGGATATTATGTGGAATGTAGAGTACCTGTAGTAACGGATATTATGTGGAATGTAGAGTACCTGTAGTAACGGCTGTTATGTGGAATGTAGAGTACCTGTAGTAATAGATATTATGCGGAATGTAGAGTACCTGTAGTAACGGCTGTTATGTGGAATGTAGAGTACCTGTAGTAACGGCTGTTATGTGGAATGTAGAGTACCTGTAGTAACGGCTGTTATGTGGAATGTAGAGTACCTGTAGTAAAGTCTGTTATGTGGAATGTAGAGTACCTGTAGTAACGACTGTTATGTGGAATGTAGAGTACCTCTAGTAATGGATATATGTGGAATGTAGAGTACCTGTAGTAACGGCTGTTATGTGGAATGTGTAGTACCTGTAGTAACGGCTGTTATGTGGATTGTAGAGTACCTGAAGCAATAGATATTATGTGGAATGTAGAGTACCTGTAGTAACGGATATTATGTGGAATGTAGAGTACCTGTAGTAATGGATATTATGTGGAATGTAGAGTACCTGTAGTAATGGATATTATGTGGAATGTAGAGTACCTGTAGTAACGGCTGTTATGTGGAATGTAGAGTACCTGTAGTATCGGCTGTTATGTGGAATGTAGAGTACCTGTAGTAACGGCTGTTATGTGGAATGTAGAGTACCTGTAGTAACGGCTGTTATGTGCAATGTAGAGTACCTGTAGTAACGGCTGTTATGTGGAATGTAGAGTACCTCTAGTAATGGATATTATGTGGAATGTAGAGTACCTGTAGTAACGGCTGTTATGTGGAATGTAGAGTACCTGTAGTAACGGCTGTTATGTGGAATGTAGAGTACCTGTAGTAACGGCTGTTATGTGGAATGTAGAGTACCTGTGGTAACGGCTGTTATGTGGAATGTAGAGTACCTGTAGTAATGGATATTATGTGGAATGTAGAGTACCTGTAGTAATGGCTGTTATGTGGAATGTAGAGTACCTGTAGCATCAGCTGTTATGCTGAATGTAGAGTACCTGTAGTAACGGATATTGGGGATTCTGAGCTGATCGCAGCAGGAACTTTGTTAGCAACTGGGCAAAACCATGTGCACTGCAGGGGAGGCAGATATAACATGTGCAGAGAGAGTTAGATTTGGGTGTGGTGAGTTCAATCTGCAATCTAAATTGCAGTGTAAAAATAAAGCAGCCAGTATTTACCCTGCACAGAAATAAAATAACCCACCCAAATCTAACTCTCTCTGCAAATGTTATATCTGCCCCCCCCCCCCTGCATGGTTTTGCCCAACTGCTAAAGAATTTCCTGCTGCGATCAACTTGGAATTACCCCCATTATGTGGAATGTAGAGTACCTGTAGTAACGGCTGTTATGTGGAATGTAGAGTACCTGTAGTAATGGATATTACGCTGAATGTAGATTACCTGTAGTAACGGCTGTTATGTGGAATGTAGAGTACCTGTAGTAATAGATATTATGTGGAATGTAGAGTACCTGTAGTAACGGATATTATGTGGAATGTAGAGTACCTGTAGTAACGGATATTATGTGGAATGTAGAGTACCTGTAGTAACGGATATTATGTGGAATGTAGAGTACCTGTAGTAATGGATATTATGTGGAATGTAGAGTACTTGTAATAACGGCTGTTATGTGGAATGTAGAGTACCTCTAGTAATGGATATATGTGGAATGTAGAGTACCTGTAGTAACGGCTGTTATGTGGAATGTGTAGTACCTGTAGTAACGGCTGTTATGTGGATTGTAGAGTACCTAAAGCAATAGATATTATGTGGAATGTAGAGTACCTGTAGTAACTGCTGTTATGTGGAATGTAGAGTACCTGTAGTAATGGATATTATGTGGAATGTAGAGTACTTGTAATAACGGCTGTTATGTGGAATGTAGAGTACCTGTAGTAATAGATATTATGTGGAATCTAGAGTACCTGTAGTAACGGATATTATGTGGAATGTAGAGTACCTGTAGTAACGGCTGTTATGTGGAATGTAGAGTACCTGTAGTAATAGATATTATGCGGAATGTAGAGTACCTGTAGTAACGGCTGTTATGTGGAATGTAGAGTACCTGTAGTAACGGCTGTTATGTGGAATGTAGAGTACCTGTAGTAACGGCTGTTATGTGGAATGTAGAGTACCTGTAGTAAAGTCTGTTATGTGGAATGTAGAGTACCTGTAGTAACGACTGTTATGTGGAATGTAGAGTACCTCTAGTAATGGATATATGTGGAATGTAGAGTACCTGTAGTAACGGCTGTTATGTGGAATGTGTAGTACCTGTAGTAACGGCTGTTATGTGGATTGTAGAGTACCTGAAGCAATAGATATTATGTGGAATGTAGAGTACCTGTAGTAACGGATATTATGTGGAATGTAGAGTACCTGTAGTAATGGATATTATGTGGAATGTAGAGTACCTGTAGTAATGGATATTATGTGGAATGTAGAGTACCTGTAGTAACGGCTGTTATGTGGAATGTAGAGTACCTGTAGTATCAGCTGTTATGTGGAATGTAGAGTACCTGTAGTAACGGCTGTTATGTGGAATGTAGAGTACCTGTAGTAACGGCTGTTATGTGCAATGTAGAGTACCTGTAGTAACGGCTGTTATGTGGAATGTAGAGTACCTCTAGTAATGGATATTATGTGGAATGTAGAGTACCTGTAGTAACGGCTGTTATGTGGAATGTAGAGTACCTGTAGTAACGGCTGTTATGTGGAATGTAGAGTACCTGTAGTAACGGCTGTTATGTGGAATGTAGAGTACCTGTGGTAACGGCTGTTATGTGGAATGTAGAGTACCTGTAGTAACGGATATTATGTGGAATGTAGAGTACCTGTAGTAACGGCTGTTATGTGGAATGTAGAGTACCTGTAGTAATGGATATTATGTGGAATGTAGAGTACCTGTAGTAACGGCTGTTATGTGGAATGTAGAGTACCTGTAGTAATGGATATTATGTGGAATGTAGAGTACCTGTAGTAACGGCTGTTATGTGGAATGTAGAGTACCTGTAGTAACGGCTGTTATGTGGAATGTGTAGTACCTGTAGTAACGGCTGTTATGTGGATTGTAGAGTACCTGAAGCAATAGATATTATGTGGAATGTAGAGTACCTGTAGTAACGGCTGTTATGTGGAATGTAGAGTACCTGTAGTAACGGCTGTTATGTGGAATGTAGAGTACCTGTAGTAACGGCTGTTATGTGGAATGTAGAGTACCTGTAGTAACGGCTGTTATGTGGAATGTAGAGTACCTGTAGTAACGGCTGTTATGTGGAATGTAGAGTACCTGTAGTAACGGCTGTTATGTGGAATGTAGAGTACCTGTAGTAACGGCTGTTATGTGGAATGTAGAGTACCTGTAGTAATGGATATATGTGGAATGTAGAGTACCTGTATTAACGGCTATTTTGTGGAATGTAGATTACCTGTAGTAACAGCTGTTATGTGGAATGTAGAGTACCTGTAGTAACGGCTGTTATGTGGAATGTAGAGTACCTGTAGTTACGGCTGTTGTGTAATGTAGAGTACCTGTAGTTACGGCTGTTATGTGGAATGTAGAGTACCTGTAGTAATAGATGTTATGTGGAATGTAGAGTACCTGTAGTAACGGCTGTTGTGTGGAATGTAGAGTACCTGTAGTAACGGCTGTTGTGTGGAATGTAGAGTACCTGTAGTAACGGCTGTTGTGTGGAATGTAGAGTACCTGTAGTAATGGCTGTTATGTGGAATGTAGAGTACCTGTAGTAATGGATATTATGTGGAATGTAGAGTACCTGTAGTAACGGCTGTTATGTGGAATGTAGAGTACCTCTAGTAATGGATATTATGTGGAATGTAGAGTACCTGTAGTAACGGCTGTTATGTGGAATGTAGAGTACCTGTAGTAACGGCTGTTATGTGGAATGTAGAGTACCTGTAGTAACGGCTGTTATGTGGAATGTAGAGTACCTGTAGTAACGGCTGTTATGTGGAATGTAGAGTACCTGTGGTAACGGCTGTTGTGTGGAATGTAGAGTACCTGTAGTAACGGCTGTTATGTGGAATGTAGAGTACCTGTAGTAACGGATATTATGTGGAATGTAGAGTACCTGTATTAATGGATATTATGTGGAATGTAGAGTACCTGTAGTAACGGCTGTTATGTGGAATGTAGAGTACCTGTAGTAATGGATATTATGTGGAATGTAGAGTACCTGTAGTAACGGCTGTTATGTGGAATGTAGAGTACCTGTAGTAACGGCTGTTATGTGGAATGTAGAGTACCTGTAGTAATGGCTGTTATGTGGAATGTAAAGTACCTGTAGCAATAGATATTATGTGGAATGTAGAGTACCTGTAGTAACGGATATTATGTGGAATGTAGAGTACCTGTAGTAACGGATATTATGTGGAATGTAGAGTACCTGTAGTAACGGATATTGGTGGTCATTCCGAGTTGTTCGCTCTGTAATTTTTTTTTGCATTGCAGCGATTTTCCGCTAACTGCGCATGCGCAATATTCGCACTGCGACTGCGCCAAGTAAATTTGCTATGCAGTTAGGTATTTTACTCACGGCATTACGAGGTTTTTTCTTCGTTCTGGTGTTCGTAATGTGATTGACAGGAAGTGGGTGTTTCTGGGCGGAAACTGGCCGTTTTATGGGAGTGTGTGAAAAAACGCTACCGTTTCTGGGAAAAACGCGGGAGTGGCTGGAGAAACGGAGGACTGTCTGGGCGAACGCTGGGTGTGTTTGTGACGTCAAACCAGGAACGACAAGCACTGAACTGATCGCACTGGAAGAGTAAGTCTCGAGCTACTCAGAAACTGCAAAGAAATTTCTATTCGCAATTTTGAGAACCTTTCGTTCGCAATTTTGATAAGCTAAGATTCACTCCCAGTAGGAGACGGCTTAGCGTGTGCAATGCTGCTAAAAGCAGCTTGCGAGCGAACAACTCGGAATCACCCCCATTATGCGGAATGTAGAGTACCTGTAGTAACGGCTCTTATGTGGAATGTAGAGTACCTGTAGTAACGGCTGTTATGTGGAATGTAGAGTACCTGTAGTAACGGCTGTTATGTGGAATGTAGAGTACCTGTAGTTACGGCTGTTTGGTGGAATGTAGAGTACCTGTAGTTACGGCTGTTTTGTGGAATGTAGAGTACCCGTACTAAAGGCTGTTATGTGGAATGTAGAGTACCTGTAGTAACGGCTGTTATGTGGAATGTAGAGTACCTGTAGTTACGGCTGTTATGTGGAATGTAGAGTACCTGTAGTTACGGCTGTTATGTGGAATGTAGAGTACCTGTAGTTACGGCTGTTATGTGGAATGTAGAGTACCTGTAGTTACGGCTGTTATGTGGAATGTAGAGTACCTGTAGTAACGGATATTATGTGGAATGTAGAGTACCTGTAGTAATGGCTGTTATGTGGAATGTAGAGTACCTGTAGTAACGGCTGTTATGTGGAATGTGTAGTACCTGTAGTAATGGCTGTTATGTGGAATGTAGAGTACCTGTAGCAATAGATATTATGTGGAATGTAGAGTACCTGTAGTAACGGATATTATGTGGAATGTAGAGTACCTGTAGTAACGGATATTATGTGGAATGTAGAGTACCTGTAGTAACGGATATTGGTGGTCATTCCGAGTTGTTCGCTCTGTAATTTTTTTTTGCATTGCAGCGATTTTCCGCTAACTGCGCATGCGCAATATTCGCACTGCGACTGCGCCAAGTAAATTTGCTATGCAGTTAGGTATTTTACTCACGGCATTACGAGGTTTTTTCTTCGTTCTGGTGTTCGTAATGTGATTGACAGGAAGTGGGTGTTTCTGGGCGGAAACTGGCCGTTTTATGGGAGTGTGTGAAAAAACGCTACCGTTTCTGGGAAAAACGCGGGAGTGGCTGGAGAAACGGAGGACTGTCTGGGCGAACGCTGGGTGTGTTTGTGACGTCAAACCAGGAACGACAAGCACTGAACTGATCGCACTGGAAGAGTAAGTCTCGAGCTACTCAGAAACTGCAAAGAAATTTCTATTCGCAATTTTGAGAACCTTTCGTTCGCAATTTTGATAAGCTAAGATTCACTCCCAGTAGGCGACGGCTTAGCGTGTGCAATGCTGCTAAAAGCAGCTTGCGAGCGAACAACTCGGAATCACCCCCATTATGCGGAATGTAGAGTACCTGTAGTAACGGCTCTTATGTGGAATGTAGAGTACCTGTAGTAACGGCTGTTATGTGGAATGTAGAGTACCTGTAGTAACGGCTGTTATGTGGAATGTAGAGTACCTGTAGTTACGGCTGTTTGGTGGAATGTAGAGTACCTGTAGTTACGGCTGTTTTGTGGAATGTAGAGTACCCGTACTAAAGGCTGTTATGTGGAATGTAGAGTACCTGTAGTAACGGCTGTTATGTGGAATGTAGAGTACCTGTAGTTACGGCTGTTATGTGGAATGTAGAGTACCTGTAGTTACGGCTGTTATGTGGAATGTAGAGTACCTGTAGTTACGGCTGTTATGTGGAATGTAGAGTACCTGTAGTTACGGCTGTTATGTGGAATGTAGAGTACCTGTAGTAACGGATATTATGTGGAATGTAGAGTACCTGTAGTAATGGATATTATGTGGAATGTAGAGTACCTGTAGTAATGGCTGTTATGTGGAATGTAGAGTACCTGTAGCAACAGCTGTTATGCTGAATGTAGAGTACCTCTAGTAACGTATATTGGGGGTTCTGAGTTGATCGCAGCAGGAACTTTGTTAGCAACTGGGCAAAACCATGTGCACTGCAGGGGAGGCAGATATAACATGTGCAGAGAGAGTTAGATTTGGGTGTGGTGAGTTCAATCTGCAATCTAAATTGCAGTGTAAAAATAAAGCAGCCAGTATTTACCCTGCACAGAAATAAAATAACCCACCCAAATCTAACTCTCTCTGCAAATGTTATATCTGCCCCCCCCCCCTGCAGTGCACATGGTTTTGCCCAACTGCTAAAGAATTTCCTGCTGCGATCAACTTGGAATTACCCCCATTATGTGGAATGTAGAGTACCTGTAGTAACGGCTGTTATGTGGAATGTAGAGTACCTGTAGTAATGGATATTACGCTGAATGTAGATTACCTGTAGTAACGGCTGTTATGTGGAATGTAGAGTACCTGTAGTAATAGATATTATGTGGAATGTAGAGTACCTGTAGTAACGGATATTATGTGGAATGTAGAGTACCTGTAGTAACGGATATTATGTGGAATGTAGAGTACCTGTAGTAACGGATATTATGTGGAATGTAGAGTACCTGTAGTAATGGATATTATGTGGAATGTAGAGTACTTGTAATAACGGCTGTTATGTGGAATGTAGAGTACCTCTAGTAATGGATATATGTGGAATGTAGAGTACCTGTAGTAACGGCTGTTATGTGGAATGTGTAGTACCTGTAGTAACGGCTGTTATGTGGATTGTAGAGTACCTGAAGCAATAGATATTATGTGGAATGTAGAGTACCTGTAGTAACTGCTGTTATGTGGAATGTAGAGTACCTGTAGTAATGGATATTATGTGGAATGTAGAGTACTTGTAATAACGGCTGTTATGTGGAATGTAGAGTACCTGTAGTAATAGATATTATGTGGAATCTAGAGTACCTGTAGTAACGGATATTATGTGGAATGTAGAGTACCTGTAGTAACGGCTGTTATGTGGAATGTAGAGTACCTGTAGTAATAGATATTATGCGGAATGTAGAGTACCTGTAGTAACGGCTGTTATGTGGAATGTAGAGTACCTGTAGTAACGGCTGTTATGTGGAATGTAGAGTACCTGTAGTAACGGCTGTTATGTGGAATGTAGAGTACCTGTAGTAAAGTCTGTTATGTGGAATGTAGAGTACCTGTAGTAACGACTGTTATGTGGAATGTAGAGTACCTCTAGTAATGGATATATGTGGAATGTAGAGTACCTGTAGTAACGGCTGTTATGTGGAATGTGTAGTACCTGTAGTAACGGCTGTTATGTGGATTGTAGAGTACCTGAAGCAATAGATATTATGTGGAATGTAGAGTACCTGTAGTAACGGATATTATGTGGAATGTAGAGTACCTGTAGTAATGGATATTATGTGGAATGTAGAGTACCTGTAGTAATGGATATTATGTGGAATGTAGAGTACCTGTAGTAACGGCTGTTATGTGGAATGTAGAGTACCTGTAGTATCAGCTGTTATGTGGAATGTAGAGTACCTGTAGTAACGGCTGTTATGTGGAATGTAGAGTACCTGTAGTAACGGCTGTTATGTGCAATGTAGAGTACCTGTAGTAACGGCTGTTATGTGGAATGTAGAGTACCTCTAGTAATGGATATTATGTGGAATGTAGAGTACCTGTAGTAACGGCTGTTATGTGGAATGTAGAGTACCTGTAGTAACGGCTGTTATGTGGAATGTAGAGTACCTGTAGTAACGGCTGTTATGTGGAATGTAGAGTACCTGTGGTAACGGCTGTTATGTGGAATGTAGAGTACCTGTAGTAACGGATATTATGTGGAATGTAGAGTACCTGTAGTAACGGCTGTTATGTGGAATGTAGAGTACCTGTAGTAATGGATATTATGTGGAATGTAGAGTACCTGTAGTAACGGCTGTTATGTGGAATGTAGAGTACCTGTAGTAATGGATATTATGTGGAATGTAGAGTACCTGTAGTAACGGCTGTTATGTGGAATGTAGAGTACCTGTAGTAACGGCTGTTATGTGGAATGTGTAGTACCTGTAGTAACGGCTGTTATGTGGATTGTAGAGTACCTGAAGCAATAGATATTATGTGGAATGTAGAGTACCTGTAGTAACGGATATTATGTGGAATGTAGAGTACCTGTAGTAATGGATATTATGTGGAATGTAGAGTACCTGTAGTAATGGATATTATGTGGAATGTAGAGTACCTGTAGTAACGGCTGTTATGTGGAATGTAGAGTACCTGTAGTAACGGCTGTTATGTGGAATGTAGAGTACCTGTAGTAACGGATATTATGTGGAATGTAGAGTACCTGTAGTAACGGCTGTTATGTGGAATGTAGAGTACCTGTAGTAACGGCTGTTATGTGGAATGTAGAGTACCTGTAGTAACGGCTGTTATGTGGAATGTAGAGTACCTGTAGTAACGGCTGTTATGTGGAATGTAGAGTACCTGTAGTAACGGCTGTTATGTGGAATGTAGAGTACCTGTAGTAACGGCTGTTATGTGGAATGTAGAGTACCTGTAGTAACGGCTGTTATGTGGAATGTAGAGTACCTGTAGTAATGGATATATGTGGAATGTAGAGTACCTGTATTAACGGCTATTTTGTGGAATGTAGATTACCTGTAGTAACAGCTGTTATGTGGAATGTAGAGTACCTGTAGTAACGGCTGTTATGTGGAATGTAGAGTACCTGTAGTTACGGCTGTTGTGTAATGTAGAGTACCTGTAGTTACGGCTGTTATGTGGAATGTAGAGTACCTGTAGTAATAGATGTTATGTGGAATGTAGAGTACCTGTAGTAACGGCTGTTGTGTGGAATGTAGAGTACCTGTAGTAACGGCTGTTGTGTGGAATGTAGAGTACCTGTAGTAACGGCTGTTGTGTGGAATGTAGAGTACCTGTAGTAATGGCTGTTATGTGGAATGTAGAGTACCTGTAGTAATGGATATTATGTGGAATGTAGAGTACCTGTAGTAACGGCTGTTATGTGGAATGTAGAGTACCTCTAGTAATGGATATTATGTGGAATGTAGAGTACCTGTAGTAACGGCTGTTATGTGGAATGTAGAGTACCTGTAGTAACGGCTGTTATGTGGAATGTAGAGTACCTGTAGTAACGGCTGTTATGTGGAATGTAGAGTACCTGTAGTAACGGCTGTTGTGTGGAATGTAGAGTACCTGTGGTAACGGCTGTTGTGTGGAATGTAGAGTACCTGTAGTAACGGCTGTTATGTGGAATGTAGAGTACCTGTAGTAACGGATATTATGTGGAATGTAGAGTACCTGTATTAATGGATATTATGTGGAATGTAGAGTACCTGTAGTAACGGCTGTTATGTGGAATGTAGAGTACCTGTAGTAATGGATATTATGTGGAATGTAGAGTACCTGTAGTAACGGCTGTTATGTGGAATGTAGAGTACCTGTAGTAACGGCTGTTATGTGGAATGTAGAGTACCTGTAGTAATGGCTGTTATGTGGAATGTAGAGTACCTGTAGCAATAGATATTATGTGGAATGTAGAGTACCTGTAGTAACGGATATTATGTGGAATGTAGAGTACCTGTAGTAACGGATATTATGTGGAATGTAGAGTACCTGTAGTAACGGATATTGGTGGTCATTCCGAGTTGTTCGCTCTGTAATTTTTTTTTGCATTGCAGCGATTTTCCGCTAACTGCGCATGCGCAATATTCGCACTGCGACTGCGCCAAGTAAATTTGCTATGCAGTTAGGTATTTTACTCACGGCATTACGAGGTTTTTTCTTCGTTCTGGTGTTCGTAATGTGATTGACAGGAAGTGGGTGTTTCTGGGCGGAAACTGGCCGTTTTATGGGAGTGTGTGAAAAAACGCTACCGTTTCTGGGAAAAACGCGGGAGTGGCTGGAGAAACGGAGGACTGTCTGGGCGAACGCTGGGTGTGTTTGTGACGTCAAACCAGGAACGACAAGCACTGAACTGATCGCACTGGAAGAGTAAGTCTCGAGCTACTCAGAAACTGCAAAGAAATTTCTATTCGCAATTTTGAGAACCTTTCGTTCGCAATTTTGATAAGCTAAGATTCACTCCCAGTAGGCGACGGCTTAGCGTGTGCAATGCTGCTAAAAGCAGCTTGCGAGCGAACAACTCGGAATCACCCCCATTATGCGGAATGTAGAGTACCTGTAGTAACGGCTCTTATGTGGAATGTAGAGTACCTGTAGTAACTGCTGTTATGTGGAATGTAGAGTACCTGTAGTAACGGCTGTTATGTGGAATGTAGAGTACCTGTAGTTACGGCTGTTTGGTGGAATGTAGAGTACCTGTAGTTACGGCTGTTTTGTGGAATGTAGAGTACCCGTACTAAAGGCTGTTATGTGGAATGTAGAGTACCTGTAGTAACGGCTGTTATGTGGAATGTAGAGTACCTGTAGTTACGGCTGTTATGTGGAATGTAGAGTACCTGTAGTTACGGCTGTTATGTGGAATGTAGAGTACCTGTAGTTACGGCTGTTATGTGGAATGTAGAGTACCTGTAGTTACGGCTGTTATGTGGAATGTAGAGTACCTGTAGTAACGGATATTATGTGGAATGTAGAGTACCTGTAGTAACGGCTGTTATGTGGAATGTAGAGTACCTGTAGTAACGGCTGTTATGTGGAATGTGTAGTACCTGTAGTAATGGCTGTTATGTGGAATGTAGAGTACCTGTAGCAATAGATATTATGTGGAATGTAGAGTACCTGTAGTAACGGATATTATGTGGAATGTAGAGTACCTGTAGTAACGGATATTATGTGGAATGTAGAGTACCTGTAGTAACGGATATTGGTGGTCATTCCGAGTTGTTCGCTCTGTAATTTTTTTTTGCATTGCAGCGATTTTCCGCTAACTGCGCATGCGCAATATTCGCACTGCGACTGCGCCAAGTAAATTTGCTATGCAGTTAGGTATTTTACTCACGGCATTACGAGGTTTTTTCTTCGTTCTGGTGTTCGTAATGTGATTGACAGGAAGTGGGTGTTTCTGGGCGGAAACTGGCCGTTTTATGGGAGTGTGTGAAAAAACGCTACCGTTTCTGGGAAAAACGCGGGAGTGGCTGGAGAAACGGAGGACTGTCTGGGCGAACGCTGGGTGTGTTTGTGACGTCAAACCAGGAACGACAAGCACTGAACTGATCGCACTGGAAGAGTAAGTCTCGAGCTACTCAGAAACTGCAAAGAAATTTCTATTCGCAATTTTGAGAACCTTTCGTTCGCAATTTTGATAAGCTAAGATTCACTCCCAGTAGGCGACGGCTTAGCGTGTGCAATGCTGCTAAAAGCAGCTTGCGAGCGAACAACTCGGAATCACCCCCATTATGCGGAATGTAGAGTACCTGTAGTAACGGCTCTTATGTGGAATGTAGAGTACCTGTAGTAACGGCTGTTATGTGGAATGTAGAGTACCTGTAGTAACGGCTGTTATGTGGAATGTAGAGTACCTGTAGTTACGGCTGTTTGGTGGAATGTAGAGTACCTGTAGTTACGGCTGTTTTGTGGAATGTAGAGTACCCGTACTAAAGGCTGTTATGTGGAATGTAGAGTACCTGTAGTAACGGCTGTTATGTGGAATGTAGAGTACCTGTAGTTACGGCTGTTATGTGGAATGTAGAGTACCTGTAGTTACGGCTGTTATGTGGAATGTAGAGTACCTGTAGTTACGGCTGTTATGTGGAATGTAGAGTACCTGTAGTTACGGCTGTTATGTGGAATGTAGAGTACCTGTAGTAACGGATATTATGTGGAATGTAGAGTACCTGTAGTAATGGATATTATGTGGAATGTAGAGTACCTGTAGTAATGGCTGTTATGTGGAATGTAGAGTACCTGTAGCAACAGCTGTTATGCTGAATGTAGAGTACCTCTAGTAACGTATATTGGGGGTTCTGAGTTGATCGCAGCAGGAACTTTGTTAGCAACTGGGCAAAACCATGTGCACTGCAGGGGAGGCAGATATAACATGTGCAGAGAGAGTTAGATTTGGGTGTGGTGAGTTCAATCTGCAATCTAAATTGCAGTGTAAAAATAAAGCAGCCAGTATTTACCCTGCACAGAAATAAAATAACCCACCCAAATCTAACTCTCTCTGCAAATGTTATATCTGCCCCCCCCCCCCCTGCAGTGCACATGGTTTTGCCCAACTGCTAAAGAATTTCCTGCTGCGATCAACTTGGAATTACCCCCATTATGTGGAATGTAGAGTACCTGTAGTAACGGCTGTTATGTGGAATGTAGAGTACCTGTAGTAATGGATATTACGCTGAATGTAGATTACCTGTAGTAACGGCTGTTATGTGGAATGTAGAGTACCTGTAGTAATAGATATTATGTGGAATGTAGAGTACCTGTAGTAACGGATATTATGTGGAATGTAGAGTACCTGTAGTAACGGATATTATGTGGAATGTAGAGTACCTGTAGTAACGGATATTATGTGGAATGTAGAGTACCTGTAGTAATGGATATTATGTGGAATGTAGAGTACTTGTAATAACGGCTGTTATGTGGAATGTAGAGTACCTCTAGTAATGGATATATGTGGAATGTAGAGTACCTGTAGTAACGGCTGTTATGTGGAATGTGTAGTACCTGTAGTAACGGCTGTTATGTGGATTGTAGAGTACCTGAAGCAATAGATATTATGTGGAATGTAGAGTACCTGTAGTAACTGCTGTTATGTGGAATGTAGAGTACCTGTAGTAATGGATATTATGTGGAATGTAGAGTACTTGTAATAACGGCTGTTATGTGGAATGTAGAGTACCTGTAGTAATAGATATTATGTGGAATCTAGAGTACCTGTAGTAACGGATATTATGTGGAATGTAGAGTACCTGTAGTAACGGCTGTTATGTGGAATGTAGAGTACCTGTAGTAATAGATATTATGCGGAATGTAGAGTACCTGTAGTAACGGCTGTTATGTGGAATGTAGAGTACCTGTAGTAAAGTCTGTTATGTGGAATGTAGAGTACCTGTAGTAACGACTGTTATGTGGAATGTAGAGTACCTCTAGTAATGGATATATGTGGAATGTAGAGTACCTGTAGTAACGGCTGTTATGTGGAATGTGTAGTACCTGTAGTAACGGCTGTTATGTGGATTGTAGAGTACCTGAAGCAATAGATATTATGTGGAATGTAGAGTACCTGTAGTAACGGATATTATGTGGAATGTAGAGTACCTGTAGTAATGGATATTATGTGGAATGTAGAGTACCTGTAGTAATGGATATTATGTGGAATGTAGAGTACCTGTAGTAACGGCTGTTATGTGGAATGTAGAGTACCTGTAGTATCGGCTGTTATGTGGAATGTAGAGTACCTGTAGTAACGGCTGTTATGTGGAATGTAGAGTACCTGTAGTAACGGCTGTTATGTGGAATGTAGAGTACCTGTAGTAATGGATATTATGTGGAATGTAGAGTACCTGTAGTAACGGCTGTTATGTGGAATGTAGAGTACCTGTAGTTACGGCTGTTATGTGGAATGTAGAGTACCTGTAGTTACGGCTGTTATGTGGAATGTAGAGTACCTGTAGTTACGGCTGTTATGTGGAATGTAGAGTACCTGTAGTTACGGCTGTTATGTGGAATGTAGAGTACCTGTAGTTACGGCTGTTATGTGGAATGTAGAGTACCTGTAGTAACGGATATTATGTGGAATGTAGAGTACCTGTAGTAACGGATATTATGTGGAATGTAGAGTACCTGTAGTAATGGATATTATGTGGAATGTAGAGTACCTGTAGTAATGGCTGTTATGTGGAATGTAGAGTACCTGTAGCATCAGCTGTTATGCTGAATGTAGAGTACCTGTAGTAACGGATATTGGGGGTTCTGAGCTGATCGCAGCAGGAACTTTGTTAGCAACTGGGCAAAACCATGTGCACTGCAGGGGAGGCAGATATAACATGTGCAGAGAGAGTTAGATTTGGGTGTGGTGAGTTCAATCTGCAATCTAAATTGCAGTGTAAAAATAAAGCAGCCAGTATTTACCCTGCACAGAAATAAAATAACCCACCCAAATCTAACTCTCTCTGCAAATGTTATATCTGCCCCCCCCCCCTGCAGTGCACATGGTTTTGCCCAACTGCTAAAGAATTTCCTGCTGCGATCAACTTGGAATTACCCCCATTATGTGGAATGTAGAGTACCTGTAGTAACGGCTGTTATGTGGAATGTAGAGTACCTGTAGTAATGGATATTACGCTGAATGTAGATTACCTGTAGTAACGGCTGTTATGTGGAATGTAGAGTACCTGTAGTAATAGATATTATGTGGAATGTAGAGTACCTGTAGTAACGGATATTATGTGGAATGTAGAGTACCTGTAGTAACGGATATTATGTGGAATGTAGAGTACCTGTAGTAACGGATATTATGTGGAATGTAGAGTACCTGTAGTAATGGATATTATGTGGAATGTAGAGTACTTGTAATAACGGCTGTTATGTGGAATGTAGAGTACCTCTAGTAATGGATATATGTGGAATGTAGAGTACCTGTAGTAACGGCTGTTATGTGGAATGTGTAGTACCTGTAGTAACGGCTGTTATGTGGATTGTAGAGTACCTGAAGCAATAGATATTATGTGGAATGTAGAGTACCTGTAGTAACTGCTGTTATGTGGAATGTAGAGTACCTGTAGTAATGGATATTATGTGGAATGTAGAGTACTTGTAATAACGGCTGTTATGTGGAATGTAGAGTACCTGTAGTAATAGATATTATGTGGAATCTAGAGTACCTGTAGTAACGGATATTATGTGGAATGTAGAGTACCTGTAGTAACGGCTGTTATGTGGAATGTAGAGTACCTGTAGTAATAGATATTATGCGGAATGTAGAGTACCTGTAGTAACGGCTGTTATGTGGAATGTAGAGTACCTGTAGTAACGGCTGTTATGTGGAATGTAGAGTACCTGTAGTAAAGTCTGTTATGTGGAATGTAGAGTACCTGTAGTAACGACTGTTATGTGGAATGTAGAGTACCTCTAGTAATGGATATATGTGGAATGTAGAGTACCTGTAGTAACGGCTGTTATGTGGAATGTGTAGTACCTGTAGTAACGGCTGTTATGTGGATTGTAGAGTACCTGAAGCAATAGATATTATGTGGAATGTAGAGTACCTGTAGTAACGGATATTATGTGGAATGTAGAGTACCTGTAGTAATGGATATTATGTGGAATGTAGAGTACCTGTAGTAATGGATATTATGTGGAATGTAGAGTACCTGTAGTAACGGCTGTTATGTGGAATGTAGAGTACCTGTAGTATCGGCTGTTATGTGGAATGTAGAGTACCTGTAGTAACGGCTGTTATGTGGAATGTAGAGTACCTGTAGTAACGGCTGTTATGTGCAATGTAGAGTACCTGTAGTAACGGCTGTTATGTGGAATGTAGAGTACCTCTAGTAATGGATATTATGTGGAATGTAGAGTACCTGTAGTAACGGCTGTTATGTGGAATGTAGAGTACCTGTAGTAACGGCTGTTATGTGGAATGTAGAGTACCTGTAGTAACGGCTGTTATGTGGAATGTAGAGTACCTGTGGTAACGGCTGTTATGTGGAATGTAGAGTACCTGTAGTAACGGATATTATGTGGAATGTAGAGTACCTGTAGTAACGGCTGTTATGTGGAATGTAGAGTACCTGTAGTAATGGATATTATGTGGAATGTAGAGTACCTGTAGTAACGGCTGTTATGTGGAATGTAGAGTACCTGTAGTAATGGATATTATGTGGAATGTAGAGTACCTGTAGTAACGGCTGTTATGTGGAATGTAGAGTACCTGTAGTAATGGATATTATGTGGAATGTAGAGTACCTGTAGTAACGGCTGTTATGTGGAATGTAGAGTACCTGTAGTAACGGCTGTTATGTGGAATGTGTAGTACCTGTAGTAACGGCTGTTATGTGGATTGTAGAGTACCTGAAGCAATAGATATTATGTGGAATGTAGAGTACCTGTAGTAACGGATATTATGTGGAATGTAGAGTACCTGTATTAATGGATATTATGTGGAATGTAGAGTACCTGTAGTAATGGATATTATGTGGAATGTAGAGTACCTGTAGTAACGGCTGTTATGTGGAATGTAGAGTACCTGTAGTATCGGCTGTTATGTGGAATGTAGAGTACCTGTAGTAACGGCTGTTATGTGGAATGTAGAGTACCTGTAGTAACGGCTGTTATGTGGAATGTAGAGTACCTGTAGTAATGGATATTATGTGGAATGTAGAGTACCTGTAGTAACGGCTGTTATGTGGAATGTAGAGTACCTGTAGTAACGGCTGTTATGTGGAATGTAGAGTACCTGTAGTAACGGCTGTTATGTGGAATGTAGAGTACCTGTAGTAACGGCTGTTATGTGGAATGTAGAGTACCTGTAGTAACGGCTGTTATGTGGAATGTAGAGTACCTGTAGTAACGGCTGTTATGTGGAATGTAGAGTACCTGTAGTAATGGATATATGTGGAATGTAGAGTACCTGTATTAACGGCTATTTTGTGGAATGTAGATTACCTGTAGTAACAGCTGTTATGTGGAATGTAGAGTACCTGTAGTAACGGCTGTTATGTGGAATGTAGAGTACCTGTAGTTACGGCTGTTGTGTAATGTAGAGTACCTGTAGTTACGGCTGTTCTGTGGAATGTAGAGTACCTGTAGTAATGGCTGTTATGTGGAATGTAGAGTACCTGTAGTAATAGATGTTATGTGGAATGTAGAGTACCTGTAGTAACGGCTGTTGTGTGGAATGTAGAGTACCTGTAGTAACGGCTGTTGTGTGGAATGTAGAGTACCTGTAGTAACGGCTGTTGTGTGGAATGTAGAGTACCTGTAGTAACGGCTGTTGTGTGGAATGTAGAGTACCTGTAGTAATGGCTGTTGTGTGGAATGTAGAGTACCTGTAGTAATGGCTGTTATGTGGAATGTAGAGTACCTGTAGTAATGGATATTATGTGGAATGTAGAGTACCTGTAGTAACGGCTGTTATGTGGAATGTAGAGTACCTCTAGTAATGGATATTATGTGGAATGTAGAGTACCTGTAGTAACGGCTGTTATGTGGAATGTAGAGTACCTGTAGTAACGGCTGTTATGTGGAATGTAGAGTACCTCTAGTAATGGATATATGTGGAATGTAGAGTACCTGTAGTAACGGCTGTTATGTGGAATGTGTAGTACCTGTAGTAACGGCTGTTATGTGGATTGTAGAGTACCTGAAGCAATAGATATTATGTGGAATGTAGAGTACCTGTAGTAACGGATATTATGTGGAATGTAGAGTACCTGTAGTAATGGATATTATGTGGAATGTAGAGTACCTGTAGTAATGGATATTATGTGGAATGTAGAGTACCTGTAGTAACGGCTGTTATGTGGAATGTAGAGTACCTGTAGTATCGGCTGTTATGTGGAATGTAGAGTACCTGTAGTAACGGCTGTTATGTGGAATGTAGAGTACCTGTAGTAACGGCTGTTATGTGGAATGTAGAGTACCTGTAGTAATGGATATTATGTGGAATGTAGAGTACCTGTAGTAACGGCTGTTATGTGGAATGTAGAGTACCTGTAGTTACGGCTGTTATGTGGAATGTAGAGTACCTGTAGTTACGGCTGTTATGTGGAATGTAGAGTACCTGTAGTTACGGCTGTTATGTGGAATGTAGAGTACCTGTAGTTACGGCTGTTATGTGGAATGTAGAGTACCTGTAGTTACGGCTGTTATGTGGAATGTAGAGTACCTGTAGTAACGGATATTATGTGGAATGTAGAGTACCTGTAGTAACGGATATTATGTGGAATGTAGAGTACCTGTAGTAATGGATATTATGTGGAATGTAGAGTACCTGTAGTAATGGCTGTTATGTGGAATGTAGAGTACCTGTAGCATCAGCTGTTATGCTGAATGTAGAGTACCTGTAGTAACGGATATTGGGGGTTCTGAGCTGATCGCAGCAGGAACTTTGTTAGCAACTGGGCAAAACCATGTGCACTGCAGGGGAGGCAGATATAACATGTGCAGAGAGAGTTAGATTTGGGTGTGGTGAGTTCAATCTGCAATCTAAATTGCAGTGTAAAAATAAAGCAGCCAGTATTTACCCTGCACAGAAATAAAATAACCCACCCAAATCTAACTCTCTCTGCAAATGTTATATCTGCCCCCCCCCCCCTGCAGTGCACATGGTTTTGCCCAACTGCTAAAGAATTTCCTGCTGCGATCAACTTGGAATTACCCCCATTATGTGGAATGTAGAGTACCTGTAGTAACGGCTGTTATGTGGAATGTAGAGTACCTGTAGTAATGGATATTACGCTGAATGTAGATTACCTGTAGTAACGGCTGTTATGTGGAATGTAGAGTACCTGTAGTAATAGATATTATGTGGAATGTAGAGTACCTGTAGTAACGGATATTATGTGGAATGTAGAGTACCTGTAGTAACGGATATTATGTGGAATGTAGAGTACCTGTAGTAACGGATATTATGTGGAATGTAGAGTACCTGTAGTAATGGATATTATGTGGAATGTAGAGTACTTGTAATAACGGCTGTTATGTGGAATGTAGAGTACCTCTAGTAATGGATATATGTGGAATGTAGAGTACCTGTAGTAACGGCTGTTATGTGGAATGTGTAGTACCTGTAGTAACGGCTGTTATGTGGATTGTAGAGTACCTGAAGCAATAGATATTATGTGGAATGTAGAGTACCTGTAGTAACTGCTGTTATGTGGAATGTAGAGTACCTGTAGTAATGGATATTATGTGGAATGTAGAGTACTTGTAATAACGGCTGTTATGTGGAATGTAGAGTACCTGTAGTAATAGATATTATGTGGAATCTAGAGTACCTGTAGTAACGGATATTATGTGGAATGTAGAGTACCTGTAGTAACGGCTGTTATGTGGAATGTAGAGTACCTGTAGTAATAGATATTATGCGGAATGTAGAGTACCTGTAGTAACGGCTGTTATGTGGAATGTAGAGTACCTGTAGTAACGGCTGTTATGTGGAATGTAGAGTACCTGTAGTAAAGTCTGTTATGTGGAATGTAGAGTACCTGTAGTAACGACTGTTATGTGGAATGTAGAGTACCTCTAGTAATGGATATATGTGGAATGTAGAGTACCTGTAGTAACGGCTGTTATGTGGAATGTGTAGTACCTGTAGTAACGGCTGTTATGTGGATTGTAGAGTACCTGAAGCAATAGATATTATGTGGAATGTAGAGTACCTGTAGTAACGGATATTATGTGGAATGTAGAGTACCTGTAGTAATGGATATTATGTGGAATGTAGAGTACCTGTAGTAATGGATATTATGTGGAATGTAGAGTACCTGTAGTAACGGCTGTTATGTGGAATGTAGAGTACCTGTAGTATCGGCTGTTATGTGGAATGTAGAGTACCTGTAGTAACGGCTGTTATGTGGAATGTAGAGTACCTGTAGTAACGGCTGTTATGTGCAATGTAGAGTACCTGTAGTAACGGCTGTTATGTGGAATGTAGAGTACCTCTAGTAATGGATATTATGTGGAATGTAGAGTACCTGTAGTAACGGCTGTTATGTGGAATGTAGAGTACCTGTAGTAACGGCTGTTATGTGGAATGTAGAGTACCTGTAGTAACGGCTGTTATGTGGAATGTAGAGTACCTGTGGTAACGGCTGTTATGTGGAATGTAGAGTACCTGTAGTAACGGATATTATGTGGAATGTAGAGTACCTGTAGTAACGGCTGTTATGTGGAATGTAGAGTACCTGTAGTAATGGATATTATGTGGAATGTAGAGTACCTGTAGTAACGGCTGTTATGTGGAATGTAGAGTACCTGTAGTAATGGATATTATGTGGAATGTAGAGTACCTGTAGTAACGGCTGTTATGTGGAATGTAGAGTACCTGTAGTAATGGATATTATGTGGAATGTAGAGTACCTGTAGTAACGGCTGTTATGTGGAATGTCGAGTACCTGTAGTAACGGCTGTTATGTGGAATGTGTAGTACCTGTAGTAACGGCTGTTATGTGGATTGTAGAGTACCTGTAGTAACGGCTGTTATGTGGATTGTAGAGTACCTGAAGCAATAGATATTATGTGGAATGTAGAGTACCTGTAGTAACGGATATTATGTGGAATGTAGAGTACCTGTAGTAATGGATATTATGTGGAATGTAGAGTACCTGTAGTAATGGATATTATGTGGAATGTAGAGTACCTGTAGTAACGGCTGTTATGTGGAATGTAGAGTACCTGTAGTATCGGCTGTTATGTGGAATGTAGAGTACCTGTAGTAACGGCTGTTATGTGGAATGTAGAGTACCTGTAGTAACGGCTGTTATGTGGAATGTAGAGTACCTGTAGTAATGGATATTATGTGGAATGTAGAGTACCTGTAGTAACGGCTGTTATGTGGAATGTAGAGTACCTGTAGTAACGGCTGTTATGTGGAATGTAGAGTACCTGTAGTAACGGCTGTTATGTGGAATGTAGAGTACCTGTAGTAACGGCTGTTATGTGGAATGTAGAGTACCTGTAGTAACGGCTGTTATGTGGAATGTAGAGTACCTGTAGTAACGGCTGTTATGTGGAATGTAGAGTACCTGTAGTAATGGATATATGTGGAATGTAGAGTACCTGTATTAACGGCTATTTTGTGGAATGTAGATTACCTGTAGTAACAGCTGTTATGTGGAATGTAGAGTACCTGTAGTAACGGCTGTTATGTGGAATGTAGAGTACCTGTAGTTACGGCTGTTGTGTAATGTAGAGTACCTGTAGTTACGGCTGTTCTGTGGAATGTAGAGTACCTGTAGTAATGGCTGTTATGTGGAATGTAGAGTACCTGTAGTAATAGATGTTATGTGGAATGTAGAGTACCTGTAGTAACGGCTGTTGTGTGGAATGTAGAGTACCTGTAGTAACGGCTGTTGTGTGGAATGTAGAGTACCTGTAGTAACGGCTGTTGTGTGGAATGTAGAGTACCTGTAGTAACGGCTGTTGTGTGGAATGTAGAGTACCTGTAGTAATGGCTGTTATGTGGAATGTAGAGTACCTGTAGTAATGGATATTATGTGGAATGTAGAGTACCTGTAGTAACGGCTGTTATGTGGAATGTAGAGTACCTCTAGTAATGGATATTATGTGGAATGTAGAGTACCTGTAGTAACGGCTGTTATGTGGAATGTAGAGTACCTGTAGTAACGGCTGTTATGTGGAATGTAGAGTACCTGTAGTAACGGCTGTTATGTGGAATGTAGAGTACCTGTAGTAACGGCTGTTATGTGGAATGTAGAGTACCTGTAGTAACGGCTGTTATGTGGAATGTAGAGTACCTGTGGTAACGGCTGTTGTGTGGAATGTAGAGTACCTGTAGTAACGGCTGTTGTGTGGAATGTAGAGTACCTGTAGTAACGGCTGTTATGTGGAATGTAGAGTACCTGTAGTAACGGATATTATGTGGAATGTAGAGTACCTGTAGTAATGGATATTATGTGGAATGTAGAGTACCTGTAGTAACGGCTGTTATGTGGAATGTAGAGTACCTGTAGTAATGGATATTATGTGGAATGTAGAGTACCTGTAGTAACGGCTGTTATGTGGAATGTAGAGTACCTGTAGTAACGGCTGTTATGTGGAATGTAGAGTACCTGTAGTAACGGCTGTTATGTGGAATGTAGAGTACCTGTAGTAACGGCTGTTATGTGGAATGTAGAGTACCTGTAGTAACGGCTGTTATGTGGAATGTAGAGTACCTGTAGTAACGGCTGTTATGTGGAATGTGTAGTACCTGTAGTAATGGCTGTTATGTGGAATGTAGAGTACCTGTAGCAATAGATATTATGTGGAATGTAGAGTACCTGTAGTAACGGATATTATGTGGAATGTAGAGTACCTGTAGTAACGGATATTATGTGGAATGTAGAGTACCTGTAGTAACGGATATTGGTGGTCATTCCGAGTTGTTCGCTCTGTAATTTTTTTTTGCATTGCAGCGATTTTCCGCTAACTGCGCATGCGCAATATTCGCACTGCGACTGCGCCAAGTAAATTTGCTATGCAGTTAGGTATTTTACTCACGGCATTACGAGGTTTTTTCTTCGTTCTGGTGTTCGTAATGTGATTGACAGGAAGTGGGTGTTTCTGGGCGGAAACTGGCCGTTTTATGGGAGTGTGTGAAAAAACGCTACCGTTTCTGGGAAAAACGCGGGAGTGGCTGGAGAAACGGAGGACTGTCTGGGCGAACGCTGGGTGTGTTTGTGACGTCAAACCAGGAACGACAAGCACTGAACTGATCGCACTGGAAGAGTAAGTCTCGAGCTACTCAGAAACTGCAAAGAAATTTCTATTCGCAATTTTGAGAACCTTTCGTTCGCAATTTTGATAAGCTAAGATTCACTCCCAGTAGGCGACGGCTTAGCGTGTGCAATGCTGCTAAAAGCAGCTTGCGAGCGAACAACTCGGAATCACCCCCATTATGCGGAATGTAGAGTACCTGTAGTAACGGCTCTTATGTGGAATGTAGAGTACCTGTAGTAACGGCTGTTATGTGGAATGTAGAGTACCTGTAGTAACGGCTGTTATGTGGAATGTAGAGTACCTGTAGTTACGGCTGTTTGGTGGAATGTAGAGTACCTGTAGTTACGGCTGTTTTGTGGAATGTAGAGTACCCGTACTAAAGGCTGTTATGTGGAATGTAGAGTACCTGTAGTAACGGCTGTTATGTGGAATGTAGAGTACCTGTAGTTACGGCTGTTATGTGGAATGTAGAGTACCTGTAGTTACGGCTGTTATGTGGAATGTAGAGTACCTGTAGTTACGGCTGTTATGTGGAATGTAGAGTACCTGTAGTTACGGCTGTTATGTGGAATGTAGAGTACCTGTAGTAACGGATATTATGTGGAATGTAGAGTACCTGTAGTAATGGATATTATGTGGAATGTAGAGTACCTGTAGTAATGGCTGTTATGTGGAATGTAGAGTACCTGTAGCAACAGCTGTTATGCTGAATGTAGAGTACCTGTAGTAACGTATATTGGGGGTTCTGAGTTGATCGCAGCAGGAACTTTGTTAGCAACTGGGCAAAACCATGTGCACTGCAGCGGAGGCAGATATAACATGTGCAGAGAGAGTTAGATTTGGGTGTGGTGAGTTCAATCTGCAATCTAAATTGCAGTGTAAAAATAAAGCAGCCAGTATTTACCCTGCACAGAAATAAAATAACCCACCCAAATCTAACTCTCTCTGCAAATGTTATATCTGCCCCCCCCCCCTGCAGTGCACATGGTTTTGCCCAACTGCTAAAAAATTTCCTGCTGCGATCAACTTGGAATTACCCCCATTATGTGGAATGTAGAGTACCTGTAGTAACGGCTGTTATGTGGAATGTAGAGTACCTGTAGTAATGGATATTACGCTGAATGTAGATTACCTGTAGTAACGGCTGTTGTGTGAAATGTAGAGTACCTGTAGTAATAGATATTATGTGGAATGTAGAGTACCTGTAGTAACGGATATTATGTGGAATGTAGAGTACCTGTAGTAATGGATATTATGTGGAATGTAGAGTACCTGTAGTAACGGATATTATGTGGAATGTAGAGTACCTGTAGTAACGGCTGTTATGTGGAATGTAGAGTACCTGTAGTAATAGATATTATTTGGAATGTAGAGTACCTGTAGTAATGGATATTATGTGGAATGTAGAGTACCTGTAGTAACTGCTGTTATGTGGAATGTAGAGTACCTGTAGTAATGGATATTATGTGGAATGTAGAGTACTTGTAATAACGGCTGTTATGTGGAATGTAGAGTACCTCTAGTAATGGATATATGTGGAATGTAGAGTACCTGTAGTAACGGCTGTTATGTGGAATGTGTAGTACCTGTAGTAACGGCTGTTATGTGGATTGTAGAGTACCTGAAGCAATAGATATTATGTGGAATGTAGAGTACCTGTAGTAACTGCTGTTATGTGGAATGTAGAGTACCTGTAGTAATGGATATTATGTGGAATGTAGAGTACTTGTAATAACGGCTGTTATGTGGAATGTAGAGTACCTGTAGTAATAGATATTATGTGGAATCTAGAGTACCTGTAGTAACGGATATTATGTGGAATGTAGAGTACCTGTAGTAACGGCTGTTATGTGGAATGTAGAGTAGCTGTAGTAACGGCTGTTATGTGGAATGTAGAGTACCTGTAGTAAAGTCTGTTATGTGGAATGTAGAGTACCTGTAGTAACGGCTGTTATGTGGAATGTAGAGTACCTGTAGTAAAGTCTGTTATGTGGAATGTAGAGTACCTGTAGTAACGACTGTTATGTGGAATGTAGAGTACCTCTAGTAATGGATATATGTGGAATGTAGAGTATCTGTAGTAACGGCTGTTATGTGGAATGTGTAGTACCTGTAGTATCGGCTGTTATGTGGAATGTAGAGTACCTGTAGTAACGGCTGTTATGTGGAATGTAGAGTACCTGTAGTAACGGCTGTTATGTGCAATGTAGAGTACCTGTAGTAACGGCTGTTATGTGGAATGTAGAGTACCTCTAGTAACGGCTGTTATGTGGAATGTAGAGTACCTGTAGTAACGGCTGTTATGTGGAATGTAGAGTACCTGTAGTAACGGCTGTTATGTGGAATGTAGAGTACCTGTAGTAACGGCTGTTATGTGGAATGTAGAGTACCTGTGGTAACGGCTGTTATGTGGAATGTAGAGTACCTGTAGTAACGGCTGTTATGTGGAATGTAGAGTACCTGTAGTAACGGATATTATGTGGAATGTAGAGTACCTGTAGTAATGGATACTATGTGGAATGTAGAGTACCTGTAGTAACGGCTGTTATGTGGAATGTAGAGTACCTGTAGTAATGGATATTATGTGGAATGTAGAGTACCTGTAGTAACGGCTGTTATGTGGAATGTAGAGTACCTGTAGTAACGGCTGTTATGTGGAATGTAGAGTACCTGTAGTAACGGCTGTTATGTGGAATGTAGAGTACCTGTAGTAATGGATATTATGTGGAATGTAGAGTACCTGTAGTAACGGCTGTTATATGGAATGTAGAGTACCTGTAGTTACGGCTGTTATGTGGAATGTAGAGTACCTGTAGTTACGGCTGTTATGTGGAATGTAGAGTACCTGTAGTTACGGCTGTTATGTGGAATGTAGAGTACCTGTAGTAATGGCTGTTATGTGGAATGTAGAGTACCTGTAGCAACAGCTGTTATGCTGAATGTAGAGTACCTGTAGTAACGGATATTGGGGGTTCTGAGCTGATCGCAGCAGGAACTTTGTTAGCAACTGGGCAAAACCATGTGCACTGCAGGGGAGGCAGATATAACATGTGCAGAGAGAGTTAGATTTGGGTGTGGTGAGTTCAATCTGCAATCTAAATCTATGGAGTTCAATCTGCAATCTAAATTGCAGTGTAAAAATAAAGCAGCCAGTATTTACCCTGCACAGAAATAAAATAACCCACCCAAATCTAACTCTCTCTGCAAATGTTATATCTGCCCCCCCCCCCTGCAGTGCACATGGTTTTGCCCAACTGCTAAAAAATTTCCTGCTGCGATCAACTTGGAATTACCCCCATTATGTGGAATGTAGAGTACCTTTAGTAACGGCTGTTATGTGTATGTAGAGTACCTGTAGTAATGGATATTACGCTGAATGTAGATTACCTGTAGTAACGGCTGTTATGTGGAATGTAGAGTACCTGTAGTAATAGATATTATGTGGAATGTAGAGTACCTGTAGTAACGGATATTATGTGGAATGTAGAGTACCTGTAGTAACGGATATTATGTGGAATGTAGAGTACCTGTAGTAATGGCTGTTATGTGGAATGTAGAGTACCTGTAGTAATAGATATTATGTGGAATGTAGAGTACCTGTAGTAATGGATATTATGTGGAATGTAGAGTACCTGTAGTAACTGCTGTTATGTGGAATGTAGAGTACCTGTAGTAATGGATATTATGTGGAATGTAGAGTACTTGTAATAACGGCTGTTATGTGGAATGTAGAGTACCTGTAGTAACGGATATTATGTGGAATGTAGAGTACCTGTAGTAACGGCTGTTATGTGGAATGTAGAGTACCTGTAGTAACGGCTGTTATGTGGAATGTAGAGTACCTGTAGTAAAGTCTGTTATGTGGAATGTAGAGTACCTGTAGTAACGACTGTTATGTGGAATGTAGAGTACCTCTAGTAATGGATATATGTGGAATGTAGAGTACCTGTAGTAACGGCTGTTATGTGGAATGTGTAGTACCTGTAGTAACGGCTGTTATGTGGATTGTAGAGTACCTGAAGCAATAGATATTATGTGGAATGTAGAGTACCTGTAGTAACGGATATTATGTGGAATGTAGAGTACCTGTAGTAATGGATATTATGTGGAATGTAGAGTACCTGAAGTAACGGCTGTTATGTGGAATGTAGAGTACCTGTAGTAACGGCTGTTATGTGGAATGTAGAGTACCTGTAGTAACGGCTGTTATGTGGAATGTAGAGTACCTGTAGTAACGGCTGTTATGTGCAATGTAGAGTACCTGTAGTAACGGCTGTTATGTGGAATGTAGAGTACCTCTAGTAATGGATATTATGTGGAATGTAGAGTACCTGTAGTAACGGCTGTTATGTGGAATGTAGAGTACCTGTAGTAACGGCTGTTATGTGGAATGTAGAGTACCTGTAGTAACGGCTGTTATGTGGAATGTAGAGTACCTGTGGTAACGGCTGTTGTGTGGAATGTAGAGTACCTGTAGTAACGGCTGTTATGTGGAATGTAGAGTACCTGTAGTAACGGATATTATGTGGAATGTAGAGTACCAGTAGTAATGGATATTATGTGGAATGTAGAGTACCTGTAGTAACGGCTGTTATGTGGAATGTAGAGTACCTGTAGTAATGGATATTATGTGGAATGTAGAGTACCTGTAGTAACGGCTGTTATGTGGAATGTAGAGTACCTGTAGTAACGGCTGTTATGTGGAATGTAGAGTACCTGTAGTAACGGCTGTTATGTGGAATGTAGAGTACCTGTAGTAACGGCTGTTATGTGGAATGTAGAGTACCTGTAGTAACGGCTGTTATGTGGAATGTAGAGTACCTGTAGTAATGGATATATGTGGAATGTAGAGTACCTGTATTAACGGCTATTTTGTGGAATGTAGAGTACCTGTAGCAACAGCTATTTTGTGGAATGTAGAGTACCTGTAGTAACGGCTGTTTTGTGGAATGTAGAGTACCTGTAGTAACGGCCGTTATGTGGAATGTAGAGTACCTGTAGTAACGGCTGTTATGTGGAATGTAGAGTACCTGTAGTTACGGCTGTTGTGTAATGTAGAGTACCTGTAGTTACGGCTGTTCTGTGGAATGTAGAGTACCTGTAGTAATGGCTGTTATGTGGAATGTAGAGTACCTGTAGTAATAGATGTTATGTGGAATGTAGAGTACCTGTAGTAACGGCTGTTGTGTGGAATGTAGAGTACCTGTAGTAATGGCTGTTATGTGGAATGTAGAGTACCTGTAGTAATGAATATTATGTGGAATGTAGAGTACCTGTAGTAACGGCTGTTATGTGGAATGTAGAGTACCTCTAGTAATGGATATTATGTGGAATGTAGAGTACCTGTAGTAACGGCTGTTATGTGGAATGTAGAGTACCTGTAGTAACGGCTGTTATGTGGAATGTAGAGTACCTGTAGTAATGGATATTATGTGGAATGTAGAGTACCTGTAGTAACGGCTGTTATGTGGAATGTAGAGTACCTGTAGTAACGGCTGTTATGTGGAATGTAGAGTACCTGTAGTAACGGCTGTTATGTGGAATGTAGAGTAGCTGTAGTAACGGCTGTTATGTGGAATGTGTAGTACCTGTAGTAATGGCTGTTATGTGGAATGTAGAGTACCTGTAGCAATAGATATTATGTGGAATGTAGAGTACCTGTAGTAACGGATATTATGTGGAATGTAGAGTACCTGTAGTAACGGATATTATGTGGAATGTAGAGTACCTGTAGTAACGGATATTGGTGGTCATTCCGAGTTGTTCGCTCTGTAATTTTTTTTTGCATTGCAGCGATTTTCCGCTAACTGCGCATGCGCAATATTCGCACTGCAACTGCGCCAAGTAAATTTGCTATGCAGTTAGGTATTTTACTCACGGCATTACGAGGTTTTTTCTTCGTTCTGGTGTTCGTAATGTGATTGACAGGAAGTGGGTGTTTCTGGGCGGAAACTGGCCGTTTTATGGGAGTGTGTGAAAAAACGCTACCGTTTCTGGGAAAAACGCGGGAGTGGCTGGAGAAACGGAGGACTGTCTGGGCGAACGCTGGGTGTGTTTGTGACGTCAAACCAGGAACGACAAGCACTGAACTGATCGCACTGGAAGAGTAAGTCTCGAGCTACTCAGAAACTGCAAAGAAATTTCTATTCGCAATTTTGAGAACCTTTCGTTCGCAATTTTGATAAGCTAAGATTCACTCCCAGTAGGCGACGGCTTAGCGTGTGCAATGCTGCTAAAAGCAGCTTGCGAGCGAACAACTCGGAATCACCCCCATTATGCGGAATGTAGAGTACCTGTAGTAACGGCTGTTATGTGGAATGTAGAGTACCTGTAGTAACGGCTGTTATGTAGAATGTAGAGTACCTGTAGTTACGGCTGTTATGTGGAATGTAGAGTACCTGTAGTAACGGCTGTTATGTAGAATGTAGAGTACCTGTAGTTACGGCTGTTATGTGGAATGTAGAGTACCTGTAGTTACGGCTGTTATGTGGAATGTAGAGTACCTGTAGTTACGGCTGTTATGTGGAATGTAGAGTACCTGTAGTTACGGCTGTTATGTGGAATGTAGAGTACCTGTAGTTACGGCTGTTATGTGGAATGTAGAGTACCTGTAGTTACGGCTGTTATGTGGAATGTAGAGTACCTGTAGTTACGGCTGTTATGTGGAATGTAGAGTACCTGTAGTTACGGCTGTTATGTGGAATGTAGAGTACCTGTAGTAATGGCTGTTATGTGGAATGTAGAGTACCTGTAGCAACAGCTGTTATGCTGAATGTAGAGTACCTGTAGTAACGGATATTGGGGGTTCTGAGCTGATCGCAGCAGGAACTTTGTTAGCAACTGGGCAAAACCATGTGCACTGCAGGGGAGGCAGATATAACATGTGCAGAGAGAGTTAGATTTGGGTGTGGTGAGTTCAATCTGCAATCTAAATTGCAGTGTAAAAATAAAGCAGCCAGTATTTACCCTGCACAGAAATAAAATAACCCACCCAAATCTAACTCTCTCTGCAAATGTTATATCTGCCCCCCCCCCCCCTGCAGTGCACATGGTTTTGCCCAACTGCTAAAAAATTTCCTGCTGCGATCAACTTGGAATTACCCCCATTATGTGGAATGTAGAGTACCTGTAGTAACGGCTGTTATGTGGAATGTAGAGTACCTGTAGTAATGGATATTACGCTGAATGTAGATTACCTGTAGTAACGGCTGTTATGTGGAATGTAGAGTACCTGTAGTAATAGATATTATGTGGAATGTAGAGTACCTGTAGTAACGGATATTATGTGGAATGTAGAGTACCTGTAGTAATGGATATTATGTGGAATGTAGAGTACCTGTAGTAACGGATATTATGTGGAATGTAGAGTACCTGTAGTAACGGCTGTTATGTGGAATGTAGAGTACCTGTAGTAATAGATATTATGTGGAATGTAGAGTACCTGTAGTAACTGCTGTTATGTGGAATGTAGAGTACCTGTAGTAATGGATATTATGTGGAATGTAGAGTACTTGTAATAACGGCTGTTATGTGGAATGTAGAGTACCTCTAGTAATGGATATATGTGGAATGTAGAGTACCTGTAGTAACGGCTGTTATGTGGAATGTGTAGTACCTGTAGTAACGGCTGTTATGTGGATTGTAGAGTACCTGAAGCAATATATATTATGTGGAATGTAGAGTACCTGTAGTAACGGATATTATGTGGAATGTAGAGTACCTGTAATAATGGATATTATGTGGAATGTAGAGTACCTGTAGTAACGGCTGTTATGTGGAATGTAGAGTACCTGTAGTATCGGCTGTTATGTGGAATGTAGAGTACCTGTAGTAACGGCTGTTATGTGGAATGTAGAGTACCTGTAGTAACGGCTGTTATGTGGAATGTAGAGTACCTGTAGTAACGGCTGTTATGTGGAATGTAGAGTACCTGTAGTAACGGCTGTTATGTGGAATGTAGAGTACCTGTAGTAATGGATATATGTGGAATGTAGAGTACCTGTATTAACGGCTATTTTGTGGAATGTAGAGTACCTGTAGTAACAGCTGTTATGTGGAATGTAGAGTACCTGTAGTAACGGCTGTTTTGTGGAATGTAGAGTACCTGTAGTAACGGCCGTTATGTGGAATGTAGAGTACCTGTAGTAACGGCTGTTATGTGGAATGTAGAGTACCTGTAGTTACGGCTGTTGTGTAATGTAGAGTACCTGTAGTTACGGCTGTTATGTGGAATGTAGAGTACCTGTAGTAACGGCTGTTATGTGGAATGTAGAGTACCTGTAGTAATGGATATATGTGGAATGTAGAGTACCTGTATTAACGGCTATTTTGTGGAATGTAGAGTACCTGTAGTAACGGCTGTTATGTGGAATGTAGAGTACCTGTAGTAATGGATATATGTGGAATGTAGAGTACCTGTAGTAATGGATATTATGTGGAATGTAGAATACCTGTAGTAACGGCTGTTATGTGGAATGTAGAGTACCTCTAGTAATGGATATTATGTGGAATGTAGAGTACCTGTAGTAACGGCTGTTATGTGGAATGTAGAGTACCTGTAGTAACGGCTGTTATGTGGAATGTAGAGTACCTGTAGTAACGGCTGTTATGTGGAATGTAGAGTACCTGTGGTAACGGCTGTTGTGTGGAATGTAGAGTACCTGTAGTAACGGCTGTTATGTGGAATGTAGAGTACCTGTAGTAACGGATATTATGTGGAATGTAGAGTACCTGTAGTAACGGCTGTTATGTGGAATGTAGAGTACCTGTGGTAATGGCTGTTATGTGGAATGTAGAGTACCTGTAGTAATGGCTGTTATGTGGAATGTAAAGTACCTGTGGTAACGGCTGTTATGTGGAATGTAGAGTACCTGTAGTAATGGATATTATGTGGAATGTAGAGTACCTGTAGTAACGGCTGTTATGTGGAATGTAGAGTACCTGTAGTAATGGATATTATGTGGAATGTAGAGTACCTGTAGTAACGGCTGTTATGTGGAATGTAGAGTACCTGTAGTAACGGCTGTTATGTGGAATGTAGAGTACCTGTAGTAACGGCTGTTATGTGGATTGTAGAGTACCCGTGGTAACGGCTGTTATGTGGAATGTAGAGTACCTGTAGTAACGGCTGTTATGGGGAATGTAGAGTACCTGTAGTAACGGCTGTTATGTGGAATGTAGAGTACCTGTAGTAACGGCTGTTATGTGGAATGTAGAGTACCAGTAGTAACAGCTGCTATGTGGAATGTAGAGTACCTGTAGTAACGGATATTATGTGGAATGTAGAGTACCTGTAGTTACGGATATTATGTGGAATGTAGAGTACCTGTAGTAACGGCTGTTATGTGGAATGTAGAGTACCTGTAGTAATAGATATTATGTGGAATGTAGAGTACCTGTAGTAATGGATATTATGTGGAATGTAGAGTACCTGTAGTAACTGCTGTTATGTGGAATGTAGAGTACCTGTAGTAATGGATATTATGTGGAATGTAGAGTACTTGTAATAACGGCTGTTATGTGGAATGTAGAGTACCTCTAGTAATGGATATATGTGGAATGTAGAGTACCTGTAGTAACGGCTGTTATGTGGAATGTGTAGTACCTGTAGTAACGGCTGTTATGTGGATTGTAGAGTACCTGAAGCAATATATATTATGTGGAATGTAGAGTACCTGTAGTAACGGATATTATGTGGAATGTAGAGTACCTGTAATAATGGATATTATGTGGAATGTAGAGTACCTGTAGTAACGGCTGTTATGTGGAATGTAGAGTACCTGTAGTATCGGCTGTTATGTGGAATGTAGAGTACCTGTAGTAACGGCTGTTATGTGGAATGTAGAGTACCTGTAGTAACGGCTGTTATGTGGAATGTAGAGTACCTGTAGTAACGGCTGTTATGTGGAATGTAGAGTACCTGTAGTAACGGCTGTTATGTGGAATGTAGAGTACCTGTAGTAATGGATATATGTGGAATGTAGAGTACCTGTATTAACGGCTATTTTGTGGAATGTAGAGTACCTGTAGTAACAGCTGTTATGTGGAATGTAGAGTACCTGTAGTAACGGCTGTTTTGTGGAATGTAGAGTACCTGTAGTAACGGCCGTTATGTGGAATGTAGAGTACCTGTAGTAACGGCTGTTATGTGGAATGTAGAGTACCTGTAGTTACGGCTGTTGTGTAATGTAGAGTACCTGTAGTTACGGCTGTTATGTGGAATGTAGAGTACCTGTAGTAACGGCTGTTATGTGGAATGTAGAGTACCTGTAGTAATGGATATATGTGGAATGTAGAGTACCTGTATTAACGGCTATTTTGTGGAATGTAGAGTACCTGTAGTAACGGCTGTTATGTGGAATGTAGAGTACCTGTAGTAATGGATATATGTGGAATGTAGAGTACCTGTAGTAATGGATATTATGTGGAATGTAGAATACCTGTAGTAACGGCTGTTATGTGGAATGTAGAGTACCTCTAGTAATGGATATTATGTGGAATGTAGAGTACCTGTAGTAACGGCTGTTATGTGGAATGTAGAGTACCTGTAGTAACGGCTGTTATGTGGAATGTAGAGTACCTGTAGTAACGGCTGTTATGTGGAATGTAGAGTACCTGTGGTAACGGCTGTTGTGTGGAATGTAGAGTACCTGTAGTAACGGCTGTTATGTGGAATGTAGAGTACCTGTAGTAACGGATATTATGTGGAATGTAGAGTACCTGTAGTAACGGCTGTTATGTGGAATGTAGAGTACCTGTGGTAATGGCTGTTATGTGGAATGTAGAGTACCTGTAGTAATGGCTGTTATGTGGAATGTAAAGTACCTGTGGTAACGGCTGTTATGTGGAATGTAGAGTACCTGTAGTAATGGATATTATGTGGAATGTAGAGCACCTGTGGTAACGGCTGTTATGTGGAATGTAGAGTACCTGTAGTAACGGCTGTTATGTGGAATGTAGAGTACCTGTAGTAACGGCTGTTATGTGGAATGTAGAGTACCTGTAGTAACGGCTGTTATGTGGAATGTAGAGTACCTGTAGTAACGGCTGTTATGTGGAATGTAGAGTACCTGTAGTAATGGCTGTTATGTGGAATGTAGAGTACCTGTGGTAGCGGCTGTTATGTGGAATGTAGAGTACCTGTAGTAACAGCTGTTATGTGGAATGTAGAGTACCTGTAGTAACGGCTGTTATGTGGAATGTAGAGTACCTGTAGTAACGGCTGTTATGTGGAATGTAGAGTACCTGTAGTAACGGATATTATGTGTAATGTAGAGTACCTGTAGTAATAGATATTATGTGGAATGTAGAGTACCTGTAGTAACGGCTGTTATGTGGAATGTAGAGTACCTGTAGTATCGGCTGTTATGTGGAATGTAGAGTACCTGTAGTAACGGCTGTTATGGGGAATGTAGAGTACCTGTAGTAACGGCTGTTATGGGGAATGTAGAGTACCTGTAGTAACGGCTGTTATGGGGAATGTAGAGTACCTGTAGTAACGGCTGTTATGTGGAATGTAGAGTACCTGTAGTAACGGCTGTTATGTGGAATGTAGAGTACCTGTAGTAACGGATATTATGTGGAATGTAGAGTACCTGTAGTTACGGATATTATGTGGAATGTAGAGTACCTGTAGTAACGGCTGTTATGTGGAATGTAGAGTACCTGTAGTAACGGCTGTTATGTGAAATGTAGAGTACCTGTAGTAACGGCTGTTATGTGGAATGTAGAGTACCTGTAGTAACGGCTGCTATGTGGAATGTGGAGTACCTGTAGTAACGGATATTATGTGGAATGTAGAGTACCTGTAGTAACGGATATTATGTGGAATGTAGAGTACCTGTAGTAACGGCTGTTATGTGGAATGTAGAGTACCTGTAGTAATGGGTATTATGTGGAATGTAGAGTACCTGTAGTAACGGCTGTTATGTGGAATGTAGAGTACCTGTAGTAACGGCTGTTATGTGGAATGTATAGTACCTGTAGTAACAGCTGCTATGTGGAATGTAGAGTACCTGTAGTAACGGATATTATGTGGAATGTAGAGTACCTGTAGTAACGGCTGTTATGTGGAATGTAGAGTACCTGTAGTAACGGCTGTTATGTGGAATGTAGAGTACCTGTAGTAACGGATATTATGTGTAATGTAGAGTACCTGTAGTAATAGATATTATGTGGAATGTAGAGTACCTGTAGTAACGGCTGTTATGTGGAATGTAGAGTACCTGTAGTATCGGCTGTTATGTGGAATGTAGAGTACCTGTAGTAACGGCTGTTATGGGGAATGTAGAGTACCTGTAGTAACGGCTGTTATGTGGAATGTAGAGTACCTGTAGTAACGGCTGTTATGTGGAATGTAGAGTACCTGTAGTAACGGCTGTTATGTGGAATGTAGAGTACCTGTAGTAACGGATATTATGTGTACTGTAGAGTACCTGTAGTAATAGATTTTATGTGGAATGTAGAGTACCTGTAGTAACGGCTGTTATGTGGAATGTAGAGTACCTGTAGTATCGGCTGTTATGTGGAATGTAGAGTACCTGTAGTAACGGCTGTTATGGGGAATGTAGAGTACCTGTAGTAACGGCTGTTATGTGGAATGTAGAGTACCTGTAGTAACGGCTGTTATGTGGAATGTAGAGTACCAGTAGTAACAGCTGCTATGTGGAATGTAGAGTACCTGTAGTAACGGATATTATGTGGAATGTAGAGTACCTGTAGTTACGGATATTATGTGGAATGTAGAGTACCTGTAGTAACGGCTGTTATGTGGAATGTAGAGTACCTGTAGTAATGGGTATTATGCGGAATGTAGAGTACCTGTAGTAACGGCTGTTATGTGGAATGTAGAGCACCTGTGGTAACGGCTGTTATGTGGAATGTAGAGTACCTGTAGTAACGGCTGTTATGTGGAATGTAGAGTACCTGTAGTAACGGCTGTTATGTGGAATGTAGAGTACCTGTAGTAACGGCTGTTATGTGGAATGTAAAGTACCTGTAGTAACGGCTGTTATGTGGAATGTAGAGTACCTGTAGTAACGGCTGTTATGTGGAATGTAGAGTACCTGTGGTAATGGCTGTTATGTGGAATGTAGAGTACCTGTAGTAACGGATATTATGTGTAATGTAGAGTACCTGTAGTAACGGCTGTTATGTGGAATGTAGAGTACCTGTAGTAATGGCTGTTATGTGGAATGTAGAGTACCTGTAGTAACGGATATTGTGTAATGTAGAGTACCTGTAGTAATGGCTGTTATGTGGAATGTAGAGTACCTGTAGTAATGGATATTATGTGGAATGTAGAGTACCTGTAGTAACGGCTGTTATGTGGAATGTAGAGTACCTCTAGTAATGGATATTATGTGGAATGTAGAGTACCTGTAGTAACGGCTGTTATGTGGAATGTAGAGTACCTGTAGTAACGGCTGTTATGTGGAATGTAGAGTACCTGTGGTAATGGCTGTTATGTGGTATGTAGAGTACCTGTGGTAATGGCTGTTATGTGGAATGTAGAGTACCTGTAGTAATGGCTGTTATGTGGAATGTAAAGTACCTGTGGTAACGGCTGTTATGTGGAATGTAGAGTACCTGTGGTAACGGCTGTTATGTGGAATGTAGAGTACCTGTAGTAACGGCTGTTATGTGGAATGTAGAGTACCTGTAGTAACGGCTGTTATGTGGAATGTAGAGTACCTGTAGTAACGGCTGTTATGTGGAATGTAGAGTACCTGTGGTAACGGCTGTTGTGTGGAATGTAGAGTACCTGTAGTAACGGCTGTTATGTGGAATGTAGAGTACCTGTAGTAACGGATATTATGTGGAATGTAGAGTACCTGTAGTAATGGATATTATGTGGAATGTAGAGTACCTGTAGTAACGGCTGTTATGTGGAATGTAGAGTACCTGTAGTAATGGATATTATGTGGAATGTAGAGTACCTGTAGTAACGGCTGTTATGTGGAATGTAGAGTACCTGTAGTAACGGCTGTTATGTGGAATGTAGAGTACCTGTAGTAACGGCTGTTATGTGGATTGTAGAGTACCTGTGGTAACGTCTGTTATGTGGAATGTAGTGTACCTGTAGTAACGGCTGTTATGGGGAATGTAGAGTACCTGTAGTAACGGCTGTTATGTGGAATGTAGAGTACCTGTAGTAACGGCTGTTATGTGGAATGTAGAGTACCAGTAGTAACAGCTGCTATGTGGAATGTAGAGTACCTGTAGTAACGGATATTATGTGGAATGTAGAGTACCTGTAGTTACGGATATTATGTGGAATGTAGAGTACCTGTAGTAACGGCTGTTATGTGGAATGTAGAGTACCTGTAGTAATGGGTATTATGCGGAATGTAGAGTACCTGTAGTAACGGCTGTTATGCGGAATGTAGAGTACCTGTAGTAACGGCTGTTATGTGGAATGTAGAGCACCTGTGGTAACGGCTGTTATGTGGAATGTAGAGTACCTGTAGTAACGGCTGTTATGTGGAATGTAGAGTACCTGTAGTAACGGCTGTTATGTGGAATGTAGAGTACCTGTAGTAACGGCTGTTATGTGGAATGTAGAGTACCTGTAGTAACGGCTGTTATGTGGAATGTAGAGTACCTGTAGTAATGGCTGTTATGTGGAATGTAGAGTACCTGTAGTAACGGATATTATGTGTAATGTAGAGTACCTGTAGTAATAGATATTATGTGGAATGTAGAGTACCTGTAGTAACGGCTGTTATGTGGAATGTAGAGTACCTGTAGTATCGGCTGTTATGTGGAATGTAGAGTACCTGTAGTAACGGCTGTTATGTGGAATGTAGAGTACCAGTAGTAACAGCTGCTATGTGGAATGTAGAGTACCTGTAGTAACGGATATTATGTGGAATGTAGAGTACCTGTAGTTACGGATATTATGTGGAATGTAGAGTACCTGTGGTAATGGCTGTTATGTGGAATGTAGAGTACCTGTAGTAACGGATATTATGTGTAATGTAGAGTACCTGTAGTAACGGCTGTTATGTGGAATGTAGAGTACCTGTAGTAACGGCTGTTATGTGGAATGTAGAGTACCTGTAGTAACGGATATTATGTGGAATGTAGAGTACCTGTAGTTACGGATATTATGTGGAATGTAGAGTACCTGTAGTAACGGCTGTTATGTGGAATGTAGAGTTCCTGTAGTAATGGGTATTATGTGGAATGTAGAGTACCTGTAGTAACGGCTGTTATGTGGAATGTAGAGTACCTGTAGTAACGGCTGTTATGTGGAATGTAGAGTACCTGTAGTAACAGCTGCTATGTGGAATGTAGAGTACCTGTAGTAACGGATATTATGTGGAATGTAGAGTACCTGTAGTAACGGCTGTTATGTGGAATGTAGAGTACCTGTAGTAACGGCTGTTATGTGGAATGTAGAGTACCTGTAGTAACGTATATTATGTGTAATGTAGAGTACCTGTAGTAATAGATATTATGTGGAATGTAGAGTACCTGTAGTAACGGCTGTTATGTGGAATGTAGAGTACCTGTAGTATCGGCTGTTATGTGGAATGTAGAGTACCTGTAGTAACGGCTGTTATGGGGAATGTAGAGTACCTGTAGTAACGGCTGTTATGTGGAATGTAGAGTACCTGTAGTAACGGCTGTTATGTGGAATGTAGAGTACCTGTAGTAACGGATATTATGTGTACTGTAGAGTACCTGTAGTAATAGATTTTATGTGGAATGTAGAGTACCTGTAGTAACGGCTGTTATGTGGAATGTAGAGTACCTGTAGTATCGGCTGCTATGTGGAATGTAGAGTACCTGTAGTAACGGCTGTTATGGGGAATGTAGAGTACCTGTAGTAACGGCTGTTATGTGGAATGTAGAGTACCAGTAGTAACAGCTGCTATGTGGAATGTAGAGTACCTGTAGTAACGGATATTATGTGGAATGTAGAGTACCTGTAGTTACGGATATTATGTGGAATGTAGAGTACCTGTAGTAACGGCTGTTATGTGGAATGTAGAGTACCTGTAGTAATGGGTATTATGCGGAATGTAGAGTACCTGTAGTAACGGCTGTTATGTGGAATGTAGAGCACCTGTGGTAACGGCTGTTATGTGGAATGTAGAGTACCTGTAGTAACGGCTGTAATGTGGAATGTAGAGTACCTGTAGTAACGGCTGTTATGTGGAATGTAGAGTACCTGTAGTAACGGCTGTTATGTGGAATGTAAAGTACCTGTAGTAACGGCTGTTATGTGGAATGTAGAGTACCTGTAGTAACGGCTGTTATGTGGAATGTAGAGTACCTGTGGTAATGGCTGTTATGTGGAATGTAGAGTACCTGTAGTAACGGATATTATGTGTAATGTAGAGTACCTGTAGTAACGGCTGTTATGTGGAATGTAGAGTACCTGTAGTAACGGATATTATGTGTAATGTAGAGTACCTGTAGTAATGGCTGTTATGTGGAATGTAGAGTACCTGTAGTAATGGATATTATGTGGAATGTAGAGTACCTGTAGTAACGGCTGTTATGTGGAATGTAGAGTACCTCTAGTAATGGATATTATGTGGAATGTAGAGTACCTGTAGTAACGGCTGTTATGTGGAATGTAGAGTACCTGTAGTAACGGCTGTTATGTGGAATGTAGAGTACCTGTAGTAACGGCTGTTATGTGGATTGTAGAGTACCTGTGGTAACGTCTGTTATGTGGAATGTAGAGTACCTGTAGTAACGGCTGTTATGTGGAATGTAGAGTACCTGTAGTAACGGCTGTTATGTGGAATGTAGAGTACCTGTAGTAACGGATATTATGTGGAATGTAGAGTACCTGTAGTAATGGATATTATGTGGAATGTAGAGTACCTGTAGTAACGGCTGTTATGTGGAATGTAGAGTACCTGTAGTAATGGATATTATGTGTAATGTAGAGTACCTGTAGTAACGGCTGTTATGTGGAATGTAGAGTACCTGTAGTAACGGCTGTTATGTGGAATGTAGAGTACCTGTAGTAACGGCTGTTATGTGGATTGTAGAGTACCTGTGGTAACGTCTGTTATGTGGAATGTAGAGTACCTGTAGTAACGGCTGTTATGGGGAATGTAGAGTACCTGTAGTAACGGCTGTTATGTGGAATGTAGAGTACCTGTAGTAACGGCTGTTATGTGGAATGTAGAGTACCAGTAGTAACAGCTGCTATGTGGAATGTAGAGTACCTGTAGTAACGGATATTATGTGGAATGTAGAGTACCTGTAGTTACGGATATTATGTGGAATGTAGAGTACCTGTAGTAACGGCTGTTATGTGGAATGTAGAGTACCTGTAGTAATGGGTATTATGCGGAATGTAGAGTACCTGTAGTAACGGCTGTTATGCGGAATGTAGAGTACCTGTAGTAACGGCTGTTATGTGGAATGTAGAGCACCTGTGGTAACGGCTGTTATGTGGAATGTAGCGTACCTGTAGTAACGGCTGTTATGTGGAATGTAGAGTACCTGTAGTAACGGCTGTTATGTGGAATGTAGAGTACCTGTAGTAACGGATATTATGTGTAATGTAGAGTACCTGTAGTAATAGATATTATGTGGAATGTAGAGTACCTGTAGTAACGGCTGTTATGTGGAATGTAGAGTACCTGTAGTATCGGCTGTTATGTGGAATGTAGAGTACCTGTAGTAACGGCTGTTATGGGGAATGTAGAGTACCTGTAGTAACGGCTGTTATGTGAGAATGTAGAGTACCTGTAGTAACGGCTGTTATGTGGAATGTAGAGTATCAGAAGTAACAGCTGCTATGTGGAATGTAGAGTACCTGTAGTAACGGATATTATGTGGAATGTAGAGTACCTGTAGTTACGGATATTATGTGGAATGTAGAGTACCTGTAGTATCGGCTGTTATGTGGAATGTAGAGTACCTGTAGTAACGGCTGTTATGGGGAATGTAGAGTACCTGTAGTAACGGCTGTTATGTGAGAATGTAGAGTACCTGTAGTAACGGCTGTTATGTGGAATGTAGAGTATCAGTAGTAACAGCTGCTATGTGGAATGTAGAGTACCTGTAGTAACGGATATTATGTGGAATGTAGAGTACCTGTAGTTACGGATATTATGTGGAATGTAGAGTACCTGTAGTAACGGCTGTTATGTGGAATGTAGAGTACCTGTAGTAATGGGTATTATGCGGAATGTAGAGTACCTGTAGTAACGGCTGTTATGTGGAATGTAGAGCACCTGTGGTAACGGCTGTTATGTGGAATGTAGAGTACCTGTAGTAACGGCTGTTATGTGGAATGTAGAGTACCTGTAGTAACGGCTGTTATGTGGAATGTAGAGTACCTGTAGTAACGGCTGTTATGTGGAATGTAAAGTACCTGTAGTAACGGCTGTTATGTGGAATGTAGAGTACCTGTAGTAACGGCTGTTATGTGGAATGTAGAGTACCTGTAGTAACAGCTGCTATGTGGAATGTAGAGTACCTGTAGTAACGGCTGTTATGTGGAATGTAGAGTACCTGTAGTAACGGATATTATGTGGAATGTAGAGTACCTGTAGTAACGGCTGTTATGTGGAATGTAGAGTACCTGTAGTAATGGGTATTATGCGGAATGTAGAGTACCTGTAGTAACGGCTGTTATGCGGAATGTAGAGTACCTGTAGTAACGGCTGTTATGTGGAATGTAGAGCACCTGTGGTAACGGCTGTTATGTGGAATGTAGAGTACCTGTAGTAACGGCTGTTATGTGGAATGTAGAGTACCTGTAGTAATGGCTGTTATGTGGAATGTAAAGTACCTGTAGTAACGGCTGTTATGTGGAATGTAGAGTACCTGTGGTAACGGCTGTTATGTGGAATGTAGAGTACCTGTGGTAACGGCTGTTATGTGGAATGTAGAGTACCTGTGGTAATGGCTGTTATGTGGAATGTAGAGTACCTGTAGTAACGGCTGTTATGTGGAATGTAGAGTACCTGTGGTAATGGCTGTTATGTGGTATGTAGAGTACCTGTGGTAATGGCTGTTATGTGGAATGTAGAGTACCTGTAGTAATGGCTGTTATGTGGAATGTAAAGTACCTGTGGTAACGGCTGTTATGTGGAATGTAGAGTACCTGTGGTAACGGCTGTTATGTGGAATGTAGAGTACCTGTGGTAACGGCTGTTATGTGGAATGTAGAGTACCTGTAGTAACGGCTGTTATGTGAAATGTAGAGTACCTGTAGTAATGGCTGTTATGTGGAATGTAGAGTACCTGTAGTAACGGCTGCTATGTGGAATGTAGAGTACCTGTAGTAACGGATATTATGTGGAATGTAGAGTACCTGTAGTCACGGATATTATGTGGAATGTAGAGTACCTGTAGTAACGGCTGTTATGTGGAATGTAGAGTACCTGTAGTAATGGGTATTATGTGGAATGTAGAGTACCTGTAGTAACGGCTGTTATGTGGAATGTAGAGTACCTGTAGTAACGGCTGTTATGTGGAATGTAGAGTACCTGTAGTAACAGCTGCTATGTGGAATGTAGAGTACCTGTAGTAACGGATATTATGTGGAATGTAGAGTACCTGTAGTAACGGATATTTTGTGGAATGTAGAGTACCTGTAGTAACGGCTGTTATGTGGAATGTAGAGTACCTGTAGTAACGGCTGCTATGTGGAATGTAGAGTACCTGTAGTAACGGATATTATGTGGAATGTAGAGTACCTGTAGTAACGGCTGTTATGTGGAATGTAGAGTACCTGTAGTAATGGGTATTATGTGGAATGTAGGGTACCTGTAGTAACGGCTGTTATGTGGAATGTAGAGTACCTGTAGTAACGGCTGTTATGTGGAATGTAGAGTACCTGTAGTAACAGCTGCTATGTGGAATGTAGAGTACCTGTAGTAACGGATATTATGTGGAATGTAGAGTACCTGTAGTAACGGATATTATGTGGAATGTAGAGTACCTGTAGTAACGGCTGTTATGTGGAATGTAGAGTACCTGTAGTAACGGATATTATGTGGAATGTAGAGTACCTGTAGTAACGGATATTATGTGGAATGTAGAGTACCTGTAGTAACGGATATTATGTGGAATGTAGAGTACCTGTAGTAATGGCTGTTATGTGGAATGTAGAGTACCTGTAGTAATGGATATTATGTGGAATGTAGAGTACCTGTAGTAACGGCTGTTATGTGGAATGTAGAGTACCTGTAGTAACGGCTGTTATGTGGAATGTAGAGTACCTGTAGTAACGGCTGTTATGTGGAATGTAGAGTACCTGTAGTAACGGCTGTTATGTGGAATGTAGAGTACCTGTAGTAACGGATATTATGTGGAATGTAGAGTACCTGTAGTAACGGCTGTTATGTGAAATGTAGAGTACCTGTAGTAACGGCTGTTATGTGAAATGTAGAGTACCTGTAGTAACGGCTGTTATGTGAAATGTAGAGTACCTGTAGTAACGGCTGTTATGTGAAATGTAGAGTACCTGTAGTAACGGCTGTTATGTGGAATGTAGAGTACCTGTAGTAATGGATAATTTGTGGAATGTAGAGTACCTGTAGTAACGGCTGTTATGTGGAATGTAGAGTACCTGTAGTAATGGCTGTTATGTGGAATGTAGAGTACCTGTAGTAACGGCTGTTATGTGAAATGTAGAGTACCTGTAGTAATGGCTGTTATGTGAAATGTAGAGTACCTGTAGTAACGGCTGTTATGTGGAATGTAGAGTACCTGTAGTATCAGCTGCTATGTGGAATGTAGAGTACCTGTAGTAACGGCTGTTATGTGGAATGTAAAGTACCTGCTGTTATGTGGAGTACCTGTGGTAACGGCTCCGGAGCTCAGTTCCTGTCCTGTTGCGGTGACAGTGAGTAATGCGTGGGACCTGGAGCTTCTCTCATTCATGTTTGTGCAGAAGGTGGCTCTGTTCCTCTTACCCAGTGACAGGAGCTGGGAGAAACGTAACATCTGATTATGGCTGATCACACCAGAGAGCAATGAGAGACTATAATGTGTCAGGGTGAGGATGCACCAGAGGATAGCGCTTTGTTGTATGACACCGGGTGTGAGAAGGGCGCAGAGTTGGCGCAGTTACTACCTTCTTGATGTGCCGGAAACTCTTCACCTCCATACTGGTCAGTCCTGGTACGTGAAGCTGGCCACTCCCATCAGGATTCAGCTTGATGTCCAGCTTTTCCTGAGGGTCTTTGGCAAGGAGGTCTCTGCAGGGAAATATAACAATGATCATATACGGAAGGTTACGGACTCTACAGACCAGAGTATATACAGTCATTCTGACACCGGGAGTCAATGGGGGGAATTCAGACCTGATCGCAGCAGCAAATTTGTTAGCAGTTGGGCATAAACCATGTGCACTGCGCACTGCAATTTAGATTTCAGTTTAAACACACACCACCCAAATCTAACTCTCTATGCACATGTTACACCTGCCTCACCACACCCAAACCTCTCTCTGCACATGTTACATCTGCCCCCCCTGCAGTGCACATGGTTTTTCCCAACTGCTAACAAATTTGCTGCTGCGATCAGGTCTGAATTACCCCCAATGAGCTTCCGCAGTTACGGACTCTTCCATGGAGAGAAATACAACTGTGGTTCTCTATACAGATGCGCTCACATTACAAAGGGGGAGAAAGTAAAGGGGAGGGGGGTAACACTTTACTAAGGGGGGTTTCCTGTGTGTGCGAGAAGTCACCTGAAATAAAGTCATCACACTGCCAGGGGCTTATCAGCACACACGGGGGCAGTACAGACATCACATGAAGCACATACAGATACAGAGAATGACAGAGACTTGGCTGAAATTGTTACTGTAGAAGAGGAGCAAGTAATACACCCACAGAGTTACTGCTTTATACAGATCTATCCTGCAGATACTGATTCAGAGTACAGTACCGGGAATTGCTGATGATATATTGCAGGCAGCCAGCGTACTGGGAATTGCTGATGATATATTGCAGGCAGCCAGAGTTCTGCGAATTGCTGATGATATTATGCAGGCAGCCAGAGTACTGGGAATTGCTGATGATATATTGCAGGTAAGCAGAGTACTGGGAATTGCTAATGATATATTGCAGGCAGCCAGAGTACTGGGAATTGCTGATGATATATTGCAGGCAGCCAGAGTACTGGGAATTGCTGATGATATATTGCAGGTAAGCAGAGTACTGGGAATTGCTAATTATATATTGCAGGCAGCCAGAGTACTGGGAATTGCTGATGATATATTGCAGGTAAGTAGAGTACAGGGAATTGCTGATGATATATTGCAGGCAGCCAGAGTACCGAGAATTGCTGATGATATATTGCAGTCAGCCAGAGTTCTGGGAATTGCTGATGATATATTGCAGGCAGCCAGAGTTCTGGGAATTGCTGATGATATAGTGCAAGCAGCCAGAGTACTGGGCTTTGCTGATGATATATTGCAGGCAGCCAGAGTACTCGGAATTGCTGCTGATATATTGCAGGTAAGCAGAGTACAGGGAATTACTGATGATATTGCAGGTAAGCAGTGTACTGGGAATTGCTGACGATATATTGCAGGTAAGCAGAGTACTGGGAATTGCTGACAATATATTGCAGGTAAGCAGAGTACTGGGAATTGCTGATGATATATTGCAGGTAAGCAGAGTACTGGGAATTGCTGATGATATATTGCAGGTAAGCAGAGTACCGGGAATTGCTGATAATATATTGCAGGCAGCCAGAGTACTGGGAATTGCTGATGATATATTGCAGGCAGCCAGAGTTCTGCGAATTGCTGATGATATTATGCAGGCAGCCAGAGTACTGGGAATTGCTGATGATATATTGCAGGCAGCCAGAGTTCTGCGAATTGCTGATGATATTATGCAGGCAGCCAGAGTACTGGGAATTGCTGCTGATATATTGCAGGCAGCCAGAGTACTGGGAATTGCTGATGATATATTGCAGGCAGCCAGAGTACTGGGAATTGCTGATGATATATTGCAGGTAAGCAGAGTACTGGGAATTGCCTATGATATATTGCAGGCAGCCAGAGTACTGGGAATTGCTGATGATATATTGCAGGTAAGCAGAGTACAGGGAATTGATGATGATATATTGCAGGCAGCCAGAGTACCGGGAATTGCTGATGATATATTGCAGGCAGCCAGAGTTCTGGGAATTGCTGATATATTGCAGGCAGCCAGAGTTCTGGGAATTGCTGATGATATAGTGCAAGCAGCCAGAGTACTGGGAATTGCTGATGATATATTGCAGGCAGCCAGAGTACCGGGAATTGCTGATGATATATTGCAGGTAAGCAGGTTACAGGGAATTACTGATGATATTGCAGGTAAGCAGTGTACTGGGAATTGCTGACGATATATTGCAGGTAAGCAGAGTACTGGGAATTGCTGACAATATATTGCAGGTAAGCAGAGTACTGGGAATTGCTGATGATATATTGCAGGTAAGCAGAGTACTGGGAATTGCTGATGATATATTGCAGGTAAGCAGAGTACCTGGAATTGCTGATAATATATTGCAGGCAGCCAGAGTACTGGGAATTGCTGATGATATATTGCAGGCAGCCAGAGTACCGGGAATTGCTGATGATATATTGCAGGCAGCCAGAGTACTCGGAATTGCTGATGATATATTGCAGGCAGCCAGAGTACTGGGAATTGCTGATGATATATTGCAGGTAAGCAGAGTACAGGGAATTGCTGAAGATATATTGCAGGCAGCCAGAGTACCGGGAATTGCTGATGATATATTGCAGGCAGCCAGAGTTCTGGGAATTGCTGATGATACATTGCAGGCAGCCAGAGTTCTGGGAATTGCTGATGATATAGTGCAAGCAGACAGAGTACTGGGAATTGCTGATGATATATTGCAGGTAAGCAGAGTACTGGGAATTGCTGACGATATATTGCAGGCAGCCAGAGTACTGGGAATTGCTGACGATATATTGCAGGCAGCCAGAGTACTGGGAATTGCTGATGATATATTGCAGGTAAGCAGAGTACAGGGAATTGCTGATGATATATTGCAGGAAGCCAGAGTACCGGGAATTGCTGATGATATATTACAGGCAGCCAGAGTACTGGGAATTGCTGATGATATATTGCAGGTAAGCAGAGTACTGGGAATTGCTGACGATATATTGCAGGCAGCCAGAGTTCTGCGAATTGCTGAAGATATATTGCAGGCAGCCAGAGTACTGGGAATTGCTGATGATATATTGCAGGTAAGCAGAGTACTGGGAATTGCTGATGATATATTGCAGGCAGCCAGAGTTCTGCGAATTGCTGATGATATATTGCAGGCAGCCAGAGTACTGGGAATTGCTGATGATATATTGCAGGTAAGCAGAGTACAGGGAATTGCTGATGTTATATTGCAGGCAGCCAGAGTTCTGCGAATTGCTGATGATATATTGCAGGCAGCCAGAGTACTGGGAATTGCTGATGATATATTGCAGGCAAGCAGAGTACTGGGAATTGCTGATGATATATTGCAGGCAGCCAGAGTACCGGGAATTGCTGATGATATATTGCAGGCAGCCAGAGTTCTGGGAATTGCTGATGATATATTGCAGGCAGCTAGAGTACTGGGAATTGCTGATGATATATTGCAGGTAAGCAGAGTACAGGGAATTACTGATGATATTGCAGGTAAGCAGTGTACTGGGAATTGCTGACGATATATTGCAGGTAAGCAGAGTACTGGGAATTTGCTGACAATATATTGCAGGTAAGCAGAGTACTGGGAATTGCTGAGGATATATTGCAGGTAAGCAGAGTACTGGGAATTGCTGATGATATATTGCAGGTAAGCAGAGTACCGGGAATTGCTGATAATATATTGCAGGCAGCCAGAGTACTGGGAATTGCTGATGATATATGGCAGGCAGCCAGAGTTCTGCGAATTGCTGATGATATTATGCAGGCAGCCAGAGTACTGGGAATTGCTGATGATATATTGCAGGCAGCCAGAGTTCTGCGAATTGCTGATGATATTATGCAGGCAGCCAGAGTACTGGGAATTGCTGATGATATATTGCAGGCAGCCAGAGTACTGGGAATTGCTGATGATATATTGCAGGCAGCCAGAGTACTGGGAATTGCTGATGATATATTGCAGGTAAGCAGAGTACTGGGAATTGCCTATGATATATTGCAGGCAGCCAGAGTACTGGGAATTGCTGATGATATATTGCAGGTAAGCAGAGTACAGGGAATTGCTGATGATATATTGCAGGCAGCCAGAGTACCGGGAATTGCTGATGATATATTGCAGGCAGCCAGAGTTCTGGGAATTGCTGATATATTGCAGGCAGCCAGAGTTCTGGGAATTGCTGATGATATAGTGCAAGCAGCCAGAGTACTGGGAATTGCTGATGATATATTGCAGGCAGCCAGAGTACCGGGAATTGCTGATGATATATTGCAGGTAAGCAGGTTACAGGGAATTACTGATGATATTGCAGGTAAGCAGTGTACTGGGAATTGCTGACGATATATTGCAGGTAAGCAGAGTACTGGGAATTGCTGACAATATATTGCAGGTAAGCAGAGTACTGGGAATTGCTGATGATATATTGCAGGTAAGCAGAGTACTGGGAATTGCTGATGATATATTGCAGGTAAGCAGAGTACCTGGAATTGCTGATAATATATTGCAGGCAGCCAGAGTACTGGGAATTGCTGATGATATATTGCAGGCAGCCAGAGTACCGGGAATTGCTGATGATATATTGCAGGCAGCCAGAGTACTCGGAATTGCTGATGATATATTGCAGGCAGCCAGAGTACTGGGAATTGCTGATGATATATTGCAGGTAAGCAGAGTACAGGGAATTGCTGAAGATATATTGCAGGCAGCCAGAGTACCGGGAATTGCTGCTGATATATTGCAGGCAGCCAGAGTTCTGGGAATTGCTGATGATACATTGCAGGCAGCCAGAGTTCTGGGAATTGCTGATGATATAGTGCAAGCAGACAGAGTACTGGGAATTGCTGATATATTGCAGGTAAGCAGAGTACTGGGAATTGCTGACGATATATTGCAGGCAGCCAGAGTACTGGGAATTGCTGATGATATATTGCAGGTAAGCAGAGTACAGGGAATTGCTGATGATATATTGCAGGAAGCCAGAGTACCGGGAATTGCTGATGATATATTACAGGCAGCCAGAGTTCTGGGAATTGCTGATGATATATTGCAGGTAAGCAGAGTACTGGGAATTGCTGATGATATATTGCAGGCAGCCAGAGTTCTGCGAATTGCTGATGATATATTGCAGGCAGCCAGAGTACTGGGAATTGCTGATGATATATTGCAGGTAAGCAGAGTACAGGGAATTGCTGATGTTATATTGCAGGCAGCCAGAGTTCTGCGAATTGCTGATGATATATTGCAGGCAGCCAGAGTACTGGGAATTGCTGATGATATATTGCAGGCAAGCAGAGTACTGGGAATTGCTGATGATATATTGCAGGCAGCCAGAGTACCGGGAATTGCTGATGATATATTGCAGGCAGCCAGAGTTCTGGGAATTGCTGATGATATATTGCAGGCAGCTAGAGTACTGGGAATTGCTGATGATATATTGCAGGTAAGCAGAGTACAGGGAATTACTGATGATATTGCAGGTAAGCAGTGTACTGGGAATTGCTGACGATATATTGCAGGTAAGCAGAGTACTGGGAATTTGCTGACAATATATTGCAGGTAAGCAGAGTACTGGGAATTGCTGAGGATATATTGCAGGTAAGCAGAGTACTGGGAATTGCTGATGATATATTGCAGGTAAGCAGAGTACCGGGAATTGCTGATAATATATTGCAGGCAGCCAGAGTACTGGGAATTGCTGATGATATATTGCAGGCAGCCAGAGTTCTGCGAATTGCTGATGATATTATGCAGGCAGCCAGAGTACTGGGAATTGCTGATGATATATTGCAGGCAGCCAGAGTTCTGCGAATTGCTGATGATATTATGCAGGCAGCCAGAGTACTGGGAATTGCTGATGATATATTGCAGGCAGCCAGAGTACTGGGAATTGCTGATGATATATTGCAGGCAGCCAGAGTACTGGGAATTGCTGATGATATATTGCAGGTAAGCAGAGTACTGGGAATTGCCTATGATATATTGCAGGCAGCCAGAGTACTGGGAATTGCTGATGATATATTGCAGGTAAGCAGAGTACAGGGAATTGCTGATGATATATTGCAGGCAGCCAGAGTACCGGGAATTGCTGATGATATATTGCAGGCAGCCAGAGTTCTGGGAATTGCTGATATATTGCAGGCAGCCAGAGTTCTGGGAATTGCTGATGATATAGTGCAAGCAGCCAGAGTACTGGGAATTGCTGATGATATATTGCAGGCAGCCAGAGTACCGGGAATTGCTGATGATATATTGCAGGTAAGCAGGTTACAGGGAATTACTGATGATATTGCAGGTAAGCAGTGTACTGGGAATTGCTGACGATATATTGCAGGTAAGCAGAGTACTGGGAATTGCTGACAATATATTGCAGGTAAGCAGAGTACTGGGAATTGCTGATGATATATTGCAGGTAAGCAGAGTACTGGGAATTGCTGATATATTGCAGGTAAGCAGAGTACCTGGAATTGCTGATAATATATTGCAGGCAGCCAGAGTACTGGGAATTGCTGATGATATATTGCAGGCAGCCAGAGTACCGGGAATTGCTGATGATATATTGCAGGCAGCCAGAGTACTCGGAATTGCTGATGATATATTGCAGGCAGCCAGAGTACTGGGAATTGCTGATGATATATTGCAGGTAAGCAGAGTACAGGGAATTGCTGAAGATATATTGCAGGCAGCCAGAGTACCGGGAATTGCTGCTGATATATTGCAGGCAGCCAGAGTTCTGGGAATTGCTGATGATACATTGCAGGCAGCCAGAGTTCTGGGAATTGCTGATGATATAGTGCAAGCAGACAGAGTACTGGGAATTGCTGATGATATATTGCAGGTAAGCAGAGTACAGGGAATTGCTGATGTTATATTGCAGGCAGCCAGAGTTCTGCGAATTGCTGATGATATATTGCAGGCAGCCAGAGTACTGGGAATTGCTGATGATATATTGCAGGCAAGCAGAGTACTGGGAATTGCTGATGATATATTGCAGGCAGCCAGAGTTCTGGGAATTGCTGATGATATAGTGCAAGCAGCCAGAGTACTGGGAATTGCTGATGATATATTGCAGGTAAGCAGAGTACAGGGAATTGCTGATGTTATATTGCAGGCAGCCAGAGTTCTGCGAATTGCTGATGATATATTGCAGGCAGCCAGAGTACTGGGAATTGCTGATGATATATTGCAGGCAAGCAGAGTACTGGGAATTGCTGATGATATATTGCAGGCAGCCAGAGTACCGGGAATTGCTGATGATATATTGCAGGCAGCCAGAGTTCTGGGAATTGCTGATGATATATTGCAGGCAGCTAGAGTACTGGGAATTGCTGATGATATATTGCAGGTAAGCAGAGTACAGGGAATTACTGATGATATTGCAGGTAAGCAGTGTACTGGGAATTGCTGACGATATATTGCAGGTAAGCAGAGTACTGGGAATTTGCTGACAATATATTGCAGGTAAGCAGAGTACTGGGAATTGCTGAGGATATATTGCAGGTAAGCAGAGTACTGGGAATTGCTGATGATATATTGCAGGTAAGCAGAGTACCGGGAATTGCTGATAATATATTGCAGGCAGCCAGAGTACTGGGAATTGCTGATGATATATGGCAGGCAGCCAGAGTTCTGCGAATTGCTGATGATATTATGCAGGCAGCCAGAGTACTGGGAATTGCTGATGATATATTGCAGGCAGCCAGAGTTCTGCGAATTGCTGATGATATTATGCAGGCAGCCAGAGTACTGGGAATTGCTGATGATATATTGCAGGCAGCCAGAGTACTGGGAATTGCTGATGATATATTGCAGGCAGCCAGAGTACTGGGAATTGCTGATGATATATTGCAGGTAAGCAGAGTACTGGGAATTGCCTATGATATATTGCAGGCAGCCAGAGTACTGGGAATTGCTGATGATATATTGCAGGTAAGCAGAGTACAGGGAATTGCTGATGATATATTGCAGGCAGCCAGAGTACCGGGAATTGCTGATGATATATTGCAGGCAGCCAGAGTTCTGGGAATTGCTGATATATTGCAGGCAGCCAGAGTTCTGGGAATTGCTGATGATATAGTGCAAGCAGCCAGAGTACTGGGAATTGCTGATGATATATTGCAGGCAGCCAGAGTACCGGGAATTGCTGATGATATATTGCAGGTAAGCAGGTTACAGGGAATTACTGATGATATTGCAGGTAAGCAGTGTACTGGGAATTGCTGACGATATATTGCAGGTAAGCAGAGTACTGGGAATTGCTGACAATATATTGCAGGTAAGCAGAGTACTGGGAATTGCTGATGATATATTGCAGGTAAGCAGAGTACTGGGAATTGCTGATGATATATTGCAGGTAAGCAGAGTACCTGGAATTGCTGATAATATATTGCAGGCAGCCAGAGTACTGGGAATTGCTGATGATATATTGCAGGCAGCCAGAGTACCGGGAATTGCTGATGATATATTGCAGGCAGCCAGAGTACTCGGAATTGCTGATGATATATTGCAGGCAGCCAGAGTACTGGGAATTGCTGATGATATATTGCAGGTAAGCAGAGTACAGGGAATTGCTGAAGATATATTGCAGGCAGCCAGAGTACCGGGAATTGCTGCTGATATATTGCAGGCAGCCAGAGTTCTGGGAATTGCTGATGATACATTGCAGGCAGCCAGAGTTCTGGGAATTGCTGATGATATAGTGCAAGCAGACAGAGTACTGGGAATTGCTGATATATTGCAGGTAAGCAGAGTACTGGGAATTGCTGACGATATATTGCAGGCAGCCAGAGTACTGGGAATTGCTGATGATATATTGCAGGTAAGCAGAGTACAGGGAATTGCTGATGATATATTGCAGGAAGCCAGAGTACCGGGAATTGCTGATGATATATTACAGGCAGCCAGAGTTCTGGGAATTGCTGATGATATATTGCAGGTAAGCAGAGTACTGGGAATTGCTGATGATATATTGCAGGCAGCCAGAGTTCTGCGAATTGCTGATGATATATTGCAGGCAGCCAGAGTACTGGGAATTGCTGATGATATATTGCAGGTAAGCAGAGTACAGGGAATTGCTGATGTTATATTGCAGGCAGCCAGAGTTCTGCGAATTGCTGATGATATATTGCAGGCAGCCAGAGTACTGGGAATTGCTGATGATATATTGCAGGCAAGCAGAGTACTGGGAATTGCTGATGATATATTGCAGGCAGCCAGAGTACCGGGAATTGCTGATGATATATTGCAGGCAGCCAGAGTTCTGGGAATTGCTGATGATATATTGCAGGCAGCTAGAGTACTGGGAATTGCTGATGATATATTGCAGGTAAGCAGAGTACAGGGAATTACTGATGATATTGCAGGTAAGCAGTGTACTGGGAATTGCTGACGATATATTGCAGGTAAGCAGAGTACTGGGAATTTGCTGACAATATATTGCAGGTAAGCAGAGTACTGGGAATTGCTGAGGATATATTGCAGGTAAGCAGAGTACTGGGAATTGCTGATGATATATTGCAGGTAAGCAGAGTACCGGGAATTGCTGATAATATATTGCAGGCAGCCAGAGTACTGGGAATTGCTGATGATATATTGCAGGCAGCCAGAGTTCTGCGAATTGCTGATGATATTATGCAGGCAGCCAGAGTACTGGGAATTGCTGATGATATATTGCAGGCAGCCAGAGTTCTGCGAATTGCTGATGATATTATGCAGGCAGCCAGAGTACTGGGAATTGCTGATGATATATTGCAGGCAGCCAGAGTACTGGGAATTGCTGATGATATATTGCAGGCAGCCAGAGTACTGGGAATTGCTGATGATATATTGCAGGTAAGCAGAGTACTGGGAATTGCCTATGATATATTGCAGGCAGCCAGAGTACTGGGAATTGCTGATGATATATTGCAGGTAAGCAGAGTACAGGGAATTGCTGATGATATATTGCAGGCAGCCAGAGTACCGGGAATTGCTGATGATATATTGCAGGCAGCCAGAGTTCTGGGAATTGCTGATATATTGCAGGCAGCCAGAGTTCTGGGAATTGCTGATGATATAGTGCAAGCAGCCAGAGTACTGGGAATTGCTGATGATATATTGCAGGCAGCCAGAGTACCGGGAATTGCTGATGATATATTGCAGGTAAGCAGGTTACAGGGAATTACTGATGATATTGCAGGTAAGCAGTGTACTGGGAATTGCTGACGATATATTGCAGGTAAGCAGAGTACTGGGAATTGCTGACAATATATTGCAGGTAAGCAGAGTACTGGGAATTGCTGATGATATATTGCAGGTAAGCAGAGTACTGGGAATTGCTGATATATTGCAGGTAAGCAGAGTACCTGGAATTGCTGATAATATATTGCAGGCAGCCAGAGTACTGGGAATTGCTGATGATATATTGCAGGCAGCCAGAGTACCGGGAATTGCTGATGATATATTGCAGGCAGCCAGAGTACTCGGAATTGCTGATGATATATTGCAGGCAGCCAGAGTACTGGGAATTGCTGATGATATATTGCAGGTAAGCAGAGTACAGGGAATTGCTGAAGATATATTGCAGGCAGCCAGAGTACCGGGAATTGCTGCTGATATATTGCAGGCAGCCAGAGTTCTGGGAATTGCTGATGATACATTGCAGGCAGCCAGAGTTCTGGGAATTGCTGATGATATAGTGCAAGCAGACAGAGTACTGGGAATTGCTGATGATATATTGCAGGTAAGCAGAGTACTGGGAATTGCTGACGATATATTGCAGGCAGCCAGAGTACTGGGAATTGCTGATGATATATTGCAGGTAAGCAGAGTACAGGGAATTGCTGATGATATATTGCAGGAAGCCAGAGTACCGGGAATTGCTGATGATATATTACAGGCAGCCAGAGTTCTGGGAATTGCTGATGATATATTGCAGGTAAGCAGAGTACTGGGAATTGCTGACGATATATTGCAGGCAGCCAGAGTTCTGCGAATTGCTGATGATATATTGCAGGCAGCCAGAGTACTGGGAATTGCTGATGATATATTGCAGGTAAGCAGAGTACTGGGAATTGCTGATGATATATTGCAGGCAGCCAGAGTTCTGCGAATTGCTGATGATATATTGCAGGCAGCCAGAGTACTGGGAATTGCTGATGATATATTGCAGGTAAGCAGAGTACAGGGAATTGCTGATGATATATTGCTGGCAGCCAGAGTTCTGCGAATTGCTGATGATATATTGCAGGCAGCCAGAGTACTGGGAATTGCTGATGATATATTGCAGGTAAGCAGAGTACTGGGAATTGCTGATGATATATTGCAGGCAGCCAGAGTACCGGAAATTGCTGATGATATATTGCAGGCAGCCAGAGTTCTGGGAATTGCTGATGATATATTGCAGGCAGCTAGAGTACTGGGAATTGCTGATGATATATTGCAGTTAAGCAGAGTACAGGGAATTGCTGATGATATATTGCAGGCAGCCAGAGTTCTGCGAATTGCTGATGATATATTGCAGGCAGCCAGAGTACTGGGAATTGCTGATGATATATTGCAGGTAAGCAGAGTACTGGGAATTGCTGATGATATATTGCAGGCAGCCAGAGTACCGGGAATTGCTGATGATATATTGCAGGCAGCCAGAGTTCTGGGAATTGCTGATGATATATTGCAGGCAGCCAGAGTTCTGGGAATTGCTGATGATATAGTGCAAGCAGCCAGAGTACTGGGAATTGCTGATGATATATTGCAGGCAGCCAGAGTACTGGGAATTGCTGATGATATATTGCAGGTAAGCAGGTTACAGGGAATTACTGATGATATTGCAGGTAAGCAGTGTACTGGGAATTGCTGACGATATATTGCAGGTAAGCAGAGTACTGGGAATTGCTGACGATATATTGCAGGTAAGCAGAGTACTGGGAATTGCTGATGATATATTGCAGGTAAGCAGAGTACTGGGAATTGCTGATGATATATTGCAGGTAAGCAGAGTACCTGGAATTGCTGATAATATATTGCAGGCAGCCAGAGTACTGGGAATTGCTGATGATATATTGCAGGCAGCCAGAGTACCGGGAATTGCTGATGATATATTGCAGGCTGCCAGAGTACTCGGAATTGCTGATGATATATTGCAGGCAGCCAGAGTACTGGGAATTGCTGATGATATATTGCAGGTAAGCAGAGTACAGGGAATTGCTGAAGATATATTGCAGGCAGCCAGAGTACCGGGAATTGCTGATGATATATTGCAGGCAGCCAGAGTTCTGGGAATTGCTGATGATACATTGCAGGCAGCCAGAGTTCTGGGAATTGCTGATGATATAGTGCAAGCAGACAGAGTACTGGGAATTGCTGATGATATATTGCAGGTAAGCAGAGTACAGGGAATTGCTGATGATATATTGCAGGAAGCCAGAGTACCGGGAATTGCTGATGATATATTACAGGCAGCCAGAGTACTGGGAATTGCTGATGATATATTGCAAGTAAGCAGAGTACTGGGAATTGCTGACGATATATTGCAGGCAGCCAGAGTTCTGCGAATTGCTGATGATATATTGCAGGCAGCCAGAGTACTGGGAATTGCTGATGATATATTGCAGGTAAGCAGAGTACTGGGAATTGCTGATGATATATTGCAGGCAGCCAGAGTTCTGCGAATTGCTGCTGATATATTGCAGGCAGCCAGAGTACTGGGAATTGCTGATGATATATTGCAGGTAAGCAGAGTACAGGGAATTGCTGATGATATATTGCAGGCAGCCAGAGTTCTGCGAATTGCTGATGATATATTGCAGGCAGCCAGAGTACTGGGAATTGCTGATGATATATTGAAGGTAAGCAGAGTACTGGGAATTGCTGATGATATATTGCAGGCAGCCAGAGTACCGGGAATTGCTGATGATATATTGCAGGCAGCCAGAGTTCTGGGAATTGCTGATGATATATTTCAGGCAGCTAGAGTACTGGGAATTGCTGATGATATATTGCAGGTAAGCAGAGTACAGGGAATTACTGATGATATTGCAGGTAAGCAGTGTACTGGGAATTGCTGACGATATATTGCAGGTAAGCAGAGTACTGGGAATTGCTGACAATATATTGCAGGTAAGCAGAGTACTGGGAATTGCTGATGATATATTGCAGGTAAGCAGAGTACTGGGAATTGCTGATGATATATTGCAGGTAAGCAGAGTACCGGGAATTGCTGATAATATATTGCAGGCAGCCAGAGTACTGGGAATTGCTGATGATATATTGCAGGCAGCCAGAGTTCTGCGAATTGCTGATATTATGCAGGCAGCCAGAGTACTGGGAATTGCTGATGATATATTGCAGGCAGCCAGAGTTCTGCGAATTGCTGATGATATTATGCAGGCAGCCAGAGAACTGGGAATTGCTGATGATATATTGCAGGCAGCCAGAGTACTGGGAATTGCTGATGATATATTGCAGGCAGCCAGAGTACTGGGAATTGCTGATGATATATTGCAGGTAAGCAGAGTACTGGGAATTGCCTATGATATATTGCAGGCAGCCAGAGTACTGGGAATTGCTGATGATATATTGCAGGTAAGCAGAGTACAGGGAATTGCTGATGATATATTGCAGGCAGCCAGAGTACCGGGAATTGCTGATGATATATTGCAGGCAGCCAGAGTTCTGGGAATTGCTGATATATTGCAGGCAGCCAGAGTTCTGGGAATTGCTGATGATATAGTGCAAGCAGCCAGAGTACTGGGAATTGCTGATGATATATTGCAGGCAGCCAGAGTACCGGGAATTGCTGATGATATATTGCAGGTAAGCAGGTTACAGGGAATTACTGATGATATTGCAGGTAAGCAGTGTACTGGGAATTGCTGACGATATATTGCAGGTAAGCAGAGTACTGGGAATTGCTGACAATATATTGCAGGTAAGCAGAGTACTGGGAATTGCTGATGATATATTGCAGGTAAGCAGAGTACTGGGAATTGCTGATGATATATTGCAGGTAAGCAGAGTACCTGGAATTGCTGATAATATATTGCAGGCAGCCAGAGTACTGGGAATTGCTGATGATATATTGCAGGCAGCCAGAGTACCGGGAATTGCTGATGATATATTGCAGGCAGCCAGAGTACTCGGAATTGCTGATGATATATTGCAGGCAGCCAGAGTACTGGGAATTGCTGATGATATATTGCAGGTAAGCAGAGTACAGGGAATTGCTGAAGATATATTGCAGGCAGCCAGAGTACCGGGAATTGCTGATGATATATTGCAGGCAGCCAGAGTTCTGGGAATTGCTGATGATACATTGCAGGCAGCCAGAGTTCTGGGAATTGCTGATGATATAGTGCAAGCAGACAGAGTACTGGGAATTGCTGATGATATATTGCAGGTAAGCAGAGTACTGGGAATTGCTGACGATATATTGCAGGCAGCCAGAGTACTGGGAATTGCTGATGATATATTGCAGGTAAGCAGAGTACAGGGAATTGCTGATGATATATTGCAGGAAGCCAGAGTACCGGGAATTGCTGATGATATATTACAGGCAGCCAGAGTACTGGGAATTGCTGATATATTGCAGGTAAGCAGAGTACTGGGAATTGCTGACGATATATTGCAGGCAGCCAGAGTTCTGCGAATTGCTGATGATATATTGCAGGCAGCCAGAGTACTGGGAATTGCTGATGATATATTGCAGGTAAGCAGAGTACTGGGAATTGCTGATGATATATTGCAGGCAGCCAGAGTTCTGCGAATTGCTGATGATATATTGCAGGCAGCCAGAGTACTGGGAATTGCTGATGATATATTGCAGGTAAGCAGAGTACAGGGAATTGCTGATGATATATTGCAGGCAGCCAGAGTTCTGCGAATTGCTGATGATATATTGCAGGTAAGCAGAGTACTGGGAATTGCTGATGATATATTGCAGGCAGCCAGAGTACCGGGAATTGCTGATGATATATTGCAGGCAGCCAGAGTTCTGGGAATTGCTGATGATATATTTCAGGCAGCTAGAGTACTGGGAATTGCTGATGATATATTGCAGGTAAGCAGAGTACAGGGAATTACTGATGATATTGCAGGTAAGCAGTGTACTGGGAATTGCTGACGATATATTGCAGGTAAGCAGAGTACTGGGAATTGCTGACAATATATTGCAGGTAAGCAGAGTACTGGGAATTGCTGATGATATATTGCAGGTAAGCAGAGTACTGGGAATTGCTGATGATATATTGCAGGTAAGCAGAGTACCGGGAATTGCTGATAATATATTGCAGGCAGCCAGAGTACTGGGAATTGCTGATGATATATTGCAGGCAGCCAGAGTTCTGCGAATTGCTGATGATATTATGCAGGCAGCCAGAGTACTGGGAATTGCTGATGATATATTGCAGGCAGCCAGAGTTCTGCGAATTGCTGATGATATTATGCAGGCAGCCAGAGAACTGGGAATTGCTGATGATATATTGCAGGCAGCCAGAGTACTGGGAATTGCTGATGATATATTGCAGGCAGCCAGAGTACTGGGAATTGCTGATGATATATTGCAGGTAAGCAGAGTACTGGGAATTGCCTATGATATATTGCAGGCAGCCAGAGTACTGGGAATTGCTGATGATATATTGCAGGTAAGCAGAGTACAGGGAATTGCTGATGATATATTGCAGGCAGCCAGAGTACCGGGAATTGCTGATGATATATTGCAGGCAGCCAGAGTTCTGGGAATTGCTGATATATTGCAGGCAGCCAGAGTTCTGGGAATTGCTGATGATATAGTGCAAGCAGCCAGAGTACTGGGAATTGCTGATGATATATTGCAGGCAGCCAGAGTACCGGGAATTGCTGATGATATATTGCAGGTAAGCAGGTTACAGGGAATTACTGATGATATTGCAGGTAAGCAGTGTACTGGGAATTGCTGACGATATATTGCAGGTAAGCAGAGTACTGGGAATTGCTGACAATATATTGCAGGTAAGCAGAGTACTGGGAATTGCTGATGATATATTGCAGGTAAGCAGAGTACCTGGAATTGCTGATAATATATTGCAGGCAGCCAGAGTACTGGGAATTGCTGATGATATATTGCAGGCAGCCAGAGTACCGGGAATTGCTGATGATATATTGCAGGCAGCCAGAGTACTCGGAATTGCTGATGATATATTGCAGGCAGCCAGAGTACTGGGAATTGCTGATGATATATTGCAGGTAAGCAGAGTACAGGGAATTGCTGAAGATATATTGCAGGCAGCCAGAGTACCGGGAATTGCTGATGATATATTGCAGGCAGCCAGAGTTCTGGGAATTGCTGATGATACATTGCAGGCAGCCAGAGTTCTGGGAATTGCTGATGATATAGTGCAAGCAGACAGAGTACTGGGAATTGCTGATGATATATTGCAGGTAAGCAGAGTACTGGGAATTGCTGACGATATATTGCAGGCAGCCAGAGTACTGGGAATTGCTGATGATATATTGCAGGTAAGCAGAGTACAGGGAATTGCTGATGATATATTGCAGGAAGCCAGAGTACCGGGAATTGCTGATGATATATTACAGGCAGCCAGAGTACTGGGAATTGCTGATGATATATTGCAGGTAAGCAGAGTACTGGGAATTGCTGACGATATATTGCAGGCAGCCAGAGTTCTGCGAATTGCTGATGATATATTGCAGGCAGCCAGAGTACTGGGAATTGCTGATGATATATTGCAGGTAAGCAGAGTACTGGGAATTGCTGATGATATATTGCAGGCAGCCAGAGTTCTGCGAATTGCTGATGATATATTGCAGGCAGCCAGAGTACTGGGAATTGCTGATGATATATTGCAGGTAAGCAGAGTACAGGGAATTGCTGATGATATATTGCAGGCAGCCAGAGTTCTGCGAATTGCTGATGATATATTGCAGGCAGCCAGAGTACTGGGAATTGCTGATGATATATTGCAGGTAAGCAGAGTACTGGGAATTGCTGATGATATATTGCAGGCAGCCAGAGTACCGGAAATTGCTGATGATATATTGCAGGCAGCCAGAGTTCTGGGAATTGCTGATGATATATTGCAGGCAGCTAGAGTACTGGGAATTGCTGATGATATATTGCAGTTAAGTAGAGTACAGGGAATTGCTGATGATATATTGCAGGCAGCCAGAGTTCTGCGAATTGCTGATGATATATTGCAGGCAGCCAGAGTACTGGGAATTGCTGATGATATATTGCAGGTAAGCAGAGTACTGGGAATTGCTGATGATATATTGCAGGCAGCCAGAGTACCGGGAATTGCTGATGATATATTGCAGGCAGCCAGAGTTCTGGGAATTGCTGATGATATATTGCAGGCAGCCAGAGTTCTGGGAATTGCTGATGATATAGTGCAAGCAGCCAGAGTACTGGGAATTGCTGATGATATATTGCAGGCAGCCAGAGTACTGGGAATTGCTGATGATATATTGCAGGTAAGCAGAATACAGGGAATTACTGATGATATTGCAGGTAAGCAGTGTACTGGGAATTGCTGATGATATATTGCAGGTAAGCAGAGTACTGGGAATTGCTGACGATATATTGCAGGCAGCCAGAGTACTGGGAATTGCTGATGATATATTGCAGGTAAGCAGAGTACTGGGAATTGCTGACGATATATTGCAGGCAGCCAGAGTACTGGGAATTGCTGATGATATATTGCAGGTAAGCAGAGTACAGGGAATTGCTGATGATATATTGCAGGCAGCCAGAGTACCGGGAATTGCTGATGATATATTACAGGCAGCCAGAGTACTGGGAATTGCTGATGATATATTGCAGGTAAGCAGAGTACTGGGAATTGCTGACGATATATTGCAGGCAGCCAGAGTTCTGCGAATTGCTGATGATATATTGCAGGCAGCCAGAGTACTGGGAATTGCTGATGATATATTGCAGGTAAGCAGAGTACTGGGAATTGCTGATGATATATTGCAGGCAGCCAGAGTTCTGCGAATTGCTGATGATATATTGCAGGCAGCCAGAGTACTGGGAATTGCTGATGATATATTGCAGGTAAGCAGAGTACAGGGAATTGCTGATGATATATTGCAGGCAGCCAGAGTACAGGGAATTGCTGATGATATATTGCAGGCAGCCAGAGTACCGGGAACTGCTGATGATATATTACAGGCAGTCAGAGTACTGGGAATTGCTGATGATATATTGCAGGTAAGCAGAGTACTGGGAATTGCTGATGATATATTGCAGGTAAGCAGAGTACCGGGAATTGCTGGTAATATATTGCAGGCCGCCAGAGTACTGGGAATTGCTGATGATATATTGCAGGCAGCCAGAGTACCGGGAATTGCTGATGATATATTGCAGGCAGCCAGAGTACTCGGAATTGCTGATGATATATTGCAGGCAGCCAGAGTACTGGGAATTGCTGATGATATATTGCAGGCAGCCAGAGTACAGGGAATTGCTGAAGATATATTGCAGGCAGCCAGAGTACCGGGAATTGCTGATGATATATTGCAGGCAGCCAGAGTTCTGGGAATTGCTGATGATACATTGCAGGCAGCCAGAGTTCAAGGAATTGCTGATGATATAGTGCAAGCAGCCAGAGTACTGGGAATTGCTGATATATTGCAGGTAAGCAGAGTACTGGGAATTGCTGACGATATATTGCAGGCAGCCAGAGTACTGGGAATTGCTGATGATATATTGCAGGTAAGCAGAGTACAGGGAATTGCTGATGATATATTGCAGGCAGCCAGAGTACCGGGAATTGCTGATGATATATTGCAGGCAGCCAGAGTACTGGGAATTGCTGATGATATATTGCAGGTAAGCAGAGTACTGGGAATTGCTGACGATATATTGCAGGTAAGCAGAGTACTGGGAATTGCTGATATATTGCAGGCAGCCGGAGTACTGGGAATTACTGACGATATATTGCAGGTAAGCAGAGTACTGGGAATTGCTGATAATATATTGCAAGTAAGAAGAGTACTGTGAATTGTTGACGATATATTGCAGGCAGCCAGAGTACTGGGAATTGCTGATGATATATTGCAGGTAAGCAGAGTACTGGGAATTGTTGATGATATATTGCAGGTAAGCAGAGTACTGGGAATTGTTGATGATATATTGCAGGTAAGCAGAGTACTGGGAATTGTTGACGATATATTGCAGGTAAGCAGATTACTGGGAATTGCTGATATATTGCAGGCAGCCGGAGTACTGGGAATTGCTGATATATTGCAGGTAAGCAGAGTACTGGGAATTGCTGATCTATTGCAGGCAGCCGGAGTACTGGGAATTGCTGATATATTGCAGGTAAGCAGAGTACTGGAAATTGCTGACGATATATTGCAGGAAGCCAGAGTACCGGGAATTGCTGATGATATATTGCAGGTAAGCAGAGTACTGGGAATTGCTGACGATATATTGCAGGTAAGCAGTGTTCTGGGAATTGCTGATGATATATTGCAGGTAAGCAGAGTACTGGGAATTGCTGATATATTGCTGGCAGCCGGAGTACTGGGAATTGCTGATGATATATTGCAGGTAAGCAGAGTACTGGGAATTGCTGATGATATATTGCAGGTAAGCAGAGTACTGGGAATTGCTGATAATATACTGCAGGCAACCGGAGTACTGGGAATTGCTGATGATATATTGTAGGTAAGCAGAGTACTGGGAATTGCTGATGATATATTGCAGGTAAGCCGGAGTACTGCGAATTGCTGATGATATATTGCAGGTAAGCAGAGTACTGGGAATTGCTGATATATTGCAGGCAGCCGGAGTACTGGGAATTACTGACTATATATTGCAGGTAAGCAGAGTACTGGGAATTGCTGATAATATATTGCAGGTAAGCAGAGTACTGTGAATTGTTGACGATATATTGCAGGCAGCCGGAGTACTGGGAATTGCTGATGATATATTGCAGGTAAGCAGAGTACTGGGAATTGCTGATGATATATTGCGACCACCGGGGAGGGTAAGGGTTTGGTTGCGTGGGGTTGGTTAGGGTTAGGCTGCAGGGAGGGGAGGGTTAGGTTAGGTACCACCGGGGAGGGTTCGGCTGCAAGGGGGGGCTTGGGGGGGGGGGGGGTTGGTTAGGGTTAGGCTGTGGGGGGAAGGAAGGGGGGGAGAGGAGGGGGGGTGGTTAGGTTTAGGTACCACCGAGGAGGGTTATTTTGCGGGGCAGGAGGGTTTAGGTACCACCGGGGAGGGTTATTTTGCGGGGCAGGAGGGTTTAGGTACCACCGGGGAGGGTTATTCTATGGGCAGGAGGGTTTAGGTACCACCGGGAAGGGTTATTTTGCGGGGCAGGAGGGTTTATGTATCACCGGGGAGGGTTATTTTGCGGGGCAGGAGGGTTTATGTACCACCGGGGAGGGTTATTCTGTGGGCAGGAGGGTTTAGGTACCACCGGGGAGGGTTATTTTGCGGGGCAGGAGGGTTTAGGTACCACCGGGGAGAGTTATTTTGCGGGGCAGGAGGGTTTATGTATCACCGGGGAGGGTTATTTTGCGGGGCAGGAGGGTTTAGGTACCACCGGGGAGGGTTATTTTGCGGGGCAGGAGGGTTTAGGTACCACCGGGGAGGGTTATTTTGCGGGGCAGGAGGGTTTATGTATCACCGGGGAGGGTTATTTTGCGGGGCAGGAGGGTTTAGGTACCACAGGGAAGGGTTATTTTGCGGGGCAGGAGGGTTTATGTACCACCGGGGAGGTTTATTCTGTGGGCAGGAGGGTTTAGGTACCACCGGGGAGGGTTATTTTGCGGGGCAGGAGGGTTTATGTATCACCGGGGAGGGTTATTTTGCGGGGCAGGAGGGTTTAGGTACCACCGGGAAGGGTTATTCTGCGGGCAGGAGGGTTTAGGTACCACCGGGGAGGGTTATTTTGCGGGCAGGGAGGGTTAGGGGGCAGGGGGGAAAGGTAATTATACGTACCTGACCCTGCCGGGGTTCTCTCTATCGGGATGCCGCTGTCGGCACCTGTATCACACCCATGATGAATACTGTGGTGGAATGGTTGTAGCCGGGCACTCGCTGAGAAGCCAGAGGACAGGATAATGAGGCGTATCTGACCTGGTGACCTGGACACACAGCGGAGCAGGTACAAGTCCCAGGTGCAGCATTAGTAATTAGTCCAGGTCAGAATACACTGAGGTGAGCGAGCCCCTGCCAGGAGGTGGTACAGCCGGGGTAGTGGGTACTCAGCCGGCTTCTGCACATGTGTATAATGGAGTAACAGTGGGAGGAGCCCACTGTCCCATACGTGTAATGAGTCTCCCACTGGTGCCACGGGTGGGTGTCAGTTCTGGCTCTAGACGCCCCAGGACATATGTGGGACTCCAGCGGGCTGATGTATGGATGTGGAGCCGGAGTCATTGTTATTCCTCCCTCGTCCTATAATGGGAAACAGACTCACCTGATGGCCTCGTTATAGATCTCCACCATGTTGAGGGTGACTGTATATCTCCACAGGCCTTTCCGGGCCTCCATCTCCTGGTATAGAGACCTCAGAGCCTGCTGGTTTATGCCCGGGTGCTCCGCTGTCCCCTGCCGGAGAGAAGAACGCCATGCACTACATTACACAGATTTATCATATCTCCCTGCTCTTACCCGCAAAATCCTCCACTGGCTCCATGTACCGCTACACCCCCTGTAACAGGTGTGACCGGTCTGGAGGCCATCCGATCCCGCACCCCCAAGCATGGGTCTGCACTATGTACTGGCCGGCAGGGCTGGAGTCTGCATGGTCTGCTAGCCAGCAGGGCTGGAGTCTGTATGGTCTGCTAGCCGACAGGGCTGGAGTCTGTATGGTCTACTAGCAGACAGGGCTGGAGTCTGTATTGTCTACTGGCCGACAGGGCTGGAGTTTGTATGGTCTGCTAGCCGACAGGGCTGGAGTCTGTATGGTCTGCTAGCCAGCAGGGCTGGAGTCTGTATGGTCTGCTAGCTGACAGGGCTGGAGTCTGTATGGTCTACTAGCCGACAGGGCTGGAGTCTGTATGGTCTGCTAGCTGACAGGGCTGGAGTCTGTATGGTCTACTAGCCGACAGGGCTGGAGTCTGTATGGTCTGCTAGCTGACAGGGCTGGAGTCTGTATGGTCTACTAGCCGACAGGGCTGGAGTCTGTATGGTCTGCTAGCTGACAGGGCTGGAGTCTGTATGGTCTGCTAGCCGACAGGGCTGGAGTCTGTATGGTCTGCTAGCCGACAGGGCTGGAGTCTGTATTGTCTACTGGCCGACAGGGCTGGAGTCTGTATTGTCCGCTAGCCGACAGGGCTGGAGACTGTATAGTCTACTAGCTGACAGGGCTGGAGTCTGTATTGTCCGCTAGCCGACAGGGCTGGAGTCTGTATGGTCTACTAGCCGACAGGGCTGGAGTCTGTATGGTCTACTCCCCGACAGGGCTGGAGTCTGTGTGGTCTACTAGCCAACAGAGCTGGAGTTTGTGTGGTCTGCTAGCCGACAGGGCTGGAGTCTGCATGGTCTACTAGCCAACAGAGCTGGAGTTTGTGTGGTCTGCTAGCCGACAGGGCTGGAGTCTGTATTGTCCGCTAGCCGACAGGGCTGGAGTCTGTACGGTCTACTAGCCCACAGGGCTGGAGTCTGTATGGTCTACTAGCCGACAGGGCTGTAGTCTGTGTGGTCTACTAGCCGACAGGGCTGGAGTCTGTATGCTCTACTAGCCGACAGGGCTGGAGTCTGTATGGTCTGCTAGCTGACAGGGCTGGAGTCTGTATGGTCTGCTAGCTGACAGGGCTGGAGTCTGTATGGTCTGCTAGCTGACAGGGCTGGAGTCTATTGTCTGCTAGCCGACAGGGCTGGAGTCTGTATTGTCTACTAGCCGAGAGGGCTTGAGTCTGTGTGGTCTACTAGCCGACAGGGCTGGAGTCTGTATGGTCTACTAGCCGACAGGGCTGGAGTCTGTATGGTCTGCTAGTTGACAGGGCTGGAGTCTGTATGGTCTGCTAGCCGACAGGGCAGGAGTCTGTATTGTCCGCTAGCCGACAGGACTGGAGTTTGCATGGTCTGCTAGCCGACAGGGCTGGAGTCTGTATAGTCTGCTAGCTGACAGGACTGGAGTCTGCATGGTCTGCTAGCCGACAGGGCTGGAGTCTGTATAGTCTGCTAGCCGACAGGGCTGGAGTCTGTATTGTCTGCTAGCCGACAGGACTGGAGTCTGCATGGTCTGCTAGCCGACAGGGCTGGAGTCTGTATGGTCTACTAGCCGACAGGGCTGGAGTCTGTATGGTCTGTTAGCTGACAGGGCTGGAGTCAATTGTCCGCTAGCCGACAGGGCTGGAATCTGTATTGTCCGCTAGCCGACAGGGCTGGAGTCTGTATGGTCCGCTAGCCGACAGGGCTGGAGTCTGTATGGTCTGCTAGCTGACAGGGCTGGAGTCTGTATGGTCTGCTAGCTGACAGGGCTGGAGTCTATTGTCCGCTAGCCGACAGGGCTGGAGTCTGTATTGTCCGCTAGCCGACAGGGCTGTAGTCTGTATGGTCTGCTAGCCGACAAGGCTGGAGTCTGTATGGTCTGCTTGCTGACAGGGCTGGAGTCTGTATGGTCTGCTAGCTGACAGGGCTGGAGTCGATTGTCCGCTAGCTGACAGGGCTGGAGTCTGTATTGTCCGCTAGCCGACAGGGCTGTAGTCTGTATTGTCCGCTAGCCGACAGGGCTGGAGTCTGTATGGTCCGCTAGCCGACAGGGCTGGAGTCTGTATGGTCTGCAATCCGACAGTCGACAGGGCTGGAGTCTGTATTGTCTACTAGCCGACAGGGCTGGAGTCTGTATTGTCTACTAGCTGACAGGGCTGGAGTCTGTATTGTCTACTAGCCTACAGGGCTGGAGTCTGTATTGTCTACTAGCCAACAGGGCTGGAGTCTGTATTGTCTACTTGCCAACAGGGCTGGAGTCTGTATGGTCTACTAGCTGACAGGGCTGGAGTCTGTATTGTCCACTAGCCGACAGGGCTGGAGTCTGTATTGTCTACTAGCCGACAGGGCTGGCGTCTGTATTGTCTACTAGCCGACAGGGCTGGAGTCTGTATGGTCTGCTAGCCGACAGGGCTGGAGTCTGTATGGTCTGCTAGCCGACAGGGCTGGAGTCTGTATGGTCTGCTAGCAGACAGGGCTGGAGTCTGTATTGTCTACTAGCCGACAGGGCTGGAGTCTGTATTGTCTACTAGCCGACAGGGCTGGAGTCTGTATTGTCTACTAGCCGACAGGGCTGGAGTCTGTATTGTCTACTAGCTGACAGGGCTGGAGTCTGTATGGTCTGCTAGCAGACAGGGCTGGAGTCTGTATTGTCTACTAGCCGACAGGGCTGGAGTCTGTATTGTCTACTAGCTGACAGGGCTGGAGTCTGTATGGTCTGCTAGCAGACAGGGCTGGAGTCTGTACGGTCTACTAGCCCACAGGGCTGGAGTCTGTACGGTCTACTAGCCGACAGGGCTGTAGTCTGTGTGGTCTACTAGCCGACACGGCTGGAGTCTGTATGCTCTACTAGCCGACAGGGCTGGAGTCTGTATGGTCTGCTAGCTGACAGGGCTGGAGTCTGTATGGTCTGCTAGCTGACAGGGCTGGAGTCTGTATGGTCTGCTAGCTGACAGGGCTGGAGTCTATTGTCTGCTAGCCGACAGGGCTGGAGTCTGTATGGTCTACTAGCCGACAGGGCTGGAGTCTGTATGGTCTGCTAGCCGACAGGGCTGGAGTCTGTATGGTCTGCTAGCTGACAGGGCTGGAGTCTATTGTCTGCTAGCCGACAGGGCTGTAGTCTGTGTGGTCTACTAGCCGACAGGGCTGGAGTCTGTATGGTCTACTAGCCGACAGGGCTGGAGTCTGTATGGTCTGCTAGCCGACAGGGCTGGAGTCTGTATGGTCTACTAGCCGACAGGGCTGGACTCTGTATGGTCTGCTAGCCGACAGGGCTGGAGTCTGTATTGTCCGCTAGCCGACAGGACTGGAGTTTGCATGGTCTGCTAGCCGACAGGGCTGGAGTCTGTATAGTCTGCTAGCTGACAGGACTGGAGTCTGCATGGTCTGCTAGCCGACAGGGCTGGAGTCTGTATAGTCTGCTAGCCGACAGGGCTGGAGTCTGTATAGTCTGCTAGCCGACAGGGCTGGAGTCTGTATTGTCTGCTAGCTGACAGGACTGGAGTCTGCATGGTCTGCTAGCCGACAGGGCTGGAGTCTGTATGGTCTACTAGCCGACAGGGCTGGAGTCTGTATGGTCTGTTAGCTGACAGGGCTGGAGTCAATTGTCCGCTAGCCGACAGGGCTGGAGTCTGTATTGTCCGCTAGCCGACAGGGCTGGAGTCTGTATGGTCCGCTAGCCGACAGGGCTGGAGTCTGTATGGTCTGCTAGCTGACAGGGCTGGAGTCTGTATGGTCTGCTAGCTGACAGGGCTGGAGTCTATTGTCCGCTAGCCGACAGGGCTGGAGTCTGTATTGTCCGCTAGCCGACAGGGCTGTAGTCTGTATGGTCTGCTAGCCGACAGGGCTGGAGTCTGTATGGTCTGCTTGCTGACAGGGCTGGAGTCTGTATGGTCTGCTAGCTGACAGGGCTGGAGTCGATTGTCCGCTAGCTGACAGGGCTGGAGTCTGTATTGTCCGCTAGCCGACAGGGCTGGAGTCTGTATTGTCCGCTAGCCGACAGGGCTGGAGTCTGTATGGTCTGCAATCCGACAGTCGACAGGGCTGGAGTCTGTATTGTCTACTAGCCGACAGGGCTGGAGTCTGTATTGTCTACTAGCTGACAGGGCTGGAGTCTGTATTGTCCGCTAGCCGACAGGGCTGGAGTCTGTATTGTCCGCTAGCCGACAGGGCTGGAGTCTGTATGGTCTGCAATCCGACAGTCGACAGGGCTGGAGTCTGTATTGTCTACTAGCCGACAGGGCTGGAGTCTGTATTGTCTACTAGCTGACAGGGCTGGAGTCTGTATTGTCTACTAGCCTACAGGGCTGGAGTCTGTATTGTCTACTAGCAGACAGGGCTGGAGTCTGTATTGTCTACTAGCTGACAGGGCTGGAGTCTGTATTGTCTACTAGCCGACAGGGCTGGAGTCTGTATTGTCTACTAGCCGACAGGGCTGGAGTCTGTATGGTCTACTAGCCGACAGGGCTGGAGTCTGTATTGTCTACTAGCCGACAGGGCTGGAGTCTGTATTGTCTACTAGCCGACAGGGCTGGCGTCTGTATTGTCTACTAGCCGACAGGGCTGGAGTCTGTATTGTCTACTGGCTGTTCAGAATAAATGCATTTCATCATTGGGTTGTGTCACTAAGGGAGTCTTCGTACGTTATAGTGAAGGCCCACAGTATTTACTACTCTTGTGAAAAGCTGTTAAGATGCCGGCAGTCGGCATACCGACACCCATCTAAATGTGGACAGAGGACACCCGACAGGGTCAGGAGACCAACGCTGGAATCCCAACAGCCGGCATAATTTATTTATGATCAGAGGTAAAACCGGATGGCGGCCTCACAAGTGGACCTAGTAAATGCCGGTACTTAGGGGGTCATTCCAACCTGATCGCACGCTAGGATTTTTCGCTGCGCTGCGATCAGGTGAGAACTACGCATGTGTATGTACCGCAATGTGCAGGCGCGTCGTTCAGGTGCAATGCGGATCGTTGCTGTGTGATTGGTCTTACGAAGAATCCATTCGCACAGCCAATCGCAAGGAGATTGACAGGAAGAGGGTGTATGTGGGTGGCAACTGGCCGTTTTCTGGGAGTGGTAGGGAAAACGCAGGCGTGTCCAGGCGTTTGCAGGGCGGGTGTTTGACGTCAATTCCGGGACCAAAGAGACTGAAGTGATCGCAGCGGCTGAGTTAGTTCGGAGCTACTCAGATACTGCACAAAACTATTTTTGTACCGCTCGGCTGCACAGGCGTTCACACACTTGCACAGCAAAAAATACACTCCCCCGTGGGCGGCGACTATCTGATCGCAGCACTGCAAAAAACCCTAGCGAGTGATCAACTGGGAATGACCCCCATAGTACACAGGTTGTGCGGGGAATAAGATCAGATGCAGCTCTCATTCTCTCCCAGCTCCAGGCGGGTACTGCCAAGAAGGGGTGTCTGTGGTTCCCCTGCTGGAACACGGAGGCTGCACATGAGCTGTGGATTGGTTGGAATCTCCGGGCGGGGAGAGGCAGGCGAGTGGTGCTGGCGTGTGGTTCTGTACTGGGCGGTATCAACGTTCCTGCAGCCCCGGGAGGGGATAAGGGAGAACCCGGTGACGGCCACTACAAGGACACTTACCTCCATGGTGTAGGTTTTCCCAGAGCCAGTCTGTCCATATGCAAAGATGCAGACGTTGTAACCATTGATGCAGGATGTGACCACGGGTTCTATCTCCAGAAAGACCTGGTGGTGGGAGAGAGGTCACAGAGGCATATGTCACCTTAGCTGAGCTGTCACCACAAGACCGTCGCTCCCTTCCTATGGAATTATTATACACCTCTATACGTCACATCCCGCTGTCAGACCGTCGCTCCCTTCCTATGGAATTATTATACACCTCTATACGTCACACTCCGCTGTCAGACCGTCGCTCCCTTCCTATGGAATTATTATACACCTCTATACGTCACACTCCGCTGTCAGACCGTCGCTCCCTTCCTATGGAATTATTATACACCTCTATACGTCACACTCCATTGTCAGACCGTCGCTCCCTTCCTATGGAATTATTATACACCTCTATACGTCACACTCCGCTGTCAGACCGTCGCTCCCTTCCTATGGAATTATTATACACCTCTACACGTCACACTCCATTGTCAGACCGTCGCTCCCTTCCTATGGAATTATTATACACCTCTATACATCACACTCTGCTGTCAGACCGTCGCTCCCTTCCTATGGAATTATTATACACCTCTATACGTCACACTCCGCTGTCAGACCGTCGCTCCCTTCCTATGGAATTATTATACACCTCTATACGTCACATCCCGCTGTCAGACCGTCGCTCCCTTCCTATGGAATTATTATACACCTCTATACGTCACACTCCGCTGTCAGACCGTCGCTCCCTTCCTATGGAATTATTATACACCTCTATACGTCACACTCCGCTGTCAGACCGTCGCTCCCTTCCTATGGAATTATTATACACCTCTATACGTCACACTCCGCTGTCACACCGTCGCTCCCTTCCTATGGAATTATTATACACCTCTATACGTCACACCCCGCTGTCAGACCGTCGCTCCCTTCCTATGGAATTATTATACACCTCTACACGTCACACTCCGCTGTCAGACCGTCGCTCCCTTCCTATGGAATTATTATACACCTCTATACGTCACACTCCGCTGTCAGACCGTCGCTCCCTTCCTATGGAATTATTATACACCTCTATACGTCACACTCCGCTGTCAGACCGTCGCTCCCTTCCTATGGAATTATTATACACCTCTATACGTCACACTCCGCTGTCAGACCGTCGCTCCCTTCCTATGGAATTATTATACACCTCTATACGTCACACTCCATTGTCAGACCGTCGCTCCCTTCCTATGGAATTATTATACACCTCTATACGTCACACTCTGCTGTCAGACCGTCGCTCCCTTCCTATGGAATTATTATACACCTCTATACGTCACACTCCATTGTCAGACCGTCGCTCCCTTCCTATGGAATTATTATACACCTCTATACGTCACACTCCGCTGTCAGACCGTCGCTCCCTTCCTATGGAATTATTATACACCTCTACACGTCACACTCCGCTGTCAGACCGTCGCTCCCTTCCTATGGAATTATTATACACCTCTATACGTCACACTCCGCTGTCAGACCGTCGCTCCCTTCCTATGGAATTATTATACACCTCTATACGTCACACTCCGCTGTCAGACCGTCGCTCCTTCCTATGGAATTATTATACACCTCTATACGTCACACTCCGCTGTCAGACCGTCGCTCCCTTCCTATGGAATTATTATACACCTGTATACGTCACACTCCGCTGTCAGACCGTCGCTCCCTTCCTATGGAATTATTATACACCTCTATACGTCACACTCCGCTGTCAGACCGTCGCTCCCTTCCTATGGAATTATTATACACCTCTATACGTCACACTCCGCTGTCAGACCGTCGCTCCTTCCTATGGAATTATTATACACCTCTATACGTCACACTCCGCTGTCAGACCGTCGCTCCCTTCCTATGGAATTATTATACACCTGTATACGTCACACTCCGCTGTCAGACCGTCGCTCCTTCCTATGGAATTATTATACACCTCTATACGTCACACTCCATTGTCAGACCGTCGCTCCCTTCCTATGGAATTATTATACACCTCTATACGTCACACTCCGCTGTCAGACCGTCGCTCCCTTCCTATGGAATTATTATACACCTCTATACGTCACACTCCGCTGTCAGACCGTCGCTCCCTTCCTATGGAATTATTATACACCTCTATACGTCACATCCCGCTGTCAGACCGTCGCTCCCTTCCTATGGAATTATTATACACCTCTATACGTCACACTCCGCTGTCAGACCGTCGCTCCCTTCCTATGGAATTATTATACACCTCTATACGTCACACTCCGCTGTCAGACCGTCGCTCCCTTCCTATGGAATTATTATACACCTCTATACGTCACACTCCGCTGTCAGACCGTCGCTCCCTTCCTATGGAATTATTATACACCTCTATACGTCACACTCCGCTGTCAGACCGTCGCTCCCTTCCTATGGAATTATTATACACCTGTATACGTCACACTCCGCTGTCAGACCGTCGCTCCTTCCTATGGAATTATTATACACCTGTATACGTCACACTCCGCTGTCAGACCGTCGCTCCCTTCCTATGGAATTATTATACACCTCTATACGTCACATCCCGCTGTCAGACCGTCGCTCCCTTCCTATGGAATTATTATACACCTCTATACATCACACTCCGCTGTCAGACCGTCGCTCCCTTCCTATGGAATTATTATACACCTCTATACGTCACACTCCGCTGTCAGACCGTCGCTCCCTTCCTATGGAATTATTATACACCTGTATACGTCACATCCCGCTGTCAGACCGTCGCTCCCTTCCTATGGAATTATTATACACCTCTATACGTCACACTCCGCTGTCAGACCGTCGCTCCCTTCCTATGGAATTATTATACACCTCTATACGTCACATCCCGCTGTCAGACCGTCGCTCCCTTCCTATGGAATTATTATACACCTCTATACGTCACACTCCGCTGTCAGACCGTCGCTCCCTTCCTATGGAATTATTATACACCTCTACACGTCACACTCCGCTGTCAGACCGTCGCTCCCTTCCTATGGAATTATTATACACCTCTATACGTCACACTCCGCTGTCAGACCGTCGCTCCCTTCCTATGGAATTATTATACACCTCTATACGTCACACTCCGCTGTCAGACCGTCGCTCCCTTCCTATGGAATTATTATACACCTGTATACGTCACACTCCGCTGTCAGACCGTCGCTCCCTTCCTATGGAATTATTATACACCTCTATACGTCACACTCCGCTGTCAGACCGTCGCTCCCTTCCTATGGAATTATTATACACCTCTATACGTCACACTCCGCTGTCAGACCGTCGCTCCCTTCCTATGGAATTATTATACACCTCTATACGTCACATCCCGCTGTCAGACCGTCGCTCCCTTCCTATGGAATTATTATACACCTCTATACGTCACACTCCGCTGTCAGACCGTCGCTCCCTTCCTATGGAATTATTATACACCTCTATACGTCACACTCCGCTGTCAGACCGTCGCTCCCTTCCTATGGAATTATTATACACCTGTATACGTCACACTCCGCTGTCAGACCGTCGCTCCTTCCTATGGAATTATTATACACCTGTATACGTCACACTCCGCTGTCAGACCGTCGCTCCCTTCCTATGGAATTATTATACACCTCTATACGTCACATCCCGCTGTCAGACCGTCGCTCCCTTCCTATGGAATTATTATACACCTCTATACATCACACTCCGCTGTCAGACCGTCGCTCCCTTCCTATGGAATTATTATACACCTCTATACGTCACACTCCGCTGTCAGACCGTCGCTCCCTTCCTATGGAATTATTATACACCTGTATACGTCACATCCCGCTGTCAGACCGTCGCTCCCTTCCTATGGAATTATTATACACCTCTATACGTCACACTCCGCTGTCAGACCGTCGCTCCCTTCCTATGGAATTATTATACACCTCTACACGTCACACTCCGCTGTCAGACCGTCGCTCCCTTCCTATGGAATTATTATACACCTCTATACGTCACACTCCGCTGTCAGACCGTCGCTCCCTTCCTATGGAATTATTATACACCTCTATACGTCACACTCCGCTGTCAGACCGTCGCTCCCTTCCTATGGAATTATTATACACCTCTATACGTCACACTCCGCTGTCAGACCGTCGCTCCCTTCCTATGGAATTATTATACACCTCTATACGTCACACTCTGCTGTCAGACCGTCGCTCCCTTCCTATGGAATTATTATACACCTCTATACGTCACACTCTGCTGTCAGACCGTCGCTCCCTTCCTATGGAATTATTATACACCTCTATACGTCACACTCCATTGTCAGACCGTCGCTCCCTTCCTATGGAATTATTATACACCTCTATACGTCACACTCCGCTGTCAGACCGTCGCTCCCTTCCTATGGAATTATTATACACCTCTACACGTCACACTCCGCTGTCAGACCGTCGCTCCCTTCCTATGGAATTATTATACACCTCTATACGTCACACTCCGCTGTCAGACCGTCGCTCCCTTCCTATGGAATTATTATACACCTCTATACGTCACACTCCGCTGTCAGACCGTCGCTCCTTCCTATGGAATTATTATACACCTCTATACGTCACACTCCGCTGTCAGACCGTCGCTCCCTTCCTATGGAATTATTATACACCTGTATACGTCACACTCCGCTGTCAGACCGTCGCTCCCTTCCTATGGAATTATTATACACCTCTATACGTCACACTCCGCTGTCAGACCGTCGCTCCCTTCCTATGGAATTATTATACACCTCTATACGTCACACTCCGCTGTCAGACCGTCGCTCCTTCCTATGGAATTATTATACACCTCTATACGTCACACTCCGCTGTCAGACCGTCGCTCCCTTCCTATGGAATTATTATACACCTGTATACGTCACACTCCGCTGTCAGACCGTCGCTCCTTCCTATGGAATTATTATACACCTCTATACGTCACACTCCATTGTCAGACCGTCGCTCCCTTCCTATGGAATTATTATACACCTCTATACGTCACACTCCGCTGTCAGACCGTCGCTCCCTTCCTATGGAATTATTATACACCTGTATACGTCACACTCCGCTGTCAGACCGTCGCTCCTTCCTATGGAATTATTATACACCTCTATACGTCACACTCCGCTGTCAGACCGTCGCTCCCTTCCTATGGAATTATTATACACCTCTATACGTCACATCCCGCTGTCAGACCTTCGCTCCCTTCCTATGGAATTATTATACACCTCTATACGTCACACTCCGCTGTCAGACCGTCGCTCCCTTCCTATGGAATTATTATACACCTCTATACGTCACACTCCGCTGTCAGACCGTCGCTCCCTTCCTATGGAATTATTATACACCTCTATACGTCACACTCTGCTGTCAGACCGTCGCTCCCTTCCTATGGAATTATTATACACCTCTATACGTCACACTCTGCTGTCAGACCGTCGCTCCCTTCCTATGGAATTATTATACACCTCTATACGTCACACTCCATTGTCAGACCGTCGCTCCCTTCCTATGGAATTATTATACACCTCTATACGTCACACTCCGCTGTCAGACCGTCGCTCCCTTCCTATGGAATTATTATACACCTCTACACGTCACACTCCGCTGTCAGACCGTCGCTCCCTTCCTATGGAATTATTATACACCTCTATACGTCACACTCCGCTGTCAGACCGTCGCTCCCTTCCTATGGAATTATTATACACCTCTATACGTCACACTCCGCTGTCAGACCGTCGCTCCTTCCTATGGAATTATTATACACCTCTATGCGTCACACTCCGCTGTCAGACCGTCGCTCCCTTCCTATGGAATTATTATACACCTGTATACGTCACACTCCGCTGTCAGACCGTCGCTCCCTTCCTATGGAATTATTATACACCTCTATACGTCACACTCCGCTGTCAGACCGTCGCTCCCTTCCTATGGAATTATTATACACCTCTATACGTCACACTCCGCTGTCAGACCGTCGCTCCTTCCTATGGAATTATTATACACCTGTATACGTCACACTCCGCTGTCAGACCGTCGCTCCCTTCCTATGGAATTATTATACACCTCTATACGTCACACTCCGCTGTCAGACCGTCGCTCCCTTCCTATGGAATTATTATACACCTCTATACGTCACACTCCGCTGTCAGACCGTCGCTCCCTTCCTATGGAATTATTATACACCTCTATACGTCACACTCCGCTGTCAGACCGTCGCTCCTTCCTATGGAATTATTATACACCTCTACACGTCACACTCCGCTGTCAGACCGTCGCTCCCTTCCTATGGAATTATTATACACCTCTATACGTCACACTCCGCTGTCAGACCGTCGCTCCTTCCTATGGAATTATTATACACCTCTATACGTCACACTCCGCTGTCAGACCGTCGCTCCCTTCCTATGGAATTATTATACACCTGTATACGTCACACTCCGCTGTCAGACCGTCGCTCCTTCCTATGGAATTATTATACACCTCTATACGTCACACTCCATTGTCAGACCGTCGCTCCCTTCCTATGGAATTATTATACACCTGTATACGTCACACTCCGCTGTCAGACCGTCGCTCCTTCCTATGGAATTATTATACACCTCTATACGTCACACTCCGCTGTCAGACCGTCGCTCCTTCCTATGGAATTATTATACACCTCTATACATCACACTCCGCTGTCAGACCGTCGCTCCCTTCCTATGGAATTATTATACACCTGTATACGTCACACTCCGCTGTCAGACCGTCGCTCCTTCCTATGGAATTATTATACACCTCTATACGTCACACTCCGCTGTCAGACCGTCGCTCCCTTCCTATGGAATTATTATACACCTCTATACGTCACACTCCGCTGTCAGACCGTCGCTCCCTTCCTATGGAATTATTATACACCTCTATACGTCACATCCCGCTGTCAGACCGTCGCTCCCTTCCTATGGAATTATTATACACCTCTATACGTCACACTCCGCTGTCAGACCGTCGCTCCCTTCCTATGGAATTATTATACACCTCTATACGTCACACTCCATTGTCAGACCGTCGCTCCCTTCCTATGGAATTATTATACACCTCTATACGTCACAGAACTTCGCTGTCAGACATAAATCCATAACACTCTGACCACAGGACAAGAACTCTTCCACCGGGTCAAAGCGTTCCTGTGTGAGATGCGTCACAATGTAACTGTAGCAGGGCGCACGCGGGGCCAGAGCGGATCAGGGGTACAAGCCAGATCTCAGACACTGATAGAAATAAGTCACCGGGTCTCCTCCCGGAATAAAGTGCAATGGTGGCCAATACACTGCTGACTCTGAGACTTCCCTAGCGCAGTGGTTAGCATTATGTATATAGGCGAATGCCTCTTCCTGTGCAGCAATAATACCTCTTCCTGTGCTGTAATAATACTTCATAGTAACAATGCCTCTTCCTGTGCAGTAATAATACTTCATAGTAATAATGCCTCTTCCTGTGCAGTAATAATACCTCTTCCTGTGCTGTAATAATACTTCATAGTAACAATGCCTCCTCCTGTGCAGTAATAATACCTCTTCCTGTGTAGCAAGAATACTTCATAGTAATAATGCCTCTTCCTGTGCGGTAATAATACCTCTTCCTGTGCAGTAATAATACTTCATAGTAATAATGTCTCTTCCTGTGCAGTAATAATACTTCATAGTAATAATGCCTCTTCCTGTGCAGTAATAATACATCATAGTAATAATACCTCTTCCTGTGCAGTAATAATGCCTCTTCCCGTGCAGTAATAATACTTCATAGTAATAATACCTCTTCCTGTGCAGTAATAATGCCTCTTCCCGTGCAGTAATAATATCTCTTCCTGCATAGTAATAATACCTCTTCCTGTGCAGTAATAATACTTCATAGTAATAATGCCTCTTCCTGTGCGGTAATAACACTTCATAGTAATAATACCTCTTCCTGTGTTGCAATAATATTTCATAGTAATAATACCTCTTCCTGTGCGGTAATAATACTTCATAGTAATAATGCCTCTTCCTGTGCGGTAATAATACTTCATAGTAATAATGCCTCTTCCTTGGCAGTAATAATACTTCATAGTAATAATACCTCTTCCTATGCTGTAATAACACTTCATAGTAATAATACCTCTTCCTGTGCGGTAATAATACTTCATAGTAATACTACCTCTTCCTGTGCTGTAATAACACTTCATAGTAATAATACCTCTTCCTGTGCTGTAATAATACTTCATAGTAATAATACCTCTTCCTGTGCTGTAATAACACTTCATAGTTATAATATCTCTTCCTGTGCGATTTTAATACTTCATAGTAATAATACCTCTTCCTGTGCTGTAATAACACTTCGTAGTAATAATACCTCTTCCTGTGCGGTAATAACACTTCATAGTAATAATACCTCTTCCTGTGCTGTAATAATACTTCATAGTAATAATACCTCTTCCTGTGCGGTTATAATACTTCATAGTAATAATACCTCTTCCTGTGCGGTAATAACACTTCATAGTAATAATACCTCTTCCTGTGCTGTAATAACACTTCATAGTAATAATACCTCTTCCTGTGCTGTAATAACACTTCATAGTAATAATACCTCTTCCTGTGCGGTAATAACACTTCATAGTAATAATACCTCTTCCTGTGCTGTAATAACACTTCATAGTAATAATACCTCTTCCTGTGCTGTAATAATACTTCATAGTAATAATACCTCTTCCTGTGCGGTAATAACACTTCATAGTAATAATACCTCTTCCTGTGCGGTAATAACACTTCATAGTAATAATACCTCTTCCTGTGCTGTAATAACACTTCATAGTAATAATACCTCTTCCTGTGCTGTAATAACACTTCATAGTAATAATACCTGTTCCTGTGCTGTAATAATACTTCATAGTAATAATACCTCTTCCTGTGCGGTAATAATACTTCATAGTTATAATACCTCTTCCTGTGCGGTATTAATACTTAATAGTAATAATACCTCTTCCTGTGCTGTAATAACACTTCATAGTAATAATACCTCTTCCTGTGCTGTAAAAATACTTCATAGTAATAATACCTCTTCCTGTGCTGTAATAACACTTCACAGTAATAATAGCTCTTCCTGTGCTGTAATAACACTTCATAGTAATACTACCTCTTCCTGTGCTGTAATAATACTTCATAGTAATACTACCTCTTCCTGTGCTGTAATAACACTTCATAGTAATAATACCTCTTCCTGTGCGGTAATAACACTTCATAGTAATAATACCTCTTCCTGTGCGGTAATAACACTTCATAGTAATAATACCTCTTCCTGTGCGGTAATAATACTTCATAGTAATAATACCTCTTCCTGTGCGGTAATAATACTTCATAGTAATAATGCCTCTTCCTGTGCTGTAATAATACTTCATAGTAATAATACCTCTTCATGTGCTGTAATAATACTTCATAGTAATAATACCTCTTCCTGTGTGGTAATAACACTTCATAGTAATAATACCTCTTCCTGTGCGGTAATAATACTTCATAGTAATAATACCTCTTCCTGTGCTGTAATAATACTTCATAGTAATAATACCTCTTCCTGTGCGGTAATAATACTTCATAGTAATAATACCTCTTCCTGTGCGGTAATAACACTTTATAGTAGTAATAATACCTCTTCCTGTGCAGTAATAATACTTCATAGTCATAATACCTCTTCCTGTGCAGTAATAATACTTCATAGTCATAATACCTCTTCCTGTGCAGTAATAATACTTCATAGTAATAATACCTCTTCCTGTGCAGTAATAATACTTCATAGTAATAATACCTCTTCCTGTGCAGTAATAATACCTCTTCCTGTGTGGCTTGAGGTAAGAAGACTTTGTCCAGCTCGAAGTTCCGCTCCTTCCCTTTATAAACCATGGTGAGTTTGGTGTCGTCATTGACATCTGTGATTACGGCGGAGGATGCGGGACCGTCCTCATCACTGGGTCCTAGGTGCGGCCTCACTCTGCACAGAACACGGATATTTCCTGACCAACAACATGGAAGAAGCAGCGTCAGGGCTGTACAGGACATATATCGGGAGCAGGAGCCACGTATCATTGCGCAGCAAGTGCAGGATCATACGTGTCGGTGCTGCCGCCGGCAATGTGACCGGTGTAACATGGGACACAGCCCTGCGTGCACCACTCTGAGCGCATCTTATTACTGGAGATCTCTCCATATGGTACACAGAACAGTCTGTATATTGTGGTAGCTAGGGGGCACTGGTGAGCCACTAATTCTGTGCTGGGATGGTGCCACATAAGTATATAAAGGAGCCGGCCCACAGGATACAGCACAGGTGGGGCCGTGGTGGCCAGGCAGGACTGTGCGGCCCTCGATAGGGCAGAAGAAGTGAGGTAGTGCCCTGCACTAGGAATTCAGAAAATAGAAGCATCCTGTATTCATGTGAACCCGGACAAGCTGTGTGGTGACCTTTATCTGTATACCCAAATACCCCGCCACCGACCACTTCACTGAGCAGAATACCCCCAGAACATCTATATATAGTTATATAGTGTATACATACACACACTGCTCTCACCCTTTAGTTCCACCAGCTGGTTGTGGTATCTCTTGCGCAGCTGCATCTCCCGCCGGTATTTCTCTAGCAGGTCTCGGTTGGCTTCTGACACATCCGTCACTGCGTTACAGATCTGCGTGGCACAAAGACACCTCAATGGGACCTGCCCCAGTGTCCAGCTCCACCATCGCTCTTTCCTACAGCCCTCCTACCTGGTTCCGAGCCTCCCTGATAGAGTCCTCGTAGAAGTGAGAGAAGTTCCGCACTTGGCTTCTGAGACTGTTGTAGTTGTTTTTCATGTTCCTCAGGGCAGGTTGTAGTAGCGCCAAACGGCTCTGCAGGCCTACACGTAGTGTGAGAAGGACACATGAACAGACACTCCCCCAAACTACACACCCAGCACATGGGTAACCCCTCAAGGATCATTTTGTGTCATTTCCCACCTACCTCAATGGGTGACCACAGAAAAGAACATTTCCCTGATCGCATTAGAGTGTTTTACCAATAACGGGTAACATCCCTTCATGTGCTGCGTCCCGGCCTCAGGGGATTGCTGAGCACTTGCTGGTTTCCTCCAGTCCTGCCAACCAGCTACAGATAGTTCCCCCATCACACTGCTCTCCTATTACCAGACAGGGTGCCAGTGTCAGGAGGGGATACCTTCATTAGGTCGACCATTATTGATCGACATGGGAAAAGGTTGACGTGCGTTTTTCACATTTGTTTTGTGACTACAATAGGGAACGGTAACCTGTGCAGAGTGCAGCGAGGCACCTTGCCCGAAGCATGGCGTCGCTTCGCTCGCCATGCGAGGGGACACGGTGCACCAATTGGGGTTCCCGGTCACTTTACGAAGAAAACGACACCAAAAAAAGTAAAAAAAAAAACCTCATGTCGACCTACTGACCCATACCCGTTAGGAGAGGACGTCCAGCCTGGGAGAGGTGCTGCCTATGTACTGTGAGGAACTGGCTCTCCTGCCTACCTGAAACTTCTGCTTAGTGTTAGGAGGCACCGCGGTGGCTCACAGGTCCAGCGGGTCCTGGTCTTTGCTAGGCGTCCGTGACACCCCGTCTCACGGTCGATGGCCCTGACGCTTGCTAGGCGACTAGTACTCAATGCCGACGCTTCTATTGCTTGTGCAGCTACTCAGCCGCAGTGTAAATGCAACGGGCCTGTCTCTGTAAGTGCAGCTACTCCGCTGTAGTGTAAGTAACTGCAACGAGTGTGTCTCTGTACATGCAGCTACTCCGCTGTAGTGTAAGTAACTGCAACGGGTGTGTCTCTGTACGTGCAGCTACTCCGCTGTAGTGTAAGTAACTGCAACGAGTGTGTCTCTGTAAGTGCAGCTACTCCGCTGTAGTGTAAGTAACTGCAACGGGTCTGTCTCTGTACGTGCAGCTACTCCACTGTAGTGTAAGTAACTGCAATGGGTGTGTCTCTGTAAGTGCAGCTACTCCGCTGTAGTGTAAGTAACTGCAACGGGTGTGTCTCTGTAAGTGCAGCTACTCCGCTGTAGTGTAAGTAACTGCAATGGGTGTGTCTCTGTAAGTGCAGCTGCTCCGCTGTAGTGTAAGTAACTGCAACGGGTGTGTCTCTGTAAGTGCAGCTACTCCGCTGTAGTGTAAGTAACTGCAACGGGTGTGTCTCTGTAAGTGCAGCTACTCCGCTGTAGTGTAAGTAACTGCAATGGGTGTGTCTCTGTAAGTGCAGATACTCCGCTGTAGTGTAAGTAACTGCAACAGGTGTGTCTCTGTACGTGCAGCTACTCCGCTGTAGTGTAAGTAACTGCAATGGGTGTGTCTCTGTAAGTGCAGCTACTCCGCTGTAGTGTAAGTAACTGCAACGGGTCTGTCTCTGTAAGTGCAGCTACTCCGCTGTAGTGTAAGTAACTGCAACGGGTCTGTCTCTGTAAGTGCAGCTACTCCGCTGTAGTGTAAGTAACTGCAACGGGTGTGTCTCTGTAAGTGCAGCTACTCCACTGTAGTGTAAGTAACTGCAACGGGTCTGTCTCTGTAAGTGCAGCTACTCCACTGTAGTGTAAGTAACTGCAACGGGTCTGTCTCTGTAAGTGCAGCTACTCTGCTGTAGTGTAAGTAACTGCAACGGGTCTGTCTCTGTACGTGCAGCTACTCTGCTGTAGTGTAAGTAACTGCAACGGGTCTGTCTCTGTAAGTGCAGCTGCTCCACTGTAGTGTAAGTAACTGCAACGGGTCTGTCTCTGTAAGTGCAGCTACTCTGCTGTAGTGTAAGTAACTGCAACGGGTGTGTCTCTGTAAGTGCAGCTGCTCCACTGTAGTGTAAGTAACTGCAACGGGTCTGTCTCTGTAAGTGCAGCTACTCTGCTGTAGTGTAAGTAACTGCAACGGGTCTGTCTCTGTACGTGCAGCTGCTCCACTGTAGTGTAAGTAACTGCAACGGGTTTGTCTCTGTATGTGCAGCTACTCCGCTGTAGTGTAAGTAACTGCAACGGGTGTGTCTCTGTACATGCAGCTGCTCCACTGTAGTGTAAGTAACTGCAACGGGTCTGTCTCTGTAAGTGCAGCTACTCTACTGTAGTGTAAGTAACTGCAACGGGTCTGTCTCTGTAAGTGCAGCTACTCCACTGTAGTGTAAGTAACTGCAACGGGTGTGTCTCTGTAAGTGCAGCTACTCCACTGTAGTGTAAGTAACTGCAACGGGTCTGTCTCTGTAAGTGCAGCTACTCCACTGTAGTGTAAGTAACTGCAACGGGTCTGTCTCTGTAAGTGCAGCTACTCCGCTGTAGTGTAAGTAACTGCAACGGGTGTGTCTCTGTAAGTGCAGCTACTCCGCTGTAGTGTAAGTAACTGCAACGGGTCTGTCTCTGTAAGTGCAGCTACTCCGCTGTAGTGTAAGTAACTGCAACGGGTCTGTCTCTGTACGTGCAGCTACTCTACTGTAGTGTAAGTAACTGCAACGGGTCTGTCTCTGTACGTGCAGCTACTCTACTGTAGTGTAAGTAACTGCAACGGGTCTGTCTCTGTACGTGCAGCTACTCCGCTGTAGTGTAAGTAACTGCAACGGGTGTGTCTCTGTAAGTGCAGCTACTCCGCTGTAGTGTAAGTAACTGCAACGGGTCTGTCTCTGTACATGCAGCTACTCCACTGTAGTGTAAGTAACTGCAACGGGTCTGTCTCTGTACGTGCAGCTACTCCGCTGTAGTGTAAGTAACTGCAACGGGTCTGTCTCTGTACGTGCAGCTACTCCGCTGTAGTGTAAGTAACTGCAACGGGTGTGTCTCTGTAAGTGCAGCTACTCCACTGTAGTGTAAGTAACTGCAACGGGTGTGTCTCTGTAAGTGCAGCTACTCCGCTGTAGTGTAAGTAACTGCAACGGGTGTGTCTCTGTAAGTGCAGCTACTCCGCTGTAGTATAAGTAACTGCAACGGGTGTGTCTCTGTAAGTGCAGCTACTCCGCTGTAGTGTAAGTAACTGCAACGGGTGTGTCTCTGTAAGTGCAGCTACTCCACTGTAGTGTAAGTAACTGCAACGGGTCTGTCTCTGTACATGCAGCTACTCCACTGTAGTGTAAGTAACTGCAACGGGTGTGTCTCTGTAAGTGCAGCTACTCCGCTGTAGTGTAAGTAACTGCAACGGGTGTGTCTCTGTAAGTGCAGCTACTCCGCTGTAGTATAAGTAACTGCAACGGGTGTGTCTCTGTAAGTGCAGCTACTCCGCTGTAGTGTAAGTAACTGCAACGGGTGTGTCTCTGTAAGTGCAGCTACTCCGCTGTAGTGTAAGTAACTGCAACGGGTGTGTCTCTGTAAGTGCAGCTACTCCACTGTAGTGTAAGTAACTGCAACGGGTCTGTCTCTGTACGTGCAGCTATTCCGCTGTAGTGTAAGTAACTGCAACGGGTGTGTCTCTGTAAGTGCAGCTACTCCGCTGTAGTGTAAGTAACTGCAACGGGTCTGTCTCTGTAAGTGCAGCTACTCCGCTGTAGTGTAAGTAACTGCAACGAGTCTGTCTCTGTAAGTGCAGCTACTCCACTGTAGTGTAAGTAACTGCAACGGGTGTGTCTCTGTAAGTGCAGCTACTCCACTGTAGTGTAAGTAACTGCAACGGGTGTGTCTCTGTACATGCAGCTACTCCGCTGTAGTGTAAGTAACTGCAACGGGTGTGTCTCTGTACGTGTAGCTACTCCGCTGTAGTGTAAGTAACTGCAATGGGTCTGTCTCTGTACGTGCAGCTACTCCGCTGTAGTGTAAGTAACTGCAACGGGTGTGTCTCTGTAAGTGCAGCTACTCTACTGTAGTGTAAGTAACTGCAACGGGTGTGTCTCTGTACGTGCAGCTACTCCGCTGTAGTGTAAGTAACTACAACGGGTCTGTCTCTGTACGTGCAGCTACTCCGCTGTAGTGTAAGTAACTGCAATGGGTGTGTCTCTGTACATGCAGCTACTCCGCTGTAGTGTAAGTAACTGCAACGGGTGTGTCTCTGTAAGTGCAGCTACTCCGCTGTAGTGTAAGTAACTGCAACGGGTGTGTCTCTGTAAGTGCAGCTACTCCGCTGTAGTGTAAGTAACTGCAACGGGTGTGTCTCTGTAGGTGCAGCTACTCCGCTGTAGTGTAAGTAACTGCAACGGGTCTGTCTCTGTAAGTGCAGCTGCTCCGATGTAGTGTAAGTAACTGCAACGGGTGTGTCTCTGTAAGTGCAGCTACTCCGCTGTAGTGTAAGTAACTGCAACGGGTGTGTCTCTGTAAGTGCAGCTACTCCGCTGTAGTGTAAGTAACTGCAACGGGTGTGTCTGTGTACATGCAGCTACTCCGCTGTAGTGTAAGTAACTGCAACGGGTCTGTCTCTGTACGTGCAGCTACTCCGCTGTAGTGTAAGTAACTGCAATGGGTGTGTCTCTGTACGTGCAGCTACTCCGCTGTAGTGTAAGTAACTGCAACGGGTCTGTCTCTGTACATGCAGCTACTCCGCTGTAGTGTAAGTAACGGCAACGGGTGTGTCTCTGTAAGTGCAGCTACTCTGCTGTAGTGTAAGTAACTGCAACGGGTCTCTCTATGTAAGTGCAGCTACTCCACTGTAGTGTAAGTAACTGCAACGGGTGTGTCTCTGTAAGTGCAGATACTCCGCTGTAGTGTAAGTAACTGCAACGGGTGTGTCTCTGTACGTGCAGATACTCCGCTGTAGTGTAAGTAACTGCAACGGGTCTGTCTCTGTACGTGCAGCTACTCCGCTGTAGTGTAAGTAACTGCAACGGGTGTGTCTCTGTAAGTGCAGCTGCTCCGATGTAGTGTAAGTAACTGCAACGGGTGTGTCTCTGTACGTGCAGCTACTCCGCTGTAGTGTAAGTAACTGCAACGGGTCTGTCTCTGTAAGTGCAGCTGCTCCGATGTAGTGTAAGTAACTGCAACGGGTCTGTCTCTGTAAGTGCAGCTACTCCACTGTAGTGTAAGTAACTGCAACGGGTGTGTCTCTGTACGTGCAGCTACTCCGCTGTAGTGTAAGTAACTGCAACGGGTCTGTCTCTGTAAGTGCAGCTGCTCCGATGTAGTGTAAGTAACTGCAACGGGTCTGTCTCTGTAAGTGCAGCTACTCCACTGTAGTGTAAGTAACTGCAACGGGTGTGTCTGTGTACATGCAGCTACTCCGCTGTAGTGTAAGTAACTGCAACGGGTGTGTCTGTGTACATGCAGCTATTCCGCTGTAGTGTAAGTAACTGCAATGGGTCTCTCTCTGTAAGTGCAGCTACTCCGCTGTAGTGTAAGTAACTGCAACGGGTGTGTCTGTGTACATGCAGCTACTCCGCTGTAGTGTAAGTAACTGCAACGGGTGTGTCTCTGTAAGTGCAGCTACTCCACTGTAGTGTAAGTAACTGCAACGGGTGTGTCTGTGTACATGCAGCTACTCCGCTGTAGTGTAAGTAACTGCAACGGGTGTGTCTGTGTACGTGCAGCTACTCCGCTGTAGTGTAAGTAACTGCAACGGGTGTGTCTCTGTACATGCAGCTACTCCGCTGTAGTGTAAGTAACTGCAACGGGTCTGTCTCTGTAAGTGCAGCTACTCCGCTGTAGTGTAAGTAACTGCAACGGGTGTGTCTCTGTACGTGCAGCTACTCCACTGTAGTGTAAGTAACTGCAACGGGTGTGTCTCTGTAAGTGCAGCTACTCCACTGTAGTGTAAGTAACTGCAACGGGTCTGTCTCTGTACGTGCAGCTACTCCACTGTAGTGTAAGTAACTGCAACGGGTCTGTCTCTGTAAGTGCAGCTACTCCGCTGTAGTGTAAGTAACTGCAACGGGTCTGTCTCTGTAAGTGCAGCTACTCCACTGTAGTGTAAGTAACTGCAACGGGTGTGTCTCTGTACGTGCAGCTACTCCTCTGTAGTGTAAGTAACTGCAACGGGTGTGTCTCTGTACGTGCAGCTACTCCGCTGTAGTGTAAGTAACTGCAACGGGTCTGTCTCTGTACGTGCAGCTACTCCGCTGTAGTGTAAGTAACTGCAACGGGTGTGTCTCTGTACGTGCAGCTACTCCGCTGTAGTGTAAGTAACTGCAACGGGTCTGTCTCTGTAAGTGCAGCTGCTCCACTGTAGTGTAAGTAACTGCAACGGGTCTGTCTCTGTACGTGCAGCTACTCCGCTGTAGTGTAAGTAACCGCAACGGGTGTGTCTCTGTACATGCAGCTACTCCGCTGTAGTGTAAGTAACTGCAACGGGTCTGTCTCTGTACGTGCAGCTACTCCGCTGTAGTGTAAGTAACTGCAACGGGTGTGTCTCTGTAAGTGCAGCTACTCCGCTGTAGTGTAAGTAACTGCAACGGGTCTGTCTCTGTAAGTGCAGCTACTCCGCTGTAGTGTAAGTAACTGCAACGGTTGTGTCTCTGTAAGTGCAGCTACTCCGCTGTAGTGTAAGTAACTGCAACGGGTCTGTCTCTGTAAGTGCAGCTACTCCGCTGTAGTGTAAGTAACTGCAACGGGTCTGTCTCTGTAAGTGCAGCTACTCCGCTGTAGTGTAAGTAACTGCAACGGTTGTGTCTCTGTAAGTGCAGCTACTCCGCTGTAGTGTAAGTAACTGCAACGGGTCTGTCTCTGTAAGTGCAGCTATTCCGCTGTAGTGTAAGTAACTGCAACGGGTGTGTCTCTGTAAGTGCAGCTACTCCGCTGTAGTGTAAGTAACTGCAACGGGTCTGTCTCTGTAAGTGCAGCTACTCCGCTGTAGTGTAAGTAACTGCAACGGGTGTGTCTCTGTAAGTGCAGCTACTCCACTGTAGTGTAAGTAACTGCAACGGGTGTGTCTCTGTACATGCAGCTACTCCGCTGTAGTGTAAGTAACTGCAACGGGTGTGTCTCTGTACGTGTAGCTACTCCACTGTAGTGTAAGTAACTGCAGCGGTTGTGTCTCTGTACATGCAGCTACTCCGCTGTAGTTTAAGTAACTGCAACGGGTCTGTCTCTGTACGTGCAGCTACTCCGCTGTAGTGTAAGTAACTGCAATGGGTGTGTCTCTGTACATGCAGCTACTCCGCTGTAGTGTAAGTAACTGCAATGGGTGTGTCTCTGTACATGCAGCTACTCCACTGTAGTGTAAGTAACTGCAACGGGTGTGTCTCTGTACATGCAGCTACTCCGCTGTAGTGTAAGTAACTGCAACGGGTGTGTCTCTGTACGTGTAGCTACTCCACTGTAGTGTAAGTAACTGCAGCGGTTGTGTCTCTGTACATGCAGCTACTCCGCTGTAGTTTAAGTAACTGCAACGGGTCTGTCTCTGTACGTGCAGCTACTCCGCTGTAGTGTAAGTAACTGCAACGGGTCTGTCTCTGTACGTGCAGATACTCCACTGTAGTGTAAGTAACTGCAACGGGTGTGTCTCTGTAAGTGCAGCTGCTCCGATGTAGTGTAAGTAACTGCAACGGGTGTGTCTCTGTAAGTGCAGCTACTCCGCTGTAGTGTAAGTAACTGCAACGGGTGTGTCTCTGTAAGTGCAGCTACTCCGCTGTAGTGTAAGTAACTGCAACGGGTGTGTCTCTGTAAGTGCAGCTACTCCGCTGTAGTGTAAGTAACTGCAACGGGTGTGTCTCTGTAAGTGCAGCTACTCCGCTGTAGTGTAAGTAACTGCAACGGGTCTGTCTCTGTAAGTGCAGCTACTCCGCTGTAGTGTAAGTAACTGCAACGGGTGTGTCTCTGTAAGTGCAGCTACTCCGCTGTAGTGTAAGTAAGTGCAACGGGTGTGTCTCTGTACGTGCAGCTGCTCCGATGTAGTGTAAGTAACTGCAACGGGTGTGTCTCTGTAAGTGCAGCTACTCCGCTGTAGTGTAAGTAACTGCAACGGGTGTGTCTCTGTAAGTGCAGCTACTCCGCTGTAGTGTAAGTAACTGCAACGGGTGTGTCTGTGTACATGCAGCTACTCCGCTGTAGTGTAAGTAACTGCAACGGGTCTGTCTCTGTACGTGCAGCTACTCCGCTGTAGTGTAAGTAACTGCAACGGGTGTGTCTCTGTACGTGCAGCTACTCCGCTGTAGTGTAAGTAACTGCAACGGGTCTGTCTCTGTACGTGCAGATACTCCGCTGTAGTGTAAGTAACTGCAACGGGTCTGTCTCTGTACGTGCAGCTACTCCGCTGTAGTGTAAGTAACTGCAACGGGTCTGTCTCTGTAAGTGCAGCTGCTCCGATGTAGTGTAAGTAACTGCAACGGGTGTGTCTCTGTAAGTGCAGCTACTCCGCTGTAGTGTAAGTAACTGCAACGGGTGTGTCTCTGTACATGCAGCTACTCCGCTGTAGTGTAAGTAACTGCAACGGGTCTGTCTCTGTAAGTGCAGCTACTCCGCTGTAGTGTAAGTAACTGCAACGGGTCTGTCTCTGTAAGTGCAGCTACTCCGCTGTAGTGTAAGTAACTGCAACGGGTCTGTCTCTGTAAGTGCAGCTACTCCGCTGTAGTGTAAGTAACTGCAACGAGTCTGTCTCTGTAAGTGCAGCTGCTCCGATGTAGTGTAAGTAACTGCAATGGGTGTGTCTCTGTACATGCAGCTACTCCGCTGTAGTGTAAGTAACTGCAACGGGTCTGTCTCTGTACATGCAGCTACTCCGCTGTAGTGTAAGTAACTGCAACGGGTCTGTCTCTGTACGTGCAGCTACTCCACTGTAGTGTAAGTAACTGCAACGGGTCTGTCTCTGTACGTGCAGATACTCCGCTGTAGTGTAAGTAACTGCAACGGGTGTGTCTCTGTAAGTGCAGATGCTCCGATGTAGTGTAAGTAACTGCAACGGGTCTGTCTCTGTACGTGCAGCTACTCCGCTGTAGTGTAAGTAACTGCAATGGGTGTGTCTCTGTACATGCAGCTACTCCGCTGTAGTGTAAGTAACTGCAACGGGTCTGTCTCTGTACGTGCAGATACTCCGATGTAGTGTAAGTAACTGCAACGGGTGTGTCTCTGTAAGTGCAGCTACTCCGCTGTAGTTTAAGTAACTGCAACGGGTCTGTCTCTGTACGTGCAGCTACTCCGCTGTAGTGTAAGTAACTGCAACGGGTGTGTCTCTGTACGTGCAGCTACTCCGCTGTAGTGTAAGTAACTGCAACGGGTGTGTCTCTGTACGTGCAGCTACTCCGCTGTAGTGTAAGTAACTGCAACGAGTCTGTCTCTGTAAGTGCAGCTGCTCCGCTGTAGTGTAAGTAACTGCAACGGGTCTGTCTCTGTAAGTGCAGCTGCTCCGCTGTAGTGTAAGTAACTGCAACGGGTGTGTCTCTGTAAGTGCAGCTACTCCGCTGTATTGTAAGTAACTGCAACGGGTGTGTCTCTGTACGTGCAGCTACTCCGCTGTAGTGTAAGTAACTGCAACGGGTCTGTCTCTGTACGTGCAGCTACTCCGCTGTAGTGTAAGTAACTGCAACGGGTCTCTCTCTGTAAGTGCAACTACTCCGCTGTATTGTAAGTAACTGCAACGGGTCTGTCTCTGTACGTGCAGCTACTCCACTGTAGTGTAAGTAACTGCAACGGGTGTGTCTCTGTATGTGCAGCTACTCCGCTGTAGTGTAAGTAACTGCAACGGGTGTGTCTTTTTACGTGCAGCTACTCCACTGTAGTGTAAGTAACTGCAACGGGTCTGTCTCTGTAAGTGCAGCTACTCCGCTGTAGTGTAAGTAACTGCAACGGGTGTGTCTCTGTAAGTGCAGCTATTCCGCTGTAGTGTAAGTAACTGCAACGGGTGTGTCTCTGTAAGTGCAGCTACTCCGCTGTAGTGTAAGTAACTGCAACGGGTCTGTCTCTGTAAGTGCAGCTACTCCGCTGTAGTGTAAGTAACTGCAACGAGTCTGTCTCTGTAAGTGCAGCTACTCCGCTGTAGTGTAAGTAACTGCAACGGGTCTGTCTCTGTAAGTGCAGCTATTCCGCTGTAGTGTAAGTAACTGCAACGGGTGTGTCTCTGTAAGTGCAGCTACTCCGCTGTAGTGTAAGTAACTGCAACGGGTCTGTCTCTGTAAGTGCAGCTACTCCGCTGTAGTGTAAGTAACTGCAACGAGTCTGTCTCTGTAAGTGCAGCTACTCCGCTGTAGTGTAAGTAACTGCAACGGGTGTGTCTCTGTACATGCAGCTACTCCGCTGTAGTGTAAGTAACTGCAACGAGTCTGTCTCTGTAAGTGCAGCTACTCCGCTGTAGTGTAAGTAACTGCAACGGGTCTGTCTCTGTAAGTGCAGCTATTCCGCTGTAGTGTAAGTAACTGCAACGGTTGTGTCTCTGTAAGTGCAGCTACTCCGCTGTAGTTTAAGTAACTGCAACGGGTGTGTCTCTGTACATGCAGATACTCCACTGTAGTGTAAGTAACTGCAACGGGTCTGTCTCTGTACGTGCAGCTGCTCCGATGTAGTGTAAGTAACTGCAACGGGTCTGTCTCTGTACGTGCAGCTACTCCACTGTAGTGTAAGTAACTGCAATGGGTGTGTCTCTGTAAGTGCAGCTACTCCACTGTAGTGTAAGTAACTGCAACGGGTCTGTCTCTGTACGTGCAGCTACTCCGCTGTAGTGTAAGTAACTGCAACGGGTGTGTCTCTGTAAGTGCAGCTACTCCGCTGTAGTGTAAGTAACTGCAACGGGTGTGTCTCTGTAAGTGCAGCTACTCCGCTGTAGTGTAAGTAACTGCAACGGGTGTGTCTCTGTAAGTGCAGCTACTCCGCTGTAGTGTAAGTTACTGCAACGGGTCTGTCTCTGTAAGTGCAGCTACTCCGCTGTAGTGTAAGTAACTGCAACGGGTCTGTCTCTGTAAGTGCAGCTGCTCCGATGTAGTGTAAGTAACTGCAACGGGTCTGTCTCTGTATGTGCAGCTACTCCGCTGTAGTGTAAGTAACTGCAACGGGTCTGTCTCTGTACGTGCAGATACTCCGCTGTAGTGTAAGTAACTGCAACGGGTGTGTCTCTGTACATGCAGCTACTCCGCTGTAGTGTAAGTAACTGCAACGGGTCTGTCTCTGTACGTGCAGCTACTCCGCTGTAGTGTAAGTAACTGCAACGGGTCTGTCTCTGTAAGTGCAGCTACTCCGCTGTAGTGTAAGTAACTGCAACGGGTGTGTCTCTGTAAGTGCAGCTACTCCGCTGTAGTGTAAGTAACTGCAACGGGTGTGTCTCTGTAAGTGCAGCTACTCCGCTGTAGTGTAAGTAACTGCAACGGGTCTGTCTCTGTAAGTGCAGCTACTCCACTGTAGTGTAAGTAACTGCAACGGGTCTGTCTCTGTACATGCAGCTACTCCGCTGTAGTGTAAGTAACTGCAACGGGTGTGTCTCTGTAAGTGCAGCTACTCCGCTGTAGTGTAAGTAACTGCAACGGGTGTGTCTCTGTAAGTGCAGCTACTCCGCTGTAGTGTAAGTAACTGCAACGGGTGTGTCTCTGTAAGTGCAGCTACTCCACTGTAGTGTAAGTAACTGCAACGGGTCTGTCTCTGTACATGCAGCTACTCCGCTGTAGTGTAAGTAACTGCAACGAGTCTGTCTCTGTAAGTGCAGCTACTCCGCTGTAGTGTAAGTAACTGCAACGGGTCTGTCTCTGTAAGTGCAGCTATTCCGCTGTAGTGTAAGTAACTGCAACGGGTCTGTCTCTGTAAGTGCAGCTACTCCGCTGTAGTGTAAGTAACTGCAACGGTTGTGTCTCTGTAAGTGCAGCTACTCCGCTGTAGTTTAACTGCAACTGGTCTGTCTCTGTAAGTGCAGCTACTCCACTGTAGTGTAAGTAACTGCAACGGGTCTGTCTCTGTAAGTGCAGCTGCTCCGATGTAGTGTAAGTAACTGCAACGGGTGTGTCTCTGTAAGTGCAGCTACTCCGCTGTAGTTTAACTGCAACTGGTCTGTCTCTGTAAGTGCAGCTACTCCACTGTAGTGTAAGTAACTGCAACGGGTCTGTCTCTGTATGTGCAGCTACTCCGCTGTAGTGTAAGTAACTGCAACGGGTGTGTCTCTGTATGTGCAGCTACTCCGCTGTAGTGTAAGTAACTGCAATGGGTGTGTCTTTTTACGTGCAGCTACTCCACTGTAGTGTAAGTAACTGCAACGGGTCTGTCTCTGTAAGTGCAGCTATTCCGCTGTAGTGTAAGTAACTGCAACGGGTGTGTCTCTGTAAGTGCAGCTATTCCGCTGTAGTGTAAGTAACTGCAACGGGTGTGTCTCTGTAAGTGCAGCTACTCCGCTGTAGTGTAAGTAACTGCAACGGGTCTGTCTCTGTAAGTGCAGCTACTCCGCTGTAGTGTAAGTAACTGCAACGAGTCTGTCTCTGTAAGTGCAGCTACTCCGCTGTAGTGTAAGTAACTGCAACGGGTCTGTCTCTGTAAGTGCAGCTACTCCACTGTAGTGTAAGTAACTGCAACGGGTCTGTCTCTGTACGTGCAGCTACTCCGCTGTAGTGTAAGTAACTGCAACAGGTCTGTCTCTGTAAGTGCAGCTATTCCACTGTAGTGTAAGTAACTGCAACGGGTGTGTCTCTGTAAGTGCAGCTACTCCGCTGTAGTGTAAGTAACTGCAACGGGTCTGTCTCTGTACGTGCAGCTACTCCGCTGTAGTGTAAGTAACTGCAACGGGTGTGTCTCTGTACGTGCAGATACTCCGCTGTAGTGTAAGTAACTGCAACGGGTCTGTCTCTGTACGTGCAGCTACTCCGCTGTAGTGTAAGTAATTGCAACGGGTGTGTCTCTGTACGTGCAGCTACTCCGCTGTAGTGTAAGTAACTGAAACGGGTCTGTCTCTGTAAGTGCAGCTGCTCCGCTGTAGTGTAAGTAACTGCAACGGGTGTGTCTCTGTAAGTGCAGCTACTCCGCTGTATTGTAAGTAACTGCAACGGGTGTGTCTCTGTACGTGCAGCTACTCCGCTGTAGTGTAAGTAACTGCAACGAGTCTGTCTCTGTAAGTGCAGCTATTCCGCTGTAGTGTAAGTAACTGCAACGGGTGTGTCTCTGTAAGTGCAGCTACTCCGCTGTAGTGTAAGTAACTGCAATGGGTGTGTCTCTGTAAGTGCAGCTACTCCGCTGTAGTGTAAGTAACTGCAACGGGTCTGTCTCTGTAAGTGCAGCTACTCCGCTGTAGTGTAAGTAACTGCAACGAGTCTGTCTCTGTAAGTGCAGCTACTCCGCTGTAGTGTAAGTAACTGCAACGGGTGTGTCTCTGTAAGTGCAGCTACTCCGCTGTAGTGTAAGTAACTGCAACGGGTCTGTCTCTGTAAGTGCAGCTACTCCGCTGTAGTGTAAGTAACTGCAACGGGTGTGTCTCTGTAAGTGCAGCTACTCCGCTGTAGTGTAAGTAACTGCAACGGGTGTGTCTGTGTACATGCAGCTACTCCGCTGTAGTGTAAGTAACTGCAACGGGTCTGTCTCTGTACGTGCAGCTACTCCGCTGTAGTGTAAGTAACTGCAATGGGTGTGTCTCTGTACGTGCAGCTACTCCACTGTAGTGTAAGTAACTGCAATGGGTGTGTCTCTGTACGTGCAGCTACTCCGCTGTAGTGTAAGTAACTGCAATGGGTGTGTCTCTGTACGTGCAGCTACTCCGCTGTAGTGTAAGTAACTGCAACGAGTCTGTCTCTGTAAGTGCAGCTATTCCGCTGTAGTGTAAGTAACTGCAACGGGTGTGTCTCTGTAAGTGCAGCTACTCCGCTGTAGTGTAAGTAACTGCAATGGGTGTGTCTCTGTAAGTGCAGCTACTCCGCTGTAGTGTAAGTAACTGCAACGGGTCTGTCTCTGTAAGTGCAGCTACTCCGCTGTAGTGTAAGTAACTGCAACGAGTCTGTCTCTGTAAGTGCAGCTACTCCGCTGTAGTGTAAGTAACTGCAACGGGTGTGTCTCTGTAAGTGCAGCTACTCCGCTGTAGTGTAAGTAACTGCAACGGGTCTGTCTCTGTAAGTGCAGCTACTCCGCTGTAGTGTAAGTAACTGCAACGGGTGTGTCTCTGTAAGTGCAGCTACTCCGCTGTAGTGTAAGTAACTGCAACGGGTGTGTCTGTGTACATGCAGCTACTCCGCTGTAGTGTAAGTAACTGCAACGGGTCTGTCTCTGTACGTGCAGCTACTCCGCTGTAGTGTAAGTAACTGCAATGGGTGTGTCTCTGTACGTGCAGCTACTCCACTGTAGTGTAAGTAACTGCAATGGGTGTGTCTCTGTACGTGCAGCTACTCCGCTGTAGTGTAAGTAACTGCAATGGGTGTGTCTCTGTACGTGCAGCTACTCCACTGTAGTGTAAGTAACTGCAATGGGTGTGTCTCTGTACGTGCAGCTACTCCGCTGTAGTGTAAGTAACTGCAATGGGTGTGTCTCTGAACGTGCAGCTACTCCGCTGTAGTGTAAGTAACTGCAACGGGTCTGTCTCTGTACGTGCAGATACTCCGCTGTAGTGTAAGTAACTGCAACGGGTCTGTCTCTGTACGTGCAGCTACTCCGCTGTAGTGTAAGTAACTGCAACGGGTCTGTCTCTGTAAGTGCAGCTGCTCCGATGTAGTGTAAGTAACTGCAACGGGTCTGTCTCTGTAAGTGCAGCTACTCCGCTGTAGTGTAAGTAACTGCAACGGGTGTGTCTCTGTACGTGCAGCTACTCCGCTGTAGTGTAAGTAATTGCAACGGGTGTGTCTCTGTACGTGCAGCTACTCCGCTGAAGTGTAAGTAACTGCAACGGGTGTGTCTCTGTACGTGCAGATACTCCGCTGTAGTGTAAGTAACTGCAACGGGTCTGTCTCTGTACGTGCAGCTACTCCGCTGTAGTGTAAGTAACTGCAACGGGTGTGTCTGTGTACATGCAGCTACTCCGCTGTAGTTTAAGTAACTGCAACGGGTCTGTCTCTGTACGTGCAGCTACTCCGCTGTAGTGTAAGTAACTGCAATGGGTGTGTCTCTGTACGTGCAGCTACTCCGCTGTAGTGTAAGTAACTGCAACGGGTGTGTCTCTGTAAGTGCAGCTGCTCCGCTGTAGTGTAAGTAACTGCAACGGGTGTGTCTCTGTACGTGCAGCTACTCCGCTGTAGTGTAAGTAACTGCAACGGGTCTGTCTCTGTACGTGCAGCTACTCCGCTGTAGTGTAAGTAACTGCAACGGGTGTGTCTCTGTATGTGCAGCTACTCCGCTGTAGTGTAAGTAACTGCAACGGGTCTGTCTCTGTACGTGCAGCTACTCCGCTGTAGTGTAAGTAACTGCAACGGGTGTGTCTCTGTACGTGCAGCTACTCCGCTGTAGTGTAAGTAACTGCAACGGGTGTGTCTCTGTACGTGCAGCTACTCCGCTGTAGTGTAAGTAACTGCAACGGGTCTGTCTCTGTACGTGCAGCTACTCCGCTGTAGTGTAAGTAACTGCAACGGGTCTGTCTCTGTACGTGCAGCTACTCCACTGTAGTGTAAGTAACTGCAACGGGTCTGTCTCTGTACGTGCAGATACTCCGCTGTAGTGTAAGTAACTGCAACGGGTGTGTCTCTGTAAGTGCAGATGCTCCGATGTAGTGTAAGTAACTGCAACGGGTCTGTCTCTGTACGTGCAGCTACTCCGCTGTAGTGTAAGTAACTGCAACGGGTCTGTCTCTGTACGTGTAGCTACTCCACTGTAGTGTAAGTAACTGCAACGGGTGTGTCTCTGTACGTGCAGCTACTCCGCTGTAGTGTAAGTAACTGCAACGGGTGTGTCTCTGTACATGCAGCTACTCCGCTGTAGTGTAAGTAACTGCAACGGGTCTGTCTCTGTACGTGTAGCTACTCCACTGTAGTGTAAGTAACTGCAACGGTTGTGTCTCTGTAAGTGCAGCTACTCTACTGTAGTGTAAGTAACTGCAACGGGTGTGTCTCTGTACGTGCAGCTACTCCGCTGTAGTGTAAGTATCTGCAACGGATCTGTCTCTGTAAGTGCAGCTACTCCACTGTAGTGTAAATAACTGCAACGGGTCTGTCTCTGTAAGTGCAGCTACTCCACTGTAGTGTAAGTAACTGCAACGGGTCTGTCTCTGTAAGTGCAGCTACTCCACTGTAGTGTAAGTAACTGCAACGGGTCTGTCTCTGTAAGTGCAGCTACTCCACTGTAGTGTAAGTAACTGCAACGGGTCTGTCTCTGTACGTGTAGCTACTCCACTGTAGTGTAAGTAACTGCAACGAGTCTGTCTCTGTACGTGTAGCTACTCCACTGTAGTGTAAGTAACTGCAACGGGTGTGTCTCTGTACATGCAGCTATTCCGCTGTAGTGTAAGTAACTGCAACGGATGTGTCTCTGTACGTGCAGCTACTCCGCTGTAGTGTAAGTAACTGCAACGGGTCTGTCTCTGTACGTGTAGCTACTCCACTGTAGTGTAAGTAACTGCAACGGGTGTGTCTCTGTACATGCAGCTATTCCGCTGTAGTGTAAGTAACTGCAACGGGTGTGTCTCTGTACGTGCAGCTACTCCGCTGTAGTGTAAGTAACTGCAACGGGTGTGTCTCTGTACATGCAGCTACTCCGCTGTAGTGTAAGTAACTGCAACGGGTCTGTCTCTGTACGTGCAGCTACTCCGCTGTAGTGTAAGTAACTGCAACGGGTGTGTCTCTGTACATGCAGCTATTCCGCTGTAGTGTAAGTAACTGCAACGGGTGTGTCTCTGTACGTGCAGCTACTCCGCTGTAGTGTAAGTAACTGCAACGGGTCTGTCTCTGTACGTGCAGCTACTCCGCTGTAGTGTAAGTAACTGCAACGGGTCTGTCTCTGTACGTGCAGCTACTCCGCTGTAGTGTAAGTAACTGCAACGGGTCTGTCTATGTAAGTGCAGCTACTCCACTGTAGTGTAAGTAACTGCAACGGGTGTGTCTCTGTACGTGCAGCTACTCCGCTGTAGTGTAACTGCAACGGGTGTGTCTCTGTACGTGCAGCTACTCCACTGTAGTGTAAGTAACTGCAACGGGTGTGTCTCTGTACGTGCAGCTACTCCACTGTAGTGTAAGTAACTGCAACGGGTCTGTCTCTGTAAGTGCAGCTGCTCCGATGTAGTGTAAGTAACTGCAACGGGTGTGTCTCTGTAAGTGCAGCTACTCCGCTGTAATTTAAGTAACTGCAACGGGTCTCTCTATGTAAGTGCAGCTACTCCACTGTAGTGTAAGTAACTGCAACGGGTGTGTCTCTGTACGTGCAGCTACTCCGCTGTAGTGTAAGTAACTGCAACGGGTGTGTCTCTGTACGTGCAGCTACTCCGCTGTAGTGTAAGTAACTGCAACGGGTGTGTCTCTGTACGTGCAGCTACTCCACTGTAGTGTAAGTAACTGCAACGGGTCTGTCTCTGTAAGTGCAGCTACTCCGCTGTAGTGTAAGTAACTGCAACGGGTGTGTCTCTGTAAGTGCAGCTACTCCGCTGTAATTTAAGTAACTGCAACGGGTCTGTCTCTGTAAGTGCAGCTACTCCGCTGTAGTGTAAGTAACGGCAACGGATCTGTCTCTGTAAGTGCAGCTACTCCGCTGTAGTGTAAGTAACTGCAACGGGTGTGTCTCTGTACATGCAGCTACTCCGCTGTAGTGTAAGTAACTGCAACGGATCTGTCTCTGTACGTGCAGCTACTCCACTGTAGTGTAAGTAACTGCAACGGTTGTGTCTATGTACGTGCAGCTACTCCGCTGTAGTGTAAGTAACTGCAACGGGTCTGTCTCTGTACGTGCAGCTACTCCACTGTAGTGTAAGTAACTGCAACGGGTGTGTCTCTGTACGTGCAGCTACTCCGCTGTAGTGTAAGTAACTGCAACGGGTCTGTGGCTGTACGTGCAGCTACTCCGCTGTAGTGTAAGTAACTGCCACGGGTCTGTCTCTGTACGTGCAGCTACTCCGCTGTAGTGTAAGTAACTGCAACGGGTGTGTCTCTGTACATGCAGCTACTCCGCTGTAGTGTAAGTAACTGCCACGGGTCTGTCTCTGTACGTGCAGCTACTCCGCTGTAGTGTAAGTAACTGCCACGGGTCTGTCTCTGTACGTGCAGCTACTCCGCTGTAGTGTAAGTAATTGCAATGGGTGTGTCTCTGTAAGTGCAGCTACTCCGCTGTAGTGTAAGTAACTGCAACGGGTCTGTCTCTGTACGTGCAGCTACTCCACTGTAGTGTAAGTAACTGCAGCAGGTCTGTCTCTGTAAGTGCAGCTATTCCACTGTAGTGTAAGTAACTGCAACGGGTGTGTCTCTGTAAGTGCAGCTACTCCGCTGTAGTGTAAGTAACTGCAACAGGTCTGTCTCTGTAAGTGCAGCTATTCCACTGTAGTGTAAGTAACTGCAACGGGTGTGTCTCTGTAAGTGCAGCTACTCCGCTGTAGTGTAAGTAACTGCAACGGGTCTGTCTCTGTACGTGCAGCTACTCCGCTGTAGTGTAAGTAACTGCAACGGGTGTGTCTCTGTACGTGCAGATACTCCGCTGTAGTGTAAGTAACTGCAACGGGTCTGTCTCTGTACGTGCAGCTACTCCGCTGTAGTGTAAGTAATTGCAACGGGTGTGTCTCTGTACGTGCAGCTACTCCGCTGTAGTGTAAGTAACTGCAACGGGTCTGTCTCTGTAAGTGCAGCTGCTCCGCTGTAGTGTAAGTAACTGCAACGGGTGTGTCTCTGTAAGTGCAGCTACTCCGCTGTATTGTAAGTAACTGCAACGGGTGTGTCTCTGTACGTGCAGCTACTCCGCTGTAGTGTAAGTAACTGCAACGAGTCTGTCTCTGTAAGTGCAGCTATTCCGCTGTAGTGTAAGTAACTGCAACGGGTGTGTCTCTGTAAGTGCAGCTACTCCGCTGTAGTGTAAGTAACTGCAATGGGTGTGTCTCTGTAAGTGCAGCTACTCCGCTGTAGTGTAAGTAACTGCAACGGGTCTGTCTCTGTAAGTGCAGCTACTCCGCTGTAGTGTAAGTAACTGCAACGAGTCTGTCTCTGTAAGTGCAGCTACTCCGCTGTAGTGTAAGTAACTGCAACGGGTGTGTCTCTGTAAGTGCAGCTACTCCGCTGTAGTGTAAGTAACTGCAACGGGTCTGTCTCTGTAAGTGCAGCTACTCCGCTGTAGTGTAAGTAACTGCAACGGGTGTGTCTCTGTAAGTGCAGCTACTCCGCTGTAGTGTAAGTAACTGCAACGGGTGTGTCTGTGTACATGCAGCTACTCCGCTGTAGTGTAAGTAACTGCAACGGGTCTGTCTCTGTACGTGCAGCTACTCCGCTGTAGTGTAAGTAACTGCAATGGGTGTGTCTCTGTACGTGCAGCTACTCCACTGTAGTGTAAGTAACTGCAATGGGTGTGTCTCTGTACGTGCAGCTACTCCGCTGTAGTGTAAGTAACTGCAATGGGTGTGTCTCTGTACGTGCAGCTACTCCGCTGTAGTGTAAGTAACTGCAACGAGTCTGTCTCTGTAAGTGCAGCTATTCCGCTGTAGTGTAAGTAACTGCAACGGGTGTGTCTCTGTAAGTGCAGCTACTCCGCTGTAGTGTAAGTAACTGCAATGGGTGTGTCTCTGTAAGTGCAGCTACTCCGCTGTAGTGTAAGTAACTGCAACGGGTCTGTCTCTGTAAGTGCAGCTACTCCGCTGTAGTGTAAGTAACTGCAACGAGTCTGTCTCTGTAAGTGCAGCTACTCCGCTGTAGTGTAAGTAACTGCAACGGGTGTGTCTCTGTAAGTGCAGCTACTCCGCTGTAGTGTAAGTAACTGCAACGGGTCTGTCTCTGTAAGTGCAGCTACTCCGCTGTAGTGTAAGTAACTGCAACGGGTGTGTCTCTGTAAGTGCAGCTACTCCGCTGTAGTGTAAGTAACTGCAACGGGTGTGTCTGTGTACATGCAGCTACTCCGCTGTAGTGTAAGTAACTGCAACGGGTCTGTCTCTGTACGTGCAGCTACTCCGCTGTAGTGTAAGTAACTGCAATGGGTGTGTCTCTGTACGTGCAGCTACTCCACTGTAGTGTAAGTAACTGCAATGGGTGTGTCTCTGTACGTGCAGCTACTCCGCTGTAGTGTAAGTAACTGCAATGGGTGTGTCTCTGTACGTGCAGCTACTCCACTGTAGTGTAAGTAACTGCAATGGGTGTGTCTCTGTACGTGCAGCTACTCCGCTGTAGTGTAAGTAACTGCAATGGGTGTGTCTCTGAACGTGCAGCTACTCCGCTGTAGTGTAAGTAACTGCAACGGGTCTGTCTCTGTACGTGCAGATACTCCGCTGTAGTGTAAGTAACTGCAACGGGTCTGTCTCTGTACGTGCAGCTACTCCGCTGTAGTGTAAGTAACTGCAACGGGTCTGTCTCTGTAAGTGCAGCTGCTCCGATGTAGTGTAAGTAACTGCAACGGGTCTGTCTCTGTAAGTGCAGCTACTCCGCTGTAGTGTAAGTAACTGCAACGGGTGTGTCTCTGTACGTGCAGCTACTCCGCTGTAGTGTAAGTAATTGCAACGGGTGTGTCTCTGTACGTGCAGCTACTCCGCTGAAGTGTAAGTAACTGCAACGGGTGTGTCTCTGTACGTGCAGATACTCCGCTGTAGTGTAAGTAACTGCAACGGGTCTGTCTCTGTACGTGCAGCTACTCCGCTGTAGTGTAAGTAACTGCAACGGGTGTGTCTGTGTACATGCAGCTACTCCGCTGTAGTTTAAGTAACTGCAACGGGTCTGTCTCTGTACGTGCAGCTACTCCGCTGTAGTGTAAGTAACTGCAATGGGTGTGTCTCTGTACGTGCAGCTACTCCGCTGTAGTGTAAGTAACTGCAACGGGTGTGTCTCTGTAAGTGCAGCTGCTCCGCTGTAGTGTAAGTAACTGCAACGGGTGTGTCTCTGTACGTGCAGCTACTCCGCTGTAGTGTAAGTAACTGCAACGGGTCTGTCTCTGTACGTGCAGCTACTCCGCTGTAGTGTAAGTAACTGCAACGGGTGTGTCTCTGTACGTGCAGCTACTCCGCTGTAGTGTAAGTAACTGCAACGGGTCTGTCTCTGTACGTGCAGCTACTCCGCTGTAGTGTAAGTAACTGCAACGGGTGTGTCTCTGTACGTGCAGCTACTCCGCTGTAGTGTAAGTAACTGCAACGGGTGTGTCTCTGTACGTGCAGCTACTCCGCTGTAGTGTAAGTAACTGCAACGGGTCTGTCTCTGTACGTGCAGCTACTCCGCTGTAGTGTAAGTAACTGCAACGGGTCTGTCTCTGTACGTGCAGCTACTCCACTGTAGTGTAAGTAACTGCAACGGGTCTGTCTCTGTACGTGCAGATACTCCGCTGTAGTGTAAGTAACTGCAACGGGTGTGTCTCTGTAAGTGCAGATGCTCCGATGTAGTGTAAGTAACTGCAACGGGTCTGTCTCTGTACGTGCAGCTACTCCGCTGTAGTGTAAGTAACTGCAACGGGTCTGTCTCTGTACGTGTAGCTACTCCACTGTAGTGTAAGTAACTGCAACGGGTGTGTCTCTGTACGTGCAGCTACTCCGCTGTAGTGTAAGTAACTGCAACGGGTGTGTCTCTGTACATGCAGCTACTCCGCTGTAGTGTAAGTAACTGCAACGGGTCTGTCTCTGTACGTGTAGCTACTCCACTGTAGTGTAAGTAACTGCAACGGTTGTGTCTCTGTAAGTGCAGCTACTCTACTGTAGTGTAAGTAACTGCAACGGGTGTGTCTCTGTACGTGCAGCTACTCCGCTGTAGTGTAAGTATCTGCAACGGATCTGTCTCTGTAAGTGCAGCTACTCCACTGTAGTGTAAGTAACTGCAACGGGTCTGTCTCTGTAAGTGCAGCTACTCCACTGTAGTGTAAGTAACTGCAACGGGTCTGTCTCTGTAAGTGCAGCTACTCCACTGTAGTGTAAGTAACTGCAACGGGTCTGTCTCTGTAAGTGCAGCTACTCCACTGTAGTGTAAGTAACTGCAACGGGTCTGTCTCTGTACGTGTAGCTACTCCACTGTAGTGTAAGTAACTGCAACGAGTCTGTCTCTGTACGTGTAGCTACTCCACTGTAGTGTAAGTAACTGCAACGGGTGTGTCTCTGTACATGCAGCTATTCCGCTGTAGTGTAAGTAACTGCAACGGGTGTGTCTCTGTACGTGCAGCTACTCCGCTGTAGTGTAAGTAACTGCAACGGGTCTGTCTCTGTACGTGTAGCTACTCCACTGTAGTGTAAGTAACTGCAACGGGTGTGTCTCTGTACATGCAGCTATTCCGCTGTAGTGTAAGTAACTGCAACGGGTGTGTCTCTGTACGTGCAGCTACTCCGCTGTAGTGTAAGTAACTGCAACGGGTGTGTCTCTGTACATGCAGCTACTCCGCTGTAGTGTAAGTAACTGCAACGGGTCTGTCTCTGTACGTGCAGCTACTCCGCTGTAGTGTAAGTAACTGCAACGGGTGTGTCTCTGTACATGCAGCTATTCCGCTGTAGTGTAAGTAACTGCAACGGGTGTGTCTCTGTACGTGCAGCTACTCCGCTGTAGTGTAAGTAACTGCAACGGGTGTGTCTCTGTACGTGCAGCTACTCCGCTGTAGTGTAAGTAACTGCAACGGGTCTGTCTCTGTACGTGCAGCTACTCCGCTGTAGTGTAAGTAACTGCAACGGGTCTGTCTATGTAAGTGCAGCTACTCCGCTGTAGTGTAACTGCAACGGGTGTGTCTCTGTACGTGCAGCTACTCCACTGTAGTGTAAGTAACTGCAACGGGTGTGTCTCTGTACGTGCAGCTACTCCACTGTAGTGTAAGTAACTGCAACGGGTCTGTCTCTGTAAGTGCAGCTGCTCCGATGTAGTGTAAGTAACTGCAACGGGTGTGTCTCTGTAAGTGCAGCTACTCCGCTGTAATTTAAGTAACTGCAACGGGTCTCTCTATGTAAGTGCAGCTACTCCACTGTAGTGTAAGTAACTGCAACGGGTGTGTCTCTGTACGTGCAGCTACTCCGCTGTAGTGTAAGTAACTGCAACGGGTGTGTCTCTGTACGTGCAGCTACTCCGCTGTAGTGTAAGTAACTGCAACGGGTGTGTCTCTGTACGTGCAGCTACTCCACTGTAGTGTAAGTAACTGCAACGGGTCTGTCTCTGTAAGTGCAGCTACTCCGCTGTAGTGTAAGTAACTGCAACGGGTGTGTCTCTGTAAGTGCAGCTACTCCGCTGTAATTTAAGTAACTGCAACGGGTCTGTCTCTGTAAGTGCAGCTACTCCGCTGTAGTGTAAGTAACGGCAACGGATCTGTCTCTGTAAGTGCAGCTACTCCGCTGTAGTGTAAGTAACTGCAACGGGTGTGTCTCTGTACATGCAGCTACTCCGCTGTAGTGTAAGTAACTGCAACGGATCTGTCTCTGTACGTGCAGCTACTCCACTGTAGTGTAAGTAACTGCAACGGTTTTGTCTATGTACGTGCAGCTACTCCGCTGTAGTGTAAGTAACTGCAACGGGTCTGTCTCTGTACGTGCAGCTACTCCACTGTAGTGTAAGTAACTGCAACGGGTGTGTCTCTGTACGTGCAGCTACTCCGCTGTAGTGTAAGTAACTGCAACGGGTCTGTGGCTGTACGTGCAGCTACTCCGCTGTAGTGTAAGTAACTGCCACGGGTCTGTCTCTGTACGTGCAGCTACTCCGCTGTAGTGTAAGTAACTGCAACGGGTGTGTCTCTGTACATGCAGCTACTCCGCTGTAGTGTAAGTAACTGCCACGGGTCTATCTCTGTACGTGCAGCTACTCCGCTGTAGTGTAAGTAACTGCCACGGGTCTGTCTCTGTACGTGCAGCTACTCCGCTGTAGTGTAAGTAATTGCAATGGGTGTGTCTCTGTAAGTGCAGCTACTCCGCTGTAGTGTAAGTAACTGCAACGGGTCTGTCTCTGTACGTGCAGCTACTCCACTGTAGTGTAAGTAACTGCAGCAGGTCTGTCTCTGTAAGTGCAGCTATTCCACTGTAGTGTAAGTAACTGCAACGGGTGTGTCTCTGTAAGTGCAGCTACTCCGCTGTAGTCTAAGTAACTGCAACGGGTCTGTCTCTGTACGTGCAGCTACTCCGCTGTAGTGTAAGTAACTGCAACGGGTGTGTCTCTGTAAGTGCAGCTACTCCGCTGTAGTGTAAGTAACTGCAACGGGTGTGTCTCTGTACGTGCAGCTACTCCGCTGTAGTGTAAGTAACTGCAACGGGTCTGTCTCTGTACGTGCAGCTACTCCGCTGTAGTGTAAGTAACTGCAACGGGTGTGTCTCTGTAAGTGCAGCTGCTCCGCTGTAGTGTAAGTAACTGCAACGGGTCTGTCTCTGTAAGTGCAGCTACTCCACTGTAGTGTAAGTAACTGCAACGGGTCTGTCTCTGTAAGTGCAGCTACTCCGCTGTAGTGTAAGTAACTGCAACGGGTGTGTCTCTGTAAGTGCACCTACTCCGCTGTAGTGTAAGTAACTGCAACGGGTGTGTCTCTGTGAGTGCAGCTACTCCGCTGTAGTGTATGTAACTGCAACGGGTCTTTTTCTGTAAGTGCAGCTACTCCGCTGTAGTGTATGTAATTACCGCTTTGTCCAGAGGCGGAACTGTGGGAGGCAGTGGAGTCGGCTTCCGCCGGGCTCCTGACCTCAAGGGGGCACTTCTCCTCCACTGTCTACCGCTGACGATCGCTCGCTGCTACTTCCAGTTAAGCAAGCCAGCCGAGTGAAGCTCTTTGTTCCTCCATCAGGCTGATGATAGTCAAAGGTAGGCACTGGCCTCAAGCTGCACTGTGGTGGGGGAGGTGTAGTTGGGGGTGCTGGGGGGGCTTTGATAAATGTTGGAAGCACTGTGTTTTGTGTGTGAATGTTTTAAGTGAGGTGTGTGTGCTTTTAAGGAAAGTTGTGTGTTCAAGTAAAAGAGGCATGTGTGGGTGTGTAAGTGAGAGGCATGTGTGAGAGGCATATGTGTGTGTGTAGGTGAGAGGCATATGTGTGTGTGTGTGTGTGTGTGTGTGTAAGTGAGAGGCATGTGTGTGAGAGGCGTGTGTGTAAAAGAGAGGAGGCGTGTGTGTGTGTGTGTGTGTGTGTGTGTGTAAGTGAGAGGCATGTGTGTTTGAGGCATGTGTGTAAGTGAGAGGCGTGTGTGTATAAGTGAGAGGTATGTGTGTGTAAGTGAGAGGCGTGTGTGTGTGTAAGTGAGAGGTATGTGTGTGTAAAAGGCATGCGTGTGTGTGAGAGGCACGTGTGTGTGTGAGAGGTATGTGTGTGTAAGTGAGAAGCGTGTGTGTGTGTGTGTGAGAGGTATGTGTGTGTAAGTGAGAGGCATGCGTGTGTGTGAGAGGCACGTGTGTGTGTGTGTGTGTGTGTGTGTGTGTGTGTGGCATGTGTGTGGCATGTGTGTGTAAATGAGAGGCATGTGTGTGTGTATAAGTGAGAGACGTGTGTATGTGTGTGTAAGTGAGAGGTGTGTGTGTGTGTGTGTGTGTGTGTGTGTGAGAGGCGTGTGTGTAAGTGAGGTGTGTGTGTATATAAGTGAGAGGCATGTGTGTGAGAGGCATGTGTGTGTGTATGTGTGAGGCATGTGTGTGTGTGTGTGTGAGAGGCATGTGTGTGTGAGGCATGTGTGTGTAAGTGAGAGGCATGTGTGTGAGGCATGTGTGTGTGTGTAAGTGAGAGGCATGTGTGTGAGAGGCATGTGTGTGTGAGAGGTATGTGTGTGAGGCATGTGTGTGTGTGTGTGTGTGTGTGTGTGTGAGGCATGTGTGTGTAAGTGAGAGACATGTCACAGAGGCGACCGTTAGGAAGACTGACAGGAAGGAGGCGTGGATGGGCGGATCCGGACCGTTGGAGCCGTTTTCAGGGAGTGGTGAGTAAAACGCAGTCGTGTCCAGGACAACGGAGGGCGGAGGAGTGACGTCAAAGCCTGGCCCATCATCGCTGGATCCATCGCACAGGGTAAGTATGTCCAGGGCTAGACTACTTCTGCTTGAACTTTTTTTAGCTTAGCAGGACTGCACAAGCGATCGCACCCTGCTAAGCTACAATACACTCCCCCATAGACGTGGATATTGATCGCACCCTGCTAAGCTACAATACACTCCCCCATAGGCGTGGACTATTGATCGCACCCTGCTAAGCTACAATACACTCCCCCATAGGCGTGGACTATTGATCGCACCCTGCTAAGCTACAATACACTCCCCCATAGACGTGGACTATTGATCGCATCCCTGCTAAGCTAAAATACACTCCCCCATAGGCGTGAACTATTGATCGCACCCTGCTAAGCTAAAATACACTCCCCCATAGGCGTGGACTATTGATCGCACCCTGCTAAGCTAAAATACACTCCCCCATAGGCGTGGACTATTGATCGCACCCTGCTAAGCTAAAATACACTCCCCCATAGGCGTGGACTATTGATCGCACCCTGCTAAGCTAAAATACACTCCCCATAGGCGTGGACTGTTGATCGCATCCCTGCTAAGCTAAAATACACTCCCCCATAGGCGTGGACTATTGATAGCACCCTGCTAAGCTAAAATACACTCCCCTATAGGCGTGGACTATTGATCGCACCCTGCTAAGCTACAATACACTCCCCCATAGGCGTGGACTATTGATCGCACCCTGCTAAGCTACAATACACTCCCCCATAGGCGTGGACTATTAATCGCACCCTGCTAAGCTAAAATACACTCCCCCATAGGCGTGGACTATTGATCGCACCCTGCTAAGCTACAATACACTCCCCCATAGGCGTGGACTATTGATCGCACCCTGCTAAGCTACAATACACTCCCCCATAGGTGTGGACTATTGATCGCACCCTGCTAAGCTACAATACACTCCCCCATAGGCGTGGACTATTGATCGCACCCTGCTAAGCTACAATACACTCCCCCATAGGCGTGGACTATTGATCGCACCCTGCTAAGCTGCAATACACTCCCCCATAGGCGTGGATTATTGATCGCAGCAGCAGCTAAAAGTTGCTGGCTGCGATCAACCCGGAATGACCACCTATGTACAGAGCACACACCTGGTCTGGGTACACGCTACATTACAAATATATAGAGGGGTGTCCATTTCTGAATGTGTGTGTGTGTGTGTGTGAGGCGTGTGTGTGTGTGAGGCGCGCGTGTGTGTGTGTGAGAGGCATGTGTGTGTTTAAGTGAAAGCGGGGTGTGTGCGTTTTTAAGTTTAGGAGGCATATGTGTGAGTGAAAGAGGCATGTGTGTGTGTAAGTGAAAGGCGTTTGTGTTAAAGTGAAAGCGTTGTGTGTGTGTTTAAGTGAATGAGGTGTTTGTGTGTTTTTTATATATATCGGCACACCGCTGCGCCAAAGCATCTCCATGGAGACCTGCTGGAGGGTGAGGGAGCACAGTAGGTGTACTGTAAAGGTATTCTGATGTCTGTTTTATTGTAATGACTGACTGGGAGTGCCGTCCACTTTTCATGTGTATCTATATTACTATTGGGAAAGGTACCTGAGCACGCTACTACTGTTCACCCTGAGTGCCGGATAGTTAAATGGGGTATGTGTGTGTATATGTAGGGGTGCACCAACATTTATCATGGCTCCGGGCGACTAGGACGAACTTATGCCACTGGCTTCGTCGGCCCTGTGCTGACTGCAGAGCTGCTGAAATCACTGGGAAAATGTCTCCGGTGATTCGCGCATGTGCAATAGAGATGTCCCCGGGAACGCGGTGTGGGTGACATGTTCACGGAGATCTGTACATGCGCAGCAGACTCTGGCACAATGTTAGAGTCTATTGCACCGACAAAGAGCAGGGGGCCCAATCGAAGCCTGCACATGGGCCTCATCCTCTCTTACAGCAAGTTACCTGGATTCAGTCTCCGCCCCTGTTCTTTATCATAATGGGAAGCAACATACGGGATCCCGGCGGTCAGTATACTGATGCCAGGATCCCGAGGAAGGACGCATTGCTGGCGTCAAGATACTGAAGCGGCTCGAGATGCTGGCGTCACATTACTGACAGCCGACATCTTAATCGTCCTCTCAGTGGGATGCACTGCCGTCCTGCTGTGGAGGAGGGTTAGGTTTAGGCTGCAGAAAGGGGGATAGGGTTAGGCTGCAGCGCAGGGAGGGTTAGGGACCGGGGAGGGTTAGGCTGCAGCGCAGGGAGGGTTAGGGACCGGGGAGGGTTAGGCTGCAGCGCAGGGAGGGTTAAGGACCGGGGAGGGAGGGTTAGGGTTAGGCTGCAGCGCAGGGAGGGTTAGGGACCGGGGAGGGTTAGGGTTAGGCTGCAGAGCAGGGAGGGATAGGGACCAGGGAGGGAGGGTTAGGGTTAGGCTGCAGCGCAGAGAGGGTTAGGGACTGGGGAGGGAAGGTTAGGGTTAGGCTGCAGCGCAGGGAGGGTTAGGGACTGGGGAGGGAGGGTTAGGGTTTAGGCTGCAGCGCAGGGAGGGTTAGGGACCGGGGAGGGTTAGGGTTAGGCTGCAGCGCAGGGAGGGTTAGAAACAAGGGAGAGTTAGGCTGCAGCGCAGGAAGGATTAGGGACCGGGGAGGGTTAGGGTTAGGCTGCAGCGCAGGGAGGGTTAGGGACCGGGGAGGGTTAGGCTGCAGCGCAGAGAGGGTTAGGGACTGGGGAGGGAAGGTTAGGGACCGGGGAGGGAGGGTTATGGTTAGGCTGCAGGGAGGGTTAGGGACCGGGGAGGGTTAGGGTTAGGCTGCAGGGAGGGTTAGGGACCGGGGAGGGTTAGGCTGCAGCGCAGAGAGGGTTAGGGACTGGGGAGGGAAGGTTAGGGTTAGGCTGCAGCGCAGGGAGGGTTAGGGACCGGGGAGGGAGGGTTAGGCTGCAGCGCAGGGAGGGTTAGGGACCGGGGAGGGTTAGGGACCGGGGAGGGTTAGGCTGCAGCGCAGAGAGGGTTAGGGACTGGGGAGGGAAGGTTAGGGTTATGCTGCAGCGCAGGGAGGGTTAGGGACCGGGGAGGGAAGGTTAGGGTCATGCTGCAGTGCAGGGAGGGTTAGGGACCGGGGAGGGAAGGTTAGGGTTATGCTGCAGCGCAGGGAGGGTTAGGGTTATGCTGCAGCGCAGGGAGGGTTAGGGACCGGGGAGGGAAGGTTAGGGTTATGCTGCAGCGCAGGGAGGGTTAGGGACTGGGGAGGGAAGGTTAGGGTTATGCTGCAGCGCAGGGAGGGTTAGGGTTAGGATGCAGCGCAGAGAGGGTTAGGGAACGGGAGGGAGGGTTAGGGTTAGGCTGCAGCGCAGAGAGGGTTAGGGACCGGGGAGGGTTAGGCTGCAGCGCAGGGAGGGTTAGGGGCCGGGGAGGGAGGGTTAGGGTTAGGATGCAGCGCAGGGAGGGTTAGGGTTAGGCACATAGAAGGGAGGTTAGGGTTAGGCATCAGGCGGGAAGGGTTAGGCACCACCGGGGAGGGTTAGGGTAGGGGGAAGAGGAGGGTTTGGGGGCTTCCTGGGGGGCTGTCGGGATTCTGATAGACGGGATGCCGCTGTTGGAATTCTAACCGCCGGCATCCCATCAGCAAATCCTAGTGATCCCATTATAACACTCCCGTACCCTGTTTCCTCCCCAGTTGTCTCCTTCGTTTTCTTTATGAAAGCATAACCCGGAAACAGGGCTCACAGAAGTCTGACATATTAATGGGGCACCCATACCGTATCATATGTGGTCTCATAGTTCTACATTTCCTCCTATTCTTCCCTTCATGTCCCCATAAGGTAAAACTGGTGTAGGAATGTAATGTTACTTGTGGACCACCCTTGGGGCCATCTGGGGTCTGAATTATGCGGAAATAATAAGAGGCGTATCTCAATCAAAAGGGTAAGCTCCTGGGAACCAGTCCAGCAACAGCCATGGTTCTGTCAGTCACATGTGCCCCGGCCGGCGGCCCGCACTCTACCTGTGATACTCATGTCAGGAGATACTGGCTTGGACAACATTTCTGTCATGCCTAATCCTGATTTATCAGTCATCCCCCGAGGTATCCCAGTGTCTCAGAAAACCCCTAGTGGTCATGACAGAGGCCGGCTACGCCTACTAACCCGCAAGCTGGTCCTTCAGATCCTCCATATGCTGCTCAGAGCACTCTGAGGCCTCTTTAATGGCGTCTTCCTTCTGAGCCTCCAGCTGGTGGATCTCCTGCATCAGGTCCTCCTTCAGTTTCCCGATCTCAGACTCGTAGGCAGAGATCTGCACCCAGAAACAGCGAGGCAGCCGATCATTTTCCTTATCACTATCCATGTGCAAGAGGATCAGACGGACAATAATCCTTCATCTCACAGCTCTCCATAATGAGCACAACGATAAGTGCACTAACCCCAGGAACTTTCCATGATAAAAGCAGGAGTGTACAAAGCATTTCCCAGGAAACCCGAAACAAAGACCCAGCCCCAGGATCCATCATTGTCTACACAATGGCAGGACTGGAATCTATCCAGTGTAAGAACCACCTGGTAACACCAATCTCCTACCTTAGCCTGCAGGGTGGAGGTCAGGTCTCCGGATCTCCTCAGCTGCTCCTCCAGATGCTGACACTTCTCACCTTGGTGGGAGACTTGGTCCAGCAGCGCCCGGTTTCTCTCCTCAGCGTGTTCTAGGCATTGCAGCAGCCTGGGGGACTCCACCGTTTGGGTCACGTACTTCAGCGATGGGAGAGACAAAAACATTCCTGTTACACGGAGGCCTTACTGCCCAAGTCCCCCCCCTCGTGCAGCCTGGCACTGGAGGCCCACGGGATGGTCACTGATTTTTTTTCAGTCTCAATCAAAAATCAGACTGGTTATGCATTTACTATCCGTGCTCTTTAGAATCCAGCAGTTTAGTAAATACCTGTGTGCCGCTAGGCTGAAATGCCCTGTCTGTATCTTACTGATGGTACAGGGTGTTCCTGCTCTGCACCCCCCAATTTCTCCCCTCCGGCTGCACACCTCTGCTCCTCCTAATCCCTACTACAAAGGGTGAGAATCATCATTCTGCTCCAGGTTCCTGCACTACTATTACCTGGTGTCACCTGTGATTTACACAGAGGAGCTAGCACTCTAATCAGTTCTCTGGTTGTCCCGCATTGAACCCATTGCCCTGACGACTACCCAGCTGTCCTGATCCTAAGTAAGCGGTCAGAAGAAACCAGCCAGTGTCACCAGCAAAGAGGCGCTGCGGCAGCTGTACTAACAGTTGGCAATTTACAATGCAGCTACAGCTCTAGCAGCAACTATTTTCCTACAGCTAATGACAGAGACAGCGGCTGGTGTACCGTGGGCAGGAGAGGTCTAGAATCACAGGAAACTCATAAGAAAAACATGTCAGCCAATCCCGTCACAGGGTAAATAAGAATAATACAGTATTGTACACCTTGGTGAATGTCTGAGTAATATTACTTACCTGGAGTGTCATTTTGTTTGGTACCTGTATGTACATTTATCTGTCACCTGTGTAACTCCACCTGTCATCTCTACCTACTCCTACTACCTGTCACCTGTACTTACTGATACTACCTGTCACCTGTGCGTTTCCTACTACCTACCACCTGTACTTACTGATACTACCTGTCACCTGTACTTACTGATACTACCTGTCACCTGTGCGTTTCCTACTACCTACCACCTGTACTTACTGATACTACCTGTCACCTGTACTTACTGATACTACCTGTCACCTGTGCTTTTCCTACTACCTTCCACCTGTACTTACTGATACTACCTGTCACCTGTGCTTACTGATACTACCTGTCACCTGTACTTACTGATACTACCTGTCACCTGTGCGTTTCCTACTACCTACCACCTGTACTTACTGATACTACCTGTCACCTGTACTTACTGATACTACCTGTCACCTGTGCGTTTCCTACTACCTACCACCTGTACTTACTGATACTACCTGTCACCTGTACTTACTGATACTACCTGTCACCTGTGCTTTTCCTACTACCTTCCACCTGTACTTACTGATACTACCTGTCATCTCTACCTACTCCTACTACCTGTCACCTGTACTTACTGATACTACCTGTCACCTGTACTTACTGATACTACCTGTCACCTGTGCGTTTCCTACTACCTACCACCTGTACTTACTGATACTACCTGTCACCTGTACTTACTGATACTACCTGTCACCTGTGCTTTTCCTACTACCTTCCACCTGTACTTACTGATACTACCTGTCACCTGTACTTACTGATACTACCTGTCACCTGTACTTACTGATACTACCTGTCACCTGTACTTACTGATACTACCTGTCACCTGTGCGTTTCCTACTACCTACCACCTGTACTTACTGATACTACCTGTCACCTGTACTTACTGATACTACCTGTCACCTGTGCTTTTCCTACTACCTTCCACCTGTACTTACTGATACTACCTGTCATCTCTACCTACTCCTACTACCTGTCACCTGTACTTACTGATACTACCTGTCACCTGTGCGTTTCCTACTACCTACCACCTGTACTTACTGATACTACCTGTCACCTGTACTTACTGATACTACCTGTCACCTGTGCGTTTCCTACTACCTGTCACCTGTATTTACTGATACTACCTGTCACCTGTACTTACTGATACTACCGGTCACTTGTGCGTTTCCTACTACCTACCACCTGTACTTACTGATACTACCTGTCACCTGTACTTACTGATACTACCTGTCACCTGTACTTACTGATACTACCTGTCACCTGTGCATTTCCTACTACCTACCACCTGTACTTACTGATACTACCTGTCACCTGTACTTACTGATACTACCGGTCACCTGTGCTTTTCCTACTACCTACCACCTGTACTTACTGATACTATCTGTCACCTGTACTTACTGATACTACCTGTCACCTGTGCTTTTCCTACTACCTACCACCTGTACTTACTGATACTATCTGTCACCTGTGCGTTTCCTACTACCTACCACCTGTACTTACTGATACTACCTGTCACCTGTGCGTTTCCTACTACCTGTCACCTGTACATACTGATACTACCTGTCACCTGTACTTACTGATACTACCTGTCACCTGTACTTACTGAAACTACCTGTCACCTGTGCGTTTCCTACTACCTGTCACCTGTACATGCTGATACTATCTGTCACCTGTGCGTTTCCTACTACCTGTCACCTGTACTTACTGATAATACCTGTCACCTGTACTTACTGATATTACCTGTCACCTGTACTTACTGATACTAGCTGTCACCTGTGCGTTTCCTACTACCTGTCACCTGTGCGTTTCCTACTACCTGTCACCTGTATTTACTGATATTACCTGTCACCTGTGCGTTTCCTACTACCTGTCACCTGTACTTACTGAAACTACCTGTCACCTGTATTTACTGATACTACCTGTCTCCTGTATTTACTGATACTACCTGTCACTTGTGCGTTTCCTACTACCTACCACCTGTACTTACTGATACTACCTGTCACCTGTGCGTTTCCTACTACCTACCACCTGTACTTACTGATACTACCTGTCACCTGTGCGTTTCCTACTACCTGTCACCTGTACTTACTGATACTACCTGTCACCTGTACTTACTGATACTACCTGTCACCTGTACTTACTGATACTAGCTGTCACCTGTGCGTTTCCTACTACCTGTCACCTGTGCGTTTCCTACTACCTGTCACCTGTGCATTTCCTACTACCTGTCACCTGTATTTACTGATACTACCTGTCACCTGTGCGTTTCCTACTACCTGTCACCTGTGCGTTTCCTACTACCTGTCACCTGTGCGTTTCCTACTACCTGTCACCTGTACTTACTGAAACTACATGTCACCTGTATTTACTGATACTACCTGTCACCTGTATTTACTGATACTACCTGTCACTTGTGCGTTTCCTACTACCTACCACCTGTACTTACTGATACTACCTGTCACCTGTACTTACTGATACTACCTGTCACCTGTGCGTTTCCTACTACCTACCACCTGTACTTACTGATACTACCTGTCACCTGTACTTACTGATACTACCTGTCACCTGTGCTTTTCCTACTACCTTCCACCTGTACTTACTGATACTATCTGTCACCTGTACTTACTGATACTACCTGTCACCTGTGCGTTTCCTACTACCTGTCACCTACACATGCTGATACTACCTGTCACCTGTACTTACTGATACTACCTGTCACCTGTACTTACTGATACTACCTGTCACCTGTGCGTTTCCTACTACCTGTCACCTGTACTTACTGATACTACCTGTCACCTGTACTTACTGATACTACCTGTCACCTTTACTTACTGATACTAGCTGTCACCTGTGCGTTTCCTACTACCTGTCACCTGTGCGTTTCCTACTACCTGTCACCTGTGCGTTTCCTACTACCTGTCACCTGTATTTACTGATACTACCTGTCACCTGTGCATTTCCTACTACCTGTCACCTGTACTTACTGATACTACCTGTCACCTGTGCGTTTCCTACTACCTGTCACCTGTACTTACTGAAACTACCTGTCACCTGTATTTACTGATACTACCTGTCACTTGTGCGTTTCCTACTACCTACCACATGTACTTACTGATACTACCTGTCACCTGTACTTACTGATACTATCTGTCACCTGTACTTACTGATACTACCTGTCACCTGTACTTACTGATACTAGCTGTCACCTGTACTTACTGATACTAGCTGTCACCTGTACTTACTGATACTACCTGTCACCTTTACTTACTGATACTAGCTGTCACCTGTGCGTTTCCTACTACCTGTCACCTGTGCGTTTCCTACTACCTGTCACCTGTGCGTTTCCTACTACCTGTCACCTGTATTTACTGATACTACCTGTCACCTGTGCATTTCCTACTACCTGTCACCTGTACTTACTGATACTACCTGTCACCTGTACTTACTGAAACTACCTGTCACCTGTATTTACTGATACTACCTGTCACTTGTGCGTTTCCTACTACCTGTCACTTGTGCGTTTCCTACTACCTACCACATGTACTTACTGAAACTACCTGTCACCTGTATTTACTGATACTACCTGTCACCTGTGCGTTTCCTACTACCTGTCACCTGTACTTACTGAAACTACCTGTCACCTGTATTTACTGATACTACCTGTCACTTGTGCGTTTCCTACTACCTGTCACTTGTGCGTTTCCTACTACCTACCACATGTACTTACTGATACTACCTGTCACCTGTGCGTTTCCTACTACCTGTCACCTGTACTTACTGATACTACCTGTCACCTGTACTTACTGATACTACCTGTCACCTGTGCATTTCCTACTACCTGTCACCTGTACATGCTGATACTACCTGTCACCTGTACTTACTGATACTATCTGTCACCTGTACTTACTGATACTTCCTGTCATCTGTGCGTTTCCTACTACCTGTCACCTGTACTTACTGATACTACCTATCACCTGTGCGTTTCCTACTACCTGTCACCTGTACATACTGATACTACCTGTCACCTGTACGTTTCCTACTACCTGTCACCTGTACATACTGATACTATCTGTCACCTGTACTTACTGATACTACCTGTCACCTGTGCGGTTCCTACTACCTGTCACCTGTACTTACTGATACTAGCTGTCACTTGTGCATTTCCTACTACCTGTCACCTGTACTTACTGATACTACCTGTCACCTGTACTTACTGATAGTACCTGTCACCTGTGCATTTCCTACTACCTACCACCTGTACTTACTGATACTACCTGTCACCTGTACAAACTGATACTATCTGTCACCTGTACTTACTGATACTAGCTGTCACCTGTACTTACTGATACTAGCTGTCACCTGTACTTACTGATACTACCTGTCACCTGTACTTACTGATACTACCTGTCACCTGTGCATTTCCTACTACCTACCACCTGTACTAACTGATACTACCTGTCACCTGTGCGTTTCCTACTACCTGTCACCTGTACTTACTGATACTACCTGTCACCTGTGCGTTTCCTACTACCTATCACCTGTACATACTGATACTATCTGTCACCTGTACTTACTGATACTGTCACCTGTGCGTTTCCTACTACCTACCACCTGTACTTACTGATACTAGCTGTCACCTGTACTTACTGATACTGTCACCTGTACTTACTGATACTACCTGTCACCTGTGCATTACCTACTACCTGTCACCTGTACTTACTGATACTACCTGTCACCTGTGCGTTTCCTACTACCTGTCACTTGTACTTACTGATACTACCTGTCACCTGTACTTACTGATACTACCTGTCACCTGTGCGTTTCCTACTACCTGTTACCTGTACTTACTGATACTACCTGTCACCTGTGCGTTTCCTACTACCTGTCAGCTGTACTTACTGATACTACCTGTCACCTGTGCATTTCCTACTACCTGTCACCTGTACTTACTGATACTACCTGTCACCTGTACTTACTGAAACTACCTGTCACCTGTATTTACTGATACTACCTGTCACTTGTGCGTTTCCTACTACCTGTCACTTGTGCGTTTCCTACTACCTACCACATGTACTTACTGAAACTACCTGTCACCTGTATTTACTGATACTACCTGTCACCTGTGCGTTTCCTACTACCTGTCACCTGTACTTACTGAAACTACCTGTCACCTGTATTTACTGATACTACCTGTCACTTGTGCGTTTCCTACTACCTACCACCTGTACTTACTGATACTACCTGTCACCTGTGCGTTTCCTACTACCTGTCACCAGTACTTACTGATACTACCTGTCATCTCTACCTACTCCTACTACCTGTCACCTGTACTTACTGATACTACCTGTCATCTCTACCTACTCCTACTACCTGTCACCTGTACTTACTGATACTACCTGTCACCTGTGCATTTCCTACTACCTGTCACCTGTACTTACTGATACTACCTGTCACCTGTGCGTTTCCTACTACCTGTCACCTGTACTTACTATTACTACCTGTCACCTGTACTTACTGATACTAACTGTCACTCGTTCCTACCTGTCATCTGCTTCTATACCAACCACAGTACCTGTCAACCGTTGTCACCATTATTATTTATTAATAGTTGCTACTCCAACTTCCTGTCACGCTGCTCACACCAACTACCTGTCACCCATTCCTACTCCAACTACCTGTCACCTAATCCTACTCCAACTACCTGTCACCCATTCCTACTCCAACTACCTGTCACCCATTCCTACTCCAACTACCTGTCATCCTCTCTCACACCAACTGTCACCCATTCCTACATCAACTACCTGTCACCCATTCCTACTCCAACTACCTATCACCCTGCTCACACCAACTACCTGTCACCCATTCCTACTCCAACTACCTGTCACCCGTTCCTACTCCAACTACCTGTCATCCTCTCTCACACCAACTGTCACCCATTCCTACATCAACTACCTGTCACCCATTCCTACTCCAACTACCTATCACCCTGCTCACACCAACTACCTGTCACCCATTCCTACTCCAACTTCCTGTCACCCATTCCTACTCCAACTTCCTGTCACCCATTCCTACTCCAACTTCCTGTCACCCTGCTCACACCAACTACATGTCACCCATTCCTACATCAACTACCTGTCACCCATTCCTACTCCAACTTCCTGTCACCCATTCCTACTCCAACTTCCTGTCACCCATTCCTATTCCAACTTCCTGTCACCCTGCTCACACCAACTACCTGTCACCCATTCCTACTCCAACTTCCTGTCACCCATTCCTATTCCAACTTCCTGTCACCCTGCTCACACCAACTACATGTCACCCATTCCTACTCCAACTTCCTGTCACCCGTTCCTACTCCAACTTCCTGTCACCCTGCTCACACCAACTACATGTCACCCATTCCTACTCCAACTACCGGTCACCCGTTCTCCCACCAATTACATGTCACCTGTTCATAATGCAAATTCCTGTTACTCGTTCCTAATACTGTACCTGTCACCTGTTCTCATACCAACTACATGTCACCCATTCCTACTCCAACTACCTGTCACCTGTTCCTACTGCAACTTCTAGTCACACGTTCCTACTCCAACTTCCTGTCACCCGTTCCTACTCCAACTACATGTCACCCGTTCCTACTCCAACTACATGTCACCCATTCCTACTCCAACTACCGGTCACCCGTTCTCCCACCAATTACATGTCACCTGTTCATAATGCAAATTCCTGTTACTCGTTCCTAATACTGTACCTGTCACCTGTTCTCATACCAACTACATGTCACCCATTCCTACTCCAACTTTCTGTCACCTGTTCTCACACCAACTACCTGTCACCTGTTCCTACTGCAACTTCCTGTCACCCGTTCCTACTGCAACTGCCTGTCACATGTTCCAACTCCAACTTCCAGTCACACGTTCCTACTCCAATTACCTGTCTCCCATTCCTACTTTAACTTCCTGTCACCCATTCCTACTCCTACTTCCTGTCACCCATTCCTACTCCCACTTCGTGTCACCCATTCCTACTCCCACTTCGTGTCACCCATTCCTACTCCCACTTCGTGTCACCCATTCCTACTCCCACTTCGTGTCACCCATTCCTACTCCCACTTCGTGTCACCCATTCCTACTCCCACTTCGTGTCACCCATTCCTACTCCCACTTCCTGTCAAACGTTCTCACACCAACTATATTACACATGTTCCTACTTCAACTATCTGTGACCTTTTCCTACTCAAACTACAAGTCCCCCTTTCTCACACCAACTACCTGTCACCCGTTCTTACTCCAACTTCTTGTCACCCATTCCTAGTACTTGCCACCTGTTCTCACACCAACTATCTGACACCTATTACTACTCCAATTACCTGTCACCTGTTCTTACTCCAACTACCTATCACCCATTCTCACACCAACTATCTGATACCTCTTACTACTCTAACTCCCTGTCACCCGTTCCTACTCCAACTACCTGTCACCCATTGTCATACCAGCAAGGCCAGTCAGATGCTTGGTGCATTGGGAGAGGAATCAGCAGCAGAGAAAAGTAATAATGTCACTGTATAGGTCATTGATGCGGCCTCATTTAAAATACTGTGTCCAGTTCTGGAGGCCATATCTTCAGAAGAATATTACTACATTAGAGAGTGTACAAAGAAGGGCAACTAACATGGCCGACATCACACAACTTACTGAGAAAGACTAAGAAATCTCAATATGTATAGTGTGGGGCAGAGATGGGAAAGGGGGGACATGATAGAGACTATCACATATATAAAGGGTTTTAACAAAGTCCAGGAGGGAAACATTCTCCAAATGAATAGAAGTAATAGGACACGAGGACATGCACTGAGACTGGAGGGGGGAGGTTCAGGGGAAATTTGAGGAAACATTACTTCACAGAAAGGGTAGTGGATAAGTGGAATAGCCTCCCATCAGAGGTGGTAGAGGCTAAGACAGTAGAGCAATGTTAACATGCATGGGATAGACATAAGGATATCCTTACACAGAAATAAGGATCTAATAAGGTTTGAGGTAAAAATATGGTAAAAAAAAGGGTCAGACTAGATGGGCCAAGTGGTTCTTATCTGCCGACAAATTCTATGTTTCTCTGACGTCCTAGTGGATGCTGGGAACTCCGTAAGGACCATGGGGAATAGCGGCTCCGCAGGAGACTGGGCACAAAAAGTAAAAGCTTTAGACTAGCTGGTGTGCACTGGCTCCTCCCCCTATGACCCTCCTCCAAGCCTCAGTTAGATTTTTGTGCCCGAACGAGAAGGTTGCAAGCTAGGTGGCTCTCCTGAGCTGCTTAGAAGTAAAAGTTTAAATAGTTTTTTTATTTTCAGTGAGTCCTGCTGGCAACAGGCTCACTGCATCGTGGGACTAAGGGGAGAAGAAGCGAACTCACCTGACTGCAGAGTGGATTGGGCTTCTTGGCTACTGGACATTAGCTCCAGAGGGACGATCACAGGTTCAGCCTGGATGGGTCCCGGAGCCGCGCCGCCGGCCCCCTTACAGAGCCAGAAGAGCGAAGAGGTCCGGAGAAAGCGGCGGCAGAAGATGTTCCTGTCTTCAAATAAGGTAGCGCACAGCACTGCAGCTGTGCGCCATTGCTCTCAGCACACTTCACACTCCGGTCACTGAGGGTGCAGGGCGCTGGGGGGGAGCGCCCTGAGACGCAATAAAAATGATATAAAAACCTTATATGGCTAAATAAAATGCATCACATATAGCTCCTGGGCTATATGGATGCATTTATCCCCTGCCAGTTTCCTGAAAAAAGCGGGAGAAAAGGCCGCCGTGAAGGGGGCGGAGCCTTTCTCCTCAGCACACAAGCGCCATTTTCTTTCACAGCTCCGCTGGAAGGACGGCTCCCTGACTCTCCCCTGCAGTCCTGCACTACAGAAACAGGGTAAAACAGAGAGGGGGGCACTATTGGCAGCTAATATATAAATACAGCAGCTATAACAGGGAGTAACACTTATATAAGGTTATCCCTGTATATATATAGCGCTCTGGTGTGTGCTGGCAAACTCTCCCTCTGTCTCCCCAAAGGGCTAGCGGGGTCCTGTCCTCTATCAGAGCATTCCCGGTGTGTGTGCTGGGTGTCGGTACGATTGTGTCGACATGTATGAGGAGGAAAATGATGTGGAAGCAGAGCAATTGCCTGTGTTAGTGATGTCACCCCCTAGGGAGTCGACACCTGACTGGATGGTAGTAATTAAAGAATTACGTGACAATGTCAGCACTTTGCAAAAAACTGTTGACGACATGAGACAGCCGACAAATCAATTAGTGCCTGTTCAGGCGTCTCAGACACCGTCAGGGGCGCTAAAACGCCCGTTACCTCAGATGGTCGACACAGACCCTGACACGGATACTGAATCCAGTGTCGACGGTGACGAGACAAACGTAATGTCCAGTAGGGCCACACGTTACATGATCACGGCAATGAAGGAGGCATTGCACATTTCTGACACTACAAGTACCACAAAAAAGGGTATTATGTGGGGTGTGAAAAAACTACCAGTGGTTTTTCCTGAGTCAGATGAATTAAATGAGGTGTGTGATAAAGCGTGGGTTTCCCCCGATAAAAAACTGCTGATTTCTAATAAATTATTGGCACTATACCCTTTCCCGCCAGAGGTTAGGGCACGTTGGGAAACACCCCCTAGGGTAGATAAGGCGCTCACACGCTTATCAAAACAAGTGGCGTTACCGTCTCCTGACACGGCCGCTCTCAAGGAACCAGCTGATAGAAGGCTGGAAAATATCTTAAAAGGTATATACACACATACCGGTGTTATACTGCGACCAGCGATCGCCTCAGCCTGGATGTGCAGCGCTGGAGTGGCTTGGTCGGATTCCCTGACTGAAAATATTGATACCCTGGATAGGGACAGTATATTGTTAACTATAGAGCATTTAAAGGATGCATTACTATATATGCGAGATGCACAGAGGGATATTTGCACCCTGGCATCTAGAGTAAGTGCGATGTCCATTTCTGCCAGAAGAACGTTATGGACGCGACAGTGGTCAGGTGATGCAGATTCCAAACGACATATGGAAGTATTGCCGTATAAAGGGGAGGAGTTATTTGGGGTCGGTCTATCGGACCTGGTGGCCACAGCAACGGCTGGAAAATCCACCTTTTTACCCCAGGTCACCTCTCAGCAGAAAAAGACACCGTCTTTTCAAACCCAGTCCTTTCGTCCCTATAAGGGCAAGAGGGAAAAAGGCCGCTCGTTCCTGCCCCGGGGCAGAGGAATGGGAAAAAGACTGCACCATGCAGCCTCTTCCCAAGAGCAGAAGCCCTCCCCCGCTTCTGCCAAGTCCTCAGCATGACGCTGGGGCTCTGCAAGCAGACTCGGGCACAGTGGGGGGCCGTCTCAAGAATTTCAGCGCGCAGTGGGCTCACTCGCAAGTGGACCCCTGGATCCTGCACAGGGGTAGTATCACAGGGGTACAAATTGGAATTCGAGACGTCTCCCCCTCGCCGGTTCCTGAAGTCTGCTCTACCAACGTCTCCCTCCGACAGGGAGGCAGTATTGGAAGCTATTCACAAGCTGTATTCCCAGCAGGTGATAATCAAGGTACCCCTCCTACAACAGGGAAAGGGGTATTATTCCACGCTGTTTGTGGTACCGAAGCCGGACGGCTCGGTGAGACCAATTTTAAATCTAAAATCTTTGAACACTTACATAAAAAGGTTCAAATTCAAGATGGAGTCACTCAGAGCAGTGATAGCGAACCTGGAAGAAGGGGACTATATGGTATCTCTAGACATCAAGGATGCTTATCTCCATGTCCCAATCTACCCTTCTCACCAAGGGTACCTCAGGTTTGTGATACAAAACTGTCATTATCAGTTTCAGACGCTGCCGTTTGGATTGTCCACGGCACCACGGGTCTTTACCAAGGTAATGGCCGAAATGATTCTTCTTCGAAGAAAAGGCGTATTAATTATCCCTTACTTGGACGATCTCCTGATAAGGGCAAGGTCCAGGGAACAGTTAGAGGTCGGAGTAGCACTATCTCAGGTAGTGCTACGTCAGCACGGGTGGATTCTAAATATCCCAAAATCACAGCTGATTCCAACAACACGTCTACTGTTCCTAGGGATGATTCTGGACACAGTCCAGAAAAAGGTGTTTCTCCCGGTGGAGAAGGCCAGGGAGTTATCCGAGCTAGTCAGGAACCTCCTAAAACCAGGACAAGTGTCAGTGCATCAGTGCACGAGAGTCCTGGGAAAAATGGTGGCTTCTTACGAAGCGATTCCATTCGGAAGATTCCATGCAAGAACTTTTCAGTGGGATCTGCTGGACAAATGGTCCGGATCGCATCTTCAGATGCATCAGCGGATAACCCTATCTCCAAGGACAAGGGTATCTCTCCTGTGGTGGTTACAGAAGGCTCATCTTCTAGAGGGCCGCAGATTCGGCATTCAGGATTGGATGCTGGTAACCACGGATGCCAGCCTGAGAGGCTGGGGAGCAGTCACACAGGGAAGAAATTTCCAGGGCTTGTGGTCAAGCATGGAAACGTCTCTTCACATAAATATCCTAGAGCTAAGGGCCATTTACAATGCCCTAAGTCAAGCAAGGCCTCTGCTTCAGGGTCAACCGGTATTGATCCAGTCGGACAACATCACGGCTGTCGCCCACGTAAACAGACAGGGCGGCACAAGAAGCAGGAGGGCAATGGCAGAAGCTGCAAGGATTCTCCGCTGGGCGGAAAATCATGTGATAGCACTGTCAGCAGTGTTCATTCCGGGAGTGGACAACTGGGAAGCAGACTTCCTCAGCAGACACGACCTCCACCCGGGGGAGTGGGGACTTCATCCAGAAGTCTTCCAAGTGATTGTAAACCGTTGGGAAAAACCAAAGGTGGACATGATGGCGTCCCGTCTCAACAAGAAACTGGACAGATATTGCGCCAGGTCAAGGGACCCTCAGGCAATAGCGGTGGACGCTCTGGTAACTCCGTGGGTGTTCCAGTCGGTATATGTGTTCCCTCCTCTTCCTCTCATACCAAAAGTACTGAGAATCATAAGAAGGAGAGGAGTAAGAACGATACTCGTGGCTCCGGATTGGCCAAGAAGAACTTGGTACCCGGAGCTGCAAGAGATGCTCACGGAGGACCCGTGGCCTCTACCTCTAAGGAAGGACCTGCTCCAGCAGGGACCTTGTCTGTTCCAAGACTTACCGCGGCTGCGTTTGACGGCATGGCGGTTGAACGCCGGATCCTGAAGGAAAAAGGCATTCCAGATGAAGTCATCCCTACCCTGATCAAGGCCAGGAAGGATGTAACTGCAAAACATTATCATCGCATTTGGCGAAAATATGTTGCGTTGGTGTGAGGCCAAGAAGGCCCCTACGGAGGAATTTCAACTGGGTCGTTTCCTACATTTCCTGCAAGCAGGATTGTCTATGGGCCTAAAATTAGGATCCATTAAGGTTCAAATTTCGGCCCTGTCGATCTTCTTCCAGAAAGAACTGGCTTCAGTGCCTGAAGTTCAGACGTTTGTCAAAGGGGTACTGCATATACAGCCTCCTTTTGTGCCTCCAGTGGCACCTTGGGATCTCAATGTAGTTTTGGGGTTCCTAAAATCACATTGGTTTGAACCACTTGCCACAGTGGATTTGAAATATCTCACATGGAAAGTGGTAATGCTGTTGGCCCTGGCTTCAGCCAGGCGCGTATCAGAATTGGCGGCTTTATCTTATAAAAGCCCTTACCTGATATTTCATTCGGATAGGGCGGAATTGAGGACTCGTCCTCAATTTCTCCCTAAGGTGGTTTCAGCGTTTCACATGAATCAACCTATTGTGGTACCTGTGGCTACTAGGGACTTGGAGGACTCCAAGTTGCTGGACGTAGTCAGGGCCCTGAAAATATATGTTTCCAGGACGGCTGGAGTCAGAAAATCTGACTCGCTGTTTATACTGTATGCACCCAACAAGCTGGGTGCTCCTGCTTCTAAGCAGACGATTGCTCGTTGGATTTGTAGTACAATTCAACTTGCACATTCTGTGGCAGGCCTGCCACAGCCAAAATCTGTAAAAGCCCATTCCACACGGAAGGTGGGCTCATCTTGGGCGGCTGCCCGAGGGGTCTCGGCTTTACAACTTTGCCGAGCAGCTACTTGGTCAGGGACAAACACGTTTGCTAAATTCTACAAATTTGATACCCTGGCTGAGGAGGACCTGGAGTTCTCTCATTCGGTGCTGCAGAGTCATCCGCACTCTCCCGCCCGTTTGGGAGCTTTGGTATAATCCCCATGGTCCTTACGGAGTTCCCAGCATCCACTAGGACGTCAGAGAAAATAAGAATTTACTTACCGATAATTCTATTTCTCATAGTCCGTAGTGGATGCTGGGCGCCCATCCCAAGTGCGGATTGTCTGCAATACTTGTATATAGTTATTGTTACAAACAAATCGGGTTGTTTATTGTTGGAAGCCATCTTTTCAGAGGCTCCTACGGTTATCATACTGTTAACTGGGTTCAGATCACAAGTTGTACGGTGTGATTGGTGTGGCTGGTATGAGTCTTACCCGGGATTCAAGATCCTTCCTTATTATGTACGCTCGTCCGGGCACAGTATCTTAACTGAGGCTTGGAGGAGGGTCATAGGGGGAGGAGCCAGTGCACACCAGCTAGTCTAAAGCTTTTACTTTTTGTGCCCAGTCTCCTGCGGAGCCGCTATTCCCCATGGTCCTTACGGAGTTCCCAGCATCCACTACGGACTATGAGAAATAGAATTATCGGTAAGTAAATTCTTATTTTCTATGTAACTACTTGTCACTTGTTGTCACACCAACTACCTGTCACTCGTTCACTCTGTCACCAGTATTAATCCCCTGTGACCTTATATCTGGTAAGTGCCACCTGTAGTAGAACATGTCTCCTCACCTGTATGTCTGGGGGCCTTTTTTTCTCATTTTCCAGTGTTAGCTGCAGTCCACGGATCTTCTCCTCCAGCTGATGGGTCTCTTCATCCTTGCGCCATTTCATGGTGTCCATGTGACCTTTAGTGTACACCAGCTGTTCCACCTTCTCCTGCAGAGACGTCTCCAGATGATGCACCTTAGTGCATAGGTCCTCGTTCTCCTGCAATTAAACAGCAAATAGAGAAACGCTACACATGCTATACTGTATATAGAGAATGATATACAGAGCAGGATTGGCAAAAGGGAAATTTATAACCCTTTAACATCTGTTGGTTAGCAATAACAAGAAACAGGGCATGAGCAGCATGGAACCTGCTGCAACCAGGTATGATTTGTGAGAGTTTTTGAAATAACCAGCTAGAGAGGAAATGAGACAGCAGAGATGAGGATAGACTTGAGAGGGCCAGAGAGGAAATGAGGAGACAGCAGAGATTAAGATAGACTGGAGAGGGCAAGAGAGGAAATGAGGTGGCAGCAGAGATGAGTATAGACTGGAGAGGGCCAGAGAAGCAATGAGACAGCAGAGATGAGGATAGACTGGAGAGGGCCAGAGAGGAAATGAGATGGCAGCAGAGACGAGGATAGACTGGAGAGGGCCAGAGGGGAAACGAGGAGACAGCAAAGATGAGGATAGACTGGAGAGGGCCAGAGAGGAAATGAGGAGACAGCAGAGATTAAGATAGACTGGAGAGGGCCAGAGAGGAAATGAGGAGACAGCAGAGATGAGGATAGACTGGAGAGGGCCAGAGAGGAAATGAGGTGGCAGCAGAGATGAGTATAGACTGGATAGGGCCAGAGGGGAAACGAGGAGACAGCAAAGATGAGGATAGACTGGAGAGGGCCAGAGAGGAAATGAGACAGCAGAGATTAAGATAGACTGGAGACCTCGATGTTTTGATTAGGATTATTGTATAAACAGAAGGCAGCTGGAAAACGTATTAAATATTACAGGATGATATATTGATGACCATACTTGTAATAACCTTTAAAACCTGTGACAACTCTCTATATTGAGGCTGTAGTTTAGATTATTCCTAACTCTAACTGCATGTATAACAGCCTTCTGAACTCAAAGTGTTGTAATTATTGAATTTTCTTGAATAAAAACAGAATATACAAAAAAAAGATAGACTGGAGAGGGCAAGAGAGGAAATGAGGTAGCAGCAGAAACGAGGATAGACTGGAGAGGGCCAGAGAGGAAATGAGGAGACAGCAGAGATGAGGATAGACTGGAGAGGGCCAGAGAGGAAATGAGGTGGCAGCAGAGATGAGTATAGACTGGATAGGGCCAGAGGGGAAATGAGACAGCAGAGATGAGGATAGACTGGAGAGGGCCAGAGAAGCAATGAGACAGCAGAGAAGAGGATAGACTGGAGAGGGCCAGAGAGGAAATGAGGTGGCAGCAGAGACTAGGATAGACTGGAGAGGACCAGAGGGGAAATGAGGAGACAGCAGGGATGAGGATAGACTGGAGAGGGCCAGAGGGAAAATGAGGACACAGCAGGGATGAGGATAGACCGTAGAGGTGCAGAGAGGAAATGAGGCAGCAGCAGAGATGAGGATAGACTGGCGAGGGCCAGAGAGGAAATGTGGCGGCAGCAGAGATGACGATAGACTAGAGAGGGCCAGAGAGGCAATGAGACAGCAGAGATGAGGATAGACTGGAGAGGGCCAGAGAGGAAATGAGGCAGCAGAGATGATATACTGGAGAGGGCCAGAGAGGAAATGAGGCAGCAGAGATGAGGATATACTGGAGAGGGCCAGAGAGGAAATGAGGCAGCAGAGATGAGGATATACTGGAGAGGGCCAGAGAGGAAATGAGCAACAGCAGGGATGAGGATAGACTAGAGAGGGCCAGAGAGGAAATGAGGCAGCAGCAGAGATGAGGACAAACTGGAGAGGGCCAGAGAGGAAATGATGCAGCTGCAGAAATGAGGATAGACTGGAGAGGGCCAGAGAGGAAATGAAGAGACAGCAGAGATGAGGATAGACTGTAGAGGTGCAGAGAGGAAATGAAGAGACAGCAGAGATTAGGATAGACTAGAGGTGCAGAGAGGAAATGAGGCAGCAACAGAAGGGATGAGGATAGACTGGAGAGGATCAAGGAGGAAATGAGGTGACAGCAGGAATGAGGATAGACTGGAGAGGGCCAGAGCGGAAATGAGGAGACAGCAGAGATGAGGATAGACTGTAGAGGTGCAGAGAGGAAATGAGGCAGCAGCAGAGATGAGGATAGACTGGAGAGGGCCAGAGGGGAAATGAGGAGACAGCAGGTACGAGGATAGACTGGAGAGGGCCAGAGGGGAAATGAGGAGACAGCAGAGATGAGGATAGACTGTAGAGGTGCAGAGAGGAAATGAGGAGACAGCAGAGATGAGGATAGACTAGAGGTGCAGAGAGGAAATGAGGCAACAGCAGAGATGAGGATAGACTGGAGAGGGACAGAGGGGGAATGAGGAGACAGCAGGGATGAGGATAGACTGGAGAGGGCCAGAGGGGAAACGAGGAGACGGCAGGGATGAGGATAGACTAGAGAGGATCAGGGAGGTAATGAGGAGGCAGCAGGAATGAGGATAGACTGGAGAGGGCCAGAGCGGAAATGAGGAGACAACAGAGGTGAGGATAGACTGGGGAGGGCCAGAGCGGAAATGAGAAGATAGCAGGATGAGGATATACTGGAAAGGGCCAGAGAGGAAATGAGGCAGCAGAGATGAGGATATACTGGAGAGGGCCAGAGAGGAAATGAGCAACAGCAGGGATGAGGATAGAATAGAGAGGGCCAGAGAGGAAATGATGCAGCTGCAGAAATGAGGATAGACTGGAGAGGGCCAGAGAGGAAATGAGGCAGCAGCAGAGATGAGGATAGACTGGAGAGGGCCAGAGAGGAAATGATGCAGCTGCAGAAATGAAGATAGACTGGAGAGGGCCAGAGAGGAAATGAAGAGACAGCAGAGATGAGGATAGACTGTAGAGGTGCAGAGAGGAAATGAAGAGACAGCAGAGATTAGGATAGACTAGAGGTGCAGAGAGGAAATGAGGCAGCAACAGAAGGGATGAGGATAGACTGGAGAGGATCAAGGAGGAAATGAGGTGACAGCAGGAATGAGGATAGACTGGAGAGGGCCAGAGCGGAAATGAGGGGACAGCAGAGATGAGGATAGACTGTAGAGGTGCAGAGAGGAAATGAGGCAGCAGCAGAGATGAGGATAGACTGGAGAGGGCCAGAGGGGAAATGAGGAGACAGCAGGTACGAGGATAGACTGGAGAGGGCCAGAGGGGAAATGAGGAGACAGCAGAGATGAGGATAGACTGTAGAGGTGCAGAGAGGAAATGAGGAGACAGAGATGAGGATAGACTAGAGGTGCAGAGAGGAAATGAGGCAACAGCAGAGATGAGGATAGACTGGAGAGGGACAGAGGGGAAATGAGGAGACAGCAGGGATGAGGATAGACTGGAGAGGGCCAGAGGAAACGAGGAGACAGCAGGGATGAGGATAGACTAGAGAGGATCAGGGAGGTAATGAGGCGGCAGCAGGAATGAGGATAAACTGGAGAGGGCCAGAGCGGAAATGAGGAGACAACAGAGATGACATAGACTGGGGAGGGCCAGAGAGGAAATGAGGCAACAGCAGAGATGAGGATAGACTGGAGAGGGCCAGAGAGGAAATGAGGAGACAGCAGGTTTGAGGATAGACTGGAGAGGGCCAGAGGGGAAATGAGACAGCAGAGATGAGGATAGACTGTAGAGGTGCCAGAGAAGAAATGAGACAGCAGAGATGAGGATAGACTGTAGAGGTGCAGAGAGGAAATGAGGCAACAGCAGACATGAGGATAGACTAGAGAGGGACAGAGGGGAAACGAGGAGACAGCAGGGATGAGAATAGACTGGAGAGGGCCAGAGGGGAAATGAGGCAGCACCAGAGATGAGGATATACTGGAGAGGGCCAGAGAGGAAATGAGGCAGCAGAGATGAGGATAGACTGGAGAGGGCCAGAGAGGAAATGATGCAGCTGCAGAGATTAGGATAGACTAGAGGTGCAGAGAGGAAATGAGGCAACAGAAGGGATGAGGATAGACTGGAGAGGATCAAGGAGGAAATGAGGTGACAGCAGGGATGAGGATAGACTGGAGAGGGCCAGAGCGGAAATGAGGGGACAGCAGAGATGAGGATAGACTGTAGAGGTGCAGAGAGGAAATGAGGCAGCAGCAGAGATGAGAATAGACTGGCGAGGGCCAGAGAGGAAATGAGGCGGCAGCAGAGATGAGGATAGACTGCTGTTGCTTCATTTCCTCTCTGCACCTCTCCAGTCTATCCTCATCTCTGCTGTTGCTTCATTTCCTCTCTGCACCTCTTCAGAGATGAGGATAGACTGGAGAGGGACAGAGGGGAAACGATGAGACAGCAGGGATGAGGATAGACTGGAGAGGGCCAGAGGGGAAACGAGGAGACAGCAGGGATGAGGATAGACTAGAGAGGATCAGGGAGGTAATGAGGCGGCAGCAGGAATGAGGATAGACTGGAGAGGGCCAGAGCGGAAATGAGGAGACGGCAGACATGAGGATAGACTGGGGAGGGCCAGAGCGGAAATGAGAAGACAGCAGGGTGAGGATAGACTGGGGAGGGCCAGAGCGGAAATGAGGCAGCACCAGAGATGAGGATATACTGGAGAGGGCCAGAGAGGAAATGAGCAACAGCAGGGATGAGGATAGACTAGAGAGGGCCAGAGAGGAAATGAGGTGGCAGCAGAGATGAGGACAGACTGGAGAGGGCCAGAGAGGAAATTATGCAGCTGCAGAAATGAGGATAGACTGGAGAGGGCCAGAGAGGAAATGATGCAGCTGCAGAAATAAGGATAGACTGGAGAGGGCCAGAGAGGAAATGGAGAGACAGCAGAGATTTGGAAAGACTAGAGGTGCAGAGAGGAAATGAGGCAACAGAAGGGATGAGGATAGACTGGAGAGGATCAAGGAGGAAATGAGGTGACAGCAGGGATGAGGATAGACTGGAGAGGGCCAGAGCAGAAATGAGGGGACAGCAGAGATGAGGATAGACTGTAGAGGTGCAGAGAGGAAATGAGGCAGCAGCAGAGATGAGGATAGACTGGCGAGGGCCAGAGATGAAATGAGGCGGCAGCAGAGATGAGGATAGACTAGAGAGGGCCAGAGAGGAAATGAGACAGCAGAGATGAGGATAGACTGGCGAGGGCCAGAGAGGAAATGAGGCGGCAGCAGAGATGAGGATAGACTGGAGAGGGCCAGAGAGCAAATGAGGAGACAGCAGGTATGAGGGTAGACTGGAGAGGGCCAGAGGGGAAATGAGGAGACAGCAGAGATGAGGATAGACTGTAGAGGTGCAGAGAGAAAATGAGGCAACAGCAGAGATGAGGATAGACTAGAGAGGGACAGAGTGGAAATGAGAAGACAGCAGGGATAAGGATAGACTGGAGAGGGCCAGAGGGGAAACGAGACAGCAGGGACGAGGATAGACTGTAGAGGATCAGGGAGGTAATGATGCGGCAGCAGGGATGAGGATAGACTGGAGAGGGCCAGAGCGGAAATTAGGAGACAGCAGAGATGAAGTTAGACTGGGGAGGGCCAGAGCGGAAACGAGGCAGCACCAGAGATGAGGATATACTGGAGAGGGCCAGAGAGGAAATGAGGCAGAAGAGATGAGGATATACTGGAGAGGGTCAGAGAAGAAATGAGGCAACAACAGAAATGAGGATAGACTGAGGAGGGCCAGAGAGGAAATGAGGTGACAGCAGGGATGAGGATAGACTGGAGAGGGCCAGAGAGGAAATGAGGTGACAGCAGGGATGAGGATAGACTAGAGAGGGCCAGAGAGGAAATGAGGCTGCAGCAGAGATGAGGATAGACTGGAGAGGGCCAGAGAGGAAATGAGGCAGCTGCAGAAATGAGGATAGACTGGAGATGGCCAGAGAGGAAATGAGGCAGCAGCAGAGATGAGGATAGACTGGAGAGGGCCAGAGAGGAAATGAGGCAGCAGCAGAGATGAGGATAGACTGGAGAGGGCCAGAGAGTAAATGAAGAGACAGCAGAGATGAGGATAGACTGTAGAGGTGCAGAGAGATAATGAGGGGACAGCAGGGATGAGGATAGACTGGAGAGGGCCAGAGAGTAAATGAGGCAGCAGCAGAAATGAGGATAGACTGGGTCTGGCCAGAGAGGAAATGAGGCAGCAGAGATGAGGATATACTGGAGAGGGTCATAGTATTAGGCGCGGCGGCTCACTGAGTAACAGTCACGGCCGCCGCGCCTCCCTGTTCTCCAGCACGGCACCTAGCAACGCCAGGACGCCGTGCGCGCCGAGCCGCTGGGTCCATGGCAACGGGGACGCCACAGGCGGACCGCGTTCCCCGTTGCCATGTGAATCTAATACACCTGTTTAGCTGTGAGTCGTGCAGCAAGGCAGCTGCACGACATTACCAATTAGGTTCTCTGCAGCTATTGGAGGGTTCACTGTTATATACTGTCTCAGTGCATTACTCAGATTCCGGTGATAGCTTCCTGTGAGCTGTTCCTGCTCTGGAGAAGATTCCCTGTCCGGTGTTCTGTAGTCCAGTCATCTTGTTCCGGTGCTCCTGACTCCTGGTGTCGAAAGTCGATCGTTGTACTTCTCCCTGCCTTCCTGCATTAGAGATCCGAAGATTCCGGTTTGCTTACGGTTGTTCCCGGTGTTGTGACTAGCACCCTTCAGCCGCGCCTTACGGCCTGGGCCGTGGAATTCTGTTTATTCTTGTTCCTTTTGGTGTTTTTGCGGAGATGTTCTGCCATAGCTGTCCTTCCTGGTATACGGCGGTGTCGTGTAGGGTTTGGATAGCGTACCTTGGTTTCCTTTCCCTTTGGCGGCCGTGTCGCACATACTATTAGTTTGTTGTTCTGAAGTAGCCCCTAGCTCAGTTTTTGTGTTTAGTTAGAGGTCCCCTTGTTATCATCCCGTCTCCGTTTACGCCTTGTCCCATACTAAGACCGGGGGCGCATCGGAGTTGGGCAGACCTAATCCGCCCTTCAAATGCGGCTACGGTGGGCCCAAGAACACATAGTCTCACAGGTGTAGACGGACCACGTGGGTGAAACAACGGAGTTAGGTTGCTAGGGGTTATTGCTTATATCAAGTCATCATTTCAGCGTCACGTTCTTGTGCTCGGGACTTACCACTCCATAAATTCGGGGCTCTGCTTATATTGTGGTGGGAAGGGACACGTGGCACATAACTGCCCAAATAAGCAGGGAAACGCTCTGACCAAGTGAATTGTGAGGGGGTTCACTTGGGTCTGCAGTTAATCTCCTCAAACGTTTCCTTGTTAGTTCCTGTAAAAAATTCTTCTGGAAGTCGCAGTTCGTTTGTGTCAGCCTTCATTGACAGCGGAGCTGCTGGGAATTTTATGGATCTTGCCTGGGCTCAGGCTTTGGGAATTCCGCAGTTTCATTTAAATATAGACCTATCACCATGCACGGGTTAGACGGTGGTCCACTCTCTAATGGGGTAATTACTCATCGCACCCCTCCAGTTCAACTGACAGTGGGGGCCTTACATTCCGAGAAAATTGAGTTTTATCTTACCCATTGTCCGGCTGTACCTGTTGTTTTAGGTCACCCCTGGCTCGCCTTTCATAATCCCACCATAGATTGGCGGTCTTGGGAAATTTCCCAGTGGGGTCCCTTTTGTGTTAAAGAATGTATTTCTCGTCCAGTCTGGGTCGCGGCTGTCACTCCGGAACTTATACCTTCGGAATATCAGGATTTTGCTGATGTTTTTTCTAAGGGTAATGCAGATATTCTGCCTCCTCATCGGTCATATGACTGTGCCATTGACTTAGTCCCCGGTGCCACTCTGCCAAAAGGGAGACTATATGCATTATCTGGCCCAGAGACTAAGGCTATGAATGATTATGTACAGGAGAGTCTGAAGAAGGGGTTTATTAGGCCCTCGAAATCCCCGTTAAGTGCAGGGGGGTTTTTTGTTGAGAAAAAAGACGGATCCCTTAGACCGTGTACTGATTATTGGGCCTTGAATAAAATCTCTATTAAAAACACTTACCCCTTGCCGTTGATTTCGGTGCTGTTTGATCAGCTCCGAACTGCAGTTATTTTTTCCAAAATTGATCTTAGAGGGGCCTACAACCTCATCCAAATAAGATCTGGGGATGAGTGTAAAACGGCTTTCAGTACACAATCTGGACATTACGAATATCTTGTAATGCCGTTCGGTCTGTCTAATGCTCCTGCGGTGTTTCAGGATCTTATTAACAATGTCCTCCGTGACTTTCTAGGGAAGTTCGTGGTCGTTTATTTAGACGACATTTTTATTTATTCTGAGTCTTCCGAACAGCATATGGTCCATGTGCGACTAGTACTTCAGAGGTTACGGGAGAATCACTTGTACGCCAAATTGGAGAAATGTGATTTCCACATCACAGATGTGTCCTTTTTAGGGTATATTATTTCTTCAAAGGGGTTTTACATTGAACCAAAGAAACTCCAGGCAATCCTAAGATGGACGCAACCCACTAACTTAAAGGCAATCCAGCGATTCTTAGGTTTTGCGAATTATTATAGGCGTTTTATTCATGCCTTTTCAGATTTAGTTGCTCCTATTGTGGCGTTGACAAAGAAAGGAGCAGATCCTTCCAGTTGGTCGCCTCAAGCCAAGTCTGCCTTCCTGGCCCTAAAATAGGCTTTTGTCTCAGCTCCAGTACTCAGACACCCTAACCCAGATCTTCCCTTTATTGTCAAGGTGGACGCCTCAGAGGTTGGAGTGGTAGCCATCCTTTCTCAAGAAGACCCATTGTCTCTGGAGTTACACCCTTGTGCCTTCATGTCCAGGAAATTCTCCTCTGCAGAATCCAACTATGATGTTGGTAATCGAGAGTTGCTGGCATTTAAATGGGCTTTCGAGGAGTGGACGCACTGGCTTGAGGGAGCGAAGCATACCATTACTGTGTTCACGGACCACAAGAATCTACAGTATATTGAATCAGCAAAACGGCTGAATGCTCGGCAGGCACGTTGTGCGCTGTTTTTTACTCGATTCAAGTTCATCATCACCTTCAGGTCCGGTTCTAAGAATACCAAAGCCGATGCCCTGTCACGTTGTTTACTTCCTGCTCACAATAACCACTCTCCCGTAACCCCCATTGTCTCATCATCCGTCATCCGGGCCGATCTCACACAGGATTTATTCACACAGCTAGTCCAGCTTCAGCAGCAGGCTCCCAGTGTTACTCCTGCTGATCGTCTCTTTGACCCTGAGTTCTTGAGAGGCTCTGTCCTTGCTGAGTTTCATGATAGTAAGGTTTCTGGTCATCCGGGTATTGCTAAAACCTTGGAGTTAATCTCTCGCTCGGTGTGGTGGCCTAATCTTTCCAAGGATGTAAGGGAATTTGTCCTTTCCTGTCAGGATTGTGCTAAGCACAAAGTGTCCCGATCTCTGCCGGTCGGGCAACTCATGCCTCTTGTTATTCCTCTCAGGCCATGGTCACACATTTCCATGGATATCGTGGTGGATCTTCCTCTTTCATCCGGAATTCCGGGTAATTTGGGTAGTGGTGGACCATTTTAGCAAAATGGCCCACTTCATTGCTCTTCCCCGATTACCCTCCGCTCAAGTTTTGGCAGTTTTGTTTCTCCGCCATGTCTTCAGGCTTCATGGTTTAGTCTCAGACCGCGGACCACAATTCATTGCCCGTTTTTGGAAACGTTTTTGTGCCTCATTAAACATGAAACTCTCTTTAACTTCTGGATACCATCCACAGTCTAACGGACAGACTGAACGTGTCAATCAGTCACTAAAACAATATTTACATCTTTATACTGCCAAACTTCAGAATGATTGGTCAGATTTTCTTCCTCTGGCCGAGTTTGCCTATAATAACTCTTGCCATTCTTCCACCAAGGAGTCTCCGTTCTTTTCGGTCCTGAGCTTTCATCCTAGAGCCAATTCCTTTACCCCTCATTGTCCAGCTTCTTCGTTGACCTTAACTTCCCGTCTCAGAGTTATTTGGAGGAAGGTACACCTTGCCCTTAAGAAGGCTGCTTTCCGAGAGAAAGTTTTTTCTGATAGGTCCCGACGCCTGTGCACATTTAAGGTGGGGGAAAAGGTGTGGTTGTCAACCCGCAACATCAAGCTCCGACAACCCTCGGCTAGATTGGGACCCAGATTTATTGGACCATTTCTTATTGTCAAGAAAGTAAATCCAGTGGCTTTTTGGCTACGGTTGCCTAAATCACTTAAAATTGGCAACACTTTCCACTGTTCTCTTTTGAAGCCATATATTTTTTCCAAGAGATTTCCTTGGAAGACTTTCCAGGGTAGACCTCCGGTGGATGTTCTGGGTCAACAAGAGTTCCTTGTGGAAAAAGTCTTAGATTCTAAGTTTTCTCGTGGTCGGCTCTATTTTTTGGTTCATTGGAAATGGCCCGGAGGAAAGGTCTTGGGTCCTGGACAAGGATTTACATGCCCCTAGACTCAAGAGGTTGTTCTTTCAGGAATTTCCTCAGAAACCCAGATCTAGGTTTTTTTAACCCCCCCTCAAGGGGGGGGGGTACTGTTAGGCGCGGCGGCTCTCCGAGTAACAGTCATGGCCGCCGCGCCTCCCTGTTCTCCCGCACGGCGCCTAGCAAAGCCAGGACGCCATGAACACTGAGCCGCCGGGCGCCTAGCAACGCCAGGACGCCGGCCGCGCTGAGCCTCCGGGTCCCTGGCAACGGGGAAGCCACAGGCGGACCGCGTTCCCCATTGCCATGTGAATCTAATACACCTGTTTAGATGTGAGTCGTGCAGCAAGACAGCTGCACGACATTACCAATTAGGTTCTCTGCAGCTATTGGAGGGCTCCATGTTATATTCTGTCTCAGTGCATTACTCAGACGCCGGTGATAGCTTCCTGTGAGCTGTTCCTGCTCTGGAGAAGATTCCCTGTCCTGTGTTCTGTAGTCCAGTCATCTTGTTCTGGTGGTCCTGACTCCTGGTGTCGAAAGTCGATCGTTGTACTTCTCCCTGCCTTCCTGCCGGTCGTCTCCTGCATTAGAGATCCGAAGATTCCAGTTTGCTTACGGTTGTTCCCGGTGTTGTGAGTAGCGGCCTTCAGCTGCGCCTTGCGGCCTTGGCCGTGGAATTCCGTTTATTCTTGTTCCTTTTGGTGTTTTTGCGGAGGTGTTCTGCCATAGCTGTCCTTCCTGATATACGGCGGTGCCGTGTAGGGTCTGGATAGCGTACCTTGGTTTTCTTTCCCATTGACGGCCGTGCCGCACATACTATTAGTTTGTTGTTCTGAAGTAGCCACTGGCTCAGTTTTTGTGTTTAGTTAGAGGTCCCCTTGTTATCATCCCGTCTCCGTTTACGCCTTGTCCCATACTAAGACCGGGGGGCATCGGAGTTGGGCAGACCTAATCTGCCCTTCAAACGCGGCTGCCGTGGGCCCAAGAACACATAGTCTCGCAGGCGTAGACGGACCATGCGGCTGAAACAACGGAGTTAGGTTGCTAGGGGTTATTGCTTATACCAAGTCATCATTTCAGCGTCACGTTCTTGTGCTCGGGACTTACCAATCCATTTCATTCGTTCGGAGCACAAAGAACGTAACACATAGAGGAAATGAGGCGGCAGCAGGGATGAGGATAGACTGGAGAGGGCAGGAGAGGAAATGAGGCAGGAACAGAGATGAGGATAGACTGGAGAGGGCCAGAAATGAGGCAGCAGCAGAAATGAGGATAGACTGGGGAGGGCCAGAGAGGAAATGAGGTGACAGCAGGTCTGAGGATAGACTGGAGAGGGCCAGAGAGGAAATGAGGTGGCAGCAGAGATGAGGATAGACTGGAGAGGGCCAGAGAGGAAATGAGGCAGCAGGAAAGATGAGGATAGACTGGAGAGGGCCAGAGAGGAAATGAGGCAGCAGGAGAGATGAGGATAGACTGGGGAGGGCCAGAGAGGAAATGAGGCAGCAGAGATGAGGATATACTGGAGAGGGTCAGAGAGGAAATGAGGCAACAACAGAAATGAGGATAGACGGGAGGGCCAGAGAGGAAATGAGGTGACAGCAGGGCTGAGGATAGACTGGAGAGGGCTAGAGAGGAAATTAGGAGACAGCAGGGATGAGGATATACTGGAGAGGGCCAGAGAGGAAATGAGCAACAGCAGGGATGAGGATAGACTAGAGAGGGCCAGAGAGGAAATGAGGTGACAGCAGAGATGAGGACAGACTGGAGAGGACCAGAGAGGAAATGATGCAGCTGCAGAAATGAGGATAGACTGGAGAAGGCCTGAGAGGAAATGAGGTGGCAGCAGAGATGAGGATAGACTGGAGAGGGTCAGAGAGGAAATGAGGCAAAAACAGAAATGAGGATAGACTGAGAGGGCCAGAGAGGAAATGAGCAACAGCAGGGATGAGGATAGACTGGAGAGGGCCAGAGAGGAAATGTGGTGGCAGCAGAGATGAGGACAGACTGGAGAGGGCCAGAGAGGAAATGATGCAGCTGCAGAAATGAGGATAGACTGGAGAGGGCCTGAGAGGAAATGTGGCATCCGCAGAGATGAGGATAGACTGGAGAGGGTCAGAGAGGAAATGAGGCAAAAACAGAAATGAGGATAGACTGGGGAGGGCCAGAGAGGAAATGAGGAAAAAACAGAAATGAGGATAGACTGGGGAGGGCCAGAGAGGAAATGAGGCAGCAGAGATGAGTATATATTGGAGAGGGCCAGAGAGGAAATGAGGCAGCAGAGATGAGGATATACTGGAGAGGGTCGGCAACAACAAAAATGAGGATAGACTGGGGAGGGCCAGAGAAGAAATGAGGTGACAGCAGGGCTGAAGATAGACTGGAAAGGGCCAGAGAGGAAATGAGCAACAGCAGGGATGAGGATAGACTGGAGAGGGCCAGAGAGGAAATGAGGATAGACTGGAGAGGGCCAGAGAGGAAATGAGGCAGCTGCAGAAATGAGGATAGACTGGAGAGGGCCAGAGAGGAAATGATAAAGCAGCATAAATGAGGATAGACTGGAGAGGGCCAGAGAGGAAATGAGGAGACAGCAGAGATGTGGATAGACTGGAAAGAGCCAGAGAGGAAATGAGACAGCAGGGATGAGGATAGACTGGAGAGGGCCAGAGAGTAAATGATGTAGCAGCAGAAATAAGGATAGACCGGAGAGGGCCAGAGAGGAAATGAGGAGACAGCAGAGATGTGGATAGACTGGAAAGAGCCAGAGAGGAAATGAGACAGCAGGGATGAGGATAGACTGGAGAGGGCCAGAGAGTAAATGATGTAGCAGCAGAAATAAGGATAGACTGGAGAGGAAATGAGGAGACAGCAGGGTGAGGATAGACTTGAGAGAGCCAGAGATGAAATGAGGAGACAGCAGGGTTGAGGATAAACTACAGAGGGCGAGAACGCAAATGAGGAGACAGCAGGGATGAGGATAGACTGGAGAGGGCCAGAGAGGAAATGATGTAGCAGCAGAAATGAGGATAGACTGGAGAGGACCAGAGAGGAAATGAGGAAACAGCAGGGATGAGGATAAACTGGAGAGGGCCAGGGAGGAAATGAGGAGACAGCAGGGTGAGGATAGACTGGAGAGGGCCAGAGAGGAAATGAGGAGACAGCAGGGTGAGGATAGACTGGAGAGGGCCAGAGAGGAAATGAGGAGACAGCAGGGATGAGGATAGACTGGAGAGGGCCATTGAGGAAATGAGGAGACAGCAGGGCTGAGGATAGACTGGAGAGGTCCAGAGAGGAAATGAGGAGACAGCAGGGATGAGGATAGACTGGAGAGGGCCAGAGAGGAAATGAGGCAGCAGAGACGATGATAGACTGGAGAGGGTCAGAGAGGAAATGAGGCAAGAACAGAAATGAGGATGGACTGGAGAGGGCCAGAGAGGAAATGAGCAACAGCAGGGTTGAGGATAGACTAGAGAGGGCCAGAGTGGAAATGAGGTGGCAGCAGAGATGAGGACAGACTGGACAGGGCCAGAGATGAAATGAGGAGACAGCAGAGATGAAGATAGACTGGAGAGGGCCAGAGAGGAAATGAGGTGACAGCAGGGCTGAGGATAGACTGGAGAGGGCCAGAGAGGAAATGATGTAGCAGCAGAGATGAGGATAGACTGGAGAGGACCAGAGAGGAAATGAGGAAACAGCAGGGATGAGGATAAACTGGAGAGGGCCAGGGAGGAAATGAGGAGACAGCAGGGTGAGGATAGACTGGAGAGGGCCAGAGAGGAAATGAGGAGACAGCAGGGTGAGGATAGACTGGAGAGGGCCAGAGAGGAAATGAGGAGACAGCAGGGATGAGGATAGACTGGAGAGGGCCATTGAGGAAATGAGGAGACAGCAGGGCTGAGGATAGACTGGAGAGGTCCAGAGAGGAAATGAGGAGACAGCAGGGATGAGGATAGACTGGAGAGGGCCAGAGAGGAAATGAGGCAGCAGAGATGATGATAGACTGGAGAGGGTCAGAGAGGAAATGAGGCAAGAACAGAAATGAGGATAGACTGGAGAGGGCCAGAGAGGAAATGAGCAACAGCAGGGTTGAGGATAGACTAGAGAGGGCCAGAGTGGAAATGAGGTGGCAGCAGAGATGAGGACAGACTGGACAGGGCCAGAGATGAAATGAGGAGACAGCAGAGATGAAGATAGACTGGAGAGGGCCAGAGAGGAAATGAGAAGGCAGCAGGGATGAGGATAGACTGGAGAGGGCCAGAGAGGAAATGAGGAGACAGCAGGGCTGAGGATAGACTGGAGAGGGCCAGAGAGTAAATGATGTAGCAGCAGGGTGAGGATAGACTGGAGAGAGCCAGAGATTAAATGAGGAGACAGCAGGGTTGAGGATAGACTGCAGAGGGCCAGAACGCAAATGAGGAGACAGCAGGGATGAGGATAGACTGGAGAGGACCAGAGAGGAAATGAGGCAGCAGCAGAGATGAGGATAGACTGAGAGTGCCAGAGAAGAAATGAGGAGACAGCAGGGCTAAGGATAGACTGGAGAGGGCCAGAGAGGAAATGAGGAGACAGCACAGATGAGGATAGACTGGAGAGGGTCAGAGAGGCAATGAGGAGACAGCAGGGATGAGGATAGACTGGAGAGGGCCAGAGAGGAAATGAGGCAGCAGAGATGAGGATATACTGGAGAGGGTCGGGGCAACAACAGAAATGAGGATAGGCTGGGGAGGGCCATAGAAGAAATGAAGTGAAAGAGGCAGAGAGGCAATGAGACAGCAGGGATGAGGATAGACTGGAGAGGGCCAGAGAGGAAATGATGTAGCAGCAGAAATGACGATAGACTGGAGAGGGCCATAGAGGAAATGAGACAGCAGCAGAGATGAGGATAGACTGAGAGAGCCAGAGAGGAAATGAGGAGACAGCAGGGATGAGGATAGACTGGAGAGAGCCAGAGATGAAATGAGTAGACAGCAGGGATGAGGATAGACTGGAGAGGGCCAGAGAAGAAATGAGGAGACAGCAGGGATGAGGATAGACTGGAGAGGGCCAGAGAGGAAATGAGGAGACAGCAGGGATGAGGATAGACTGGAGAGGGCCAGAGAGGAAATGAGACAGCAGAGATGTGGATAGACTGGAAAGAGCCAGAGAGGAAATGAGGAGACAACAGGGATGAGGATAGACTGGAGAGGGCCAGAGAGGAAATGAGGAGACAGCAGGGATAAGGATAGACTGGAGAGAGCCAGAGATGAAATGAGTAGACAGCAGGGATGAGGATAGACTGGAGAGGGCCAGAGAAGAAATGAGGAGACAGCAGGGATGAGGATAGACTGGAGAGGGCCAGAGAGGAAATGAGGAGACAGCAGGGATGAGGATAGACTGGAGAGGGCCAGAGAGGAAATGAGACAGCAGAGATGTGGATAGACTGGAAAGAGCCAGAGAGGAAATGAGGAGACAACAGGGATGAGGATAGACTGGAGAGGGCCAGAGAGGAAATTAGGAGACCGCAGGGATGAGGATAGACTGGAGAGGGGCAGAGTGGAAATGAGACAGCAGAGAGGAGGATAGACTGGAGAGGGGCAGAGTGGAAATGAGACAGCAGGGATGAAGATAGACTGGAGAGGGCCAGAGAGGAAATGATGTAGCAGCAGAAATGAGGATAGACCGGAGAGGGCCAGAGAGGAAATGAGGAAACAGCAGAGATGAGGATAGACCGGAGAGGGCCAGAGAGGAAATGAGGAGACAGCAGGGTGAGGAAAGACTGGAGAGAGCCAGAGATTAAATGATGAGACAGCATGGTGAGGATAGACTGGAGAGAGCCAGAGAGGAAATGAGGAGACAGCAGGGTGAGGATAGACTGGAGAGAGCCTGATATGAAATGAGGAGACAGCATGGTGAGGATAGACTGGAGAGAGCCAGAGAGGAAATGAGGAGACAGCAGGGATGAGGATAGACTGGAGAGGGCCAGAGAAGAAATGAGGAGACAGCAGGGATGAGGATAGACTGGAGGGGGCCAGAGAGGAAATGAGACAGCAGGGATGAGGATAGACTGGAGAGGGCCAGAGAAGAAATGAGGAAACAGCAGGGATGATGATAGACTGGAGAGGGCCAGAGAGGAAATGAGGAGACAGCAGAGATGTGGATAGACTGGAAAGAGCCAGAGAGGAAATGAGACAGCAGGGATGAGGATAGACTGGAGAGGGCCAGAGAGGAAATGAGGAGACAGCAGGGATGAGGATAGACTGGAAAGAGCCAGAGAGGAAATGAGACAGCAGGAATGAGGATAGACTGGAGAGGGGCAGAGTGGAAATGAGAGGACAGCAGAGATGAGGATAGACTGGAGAGGGCCACAGGAAAAGATTACTTATGACAGATGGTAGATGATGAGGGCTCAAATGTACATATTAGGAGCTGTCAGGGTTCCAGAAATACTGCTAAGGTGATAATGACAAGGACTAAGCATTACTGAGAGGGACAGAAATGGCTGGAAAAACAGAAGGGACCCCATACTATATACGAAATCAGTCCATGGCACATGCGTGTTATACAGCACAGGTATGATGGGAACATGTGAGAAGTGCTCTGTATACTCAGTACCTTGACAAGCTGAGCTGACGGCTGAGTGTTCACAGCAGCTAATTTCTCCAGTAACCCCTGAGTGACGCTCAGACTCTGCTTCAGGCCCTCGTTCTCCACACTCAGATTCTGGATATGTTTCTCCGAATCCGTCACACCCTGCGGGAGACAGTATAGAGCACAGGGTCACACCCTGTGGGTTTCAGTATAATGTGCGGGTCACACCCTGCGGGAGACAGTATAAGGTGCGGGTCACACCCTGTGGGTTTCAGTATAATGTGCGGGTCGCACCCTGCGGGAGACAGTATAAGTATAGAGCACAGGGTCACACCATGTGGGTGACAGTATAAGGTGCGGGTCACACCCTGCGGGAGACAGTATAGGATGTGGGTCGCATAAAAGGAGATTTATGGTAGACTTACCATAGTTAAATCTCTTTCTGCGAGGTACACTGGGTTCCACAGGGAATACATTGGGGTGTAGAGTTGAATCTTGATCCAGAGGCACCAACAGGCTAAAGCTTTGACTGTTCCCAAGATGCATTGCGGGGCCTCCTCTATAACCCCACCTCCGGGCACTGGAGCTCAGTTTCGTTAACCAGTCCAATGCAGTAGCAGGTAAAGGAGAATGCAAATGTTAGTCACATAGAACCACATTTGTTCTCACGATAGGAGAAGGGACCAGCGGTTAATGCCATACAAACCCAAAGAAGCTAAGTGCGTCAGGGTGGGCACCCTGTGGAACCCAGTGTACCTCGCAGAAAGAGATTTCCAGAGTCTAACATAAATCTCCTTTTCTGCTGCGGGGTACACTGGTGTTCCACAGGGAATACATCAGGGATGTCCTAAAGCAATTCCTCATGGGAGGGGACACACAGTAGCAGGTACAAGGACCCAGCATCCAAAGGAAGCATCCTGGGAGGCAGAAGTATCAAAGGCATAGAACCTAATGAACGTGTTCACTGAGCACCACGTAGCCGCCTTGCACAATTGTTCAGCGGATGCGCCACGGCGGGCTGCCCAAGAAGGTCCAACAGACCGAGTAGAATAGGCCTTGATAGCAGCAGGAGCTGGGAGTCCAGCCTGTGCATAAGCTTGTGCAATCACCTTTCTAATACATCTGGCCAAGGTTTGCTTATTCGCAGGCCAGCCACGTTTGTGAAAACCAAACAGTACAAAAAGAGATTCTGACCTCCTGACAGAGGAAGACGTCTCCATGTATATATGGAGAGCCCGTACCACATCCAAAGACCGCTCTTTGGAGGATAAACCAGAAGAGACAAAGGCCGGAACCACAATCTCTTGGTTTAGGTGAAAAGATGACACCACCTTAGGCAGATAACCAGGGCGAGTTCGAAGAACTGCCCGGTCACGGTGAAATATCAGAAAAGGCGGACGACAGGACAAAGCACCTAAGTCCGACACCCTCCTAGCAGAGGCAATAGCCAACAAAAACAGTAAGCCATTAAAGGTCCACAGTCTCAAGAGGCCTCTTGCAGGGCATTCAGGACAACAGACAGATCCTATGGAGCCACAGGAGGGACATAGGTAGGCTGAATCCATAAGACACCCTGAGCGAAAGTATGAATGTCAGGTATAGACGCAATTTTTCTCTGAAACCACGCCGACAAGGCAAAAATATGAACATTGAGGGAGGCCAGATGAAGACCTAAGTCCAGACCTTGTTAAAGAAAAGCCAGAAGTCTGGAAGTACTAAACGTGTAAGCATCGTCATTCTTAGCAGCACACCAGGTTAAAGTAAGAATTCCAGACCCTATAATAAATAGAAGGATTTTAACCAAGGTTAAAATCAGGCGCAAGGTGGGCTGGTGTTCTAATTGTAGCGGCTGCTAGAAAACAGGTCTAGTCAATCCTGTAAACACTAGGAACAATAAACAACAAACAAGGTAGCAGCGCTGTACAATTAATGGTATAATAATCAACATATAAAATCTAATGATTGTGGTGGAGATTAAGACACGTGGAGATGAATGGATTAAAGGTGAAAAATAACAATTATTTAATAAAAATGCATCAATAAGAAGGACTTGTTAAAATGGAAAGACAAACAGAATGACCATGAAGCTGCCTCCATCATAATGTCCGTTCCTTCATTTATGTGGACTATGAATAAGAATGATGAAATAAGGTAAAATCTGGGCTGACAGCACAGTCCTGATGGCAATATTACCACATTAGTTACCGCTGGAGGAGGGGGTCCCCTGGATAGCGTCCCTTTAAGCGGGTGGTAGAACCGTTGGGATCCTGTATCCTCACCAGATTGCGGAATCCTCAATGCTGAGTGGCAGGCCTGTGTCACCAGTTGGCAAAGTGTTCGCCTGTTTATCTGCAGATTTTTGTAAAAGTCCACTAAAGGTCCGGATGTGGCAAGTGCAGCTTCCAGTTGATGAGGGTGATCCGGATTTAAACACCTGATGCGTTTCGCTGCAGAACCTGCAGCTTTCTCAAAGGTGATCTGATCAGTGCAAGGGCCTCTATATTTATACCCTAAAATGGCTGCTAATTGGCCACACCTGTTTAATCCATTCAACTCCAAACTGGTCAATCTCCTCCACAAAACATGTATAAATAATATATAAAATACAATACAAATTAGACTCTATCATACTGTACAGTTCTTCCATTAATAATGTATTTAAAAAAGACATAAGTTTAATCCATTAGTATATATTACTTCCGGGTCACTATATATCTTAATAATCATGTGATTCCTTTAGCTCCGATTTTTTAAGTCACTTCCGGGTCATGCAGTACTGTTGCCTAGCAACCCTAGTTTATGGCCTTACACTGTACATAATCCCCAGGGCGGCCCAAAAACAGTCTATCCACTTATGATCCAGTTACAAGATCAACCTCCAATGTGAATAGTGCCGGCTCTCCTACACATCGGAGAGCCGATCACAAAACAACACTCACGGCGCGATCGTGTCCGTGCCGAGTAAACAAACCTCCGGCACAGGACACATCACTTCCGCTCGCGGAAAGAATCCCCGGTCCGTAGCCAGGTAACCGCATCAACAGTTGGTCACCTGACCTACGGACTCTGATGTCTGTGCACTTCTCAGCTTAAAGTGCAGAAACCGGGACACGAAATGTCCCAGATCAAATCCTAATGGCTAGTTACATAACACGTCAGTTCTATTCTCAAAACATAATGTTTTTCAGATCTAAAGCTCACGTGGGTACCTCCATTTTTCGGTGGCTGACGTTTATAGTAATAATAATGACAGTGTTAGTGACAGACATTTATACCAATAGTAATGACAGTGTTGAGTATTTTTATGTCCTAATAATAATTAAGTAATAACTCTTAATTTAAAACCCACTAAATATAGTATTGATTTCTCATTTATATTTGTTTTGCACCAAAATATCCATGCAGAAGCCGGTTTGCAGGCCTTTAGCATAGTTTGGATAACTGCCTCAGAGAACCCTTTGGCCCTCAAGAGTGAAGCTTCAAGAGTCACGTTGTCAAAGCCAGTCTGGCCAGGTCCGGGTAGATACAAGGGCCCTGAAAGAGGAGGTCTGGGCATTGAGGAAGTAGAAGAGGACGCTCTATCGATAGACCCTGCAGGTCTGAGAACCAATGCCGTCTGGGCCACGCTGGAACAACTAGAAGTAGTATTCCTCCTTCTTGCTTGAACTTCCGTAGCACCTTGGGCAGGAGTGACACTGGAGGGAACACGTAGGGCAGCCGAAAGTTCCATGGAATTGCCAGTGCGTACACAAACGCAGCTTGAGGATCCCTTGTCCTTGATCCGAAGACCGGAACTTTGTAATTGTGCTGAGTTACCATCAGGTCTACATCTGGTAGGCCCCACTTGTCCACTAGGAGTTGAAAGACTTCCTGATGAAGGCTCCACTCTCCAGCGTGCACGTCCTGACGACTGAGGAAATCTGCTTCCCAGTTGAGGTCTCCCGGAATGAACACTGCCGATATTGCTGCCAGATGGCGTTCCATCCAGTGAAATTTTTTTGACACTTCCCTCATTGCCATGCGGGTTTGATTGCCACCTTGATGATTTATGTAATCCACCATGATGGCGTTGTCTGATTGTACTTGAACAGGCCTGTTCTGTATCAGAGGCAGGGTAAGAGTCAAAGCATTGAACACTGTCCGCAATTCCAGAATGTTTATCGGGAGGAGAGATTCCTCCTTGGTCCACCGACCCTGGAGAGAGTGTTGCTCCAACACCGTGCCCCAACCCCTCAGACTGGCGCCCGTAGTCAGAAGAACCCAGTTAGGGATCCAGAAGGGATGGCCCCTGCTCAACTGTTGGTCCTGTAACTACCAGGACAGAGACAGACGAACCTCCGGCGTCAACGAGTTCATCTGAGACCTGATCCGATGAGGTAGGCCGTCCCACTTGGAAAGGATTAACCGTTGTAGAGGGCGAGAATGAAATTGAGCGTACTCCACCATGTCGAAAGCCGACACCATGAGGCCTAGTACTTTCATCACCAAGTTTATCGACACTCTTGGGTGAGAGAGGAAGTATCTGATCCTGTCCTGTAATTTCTCTGAAGACAGAAACAGTCTTTGGCTGTGTGTGTCCAGCAGTGCCCCAGGTGCACCATGCTCCGAGCAGGGACCAACGAGGACTTCTTCCAGTTGATTAACCACCCATGGGCTTGTAGGAATTGCACCATCAGTTGCAGATGACAGAGGAGGACATCTTGGGAGTTCGCCAGGATCAGCAAGTCGTCCAGATATGGCAGGATCCTAATTCCCTGACGATGGAGATGGGCCGTCATCACGGCCATGACCTTGGTGAAGATCCGAGGAGCCGTGGTCAGTCCAAATGGCAGAGCCTGGGATTGATAATGAAGGTTGCCAGTTGCAAACTGCAGATATTGCTGATGCGATGTGGCAATAGGAATATGCAAGTAAGCATCCTGTATATCCAGGGATACTATATAGTCCCCGTGTTCCATGGCCAGTACATTTGAGCACAGTGTTTTCATACAAAACTTGGACACTCTCACAAATTTGTTCAGTGACCTGAGGTTGAGTATAGGCCGGAAAGACCCATTGGGTTTTGGGACAAAAACAGAGTCGAGTAATATCCTCTGCCTCTTTGGGCCAGAGGGACTGGCACTACCACTCCTGTATCCAGAAGGGATCGCACAACCAGGTGTAGAGTTTGTGACTTCAATGGATCCGAGGGAATAACCGTTGTGCAGAACTGGTGAGGGATACATCTCTTGAATGAGAGTGCGTACCCATGAGAGACTTCTCGCACCCATGCATCTGAAGTGGTCCTTAACCAGACCAGGGTGCACTGCAGAAGTCGGCCTCCCACCCTGGGATCCGCCAGGGGGAGGCCCGCCCCATCATGCGGCTGGCTTGTCTTGTTTGGAAGCAGGCTGACAGGCGGCCCAGGACTGCTTCGTTTTGGGTTTAGTAGTTTTGGAGGTATGAGCATGTCTTGGGTATGCCTGACCCTTTGCTTTTCCTGGAGGTTGAAAGGAACGAAAGGTGGTACTCTTTGCCTTCTGTGCAGAAGGAGTATTATTCAGGAGAAATGCAGTCTTAGCAGCTGCTAAGTCAGTCACAATCTTATTAAGATCCTCCCCAAACAGGTTGTCATCCTTGAAAGGGAGTACCTCCAAGGTCTTTTTGGAGTCCAGATCCACCTTCCATGACCTCAACCACAGAATACGGAGAGACAGGATGGACATAGTCAATGCCTTAGCAGCCATGACACCTGCCTCGGAGGATGCCTCCTGAATATAATGGGAAGCGGTGGTAATATGAGACAGATATTGTCTGGCAGTATCAGAGATATCCTGAGGTAGCTCTTCCTCCATAGCCTGAATCCATGCTTCAATACCTTTTACGGCCCAGGAGGCTGCTATGGTGGGTCTATGTACAGCACCTGTAAGGGAGTAAATAGACTTCAGACATCCCGCCACACGCTTATCCGTTGGTTCCTTCAATGAAGTGATGGTGGTGACAGAGAGATGTAGATGACACCACAAGACGGGTGATATGGGAATCCACTGGTGGTGAATTTTTCCACTTGTTACACAACTCAGCAGGGAGAGGATAACGAGCTAGCATCTTTTTAGGCAGGGAGAATTTCTTTCTTGGGAAAGACCAGAGTTCCTGACGAATATCTACTAAGTGGTCAGAATGCGGTAAGACTACTTTAGTCACCTTCTGACGTTTAAACTTATCAGGTTTCTTAGACACAGTAGTAGGATCTACATCATCATCAATTTGTTGAATCAGCTTAATAGCCTCCACTAGGTCAGGAACATCAACCTGAGTTGTAGGTTCCTCGTCAGAAGCAACTGTATCCGTGTCTGACGGGTCAGTATATTCTCCATCCTCATCAGAAGTAACATCCGAGATATTAGTGGATTGAGAGGAGGAAGCAGCCCGCTTAGACAACCCCTTGGTCCCAGAGGGACGTGGGGCAGGTTTTTGACTAACCAAGGATTGATTCAATAGTTGAATCTGGGTAGACAGCATATCCGTTCGGGGCGGATTAACAACAGGGACAATATGTGGCTGCAGTGGCACAGGAGGTCCCATAGGGGGCGTAAGGCGTGTCACAAGCGTATTAAACATATCTGAGAACGCCCCCCAAGGTGGCTCTTGAGTGGCTACAGGAGCAGCGGGCTTACTGGGAGATGTATGGCACACATTACACAGACCATCAGTTAAAACTTCCCCCTCAGGTAAATCCTTGGTGCAAGCATTGCATGATGCAGGAGCATCTGCAGATTTCCCGCCCTTTGTGGCAGACATTATAGTGAATGTAGCCGCAGAGCGTAACAGTACAGTATAGCCAGACAAATACAATACCTGCAAAACACTCCCTTATTTATGTGACAGTAAATACAGAGCACAAAAAGAGAATAAATGAGGTATGAGGTGACCGAAGAGCGCTGTAAAATACACAACAGTATATACTGTGCAGCACTATATATGAGACCCTGAAAGCTATAGCTTGTGATACACTGAAAGTGAAATTCATGCAGCAGTTGCAGGCACACACAGTCACAGTGACAATGCAGAAGTTATTTTAGACAAACAATAAAACTGCATACATGTGTGTGTGTGTGTGTATATATATATATATATATATATATAAAATAGTGCATAGCCAGAGATTGGATGTATATATCAGAAAGCTTGTACTTAATATTCTGGTAGAGAGACACTTGTTCTTAACTAACACTGTCTTAAAATGACATGTAGAATACTTAAGTGACTGTAAAATCACAGCACTGATGAGGCAGGCGGATTTACAGAGGAGACTTTGCCCTGCAGTCCCGGAGATCAGACGTAGCTACTTGAGAAGATGGCGCCCAAATCTCAGTCAGGGAGTGAGGGAGAGTGTGAGGCAACTCCAGGGCGGGAACACCAGCAGTAGATGGCGCCCGGAGCTGGGGGATGGGCTACAGGTCAGAGCCTTATCCCCTATACTGGTCCTCACCACCGGGTACTGTGGAGCCTATTTAAAACGGATTGTACACAATACGACCTGAGCTTCCTGCCCTGGTGGATATAGTGGGGTCCCTGTACTGACACAGTGTCCACGCCAGCGGTCACACCCTGCGAGAGACAGTATAGGGTGTGGGTCACACCCTGCAGGAGACAATTTAGGGTGCGGGTCACACCCTGCGGGAGACAGTATAGGATGTGGGTCACACCCTGCGGGAGACAGTATAGGATGTGGGTCACATACACGTCACACCATGCGGGAGACAGTATAGGATGTGGGTCACATACACATGTCACACCATGCGGGAGACCGTATAGGATGTGGGTCACACCATGCGGGAGACAGTATAGGATGTGGGTCACACCCTGCGGGAGACAATTTAGGGTGCGGGTCACACCCTGCGGGAGACAGTATAGGATGTGGGACACATACACATGTCACACCCTGCGGGAGACAGTATAGGGTGCGGGACACACCCTGCGGGAGACAATATAGGGTGTGGGTCACACCCTGTGGGAGACAGTATAGGGTGTGGGTCACACCCTGCGGGAGACAGTAATGGGTGTGGGTCACACCATGCGGGAGACAGTATAGGGTGTGGGTCACACCATGTGGGAGACAGTATAGGGTGTGGGTCACACCATGCGGGAGACAGTATAGGGTGTGGGTCACACCATGCGGGAGACAGTATAGGATGTGGGTCACACCATGCGGGAGACAGTATAGGGTGTGGGTCACACCATGCGGGAGACAGTATAGGATGTGGGTCACACCATGCGGGAGACAGTATAGGATGTGGGTCACACCCTGCGGGAGACAATTTAGGGTGCGGGTCACACCCTGCGGGAGACAGTATAGGATGTGGGACACATACACATGTCACACCCTGCGGGAGACAGTATAGGGTGCGGGACACACCCTGCGGGAGACAGTATAGGGTGTGGGTCACACCCTGTGGGAGACAGTATAGGGTGTGGGTCACACCCTGCGGGAGACAGTATAGGGTGTGGGTCACACCCTGCGGGAGACAGTATAGGGTGTGGGTCACACCATGCGGGAGACAGTATAGGGTGTGGGTCACACCATGCGGGAGACAGTATAGGGTGTGGGTCACACCATGCGGGAGACAGTATAGGGTGTGGGTCACACCATGCGGGAGACAGTATAGGGTGTGGGTCACACCATGCTGGAGACAGTATAGGGTGTGGGTCACACCATGCGGGAGACAGTATAGGGTGTGGGTCACACCATGCGGGAAACAGTATAGGGTGTGGGTCACACCATGCGGGAGACAGTATAGGGTGTGGGTCACACCATGCGGGAGACAGTATAGGATGTGGGTCACACCATGCGGGAGACAGTATAGGGTGTGGGTCACACCATGCGGGAGACAGTATAGGATGTGGGTCACACCATGCGGGAGACAGTATAGGATGTGGTTCACACCCTGCGGGAGACAATTTAGGGTGCGGGTCACACCCTGCGGGAGACAGTATAGGATGTGGGACACATACACATGTCACACCCTGCGGGAGACAGTATAGGGTGCGGGACACACCCTGCGGGAGACAGTATAGGGTGTGGGTCACACCCTGTGGGAGACAGTATAGGGTGTGGGTCACACCCTGCGGGAGACAGTATAGGGTGTGGGTCACACCATGCGGGAGACAGTATAGGGTGTGGGTCACACCATGCGGGAGACAGTATAGGGTGTGGGTCACACCATGCGGGAGACAGTATAGGGTGTGGGTCACACCATGCGGGAGCCAGTATAGGATGTGGGTCACACCATGCGGGAGACAGTATAGGGTGTGGGTCACACCATGCGGGAGACAGTATAGGGTGCGGGACACACCCTGCGGGAGACAGTATAGGGTGCGGGTCACACCCTGCGGGAGACAGTATAGGGTGTGGGACACACCCTGTGGGAGACAGTATAGGGTGTGGGTCACACCCTGTGGGAGACAGTATAGGGTGTGGGTCACACCCTGCGGGAGACAGTATAGGGTGTGGGTCACACCATGCGGGAGACAGTATAGGGTGTGGGTCACACCATGCGGGAGACAGTATAGGGTGTGGGACACACCCTGTGGGAGACAGTATAGGGTGTGGGTCACACACTGTGGGAGACAGTATAGGATGTGGGACACACCATGTGGGAGACAGTATAGGGTGTGGGTCACACCATGCGGGAGACAGTATAGGATGTGGGACACACCATGCGGGAGACAGTATAGGGTGTGGGTCACACCATGTGGGAGACAGTATAGGGTGTGGGTCACACACTGTGGGAGACAGTATAGGATGTGGGTCACACCATGCGGGAGACAGTATAGGATGTGGGTCACACCATGTGGGAGACAGTATAGGATGTGGGACACACCATGTGGGAGACAGTATAGGGTGTGGGTCACACACTGTGGGAGACAGTATAGGATGTGGGTCACACCATGCGGGAGACAGTATAGGATGTGGGTCACACCATGCGGGAGACAGTATAGGGTGTGGGTCACACCATGCGGGAGACAGTATAGGGTGTGGGTCACACCATGCGGGAGACAGTATAGGGTGTGGGTCACACCATGCGGGAGACAGTATAGGGTGTGGGTCACACCATGCGGGAGACAGTATAGGATGTGGGTCACACCATGCGGGAGACAGTATAGGGTGTGGGTCACACCATGCGGGAGACAGTATAGGATGTGGGTCACACCATGCGGGAGACAGTATAGGATGTGGGTCACACCCTGCGGGAGACAATTTAGGGTGCGGGTCACACCCTGCGGGAGACAGTATAGGATGTGGGACACATACACATGTCACACCCTGCGGGAGACAGTATAGGGTGCGGGACACACCCTGCGGGAGACAGTATAGGGTGTGGGTCACACCCTGTGGGAGACAGTATAGGGTGTGGGTCACACCCTGTGGGAGACAGTATAGGGTGTGGGTCACACCCTGCGGGAGACAGTATAGGGTGTGGGTCACACCATGCGGGAGACAGTATAGGGTGTGGGTCACACCATGCGGGAGACAGTATAGGGTGTGGGCCACACCATGCGGGAGACAGTATAGGGTGTGGGTCACACCATGCGGGAGACAGTATAGGGTGTGGGTCACACCATGCGGGAGACAGTATAGGGTGTGGGTCACACCATGCGGGAGACAGTATAGGGTGTGGGTCACACCATGCGGGAGACAGTATAGGGTGTGGGTCACACCATGCGGGAGACAGTATAGGGTGTGGGCCACACCATGCGGGAGACAGTATAGGGTGTGGGTCACACCATGCGGGAGACAGTATAGGGTGTGGGTCACACCATGCGGGAGACAGTATAGGGTGTGGGTCACACCATGCGGGAGACAGTATAGGGTGTGGGTCACACCATGCGGGAGACAGTATAGGGTGTGGGTCACACCATGCGGGAGACAATATAGGATGTGGGTCACACCATGCGGGAGACAGTATAGGATGTGGGTCACACCCTGCGGGAGACAATTTAGGGTGCGGGTCACACCCTGCGGGAGACAGTATAGGATGTGGGACACATACACATGTCACATCCTGCGGGAGACAGTATAGGGTGCGGGACACACCCTGCGGGAGACAGTATAGGGTGTGGGTCACACCCTGCGGGAGACAGTATAGGGTGTGGGTCACACCCTGCGGGAGACAGTATAGGGTGTGGGTCACACCATGCGGGAGACAGTATAGGGTGTGGGTCACACCATGCGGGAGACAGTATAGGGTGTGGGTCACACCATGCGGGAGACAGTATAGGGTGTGGGTCACACACTGTGGGAGACAGTATAGGATGTGGGACACACCATGTGGGAGACAGTATAGGGTGTGGGTCACACCATGCGGGAGACAGTATAGGATGTGGGACACACCATGTGGGAGACAGTATAGGGTGTGGGTCACACCATGTGGGAGACAGTATAGGGTGTGGGTCACACACTGTGGGAGACAGTATAGGATGTGGGTCACACCATGCGGGAGACAGTATAGGATGTGGGTCACACCATGTGGGAGACAGTATAGGATGTGGGACACACCATGTGGGAGACAGTATAGGGTGTGGGTCACACACTGTGGGAGACAGTATAGGATGTGGGTCACACCATGCGGGAGACAGTATAGGATGTGGGTCACACCATGCGGGAGACAGTATAGGGTGTGGGTCACACCATGCGGGAGACAGTATAGGGTGTGGGTCACACCATGCGGGAGACAGTATAGGGTGTGGGTCACACCATGCGGGAGACAGTATAGGGTGTGGGTCACACCATGCGGGAGACAGTATAGGATGTGGGTCACACCATGCGGGAGACAGTATAGGGTGTGGGTCACACCCTGCGGGAGACAGTATAGGATGTGGGTCACACCCTGCGGGAGACAGTATAGGGTGTGGGTCACACCATGCGGGAGACAGTATAGGGTGTGGGTCACACCCTGCGGGAGACAGTATAGGATGTGGGTCACACCATGCGGGAGACAGTATAGGGTGTGGGTCACACCATGCGGGAGACAGTATAGGGTGTGGGTCACACCATGCGGGAGACAGTATAGGGTGTGGGTCACACCATGCGGGAGACAGTATAGGGTGTGGGTCACACCATGCGGGAGACAGTATAGGATGTGGGTCACACCATGCGGGAGACAGTATAGGGTGTGGGTCACACACTGTGGGAGACAGTATAGGATGTGGGTCACATACACGTCACACCCTGTGGGAGACAGTATAGGGTGTGGGTCACACACTGTGGGAGACAGTATAGGATGTGGGTCACATACACGTCACACCCTGTGGGAGACAGTATAGGGTGTGGGTGATAACATGAAACAAAACAACTAGATACAAAACAAGACTGGGTAATAACAGACAGTCATAGAGGTAGGAGGCCCTGATCACAAGCTTACACTCTATAGATACACAGTCATAGAGGTAGGAGGGCCCTGATCACACCACACACTCTATAGATACACAGACATAGAGGCAGGAGGGCCCTGATCACACCACACACTCTATAGATACACAGACATAGAGGCAGGAGGGTCCTGCTCACACCGTACACTCTATAGATACACAGACATAGAGGCAGGAGGGCCCTGCTCACACCACACACTCTATAGATACACAGACATAGAGGCAGGAGAGCCCTGCTCACACCTTACACTCTATAGATACACAGACATAGAGGCAGGAGGGCCCTGCTCACACCTTACACTCTATAGATACACAAACATAGAGGCAGGAGGGCCCTGCTCACACCTTACACTCTATAGATACACAGACATAGAGGCAGGAGGGCCCTGCTCACACCTTACACTCTATAGATACACAGACATAGAGGCAGGAGGGCCCTGCTCACACCTTACACTCTATAGATACACAAACATAGAGGCAGGAGGGCCCTGCTCACACCTTACACTCTATAGATACACAGACATAGAGGCAGGAGGGCCCTGCTCACACCTTACACTCTATAGATACACAGACATAGAGGCAGGAGGGCCCTGCTCACACCTTACACTCTATAGATACACAAACATAGAGGCAGGAGGGCCCTGCTCACACCTTACACTCTATAGATACACAGACATAGAGGCAGGAGGGCCCTGCTCACACCTTACACTCTATAGATACACAGACATAGAGGCAGGAGGGCCCTGCTCACACCTTACACTCTATAGATACACAGACATAGAGGCAGGAGGGCCCTGCTCACACCTTACACTCTATAGATACACAAACATAGAGGCAGGAGGGCCCTGCTCACAACTTACACTCTATAGATACACAGACATAGAGGCAGGAGGGCCCTGCTCACACCTTACACTCTATAGATACACAGACATAGAGGCAGGAGGGCCCTGCTCACACCTTACACTCTATAGATACACAAACATAGAGGCAGGAGGGCCCTGCTCACACCTTACACTCTATAGATACACAGACATAGAGGCAGGAGGGCCCTGCTCACACCTTACACTCTATAGATACACAGGCATAGAGGCAGGAGGGCCCTGCTCACACCTTACACTCTATAGATACACAGACATAGAGGCAGGAGGGCCCTGCTCACACCTTACACTCTATAGATACACAGACATAGAGGCAGGAGGGCCCTGCTCACACCTTACACTCTATAGATACACAGACATAGAGGCAGGAGGGCCCTGATCACACCTTACACTCTATAGATACTGTCAAAGTCAGAAAAATATCACGCTGCACATTGCCATATATGCACCTCATGCGTGTGCCCGCTGCACGAGCATGAGCTCTCCCGTGCGTGCGTATACTCGCGGTCGCGTGCACTCGCAGGCGCACGGTATGCGCATTTACGGTAGAGTTTGTGTGCGTCTAGCGGGCGACTCAATCGTAACATATTTTAGTCATATAATGTATTTTGTAGATTATGGTCCCTTTGATAGAATCTGAAAGTTTAGTTAATATAGCATGTTCGGGGACAAAGAGATTCCTCTTTGTTTGATACGAAGGGTCAGACAGGGGTTACACAGTGGTGTTTAGTATCCATCGGAAGAGAATATAATTAGCAATATTCCGGTGTTGGTTTGAAGCGGATTACTCGCTCGTGCGTATAGTTATGGACATAAGAAGTTTATGGACATTTACTATATTTGCACTTCATTACCCATGTGGCGGGAAACCCAGTTTCCCTCCCACCTGAGCAGTTTGAAATAGTCACAGCCCACCTGTATGAACCAACCTATGACCTTTTGTTATAATGCAGAGACGTATTCCTGTGTCCAATGAACAATAAGAATGTAGGGACCATTGTACTGTACTGTGTGTAAGTGTATATAAAGACAAGCCGATCTGGGCCAGCTCTCTACTCTTCTCAACGGTTCTCATCACTGATAATTGGGAGCTGGATATCCAGAAAGGCGCTTACGATTGTTCCCCTTGTGCGTAAGTTCTCTGCAACCATCTTTATCTCCTATTTTGTTGTAAGCCATTCTCTCTCTCCTTCCCCCCTTAAATGTAATTGTGTCTTAGTTGTATCTTAATGTGTAGTAACTCGGTTAGGTATTTTATGTTATTTTGGTAGTGTATAACTTGTATTGTGTATTCTTTTGCAATTGAACGTTCATTCATTCCCTTAAAAGGTGTTAGACCCTTAGACCGGTATTTGAGTGTTTATTATATTGCTAAGGGGTTCTCAGAGTGTAAGAGTCGCTCATACAGCTTTTAAACTAACAAGGTTACACCGTGTTGCATTTACACCTTATCACTGTTACAAAGGTTTAACTCTGTGAGCGTCAGCGCCGCTCGTGATCTCCTCGTGGTCTCGAGCGTCCGCTACGCTGATAGCGTATCATTACGGTAACCGGCAGCCTATAGCGTGCTTGCCTTTACGTTTTAAGCCGTGAGCGAACGTGCCGCTCGTGCGTCTCGTCCACGGCTAAGCGTTTGTTACGCTACGTGCGTACTCTTACGGTATTCCATACGCCAATTGCGTACTGTGTTCATTAACCTTTTAGCGTGTTTAATATAGGATATATATTTGGTATTAACAATTGGGGACTCGCCCGCTCTTCACATATCTGCACTAGGTAATTTCAGCAGACATTATCGGTCAGCAAAAGGCGGGAGGTAATATTCCTCGTAGTGCTGACCAGATAAGCGTCTGCTTCGCTTAGTAAGGAGTGCTGAAGGGATCCGGAACCGGAAGGTAGGAACAGTACGTTATTGTCTTTTAAAACCTGTTTAGTTTCTGTTTTGCGAACGCACGCATAAGCACACACACCTGTATTTCGTGTTTAGCATTATTTGTTCGTACCTCATTCTCCTGATTGCCACACACTAGTGATAACGTGCTGAGACATTTGTTGTTATTAATAGTTAAAAGATAAAAAGTAATATTTAAGGGAATAATTGTAAAAGGCACGCACACAATCTCGCCTAGAATACAAGGGAGATTTGAGTGGTGTTCAGTGAAGGATTACTGTTAAAGATCATTCACATTGATAAACGTGTAGTGTGTTACTGTGGACATACTTGGTCTGCGTACACGTGTCCTTACAAGGGCAGGGCGTACGCAACGCAAGGGTCGACGCACGGAGCGTATATTACGCAACGGAGCGTACGGATACGCCCACATAATACAAACCGCACGATAGTATTATTTTAGTAGGCGATAAGGAAGTAACGCGAAAATAACACAAATCTATCTCAAATCCAAAAGTTTAAAGTTAAAAGGAAAAAGAAAAGACTTTCTCTGTTGCAATTCTTCTGGGTTAGACTATTACTGAATGAAAGGAATTCTGTACAGAAATAAGAGTGTTCGAATGTAAGAGTGTGTATATATACATAAGATTTCTCTTTTATTACGGAAGTGGGAACCATAGGCCAGTAGAAAGAGGTACACCAGCGAGAGTGATATCGTGGGGTGGCTTGGGAGGCGTCCCTTGTTAGTCTCGACATATTAATGAGCAGTAGAGTCTGCTGTACATAACAGACCAGGAGGTCACAGACCAGGAGGTCACAGACCTGGAGGTCAAGGACCAGGAGGTTCAGGTACAGCAGACTAGAAGTAGAGAGCACAACCGAAGAGGGTTGGTGCGAGACCCATATAGGCCAAAGAAGCTCATCGCTGAAGGAATTTGCAGCAGAAATTTTCAATTCCACTGATCGTTCCGCACATAAGATTAGTTGCTTGTGTGCAGATACGATTGTACCGCATGTGATTGTGTGCATTAGCGTGTCTTGAATTCAGAAGAACGCTACTTGCACATTGTTAACGTGATTTGTGTAATTTTTTTATTTTAAGGGAAGTAGCCTGATCACTCAGGGACATTCCAACAACCGATACTTGCTGGGGACTGGAAGGTCCAACACGCCCCAGTAAATAAAGGTTCATAGGGGCCCTAGGTTAGGTACAGCAGCTCTGAGTCAGTGATTGCAGTACTGGCCAACGTGGGCGGGAGTTAAGTGGGCGGACTTCGAAGCAAAACCCCCACCGCAGCCTTACCCCGAGCATCTTGGTTTTTGTAAGGGTTGCCGAAGACCCTGATTTGAAGTCAGAGGTAGTGAAAGCTGCACCTGCAGAGATGGGGGCCAGTTGTTCAGGTAAGGGGCGATCAACCCAGGTTCAGGTTGATTTGAAACCGATCAATCAGGTCGGCAAGGTCATGTGTGAGAAATCAGACCAAGATGGTCATCACACAGAAAGGTTATGCAATGAATGGGAAGGAATGACTGTGCATGACGGGGAGAAGTTTTCCCGGGTAGATACTTTTAACCCAGAAGTATTACAGAATTTAAGGAGAAGAGTTTGCCTGATTAAATCTTCAAAAAGGCGTATTAGACATTATGATGATTCAAAATTGTGGCAACAGGAAAGTGAAATGCAAAGAAATTTAACTTACATATCTGACTCTCATCTTGGGAAGAGAGACATGGCAATGGAGAGGATTATGGCTGCAGAGAATGGCGCAATGGTGTACGATAAAAATGCACTTAGTAACTGTATTAAGAATGAAAGTAACAAATGTAATAATGTTTATAAAAATGAAAGTGTTAAATGTACAACTATTAACCCATGCAAGTTGCACCCCATGTTAAACTTCCCTCAGGATCACAAGCAAGAAAGTGAGCCCAGCACGATGTCGACACCTTTTCCAGTAGCCATCCTACCAGACATCCAGGTGGACGCGACCAATTCGGTAAAGGCAGTAATCAAACCCCCTAATGGAGGGTCAGGTGAGGTCGTGTCCACAGGTACGTACGGTGTTATATATCATGCACAAACAAATGTACCTCATATTGAAGAACCAACACAAGATGATGTAATTGAATTTAGTCCTGTCAGGGTGATCACAGTCCCCAATGGGGAGACTGACGCTCAGGGAATCATTCCCGCCAGGGACAGTGCAATGCGCCGTCCCTGGTCCCGGATAGAATTGAAAGCAATTATGTCTGAATTCCCTGATCCTAGGAAAGATCTAGTTGCATGTCAGAGATTTATTAAAGAACTAGGAAACTCCACAGAACCCACCAATAAAGATTGGCGGACAGTGCTGAGGGCATGTTTGCCCTCCAGTGTTGACCCTGCGAAATTTATTGCTGATTGTAAATTAAACACATAGGTACCTTTGTACGGAGGAACACAATCAGGAATGTATTAAGCAGATCAACCGACAGTTAGGAGTATATTTCCCAGCCATTGCCAAGTGGAACAAAATCCTCTCCATAAGACAAGGAGAAAGGGAAAGTACTTCTGACTACTTCAATCGAGCACTGCAAGTAATGGCTAGAGACACTGGGATCACAGACATCAAAACAAATGCACAGCATAAAGAAGTAGCGGTTAAGTTACTAATGAATGGTTTAAAGGAGGTGTTGAGAACAAGGGTACAGACCACCAACCCAAACTGGAGAAATATCTCGGTGTCTACATTAAGAGAGGCCGCTATTGATCATGATCGGAACATCACCAGACACAGGGAGTCACGGAGTAATAAGCTGATGGCTGTAAGTATACAGGCTCTAACCAAAAAGCCACACCAGCTTAAGACCCAAAATCCTGTGAGAAATTCAAATGTGGTAGTTTGTTACCATTGTCACAAAGAGGGACATTTTGCAAGAGATTGTAGATCAAGAAGTAGACAGAAGGTATATCAACCCCCTAGACAGCAACATAACCATGGTATCCAAGGAGTCAGGGAAGTACAGGGAAAGCGGTTGACGGTGATGAGCATCCAAGCGTTTGAGGAGGCATCAAATCAACCAAGACCTCAGGTCACTGGCACTTGGAGGAAGCCCAGGGCTTGTTATCTTTGCAAAAGAGAAGGGCATTATGCCAGCAACTGCAACAGCCCACATAAAGTCAGACCCCCTAGACATGAATATGAGCAAAGTTATGACACACCAAATTATAATCAGGGATCACATAGGAAGAATTTGGGCCACACCCATGATATGTAGTCAGGAAAGGTGATCATTAGGACTGATGATAAGCCTGAGGTAACGGTTAATAAATTGGGAGGTCATTCCCTGAAGACACAGGAATGACCGGGGTAAAATTTGTTAAGTATCTGTAAAATGTTTTTTTTTCTCCCCATCTCTGACGGTCATCGGCAGGATTCAAACATTACATAGCTACTTGGTCTTTGCAGAAGTCTACCAAACCCCAGCATGACCTACCCGCATCAATGTATCCTGGCCAGATACAAAGGGTGGAGTTTGGAAATGCTGGTGGGAGGGACTGCGCAAAGATACCATTGGACATGTAGATGTGATAGCCTGATGGTGAACGGAAGATCTGAAAATGTTTTTTTTCTCTCCTGAAAAAAATGTTTGAAAAAAATGTTTTTTTTCCTGTTGTTGTTTATTGTTGATTTATGTGACACATATATATATGAACGGTTCTCTCTCTCTCTTGTTGTTTTGTTTTCTTTTCTCTCTCTCTCTCTTCTTTCTCATGGTCTCATAACGTTACAGATGGTATGTCACACAGTAGTTGGACAAATGGTAATGCAAGATTTATTCTCCTTACAGAAAGAGCGCTGAGCTAGAAGAAATATTGTATCACCAGAATGTTTAGAAGACTGAGAGACAGCACCTTTGAGATGACAGCAGAACAAGAAGAACAACAAGACTAGAGAACTAATTATCGTAACAAGTTTCTCTCCCCCTCAAACTGTTTTTCTGTACCCCCATTAAAAATTTCTCCTTTTCTCCTCCTGTAAGATGGACTTGCCCCAAGAGACTGTGATATGGATTTTCCTGTTGACCATGATGTTGACCAGAGCAGTCTGTTTCGGTGAGAGTACCAGTGAGGTCGAGAAAGGATCCAGATGGGTTTCTGATGACTGAGACGGAGGTGTAAATTTCCAATAGCAACACAATCACCGAGCAAAGGCGAGTACCGGAAACGATCTAGCAGCCATGTTAGTTGTAAACATTGTAAAGGATTGTTAGCTAAAAAGAACTGTATCTGTAGACTCTGTGACAGTGTAGTTGAGGAGGGGTGCATCAAGAAATGTCAGTCCAGTTTTAATATCCACATGGACCGGCATCCATTGAGTGACTATCACTCCTTAGTGGGTAAAGTGTTAAATCAGACAGATTGTTGGGTATGCTCTCAAGTGCCTCAAGGCCATAGCAAATCAGGGTTAGTACCATTCCCTCTAACTATAGGGGAGGTACTTGAGCTAAGTGGTGGGAGGCCGGTGGACAGGAGGTTTAATATCTCCAGTCCTCCTAGTTTGAAGCTCCACCAATATCATGTGGATAGATCCCTTGTATGTTTTAACATTTCCAATCCCCGAAAGCCGGGAAATTGGGAAGTGTCATGGAATAACAAAACCATGACCTTTTCATATAGAGCCGATAGAATGCCTACAGATACAGAGCTTATACGCCACATAGCCGATAGTGGAAAATATTTCCGGTATAGGTATACCCTAGGAAGTAGGATCATGAGAGTTGGAGAAGTATCACCAGGATACTGTGCACATATCATACAAACAGATACGTGTACTAAACAGATGGAAGAATTAGGGCTAGGAGATTTCATATGGAAAATTTGTAATATGGTAATGTCCTACTCCGTCCCATATGTTCTCCCCGATGATGCATACTTCATATGCGGGAGGAAGGCGTATAAGTGGCTTGCCCCAAACTCAGAAGGGTTATGTTATATTGGAAAAGTACTGCCTGAGGTAATGACTGTACCCCACACTAAAATGAAAGATATTCACCGCAGTGCCCAAGCTCCTTATACTCACACTCATTACGAGCACATCGTTAAACGGCACCTGATAGAAAGAACAGAGCATCTGGATTCTGACCTGATCCATGAATCCACCGGGATTCAATTCCTAATCGCGTTAGATATCACTCGTACCGCCAGAGGAGTGATAAATTATAAATATATATCTGCGCTTGCAAATTTATTAGACAATATCACTGAAATGTATGATGACACATTCAGGTATACCGGAAGGGAGCTCCAAGCTTATAAAACAGAACTGGTTCAGCATAGGATGATTCTCAATTATCTCACAGCTGTGACAGGCGGGTATTGTGTTACCCTAGCGACTCAGTATGGAATAAAGTGCTGCACGTATATTACAAACAGCACAGAGGACCCAGCCGAGGTCATAGACCAAAAGATGGATGACATTTTGCAATTAAAAATGGGAGTTCCGAAGGAAACACAATCTCACCCTTGCCGCTGTGGGTAATGAGCTGACCGGTTGGGTGTCATGGTTGAACCCACGAAATTGGTTCTCTGGTTTAGGAGAATGGACCCAAGGTATTATCATGGATGTAGGGAAATTTCTTTTGTGAATTCTGGGTGTCATCATATTGGTCGGCCTGATATTTAGATGCGTTCGGGTTTTAACAAAGTGTAAACGTAGCGCCCGAGTGATGAGTTTAAGAAGTGAAGATACTGTAATAACAACGACTGATTTGATTTACGACCCAACCATTGAGACAATGTTGTGATGAAAATGTGATTCCACGGTCCGTTTCTTTAACCCGTTTCTCCTTTGTTTCTCCTTCATCCACTAGGGGCCACTGGAGTGCAGTTACAACGGGGAGATAGTAGGTGGTATTGGTAGCTGGCACTTTAAAAATTCTCACACTGTGGCTAGCTCCTCCCCTACTATCTCCCCTCCAAGCCAGTCTTAGTTAGTGCCCGAGGTAGCTGGTTCACTTGGGTTTAGCTGAAGAAATTTTTCTTTTTTCTTTATTATTTTATTTTTCTTACACACACTCACAGACTGGCAGCTCTGCCACTGCCAGTCTGCACCGTGGGAGCTGCCGGCGGGGTCCCATCGCAGCTGCGTGCGGCTAGGGATGGGCCCCGGCTGAGGGAGACACTGAGCTCTCCTGAGTTGGCGGACACCGCTGCGTGCGGCGCGTGTCGCGGCCACTCCATCCAGCAGAAGATTCCGGCAGCATGGCAGCGGTGAGTATCAAAAATGGTCGGACACCGCTGCGTGCGGCGTGTGTCGGGACCACTACATCAGAAGATTCCGGCCGGACACCGCTGCGTGCGGCGCATGTCAGGGCCACGCCATCAAAAGGACGGTGAGTACAATCTCCCCCCCTCCAGACTGATGTGTGATTTTACACTTAAATGTGATGGTTTTTTACTGTGTGTGTCCTGTATAACAACCAGTGTTTGAACAGAGTACAGAAAGGAGCTGTGGCTCATCTAGTAAATTCAGGGACCCACAGCATAGAAAGTACCAGTACCACTGAAGTCTGGGTTCAAATCTTAAACACATAGTGTAATCTTGGCGCCATTATGAGGGGGGCGGAGCTTCAGCCCGCTCTGTAAGCGGGCTCAGCGCTCTTCTATCCCCGGCTGCAGCAGAAGGCAGCCGGGTGATACATTTACACTACCCAAACGCAGCTCAGCCGGGTAATACAGGCGCCGGAGTAGCTGAATTTTAGATTTAAAAGTGGCGCCGGAGCAGAGGGGCGGAGCTAAGTCCCGCTCTGTCCGGCGGGCTCAGAATCAGCTGCATACAGGTGGCCGGGGGGGGTTACACACCGCTCCCCGGCCACAGCATATATGACAATATACATTCTCCCCGGCAGGGCCGGGGGTTATATTTGCCCGCAAGGCGGCCGGGGGATACCTTTGCACGAGGCAGGGGGGGCGGAGCTAACTCCCGCTCGGTACGGCGGGCTCTCTCCGCTCCCCGCGCCGCTGCAGCACGCCGCTCCAGTGTGTGTCTCACACTGAAGACTCATTCCTCTCCTGGCTGTGCAGGGAGGATTTCTTTACAGATAACCCGCTTTACTCAGCGGGCTCCCAGGTCTCCCTGTCGCTAGGCAACAGACCCTGTCTCTGGGGTTTTTAACTTTTCGATACTTCAGGCTGCTGAAATATTGCTACATTCCTCCTGCAGTAGAGTCCTCTACCCAGCATTTCCCTACTTGCAAATCAGGGAACCTGCTCTATTACAGTAGCTAGGACTCAGCTCAATAATAATTAAAAGAATCTACTGTGCAGTATTTATTTACCTACGGTGTGTGTGTGTGTGTGTGTATATATACATATATAGTTATGTTTGTGCATGTATATATATATAGATATATATATTTAAGTGCGTGTAGGTATGTATATAGATATATCCATAAAATACCAGATATAGGGGATAAAACAAAACTTCCGCAATGTTTTCTAATAACATCTTGCACATAACATTTTCCCCCATCTTTCTCACAGGCTGGTCACCATTTTGAAAAGCCAGCGGAACCTCCGAGAAACATCGGGTGCACCTTAATTAGCGGTACACTACATACAGGGCGGGGTGTTGCCTTCCCTTTATTATTCCTTGGTGTTACTAATGCTATTTGTAATTGGGGAATGTGTGTAAGGCATCAGACAAATAGCGCTGCGGCTCAGTACGCTAGTAGCGGGTATCTGAACAGGGGTTTGAATCCAAACAAAACTTTAAGGAGAGCTCCTATAGCCTAGGGCTAAGACTCCTGTCCCACAGCGCAGCGTTACTGGTTCAGGTCTCCGCTGCTCCAGAAAGGTTATTTGAATCGTGTCGGTCACTACACATTATAGCGCAGACCTTACATAGGGCTGTGTTTGTTTAACCCACCTTTTCTCCTTTCGTTTGTCTCACCTGGGATAGTCAAAGAATTCCCTCTTAGGTGTGAAGTATGCGGTGGAGCCATCTGCTTCGCCCTCCACGCACCTGCACACCCCTGTTTGATCAATGATGCAGGTAATGTCACTATTATCCAGACAATAGCTCATCAGGTAAGCCCTTGGACTTTGGTTTCCAAGGTCACAGGATCAAATCACAGCGGGACCAAACACACCTTTCCAAAAAGAAACTTTGCTAACATTCCATGCATTACTGATGTCTGTTTTCTGTGGATCTGAACCAGTGTCTCAGAATAGACAGGTACATAATACAGCAGTTCATCTGATACTGCAGGTAAAGGAGGAGGACACGTCAAGTCCATCAGGGTTCCACGCCATTGACGAAAATGACAGCGACTGATCCAGTTTCGGATGAGCTGGGCAGGCTCCGGTAGGCGGCCGACAGACACGAATACACAATATCAGGTATCAAACAAGGTTTGTTTTCCTATCTTTTCCCCGCAGATGGCAGGAGATGGTATCAGAACCTCTCTAGGGTATACACCTCGGTGTATCGCCGGTCCATCAAGCCGCCGTTTTCCTGAGGCAACCTTGCTCAGGGATCCATCAACATATGCGGCAGCATGGTTCTACCGTGTCCGGAGCAGGTAGGTTGGGGAACAATTGTCCTCTAGGTTACAGGATGCTTCGCATCAGGATCAATTGATACTTTGGTACAGGTCAGAATCACGATTCTGCTTTATGTTCCTTGGAGGTCTCCACGTCTACAGACTCGGACCCTGCATCTTCGCTTGGGCTGTCTTAACCCGACGACCTCTGGGGCTGCGACAGTGACAGGTAAACATGAAATCCTACGGGGCAGATGGTTCTGGGGAAGGAACTTTCTGCAGGATTTCTTGAACCAATGGAGGTAGGTCCACTTTGATTTCTCCTACTACTGCCCCAGCTCCAAGACAGACCTTTACTGGTCTTCCCTTTAGATTTTTCCGTGCCCTTTCAGGCTTTTGACTCCACACGGGTGATATCTTCGTCGCCAGGGGTTCTCAGGGTAAAAAGACTGAAGCAGAGGTTCAACATCCTCGGTCCAGTCTGATTTTATGTCATCCTATACACCCATTACACAGACTTTTCTACCACCTGCAGGGTCCCAGGGTAGGCGCAGGTCGATGGGAGAAGGCTTGGGCGGTTACAACCGTCTCAGGAGTCCCTCGGCATGGGTCGGCTGATTTACGATGACAAGAGAGTCATACTGCAGGCTGCGCTCCATAGGTTTCTAACCGCAAAGGGTGTTGATCCCTGTTTTTTCACATATCATTTGAATTAGGACAGTTCTCAGGCCTTTGTTTTCTTTTCACGTTCCGAAGCCAAGTGGCTCGGACAGGCCTATTCTGGCCTTACAATCCTTTTAGTCTGTGATTGCTAGTTTAAACAAGAAAGGGAGTTTTACGTGTCCCTTGTCTTCAGAGATGCCTGTTTACTGATTTCCGTTGGACAGGCTTTTCTCAGATTCCCCCTTAACAGGATTCTCATTTTCACTGTAAGTCCTTTACTCTTCTCTCTTCCGCTCCCACAGAGTTTAGGAAGATCACAGAATAACTCTTTTTCAAGGGCAGTGGGTGACGTTGGTTCCCTAATGGGACAATTTACTGCTACTATCCCACTCTGTACATTAGGTGGCTTCTGAATATCCGGAGGATCCACGAGCTTCTGATTCGACACAGATCCAATTTATGCTCCGCATAGACGTTTCTCAACACGGTCCGTCAGAGGATTTTTCATTCCTCGGCACCAGAGACTCTATTTCTTCAGTCAAGTTGCGACGCAATGAGTGGTCGCCTCCATTCCTCTCGGAGCGGGGGACAACAATCTTGTTTCCAGATCAAGCCACCAGGTCAGACTCCTGGGTGAGGGAACATGCCCCGGAGTTTTGTCAGCTGGTCCGCTGTGGGCGGAGATTTCGGATCGACCTCAGGGCGTTCTGACTGACTCTTTAACCCTTTATTACTCTCGGACGGCAGTAGCCGTGGAGGCCCTCAGGGCTCCGGGGAGTTTTCTGGTTATTCTATCCTGCCTCCTTTTCTATTTCTACTTCATGTTCAGTAACACAGGAGGGGATTATGCGTGCTAGTCCTCTCGGTGGCGCTGGTTGGGCCACGCATGACTTGAAGATACAGATACGCCTGTTGTCAGTAGAGGAGCCTTGGCTCCTACCTCGACTGGACTGTCTACTTCAACAGGCTCCTTTTTTCTCCTTGTTCAATTTTACACTGGTTTCGGTTACCCGTGTGACTGTTCACGAGACCTCAGAAGGGAGGAGTTCCCTAGTTCGGTTAGGCCTACTGGGCTCCGATTTCAGAAGTCTATTACCTCTTCTCGCTTTTGCCACTTTGGGAAAACTTTATGGGACATAATGAAGATAAAAGGGTTTTTTCCCCCTTCTTCCAGTTACCATTCATCTTTGGTTTCTCTGGGAGGTTTTTTGCTCCGCTGCGCTTCAAACCACACTGACCGGAATTTTAGGTCTCTGCCTTTTTCGCTTTTCTTCCAAATGATATTAGCCTAGCGGCCGTAAGTTCGGCCTCTTGTTCAGGGAGTACTCTATTGGCAACTCCCCGGGCTGTGCTTCGGCCTCAGCGGTCGTTTCTTCCAGAGGGGATGTCCATTTTTCATATAAATCTGACACTAGTGGTTGTCAATCCTCTCTGAATGTTGTCAGGGCTCGTCAACTCTCTACAGAGGTCTCAGGCTATTCGATGAAGTGTTTTTCTTCTTTGCTCTGGACGATGCTCCCGTACTAAATAGCCGGGGTCCCAGCATATGCTGGACAGTTGGATACATCTGATCATCAGACAGTCTTCTTGGCGGTTACTAGGGAGCCTCCGTTTTCCATTTCAGCGCGCTTTACGCGCATTGTAAGACCTTCGTGGGCAGCCGCCCGCGGGGTCTCCATGAATATTTTGTCGGGCGGCTACTTGGTCAAACCGACATTCGTTTTGTCAAATTCTACAAGTTTGACACTTTTACGGCCTCTGCATCACTGTTTGGCCGAGCAGCAGTTTTTACAGGACTCTCAGCGCTTTCCCACCCGTTTTTTGGGAGCTCTGGGACGTCCCCATTGTAACTACACTCCAGTGGCCCCTAGTGGATGAAGGAGAAATCAGGATTTTGGTACTTACCGATAAATCCCTTTCTCCGATTCCACAGGGGCCACTGGACGCCCGCCCAGCGCTGTTTCTCCTGATTTTTGTTTGATTAACGATTGCAGATCACCATATGACTGCTTGTTGGGTTCAGACTAGCCTGGTTTTTGTCAGGTTCTGTTCCAGGTTTAGTTTGTGTTCGCCTGGTTTACAGGGCGTCGCTAACCTCCTCTACCTTACGGTTTGTTTATTACAGCTCTCCTCGGGCACAGTTTAACGTAGACTGGCTTGGAGGGGAGATAGTAGGGGAGGAGCTAGCCACAGTGTGAGAATTTTTAAAGTGCCAGCTACCAATACCACCTACTATCTCCCCATTGTAACTACACTCCAGTGGCCCCTGTGGAATCGGAGAAAGGGATTTATCGGTAAGTACCAAAATCCTGATTTTTCTCCAAGGTACAAAGACATCCGCTTGGAAGAAGAATTTGACAACCTTTTACACAGACAATTGATGGACAATGCCATAGACCCCCAATATCCCTAGCAATTTTAAAATTTTACGATAGCCCAACACTTTTGTAAGCCTATGGACATTGAGAAAGCTTTTGCTCGCATTTTGGCAAAAGCCCACAGAGACTACAGTCAACATGTACATCAAGAGAAGACATCAGACAAGACCTCAATCGGCAAATGTACATTAAACTCACATAGTTTACGACTGCATTTACCATAATTGCTTCTTATCTTCATCTCTACAACCTTCAGGTAATGACACACTGTCACAATCCCATGTAGTTTCTACTCCATGCCTGGGGTGGCGCGCTCTGCTCTGGTGTTCAGAGTTCTGCTCTGTATCTGCATCTTGATTAGTAGCTGCTACCACAGCTGTGAGCAGCACCTTTACTCACTACTTAGGCCAGCCACACAGGCTCCCTGGTGCCAGTTCATCAAGTCAAGATTGTTACAGCTCCTGGTCCTGGTCATGCTGATCTCTGCTGTTAAATCGACCAAAGAACTGCCAGTGCTCTTGTTCCCGGCGAGTTTCTCCGCAGTCTACCCCAGTGTCTCCGGTGCTTCCAGCATTAACTGCTGCACAGCTTCCAGCGTTCTCAAGCAGCTTCTGGACTTTAATGTGTCTCGGTCATCAGCGTGCTGGGAGTCAGTGTCTGCATCAGAGTCTTTAAGTATTATTTTCAAGTTCCTAGAATCATCAGTGTCCAGTCACCGTGTACTACTCTGCAAACCATCAGTGTCTTTAATTGTTATTTTCAAGTTCCTAGAATCATCAGTGTCTCCAGTCACCGTTTGCTACTCTGCAAACCATCAGTGTCTTTAATTGTTATTTTCAAGTTCCTAGAATCATCAGTGTCTCCAGTCACCGTTTACTACTCTGCAAATCACCAGTGTCTTTAATTATTATTCTCAAGTTCCTGGAATCATCAGCGTCCTCAGTCACCGTTTACTACTTTGCAAATCACCAGTGTCTTTAATTATTATTCTCAAAGTTCCTGGAATCATCAGCGTCCTCAGTCACCGTTTACTACTTTGCAAATCACCAGTGTCTTTAATTATTATTCTCAAGTTCCTGGAATCATCAGCGTCTCCAGTCACCATTTACTACTCTGTAAACCACCAGTGTCTTTAACCATTATTCTTAAGTTCCTTAACTCATCAGCATCTTCAGTCACCATTTACAAGTCTGCAAATCACCAGTGTCTTCAATCATCATTTACAAGTTCCTTAACTCATCAGCATCTTCAGTCACCATTTACAAGTATGCAAATCACCAGTGTCTTAAATCATCATTCACAAGTTCCTTAACTCATCAGCACCTTTAGTCAGCGTTCACAAGTTTACAAATCATCAGTGTCATCCTGTGTTCCAGTTACAGTGCAACCCTGGTACGTGCATACTCTACCACAGTCTACATCATTCTCATGTACTCACAGTTTCCTGGCATCCCATGTCCCCTCAGTTTTCCCTTTGTGTTCTCTAGTTATTCCTGCTTTATATTTATTGTTTACAGTTGTACGTTGCTTTAATAAACTAGTTATTATTCCGTGAATCTCAGTCCCTGCTAATATGTTTTCACACTGGAAGATCCAAACGAATTCTGACACACACATAGTCGATAGGGAATACAGGCACAGATATCAGCACTCACATATCCCCCCATTTATGTATCATCAACTAAAATGTGCTCCCCCATTTTGTTGCAACCACAGCCGAAAAGAGCTCGGTAAAGTTTGACAGCCCATCCACAGACCCTTAATACGGGATAAGAAGGAATTCAAATGTATACTTCGCAATACCTCGAAGCTTGATTTAAAACACGTACGGCACGATGATTCATGACCCCCCAAACATGGATTCATACACACATGCTTCTGCTATCTCACTAGGTCATACCGTTTTCCCACCTTCTTCTCTTCTCCCCTACCCAATCATAGAAATGTATTATACATGACATATATTTTTCTCTTTTTGAACTGTTTTAGGAAGTGGCAGTTATTGGTGACTGCCAAAGGGTGGACTGTCAAAGTCAGAAAAATATCACGCTGCACATTGCCATATATGCACCTCATGCGTGTGCCCGCTGCACGAGCATGAGCTCTCCCGTGCGTGCATATACTTGCGGTCGCGTGCACTCGCAGGCGCACGGTATGCGCATTTACGGTAGAGTTTGTGTGCGTCTAGCGGGCGACTCAATCGTAACATATTTTAGTCATATAATGTATTTGGTAGATTATGGTCCCTTTGATAGAATCTGAAAGTTTAGTTAATATAGCATGTTCGGGGACAAAGAGATTCCTCTTTGTTTGATACGAAGGGTCAGACAGGGGTTACACAGTGGTGTTTAGTATCCATCGGAAGAGAATATAATTAGCAATATTCCGGTGTTGGTTTGAAGCGGATTACTCGCTCGTGCGTATAGTTATGGACATAAGAAGTTTATGGACATTTACTATATTTGCACTTCATTACCCATGCGGCGGGAAACCCAGTTTCCCTCCCACCTGAGCAGTTTGAAATAGTCACAGCCCACCTGTATGAACCAACCTATGACCTTTTGTTATAATGCAGAGACGTATTCCTGTGTCCAATGAACAATAAGAATGTAGGGACCATTGTACTGTACTGTGTGTAAGTGTATATAAAGACAAGCCGACCTGGGCCAGCTCTCTACTCTTTTCAACGGTTCTCATCACTGATAATCGGGAGCTGGATATCCAGAAAGGCCCTTGCGATTGTTCCCCTTGTGCGTAAGTTCTCTGCAACCATCTTTATCTCCTATTTTGTTGTAAGCCATTCTCTCTCTCCTTCCCCCCCTTAAATGTAATTGTGTCTTAGTTGTATCTTAATGTGTAGTAACTCGGTTAGGTATTTTATGTTATTTTGGTAGTGTATAACTTGTATTGTGTATTCTTTTGCAATTGAACGTTCATTCATTCCCTTAAAAGGTGTTAGACCCTTAGACCGGTATTTGAGTGTTTATTATATTGCTAAGGGGTTCTCAGAGTGTAAGAGTCGCTCATACAGCTTTTAAACTAACAAGGTTACACCGTGTTGCATTTACACCTTATCACTGTTACAAAGGTTTAACTCTGTGAGCGTCAGCGCCACTCGTGATCTCCTCGTGGTCTCGAGCGTCCGCTACGCTGATAGCGTATCATTACGGTAACTGGCAGCCTATAGCGTGCTTGCCTTTACGTTTTAAGCCGTGAGCGAACGTGCCGCTCGTGCGTCTCGTCCACGGCTAAGCGTTTGTTACGCTACGTGCGTACTCTTACGGTATTCCATACGCCAATTGCGTACTGTGTTCATTAACCTTTTAGCGTGTTTAATATAGGATATATATTTGGTATTAACAATACACAGACATAGAGGCAGGAGGGCCCTGCTCACACCTTACACTCTATAGATACACAGATAGAGGCAGGAGGGCCCTGCTCACACCTTACACTCTATAGATACACAGTCATAGAGGTAGGAGGGCCCTGATCACACCTTACACTCTATAGATACACAGACATAGAGGCAGGAGGGCCCTGCTCACACCACACACTCTATAGATACACAGACATAGAGGCAGGAGGGCCCTGCTCACACCTTACACTCTATAGATACACAGGCATAGAGGCAGGAGGGCCCTGCTCACACCTTACACTCTATAGATACACAGACATAGAGGTAGGAGGGCCCTGATCACAAGCTTACACTCTATAGATACACAGACATAGAGGCAGGAGGGCCCTGCTCACACCGTACACTCTATAGATACACAGGCATAGAGGCAGGAGGGCCCTGCTCACACCTTACACTCTATAGGGAGGTAGGCATTGATACACTAGGATAGGTGCTACCTCATGGGTCTTCAACCTGTGGCCTTCCAGCTGCTGTTAAACTACACATCCCAGCATGCCCTGCCACAGTTTGTCTATTAAGGTATGCTAAAACTGAGGCAGGGCATGTGTAGTTCCACAGCAGCTGGGGGGCCGCAGGTTGAAGACCCATGTACTACCTATTGCATAATGGTCCTGCCAGATTGGAAAGGTTCTTGGTGGGCTGTATGATATGGTCACACAGTGATGTTGGCCTGGGGTCAGGAGGATGGGAAAGTGAAGAACGGGAAAATGTGTAAGGTTATGTGTGGACTGTACAATGGGGAAGTAATTGGATAGGAAAGTTTCTTAAGGAGAGTTGCTAGACCAATCAGCTGTTTTTTGGCTGATCTAGGTTTTTATCAAAAGGGTTTAAAAAAAAAAAAAAGGTTATTAAATATTATGAAAAGACTTATCCAGGACAAAAACAGGACAAAAACAGACAAAAACATCCAATCATCTTTGCAATAAAGGAACTGTCAGACAATCAACCTGCCTTTCACAGCAAACTGATCTGTGCATTTATCCGTATGTACATATCTCAATTTTGAAATCGTCACACTGTCCGAGAACACAACGCAACCAAATGTTATGTAAGAAAAACAGTTGTTATATCAGGATTTGCTTGTGACTGCAAATACCTGTGTGTGCAATCATGCATAGTTAATGAAGGCACACTGGCCTGATGTTTGCATAGTCATACAGTGTAATTTATCACCTTTCATCAGCTCTACATTTGCCTCACTGGTAGCCTTTGTGAATTTGCCATAGTATTCCTTTACATGCAATTTATGGTCAGTTGTGCTGATCAGTGTACGTTCACATACACAAATTGTTCATAACACTAAGGTTTTAGAAATGAACAGCTGAACAACACCTGTAAACAGGTATTTAAACCTTTAACTTCTTTGCACTGTTAGGAGGTTATTCAGAGTTGGTCACAGTTTGCTAAAATAGCAAAAACTGTGACCACTGAAATTGCATACTGGGGGCTGCCCAGTATGTGTGGCGCTGCCAAGTGATGTAATCATAATTCAATTGCGATCGCATTGCAAAAGCCTCAAACAGAGGTTTACGCCTGTCTACGCAGCCTGGCTGCAAAGGCAGGTGCACCACTGCCATGTTTCCGATTGCAGGAATCGCAGGCATTATCGTCCGGCCCCATAAATGGCCATGACACACCTGTGTTTCCTGCTCCACTCCCCACTAACACAGTGTCACTGCCCCCGAATGCCCCCACCCACCTGTCAATCATAATGCGATTGCATGCTTCCTGGATGCAATCACATAATGAAAACCCACAAGTATTTCCATTTGCAATTTTCAGAATACAGCGATCAACTCTGAATAGCCCCCTAGCTTGAATAACTTTGCATTTATCTCAAACAAACCATGTACCACAAATTGATTTTCTTCATTGCAGTCCATGGTACAGGTTGAGTATCCCATATCCAAATATTCCGAAATACGGAATATTCCGAAATACGGACTTTTTTGAGTGAGAGTGAGATAGTGAAACCTTTGTTTTCTGATGGCTCAATGTACACAAACTTTGTTTAATACACAAACTTATTAAAAATATTGTATTAAATGAGGCTGTGTGTATAAGGTGTATATGAAACATAAATGAATTGTGTGAATGTAGACACACTTTGTTAAATGCACAAAGTTATAAAAAATATTGGCTAACATGACCTTCAGGCTGTGTGTATAAGGTGTATATGTAATATAAATGCATTCTGTGCTTAGACTTGGGTCCCATCACCATGATATCTCATTATGGTATGCAATTATTCCAAAATACGGAAAAATCCGATATCCAAAATACCTCTGGTCCCAAGCATTTTGGATAAGGGAGACTCAACCTGTACCATCTTAAAAGCAATTACATCCTTTAATCTCCCTGCAACTCGTCCCTTGGTACACATTGCCACCTCTGTTATCTACTCCCTTCTAATTAACACTCATGAGCTTTTTACTTATCTTTATACATTGACAATAACGTCCACAACCTGTCATCATAAAAAATCATTCACAAACCTCCTACACCTAAATGTATCTCTCTCTCTTTTGCTTCTGAAAGCTGGTGACATTTCACCAAATCTGCGACCCAACTACCTGCCCCACTTACATTAACCTGATTCGCAGCAATATAGAAATCCAGCAAACCTCATAAATATCACGTCTCCCATCACCCTCCAAATCACTAAAATGTGCCTTATGGAATGCACGCTCTGTTTGACAAATTAACATACATCCATGATCTCTTCATATCTAACAACTTCAATCGGCTGGCTATAACAGAAACATGGCTCACACAATCAGACACGGCCTCCGCTGCAGCACTGTCACATGGTGGTCTCCACTTCACACACACATCCAGGCCTGGTAACAGTAAAGGAGGTGGGGTTGGATTATTACTTTCCCAATCCTTCACATACACAGTTCTACCACAAGTTCCATCACTAACATTCACATCATTTGTAGTACATTCCATCAGGATTTATATTCCTTTCTCTCTGCATGTTACAGCTATCTATTGCCCACTTGGGCAATCTAAACAATTTCTGGAAGATTTTTCTGCCTGGCTCCATCACTTCCTATCCTCTGACATCTCCACCATTATCAAGGGAGATTTCAATACTGCTATTGATAGTTCAAAATCTGCTGCTCATGCCTCCAAACTATTCTCTCTAACCTCCTCTCTCAGCGTCTCCAATGGAGTCCTCTACTAATCAGGAGGGCCACTGCCTTGAACTTGTATTCACCAGACTATGCTCAGTTTCTGAATTCACTAACACCAGTTTCCCTCTCTCAGATCACAACCTTATCACCTGCATGCTGTCCTCCTCCTAAATTAATAAGACACCTACAAAAACTCTCACGTAAAGTTGAACGGCAGTGGTGTTAATCTCATATTCCCAAATCTCGACTTCCTCACAAAGTAGACTGTCTACCACACTTATCGTAATGCCCTGGACACTGCCAAACAAACCTATTTCCAAACTCTCATCTCTGCTCAAGCCTCTAACCTCAAATGACTTTTTAATACATTTAAATCTCTTACGCCTTCCTCACCCAACCCACCAGCCACTCTCAAGGCGCAAGATCTTACTTCCTACTTCAAGGACAAGAATGATGAGATCCGAGATGAAATGGTATGCTCTTCCTCAGCCAGTGACCTGCTCAATTCCCTTCCTGAACCTCTGGCACTTTCTCTTAATTTGATCCAACAAATGAAGATGAAGTATCTGCACTCTTCTCATCCTGCTACTCTACTACCTCTCTTCTTCATCCTATACCCTAACAAACATACAAACGCTCACCCTCTAACAGTGAGCTGCTTCACTGTAGCGTGTCGACCCGCATGCACCTTTGTAGCCGACGTTCACCTCTCAATGACACATGGTGCTCCGCAGTTTCCACATTGGTTATTCGCAATAATGCTTTTTGTCCAGTCACGATGCACCTTCACCACAGCAGTACGCATACAGGTCCCACACTGCGCTGTGTCAGAGATGACGCCACCCTTGGCCCGAAAGCCGATAATCATCCATTTGTGCAACTCGAATAAATCGCCCCTTGTACCAATGACAGCGACGGGTGATATGTGTACAGATGGCCTATCGCTTACCTTATATACCCACCAAGCCAGCGCACGACACGTGCCGTAATTCATGGGCTAAGCGCTGCCGACGTCACATGTAGGAGGTGGTCATAATAATGTGACTCGACCGTGTAAAATCTGCCTGTTTGTGAATAACATTCTTCTCTTTATTACCTCCTCAGAAACCTCTATTTCTGCCCTACGGGGCGCGTTACTGCTTCCTCTTATAGGCTGAATTTACGTAAAACAGAAGTCTAACCCTGGCATGTTATCACCAAATATTTTGTACATCCCTTGATTTCTCCCCTCCTTGTGGCTGAATACATTTCAAGCAGTTTTCAAAAAATTCATTTGGAATAATAATCGAGCTAGATTAGCTAAAAAAATAGCTCATGGTGCCCCAAAATGTAGGGGGCCTGGCCCAATTTACATCTGTAGCAAGTTTGGTAGACCAAGTCAGTGATCGGTCTACAAGCTCATGTTTCAGCCCCTGGACCTCTTTGGAAAACGATATGTTGGCCAAATTTCCTTTGCAGGATATGTTGTGGATTCTGCCCAAGTCTAGGATTCCTGTTCGCCCTATCCCAAGGGCAACTCCTGCCACCCTGAAAGCATAGGATGTATTTACATGCCATTTAGATCTTCAATTTCCCTCGTATAACCTATCTATGATAGCACTGTCAATTCTAATTCCAAACCTACATTTAGATTCATGGAGTGACAGAGGAATTTTATCCCTTAGAGCAGTGGATCCCAAACGTTATTAGATCACAGTGCTCTTGAGTATCAGCATTTTTTCATGGCACCTCTAGGCCAAAAGTTCTTATGGAGAAATCAGGAAGAAAGTAATTGTACCTCGCTGTCACCCTTAGGGTCCATTACATTGGGGGTGTACAGCTGTGCTTCTGATCCACATGTGTTGTGGTCGGCAGCCACCAGCAATGGTTTTGCCTATCACGTTGACCATGAATTATTTTATTTGGTCCTGGATCACTATCCCGAGGCATCCCTGCAAGAGCCTCGCAGCAAAGGGTTTGGGAACAACTGCCTTCTAGATCTCTATTCTCCAAGTAAGGCGTTGGAGTCAATCTTCCTGGTTTTCGCCCAGGTCTCCTGGTATTATCCCCGCTCAGATCTCTCTCGTGTATTCTCAAGGAAAGGGCGACTTATCCTTCTAGTATTCCCTATTGCGGTCTTCAAATCAACCCGACAACATTCCTGCTCATTTGAAATGGGAACGTGATTTAACTTTCTGTCCGGGATCGAATGTTTGGTCTCAATTATTTCAGTTTTCATAATGTCCTTCCCATACTGATATGTGTGTGTAAAACGCTTTCATCGTATGTATCTGACCTCCGCCCAATGCTTAAAATCTGCTCCTCCCAACCATGTATCTGCTGGTGGGGTGGTGGACAGGTGGGAGAGACCATACATGACTTCTGGGAATGTCCGATTATACGGTTGGAAGTAGAAGCCCTTATCAGGACAGATATGGGTGTGCGGCTGTCTGTCTCCTGCCATGGCGCTCCTACATATCTTTCCAGACCCAATACCAATGCGCCATAGCTACCTTCTAGGCACGTGTTTTATAGCCGGGTAGTCTCAGTTCTGTAATCAGGATAAGCCACCACCATCTGCTGTAATTATGTCTAACATGAATCGCATTTATGTAATGGAGACTCTGTACTGCCCATATTCCATTTTTGTTACATCCCCTCCTTATAAATGGTTTCCCGGGAATGAATTTACTGTCGGTGACCATCGTCTCACAGCTCGCCACAGCGGGTGTTTCCACCTGTCTGCTGTCCACCGCCCTGTAGTAAGGTAGTAGTAATATATTACTGTTATACATCTCGTACCTGTACTTTATAATATCATTTCCCCTTTTTTCTCTTTTGTTCCCCCCGTGAATTAAAAAAACAAAAACAAAGGGGGCGTGGCTTGGCCGAGCATGGAGTAGGAAGCTAGGAGTTAGAGCTCCGTCTATCCTGCCTTATATATCCTGATTCCCCCGCTCGTGGCTGCTACTGACCCGGCTCACGCGTTGTGGCTTTTAACCCTGCTCATGTTGAGGGGTCTGCGGGACTGTGTTTCTGCCCTGGGAAGCCGCTGGACGAGTCGCGGCCTACACCGCTTGGCCTCACTCCTTCCGCCCGGCGCCATCTTGGGAACTAACAGCGGAGACCGGAGTTGCGCTGGGACGGAGCTCCCTTCACTCGCACCCTCTGCTGTTTTCTGCTGGACCGGAGGTCGTTGTGTGTCCCTGTCTCCTTCCACCTTGCGTCTGGCGGACTGCATGTCCCTCTGTGGCGGTGATAGTTGCTGACGGCGCGGGGGTGCATCTGCCTGCACGGACCGTCCCTCCTCACATCCCCTGCCTCTCTGCACTGCTGGTCGGAGCCTCCCAGTCTGCACTACTCTGCCTGCGGGGCTGCCTGGATACCTGCAACTACCCTGCTCTACCTACACTGCTGGGTGCCGCTTCCATATCTACACTACTCTCTGAGAGGGTCCACTCAAAAGCCTGCTGTTGATTATACTGCCTGACTACTGACATTAAAGATTTCCTTTTCCTTGCCTGGGTTCATTCACCTGCGTGAGACTCTGGAGTCCTGGGGATTTTACAGCCTGTGGTGAGCACGTATTGTTTATTCTATATCATTGAATCCGCCCGTCTCCCATCATGGTGCGTGGGGGCAGTGCTGCTGCTGCTAAACTTGAGAAATATGCTAGAGGCTCTCAATCCTCCTCCCAACCCACCAGGGCTGCTGCTCCCCCATCCCCCTCTTCCCCCTCGGGATCACCACCTCGTGAAGACGACACGTCTCAGTCGACACAGCAAATTCTCTTAGCCATTTCCACGTCCGAGCACAGAGTCATGGATAAAATTGGCCAAGTACAGGTGGATATCACTTTAATCAGGCATGACATGCAAAAGATTCGTGAACGGGTGGGGGAGGCGGAGCACCGTATCTCCGACCTAGAAGACGTCACCAATCCTCTTAAAGACACAGTTTCCAACCTCACAACCCAGATGTCGGCAGTTAAGGCGAAGCTCTCCGATATTGAAGGAAGACTGCGTCGTAATAACGTTCGCTTTGTGGGCCTCCCGGAGAGAGCGGAGGGCTCCTCCCCAGAATCGTTCCTCGAAACATGGCTTCTCCGATTATTTCAACGCAATGACTTTGGTCCTCAGTTTTCTGTGGAGAGGGCCCACCGATTGCCTGCCAGGGCTCCTCTGCCGGGCGCACCTGCACGCACTTTCATAGCCCGTTTTCTACATTACAGGGACCGGGATGCGGTCCTGCGGCTGGCCCGCACACAGGGTCCTTTGAAATTTGACAACCATGATATTTCTGTTTACCCAGACTTTGCCGTAGAAGTCCAGAAGTCGCGTACGCAGTTCCTACAGGTCAAAAGAAAGCTTCGTGACCATCAAATTCAATATGCCATGTTGTTTCCGGCACGTTTAAGGGTGGTGTATGATGGCTCCACACACTTCTTCAATACCCCTCAAGAGGCGGAGGCCTGGCTGGAGCGCAGACCCCGGCCCCCTATCTGAGGACTGTTTCTCCCTCAGAGGTCGCATTGTCTGCTGGGTTTTGTACTCCTCCTAACCATGTAGCGGGAATGATCTTTATTTCTAGGAGCTGAATGCTAGGATATAGCCTTTTTGTAGAGGCATTAGTTGTCTTTACTCCCTAGGGTTGTTATAGGTTTTCAGCCTTAGTTTAGTTAGGGTTTTTTCGGGATCCAGGCGTGTCTAGTTTGGGATGGATATGCAGGGAGGGGAGGGGGGGTTTGGGATGTTCTGGGTTTGTTCTTTTTTTTGTACATGTATTGCTCATATATGTCACTGTGCTATTTTTTTTCTTGAACTGTAATGTGTCCATGATTTCTTCTATGTATGCCTTCTGCTCTCCGTATGCTCTGCCTGTGTGCTGGCGGGGGGCCGTAGTGATCCCTTTGCTCCTTCCTCCTCTACGTTATGGGTTCCTCTCTTTTGCGCGCCTTGTGTTAGGCGCCGGGGTCCGCTCGTCGCTGCGGCCCGGCGCCTAGCAACCAGGGACGCCGTGCGCGTACAGCCGCCGGCTCCCTGGCAACGCTAGACGCCGGGCGCACGGAGCCGCACGGACCCTAGCAACGGGGACGCCACTTACGGACTGCGTTCCCCGTTGCTGGGTTCAATTTAAATAATGAGATGTCTGTTTTCCTGGCCATGCAGCTTGGCAGCTGTATGGCATTTAATCCAATCAGCCTCCAAACAGCTGATTGGAGGACTCCCTGTTAAATACACTTCCTGGGCTTCTCACAGACGCCGGTAATAGCTTCCTGAATGCTGAATCTGTTTGCTGAAAGTGTTTCCAGTCCTGCTGTATCCGGTCGTTCCTGTTCTCAGTTGTCCTGTACTCGGAAGTCGTCATCTGTTCCTGGAGTCCTGACTGAGCACCTTTGAACATCCAGTGGTGTTCGTGAGTCACGGCGTAGCCGTGTGTTGCGGCTTGGGCCGCTTAATTATTTATCATTTATTATTTGTGTTCCGGAGCTTTTGCGGAGGATTCCGCTCCCACAGATCCACTCTGGTATCCAGCGGTGCTGGGTAGGAGTACGGACTAGTGGATTTTGGTTGTCCTTTTCCCTGGCGGGTTACCGCACATACCTCAGGTTTAGTCAGTTAGCTTGTAGCCCCTGGCCTGGTTGTTTAGTCAGAGGGCCCCTTGTTATCACCCTGTCTCGGATTTCCCTTTGTCTCCCATTAAGACCTGAGGGGGCATCGGAGTTGGGCAGACATAATCCGCCCTTCAAACGCGGCTGCCATGGGCTCAAGCAACCATAGTCTCGCAGGGGATTTCTGACCACACGGGCGAGACAACGGAGTTAGGGCGCTAGGGGCTACTTTCTATTCCCGCTCCCTTCCCCAGCATTCCGTTCCAGTGCTCCGGTCCTTGCAATAGGACCACCTCAGACCAGAGTGCTGGAATCATAACACCTTGCTTGCCTTGGATTTCCCTATTCTCTGCCTCTCCATATTTGCCCCTTGCTTCTTTTCTCCTTCTGTCCTTTCTCTCTTGTACCCATGGCTGCAGGGGTTGATGGACTCCGCATACTCGGCTGGAATGTGAGGGGCCTGAACGACCGCATTAAGCGGGCTCTGGTTTTATCTCAGGTGAGAAAGTATAGGGCAGATATCATATGCCTTTCCGAAACGCACCTAGTTGGTACTAGAACCTTGGCTCTCAGGAAGCCCTGGGTGGGTCTCTCCTATCATTCCACCTTCTCTGCTAACTCCAGGGGGGTTTCAGTTTTGGTGCGGAAGTCGGTTAATTTCCACTTAGTTCATAGCCAAATTGACCAATATGGCAGGTATGTATTTCTTAGGGCCTATGTTAACCGTACACTTTTACACATACTTGCTGTCTATGTCCCTCCCCCCTACAATAATGAAGTACTCAGGCAGGCAATGTCGTTTCTTGCTACTTCTCCCTCAGCTCCGGTCCTTTGCATCGGTGACTTCAATAATGTTTTGGATAAAGTTTATATAGATGGGCTTAACTTCCCCCTTCTCTACCCTCTGCCTCCCCGTCCCCCACTCCGTTCGCGAGGTTGGTTTCCGAGCTTGGATTCCTGGATATTTGGAGGTTGAGACACCCTAAACAACTCCAATACTCCTGCCACTCGGCCAGCTTTCACTCGTTCTCGAGAATAGACTTGGCCCTCGTCTTCCCTGATCTCACTGCTAGAATACTGGATGTCCAGTACCTTCAGAGGGGAATCTCGGATCACTCACCTATGCTGGTGGTCCTAGATTCTGTTCCTGCCTGTGGGGCTAAACTCTGGAAATTGAATCCCTTCTGGTTGACCTTGCTGACTGACCACGAGGCCTTGCTTAGTGAATGGAGTTATTTTGGGGTTCATAATGCGTCCTGTTCTGATCCACTGGTTAAGCATGACGCATTTAAAGCTTCACTACGGGGCTCCTTCATACGACAAATAGCTAATGTCAAGAAATCTAGTAGGGAGGAAGAGATGCGCCTGGAGCTCGCCTGTTCCCAATCCGAGTCTGCTTACCTCACTACTAGGGCCCTTGATGATCAGGCAAGTTGGGATTTGGCCAGGAAAGCCTGGTCTGACCACTTGCTTGATAAATCAAGGCGCAAATTACTTTTCTCCCAGCACACCCTCTATTCACAATCGGACACGGGGGGTAGTTACTTGGCCTTTCTGGCTCGGGGAGAGAGAACGGGGGGTTCCATTCAGCAGGTCTGTGATACTCAGGGTGACATGGTATATGCCACTCCTGAAATAGCCCAGGTATTCCAGTCCTTTTATTCTTCGTTGTATGCCTCTAGGGTCATCTATACCCCCACTCAACTACAGCAATATCTTTCAGACATTGCCCTGCCACAGCTGTCCCAACAATCTGTAGATATTTTGGATGCTAATATCACCCCAGAGGAGGTTGAGGCTGCTATTGCCTCCTTCCCTAATAAAAAGGCCCCGGGTAGCGACGGTATACCGGTTGAAGTTTATAAACAATATCGTGCATACTTTGTCCCCTATCTTTTGACTCTCTTTAATACATTGATGGAGGGCGCTCGTCTACCTCCCTCTATGTCCGAAGCTATTATTGTGGTGATCCTTAAACCGGGTAAAGACCCTATGGCCCCGGAGTCCTACCGCCCGATTTCATTGCTACCTACTGATGTCAAGATTTTGGCCAAAATTCTGGCACTTAGACTCAATAGTGTTATCACCTCGATCATTCATGATGACCAGACAGGATTTATGCCAGGCAAGTCCACCCTCCAAAATTTGAGGCGACTGTTTTGTCACCTGCAGATGGAGGACCGCCCCGAGTCGGGGGCTGTGGTGGTTTCCTTGGATGCTGCCAAGGCCTTCGACTCTGTAGAATGGGAGTATTTGTGGGAAGTCCTTAGACGGTTTGCTTTGGGCCCCAAATTCATATGCTGGGTACAATTACTCTATTCCTCTCCCGTGGCTCGGATATCTGTCAATGGCTATGTGACGTCCCCATTTGCTTTGTCCCGTGGTACTAGACAGGGCTGCCCACTCTCCCCTGCCCTTTTTGCCCTGGCTGTAGAGCCATTGGCATGTTTCATCAGAGCGTCCCCTGATGTTAGGGGCATCACTATTGACGGACATGAGGATGTTATTGCATTATATGCCGATGACATCCTCTTGTTCCTCAGAGACCCTGATGCTTCCCTGACCTCCCTTCTGGGTATTGTTGATACATTTGGCCTTTACTCCGGCCTGACTATCAACTGGAATAAATCTAATGTCTTTCCCATATCTGGTATTCTTCCTGACCCGTTGCCAGATGTGTCCTCCTTGGCCTGGACCCTTCGCTTTCAGTATCTTGGTGTCTGGATCACTCCTAATGTTAAGTCTTTTGTACATCAAAACATTGACCAGGTCACGGTGGATCTGAAGCGACGGGTTCATGTATGGAAGAAGCTTCCCCTTACTGTCACGGGTCGCATTAACCTTATCAAGATGGTGATGCAACCAAAGTATCTTTATCTATTGCAGCACTCTCCTACTTATATCCCCAAGAAAATATTCACTAACATTGATAGTGTGCTTTCCTCCTTTGTCTGGGGCGACAAAACGCCTAGGGTTGCCCTGAGAGCTCTGGTTAGGGCTTTCCCAATCTCCGGGCCTATTATCTAGCTGCTCAGCTTGCACACCTGTCTAATTGGATTCTCAGTAGGGATAGTCTCACATTTGAGAGATTCTTTGCCGAGTGTGTGGGGTCTCATTTCTCCCCTCTCCAGTTTCTTCTTTCTGCCTCTTCTACTGCTGGTCTTCCTCCTTTGCTCCGTCAATCGCTACTTGTGTGGCGTCAGGCTCACTCCTATTATTCATGGCAAGGCACAGACTCTGACACGCCACTTTGGTTCAATCCAGGATATAGGGAGTTGTTGCAGCTCTCACAGGACAACATATGGATTGGGGCGGGCCTTACCACAGTCTCGCAACTGTATGATAATGGTGTTTTCAAGTCTTTCGCACAACTGAAGGAGGAGCTTGAAATATCCAATAGATCCTTTTATCGCTATCTACAGCTCCACCATGCGGTGCAGGCACAGTTTGGGACCTCGCACCCGTCCATTTCTGACTCCCCGATTAAAGATATGGTTAGGAATTTGGGGGCAAGACACCAAGTTTCCATTTTATATGGTAGTCTTAATGCCCACATCTGTCCGAATATATTTGACCAACTTAAACTTAAATGGGAACAAGACATTGGCTCAATTGCAGATGACCAATGGCTACAGGTGTTGAGCTCACTTACATACTCTACTCCGTGTATCAAATATCAGCAGGTTTATTTCTTTGTTCTGCATAGGACATACAGAACTCCAGTTTCTTTATATAAAGTAGGCCTACGGCCTGATAGTACCTGCCCCAGATGTGGTGCCCCTGAATCTACTTTTTGGCACCTATTATGGCTGTGCCCCACTGTACATGCCTTCTGGGAAGCAGTTTGGTCGGACATTCTGCTCACTGAACCTACGCTGCCCGCCCTCTCTCCTACTATATGTATGTTTGCGCTAGACTTAGAGGAATCCTACTGCCCGGCACTATATAAATATGTTCTTTGCCTGACTACCTTAGCTAAGGTGATTATAGCGCGTAACTGGTTTGCTACTTCTTCCCCTAATGTGTACAACTGGCGAGCTCTAGTAAATGAGGTGTCAGGACACGAGAGGTTTACACATAGGTCTAGAGGGACCCTACCCCATTACCTCAGCAAGTGGGACAGGCGGAATACCTCCCGTCTGGCTGCAGCTGGAGCACTATTCTCTGACTGATTGAGGCTTCATATGTGAATTTGCGATGTTGCCGTGACACTTATTATCTCTATCTATGTGACACTGTGACACAGATGGTATTATTTACTGTATTCTTCCTGTCATTTTTTCTTTGTTTTGTTTGCTGTTCTGGTTTTGTTCTGTATTTAATGTTTTTTTTTTCTTTTCCCTGTGAAAAACTTCAATAAAAAATTACACAAGTAAAAAAAACAAAAACAAATTTAAATAAAAAAAAGCGGCGGCCAGCGGTCATCATAAATAGCAATCCATAATGTCCTTCTGCCAAGTGTTTGCGGCTGTGCGCCATCAGTGTCACCACGCCCCTACGGAGCGCGCCCCTGGGATCGGCCCGGAATACTCACCATCTCCAGTCTCAGCTGTGACAGCTCCTCCTCGCGCTCTTCAATCCTCCCCTTTAACTCCTCTATCTAATGACATGTAAGAGAATGACAGTGAGTGACACGTGCCCAGGATGGCAGCCCCGCCCTCAGCGCAGTCCCGGCCTCCATAGTCATACCTGTTGCTGCAGGGTGTGAGAGAGACGTTCCCGCTCCATCTGCTTCTCCTCCATATCCTGCTTCAGCCCCCCAATCTCTTCCTGCAGCTGCGCCCTCTCCCCCTGCAGGACGCTGATCGACTCCACCAGCTTGTGAACCCCCACGTGGGGCAGAGGGGAGACGGGGTACAGGGGGCACAGGACGCCTGTGGTGACAGAATCCAGAGAATGGCAGATCAATACACAGAAGCCGCACAGAAATCCTCCTGCATGCATAATAATATCCCATTAGTACAGGGGCGTTCTGGGCCGGGTGCTGGACATAGCTTTAGGGTACTAGTGCCGGCACCGGACACGCTGGGTACACGCTGGATGAGTTTTCTGGACAATTTGTCATTCGCAATGAATCATAGTGATAAATCGGGCAGGTTGCACAGTGTGTACGCACTATGGGGGTCATTCAGACCTGATCGCAGCAGGAAATCTTTTAGCAGTTGGGCAAAACCATGTGCAGTACAAGTGGGGCAGATGTAACATGTGCAGAGAGAGTTAGATTTGGGTGGGTTATATTGTTTCTGTGCAGGGTAAATACTGTCTGCTTTACTTTTACACTGCAATTTAGATTTCAGTTTGAACACACCCCACCCAAATCTAACTCTCTCTGCAGATGTTACATCTGCCACACCTCACCCAAATCTAACTCCCTCTGCACATGTTACATCTGCCACACCACACCCAAATCTAACTCTCTACACGTTACATCTACCCCACCAGCCACACCTCACCCAAATCAAACTCTCTCTGCACATGTTACATCTACCCCACCTGCCACACCTTACCCAAATCTAACTCTCTACACATGTTACATCTACACCCCCCCCCCCCCCCTGCACTGCACATTGGAGGTCATTCTGACCCGATTGCTCGCTGCAGTTTATCGCAGAGGTGCGATCGGGTCAGAACTGCGCATGTGACGGCGCCGCAGTGCGCCAGCGCATGCCTGACGGCCGAAGGCTGTCGGGCCACTACGATCGTCTCTGCCTGATTGACAGGCAGAGGAGATCGCTGGGCGGAACGGCGGCGCTTGGCCGCCGTTTCGTAAGCGCGGTCCGGCCAACACAGCCGTGGCCGGACCGAACGGGGGGGCAGGCCGCAGCGGCTGCCCCCGCGGTTGAAAGGAGACTGATGACTACATGGCATGGTTTGTACCTGGGTGTGTGCGGTGTCACAGGCGGCTGCGAGATCCAGCACTGCAGGGAAAACTATGGCACTGACATCCAGTGTGTGATTGTGACGGGGCAGTGACACAAGCAGCCAGCACAGGATGCGGTCAGGATCGCCGCGTCCGCGCAGCAGGGATAAAGCTGTCTGCTGCAGCCTCCGCCCCCCTATTATTGGCCCCTGCACACACGTGACAGTGCAGGAACCCAGCAGCAACCACCTCGCGGCCATTGCCGCCAGCCACCTCACCTGGACTGACGCACACTCCCTTCCTCCATTGTACCGTGCTGGTCCGCAGGTAAGGCGGCGCTCTGTACAGTGTATGGTACATGCAGGGGGCAGATGTATTAAGCCTGGAGAAGACATAAAGCAGTGATAAAGCAGTGATAAGTGCCAGGTGATAACGCACCAGCCAATCAGCTCCAATATGTACATTTACAGTTAGGAGCTGATTGGCTGATGCGTTAACACCTGGCACTTATCACTGATTTATCACTGCTTTATGTCTTCTCCAGGCTTAATACATCTGCCTCAATATTTGGGGGGGGGGGGGGGGGGGGCACTATTATGATTGCAGCAGCCTATATTTTCTGTAATGCATATGTGTGTGTGGGGGTCATATCCAAAATCCAAAAATATACTGGTAGGTTAACTGGTTGCCAACAAAATGCACCCTGTGCGTGTACGTGTGATAGGGAATATAGGGGGTCATTCCGAGTTGATCGCTCGCTAGCAGTTTTTAGCAGTCGTGCAAATGCACAGTCGCCGCCCACGTGGGAGGGTATTTTCACTTTGCAGGAGTGCGGACGCTTGTGCAGCCGAGCGCCTGTAAACACATTTTGTGCAGAACAAGACCAGCCCTGTAGTTAGGGTGGTCTTCAGTATGCCGGCTGTCGGGATCCTGGCGCACAGTATACCGGCGCCGGAATCCCGACAGCCGGCATACCGACACTTATTCTCCCTCGTGGGGGTCCACGACCCCCCTGGAGGGAGAATAAAATAGCGTGATAGCGCGCCACCGTGCCCGCAGCGTGGCGAGCGCAGCAAGCCCGCAAGGGGCTCATTTGCGCTCGCCACATTGTCGGTAAGCCGGCAGTCGGGCTCCCGGCGCCTGTATGCTGGTCGCCAGGAGCCCGACCGCCGGCCTACCATACTAAGCCCCTGTAGTTACTTATCCTGTGCGATGATTGCTGCGACGAGTGACACGATAATGACGTCGGATACCCACCCAGCAAACGCCCGGCCACGACTGCATTTTTCCCAAACACTCCCAGATAATGGTCAGTTGACACCAGACACTCCCACTTCCTGTCGATCTCCTTGCATCCGCCAGTGCGACTGAAAGTGTCGCTAGAACCTGTGCAAAACCACAAAGGACTTCGTACCCGTACAACGTGCGTGCGCTTTGCTGTGCATACGCATGCGCAGATTAGCTTTTTTTTCACTGATCACTACACAGCGAACAACGGCAGCAGCTAGCGATCAACTTGGAATGACCCCCATACACTGTAAGCTCCACTGGGGCAGGGAGTGATGTGAATGGGCAATATTCTCTGTACAGCGCTGCGGAATATGTGCGCGATATATAAATAACTGGTAATAAAATAAATACAAATATTCATGTGTGCTATATATTCTGTGTATGTATGTATGTGTATGTAGAATGGCACTCTAGGTACGATTATTCAACTGCCGGGGTGCCCTCCAATTCACCCAGATACATGCTCAATATCCGTATATACTGTACAGACCAGGCGGCACTCCATCGGACTTAAACAGGTGAAGACAGGTATAATGCTCAGAAGCCAACATTTCAAGGCCCTTCGGCCTTTTCGTCAGGGCGTGACAGAGTAACAGTGTATGTATATATATATATATGGTCGAAAAGAGAAACGGGGGCGCTCAGATGTCACGGTGCACTACCACTAATAAATAGTAAAATTATGAAATCAAGTGTATAGAATAAGTGACACTTCCTCTAAAGTAAGAGTGGCTGCAACCTTAAGCAATAGATATGTGCTTGGAAAACACATAAACAAAATTTTTAGAAAGTGAAGTAAAGGGCGCCTGTTAGTGTCTAATAAAATTATAGAGCTGATGTGATTGAGAACAGGATACTACTTATCTGTCATAAATAGACTTTTGCTTCAGTCATTGGACCAGTACAGGTACATGAAAAAAGAAGAACAAAATAACATAGCGCGTACTGTTTTTACGCAATCACAATCTACAGATCATATAAACCAATTGTGTGTTAAAAAACTTTCTGGGTAAAGGTAAATCCCACAAATTTAAAATCCACAGCCAGGGATTTTGTTTTAAAAGTTTTTCACCATAAAACACACATAAAACATAAAGGTAGAAGTATAAAATATACAGTGTTCAATCTATAGATAAAATGGACCAATTATGTGTTTAAAACTTTCTGGGTATATGCAAGTCCCAAAAATTTAAAATCCACAGCCAGGGATTTTTTAAAAGTTTTTTTCACAAAATTTAATAAAACACATAAAACATGAAAGGTAGAAGTAATGCGAGCGTACAAGATAAAATTGAATGACAAGCTTATCTGTCCATATTAGGACTGGGATACATCAGATCTTTCGTAAGCATCCAAGATAAATAGTAAAATTTCAAACGTACAAAAATTAAATATTAAAACAGCTTATCTGCCCATAAGGGAAGTTCAGGTGCATCAGTCCCAACGCGTTTCGTCCTTAACTAGACTTCATCATGGGGATAAGGTCAGTAAGCAAAGATGCTCTATTTATACCTGAAGAGAGAGTGAGAACCCAGCACATGGCCAGGTAATTGATGACATCACTTCCTGTTAGGTGATGTCGAATTTAGGCAATGGGAGACAGTTTAATTAAACTTTCAGGCATGGTGGCTACATATTGTGTGTATAGAGGGCACAAACAGGTGATAGGCAGGGAAATTGTAATGAAAAACGAAGCTTAAAAGCTTCGTATGGCGCTGTGCAGCGCGGTGGAACGCACGCTGGAACGCACAGCTAGTTCCTGGCGTGGTCCGCCGCGCGTCACTTCCGGTTTTGCGGAAGGTACTTCCGCCGGCCGGTGGAACGCACTGTGGAACGCATCGTCATCTCCGTGACGATGCGCTCTGCACAGCGGAGCTTAGCAGCAGTAATCAACTGCTGCTTCAGTAATCAGTGAAACAAGGGGGGCAGTGACGAGGGATGGCAGTGGACGAACTAATTAGAATATATAAGTACATGTGTATATAGGAACATATCCGGATTAAAGATAGAGATAAAGGAAATAAATATAAAAATAAATATAAATATAAAAATAATAATAAAAATAAAAATAATAATAATAAAAATGAAAATAAATATAAATGTAAATATAAAATATATATAAAATATATATTTAAAAAAGACATATATATATGAAATAGTGATATAGTTCTTTCTCCATATATAGAGGTATGTCCCATCTTAGTAAGTTTTCATCATAAAGTCCGTAGTGGTTCACACGTAGTGCTCGTGAAGTTAAAAACGTCCAAAATAAAGCTGGATAGAGCCGGTTTTCCGCCAATAGGCTGGAATATTAAAAGGATAAAAGATTTATATTACACGATGGCTAGGGATGATTAGGAATAGGTGTAGTATAACATACAGAGATGTGAGATGTGCAATTGAGTTGCAGGTGATTATATTGACTCAAGGTCATAACGAAGGAAGGTGCGATAATATAGTGCAATTGTGGTCATAATATATTACTATTTTGTGTTAAAAGTATAGGTGATGAGTCTTTTATAAAAAAGGGGCGATTTCAAATGCTTCATTGAAGCCCAGCGGTGCCATAGTTTGCAGTTCAAAGATCCAGAACATCTCTCTTTTCGATAATTTGTTCAATATATCTCCTCCTCTTTCTCCTGATTTAATTTGCTCGATGGCTTTGAATGTCAGGTCTTCGGGATTGGATTTGTGTTTTTCCTTAAAATGTTTGGAAACAGCGTGATTCTCTACTTTATTTTTTATATTTCGGACATGTTCCTGTAGTCGAATTTTGAGTAGTCTTTTCGTTTTGCCCACGTATTTTAGGCCACATGTGCATTCTAAAAGATATATGACCATGGTTGAGTTACAGTTCATGAAGTCTTTGATTAGATATTCTTTCGAGTTGTTATGATTGGAGAAGTGTCTTCTAACCGGATGTACAAACTTGCACATGTTGCAGTTTCCACATTTATAATTTCCTTTGCACTTAGGCATCCCGATTTTGTTTGTAGGCTCTTCTTTTTTCAAGAGACTTGGGGCTATGATGTCTTTGAGACTTTTGGTCTTTCTAA